>NW_021163143.1:0-622401 GCF_004324835.1 Dendronephthya gigantea | reverse complement strand
GAATCGTTGGTTCGGTAGTAATGATGGAAACTTTTACTCACATTTTATTTCATTTATTCCCTTGGGGCTCCATAAACATTTACTTTCATGTTTTCATCTAAAAACGCAAAAATAATTGTTCGCATATGAACAAAACACAGCAGGCAACACACAGCACAAAAAAGGATTCTTCATGCAACGCAATGCCGCAAAGTCTATGTGGAACAACAAAGCAACAAACAATACCTTCTTCGCCATCAGGGCATGTCGTGTCAGGAACCTCAGCTTGATGTTCGGGCCCAATATGAATTTCCTAGAATAGTGTTGTTTATAACGTAGCTTCAAAAACACGGTCATATTTTTGAGATTACTTGAGGAAAACGAAAACTGAGGAGAATTATGACGTACCTTCTTCCAGTCTTCAGCAGGAGAATAATCTTCATCTGAGGACGAGGAATCAGAGTCGGGAAAATATTGGTAGGCTGCCGCTACTAAAATATGTAACAATATACATGCATCAAGCATTTGTTGGTCGACGTGAATTATGGAATAAAGTAAGATCGCTACGGCATATCTTTGCCTCGGTAATTGATAATTATTGCTGTTCCTGATATCAAATTTAGCACGTGTTATATCTAGAAGAATGATCCAAACGAAAGGATGCACATGGAAACTACTTACACCCTCTGGTGATCCGTTGATTTTCAGGGGGGTTGACAATGGAACTTTGAGATGGGGAGGCAGAGCGGGACTGGGGAGAATCTTGGGGTGGTATGGGAGATTGTCTTGGAGATACATCTACACCATTCTGCTGCATGTCCTCGTTATGGTCTTCAAATGGTGGTAGCGGTTCTGGTTGTATTTCATCTAATGGTATATCACCACCATCATATTCTTCGTTACGATTATTATCAGAGTTGTAATAGAGCGCTAATAAATCTTCAATTGGTACTTCAGCATCCTATGAATATTAAATTTTCTTTAGAATATTTTGTAAACAGCAAAGATTAACTTCATGTGTATGACATTACGTTTAATACTGAACTTTTATTAAAACTTGTTTTATTGTTTTATATTTGTAAACTGATTAGAATAAAGTGAATAAGCCAGCCGCACAGCAATTTGCCTGGAGCAATAGAATTCACGACCATGATCAGCTTGCTTGATGAAACACGCACTAATTAAGTTACACTCTGAGTTTTTATCCTTGTCAGTTTGGCAGTTTTGTGATGCAACTAAAGCTGGCAAAAAATATCATGGCGAAAATAAATCGCCTAACAATAAGTCGAAATCAAAACGCTATAACATGCTTGGTAATTTCACCCGTCAAGTTATATCAGATGATATCACACAATATGGTGGTAGCTTATGTCAAGAGACTTTTGTGATGACCCAACCAATTGTTTGTGTACATCACAAGTGCTTTACTGTCAGGTATACTGTGCTAGGAAAGCAAATATCTTGCAAACTAACCCAGATTGCTGAATATTGCGACGCACAAGTACAACAGCTAGAAGCTCAGAGCTTCGAATTACAAATGCATGCTCATATATCTCCGGGAATAAAATTACAGTCCTTTAATCGTGTATACAGGGCATTTGCGCAAAATCCAGTCGTACAAATGCCGCAATTTTTGACAATGTTGTACAGAATGCTTCGTTCATTGCAGCGGTATAAAGAAATGGGATGGCACAAAGTACAGAAAACAAATTTTCAAAAAATGACCACTGCGCAATATGTCTCATGTCTGATTATAGTATACAGAGTCAACGGAGATTAATCTTTCAATCTCTAGAATCACAAAATATTTTTAATCTATTCTATTGAATAACTTTACTTCAGATTTGATGTCAGAAGACTAGAATGCGCTAAGGCGGTATTGCAAAACACGAATTATGTAAAATATGTGCCAATGTTGACGTACTACAAGTCTAGGAGACATGCATGCAAAAGAACTGGTGAAGTTAAATACTTGATGTTATCACAAATTGCCGGTCAAATGAATTATGTAAACGAACAGAAAGATCATACCTTTTTCTCAATATAATATTTCACTCTTTCAAAGAACTTTTCTCGAAAATTATTTACGTTTCGTTTCCAAGACATGTACAATTGTTTCCTATTTGATTTAGTATTACCCTCCCCGCATTGCTCAAGAATAACTCCCCAATAACCTTTAGTCTTCCGCCAGCCACTTTCGTAACGCTCTTTACAATGCAACATTGCCTCAATAACATTTTCAAGATTACATAATACTTTTCTCTTTATAAATACCTAAGAAACGTATATAGTTGAATTCAAAATAACATTCTCATTTGATAAATACAGACTAAATGAAGCTTTATCCAATCACAAGGACTAAGTGATCTTGTAAACGTACCATCCTCTACTGACTTCAATTCGATACAGATAAAAAATGCAAAGCAAATATGATTGAAAACGCAAGGTTACAGAACTTTGTGCAAATATGAAATACAAT
This sequence comes from Dendronephthya gigantea, assembly GCF_004324835.1. Classification (NCBI taxonomy): domain Eukaryota; kingdom Metazoa; phylum Cnidaria; class Anthozoa; order Malacalcyonacea; family Nephtheidae; genus Dendronephthya; species Dendronephthya gigantea. Next base: position 619,943 of record NW_021163143.1, on the reverse strand, counting down.
ACGAAACTATTTGCGTGCAATGAGCGAGTGATCTTAATAATTATGTGTCAATTGACGATTTGGGTGGGTTTGACAGACGTCATACAGACTCGACAATCATTTCCCAGATAAGAAGCAGTAAAAATTTAAACAAAATGCTGAATTATACTTGTACGTATGATCACTGTGATGAAGAGATTTGGAAAAGATAATGCTAATACATTTCACTAGCTTTAAATAAGTTCAAAATCAACTCTTGCCTCGGGCTGGGGAAACAGATTGTGTATCCTTATTCGCATTTTACAATCTTCGTAAATGTTTGGCAGAGTTTGATCCACTAGGCTAACTGGTTCCCAGGAAGTAATCTCTCCTGACGGAGTCAGATATATGTTTGTGATATCGTCATATAGAGCAAACAAAACGTGATATAGATATTTACTCAATACACACAGGCAATACCACAACCAAAAAAAATGAAAAACTTTTTACTTTATTCTTTTTCTTAATCAAGCTGTCTTTACTTAAACAAAACACTCAGAGGAAAGAGAATACAAACACCCAGTTCATAAGCGATACACTTCCACTAGGGTTTCATATGAATTACCAGCAACATAAACAACCTTTTATGTACCAACCTCAAAATTTTTAACTTTCCTTTTACTGAAAACGATTTTAAGCACTCTAAACCACTGGACTAACAAAGTAACCCCAACCGTCTGACTTAAACCACTATTATTATACCTGGAAGTAAATTCTTAGCCAAGTACTGAGTATTATTAAAAAAAGGAATGACTCTCACTGGCCTAGAGTGTGGTGCAATTGTTTTATTCAGGTACTATCAATGGCTAGCATGTTATTATCAAGCGCTTCTTTCAGAGGATCTTTGTTCATTTACATAATTTCTGTTTTACATTTCTCCATAACGTTTTAGACCTTTTTTTTTCGCCTAAACACTAAGTGCAAATAATGTCACACTCACAAACATGAAGAATATTACCATAATCTTCACGAATACTATGACCCTAGTTAGACTATTCCACTATCAGAGAAAATATACAGGTAAGGCTTGTTAATTGTAAAGGAATAATAGTTATTTTAGGGGATGCATCAATGCAGTTTCCCTTTTCCCTAATAGTTTATAAACAGGCTCAGATTAAGGATTGGAATGTCAAAGAAGATGTGAAATTGGCTAGTAAATGGCGCAATGTACCATATGTAAATGGACATGCTACACCATCTCTTTACAGCTTTTAAGATGTCTTTGATGTTCTTCTCCTCAATTTAAATCTGCTAAGTTAAAACACAAGAGACCTTGTACCCCATGTTTTAATTAACAAAACTATTTCCCTTACAAGTTACAACTCACTCTTGTACCCACCCATTCCATCTCTGAGTACAATTAAAAAACAATAGTTATTTTTTACTTTCTATATTAATAAATGACAAAATGACCACAAAAAAAAATAGTTTCAAATTAGATTGGAGTTTTAGGTGTTTATAGACTAGTAAGACTATACCATTAAAAATTCTAAATAAAAACTTATTTTAGAAAATTCTGAGTGAAATTGACTGAGAGCATTTCATGTTTTGTAGGTGACTTTACCCTGCATGTCCATCAACTAGCTGTCAAATTATATACTGTTATCCATTTAAAGAGATTGATCTGATGAATCTAAATTTCGTTACATACAGGCAAAACTTAAGGCAGATTTACTGCAGAAAACACGAAATCTCATCGCTAATTATGTCTTGCATTTTAAAACCGATGGTAGATCGTTGATATCACACATTCCGTGCGTGTAGTGGTGACCGCCATAATAGTTTCGAACCATTAATTCTTCCAAAATATTTACACGCAATCACGGAAGGTGAATAGTAAAATTCTAAACGTACCTTCTGTAGATCATCAAGCTCGTCTTGATTGAATCCTTCTCCTGCTTCAAGTGTTTTCTTCTTCGATTGTGGCTTCGTCGTCAACGTCTTGTCCCGCTGCCGGTTCAAAGTCACGCTGGGTCATGGCAACTACACCATTTGATTGAGAACACACGAAATTTTATACATTCTCCGAAAAATTGTGCCATTACCGTGTATTTGTGAAATAGAATTCTACTCACCTTCACCATCGACGCTGCCTTCCTTAGATGACTAAACAAAAAATATATGAACATAAATTTAGGTGATCGAAAAAATTTTCCCCTCTGGCAAGCGGTCAAAACAAAAATACCAATATACAAGGAATACAAACTAGCAAACCAACCGAGTTAAGATACATAAAGCCTTAAAAATAGGCGCAATTTTAACATATATTATTTTAATAAATCACCGAATTATGTCTATAAGATTTTGTAAAAAAATGTACAAAATAATTGTCTTCGATTATGAGAAAATTGAATTCTACCATTCAAAAAATTTACCTCCGCTGTTTCCGCCATTTTGAAACGCTGATCAACAATGATGCTGTCAATTTCGAGAACGAAACAAAAACGATACTAAACGAACATTTCCGATGCATTACGAATGTAAATCGTGCTGTATTTTTACAAAAGCGTGATCACAAACTTGTACGTACAGACGGTTCAGTACTGCTGTTTTGTACGAGCTTTTTTGAGAAAGAACTTTACAATATTGTATGTAAATGGTAAGATTTTTAACCTCTTCTTGATATATATTGTGCTATAAGTGATATTCGTGGGGTTTTTTATTAAGGGTGGAGGAAAACGCTTTGATTACCCCAAATATGTTTGGTCTCCTTCTGGTGGATGGTGGTGTGAGCCAAGGAACTGGAGAAGAAATACAGTTATTGGCTTTGGGATGATATTTGCAGCTTGTGTACCAATATGTTGGTTATCATGGCAGCTTGAAGTAATGCACTAATTTGATTCTTCTTTGTTATCACATAATTCTCAGCATATTTCCCAGCAACATTATCTGGTGATCTAGTCATGAAGCTACAGTATTACCACACGGCACCTTGTTATTATTTTCCATGACCATAAGTTAAATTTTCCTTCACTGCTGTGTTGTGTGTTTGTTTTTTAACAACTATCATAAAATACTGTTATTTTACTTTTCTTTTAGAGAAGACCTGTTGCCCCATATAGACACATATTTTCACAAAGATTTGCTAAACATGCAAAGGTAAAGATACATGCAAAGATACTGTATTATTTAAGAGCGTTAGATTCAGGGTACAAGTTCTAGTATGACTACAAGTGCATCAGATGGGACAAAATTGAAAAATTTGAAATGGAAAGTAAAATTTGACTGCTATAAAAATATTTCAGGCCTACCTAAAGGTACTTTTGAATCATTTTCTTGCTTTCTTTGATTTAAAGGCTCTGTGGTATTAGGATGGAATATGTTACAACAAACATGAAAATGAAAAGTTTTATGTTGGCTCTCATATGGTCTCATAATTTTTGTGACTAATTCATATTTATAACATTCCTTCCAGGAAGATGATCCATCTCTGACCTGATCAGTGAATGAAAACAATGTTTGTGTTATGTACAAGCCAGTGAAAAAGTTGAATGGAATATATTTAAAACAATAAATTTAAAGAACAGAACTTACATTTAGTGTATAATGTATTTTGCACTATTTTATTGTATTCTGCATATGGTTGTATAATAAAATACACATTTTATAAAACAGTCAATTTAGTTTCTTATTGTTTGCCTCACATGACAAGTGTGAATTAAGATACAGAATATAAAAATAAAATATGCAAATTATGAAATATTTTGCATATGACAATATGCCTGCCATATGCGATAATAGATGCTGGTACTAGCTGTGGAAAAGCAAGATATTATTTCAATATTTAACCAAGATAAATAAATGTTTTAACGCGACATCTTGGACTTCATGACACTGCCTATAGTAGATTTGGTAATTTCAAGCTCTTTTGCAATGAGAGAAAATAATCGTAAATTGACTGTTCAGATATCTCTCAGTCTCCCTCACAGTAATACATGCAGCTATTTAATATACAGAAAAGCTCCGCAGTGCTTATTTAGGAGTTAAGGCGATTCTCCATTGATTCTCCCGCGCGGGCGAAGCGCGCTTTGTTTTCCAGACCCGTCATGGTCCCATGGGCAGATTTTCAAAAGACGCTTCGCCCGCGCGGGTGAAGCGGACGGTTATGGAAAATCGCCTTTAGGACATCAGACCTATTCGAAAAAGAGCGAGAGGCCTGTTGCGAGGTACACGAAAGCGAGGCTAGTCAGATTTTCATTTTCGGAATTTCAAAATCCTGTTTACTTTCACTGCTACAAAAACGATGTTTCCTTCAATCAAAATCCAGAAATGAACAAACAATTTTTGACTTATTTTGGCAGAAGAAAACCTGACTAGCCTCGTTTTTGTGTAACTCGCTCCAGGTCTCTTGCTCTTTTTCGAATAGGTCTATTGTTGAACATTCCTGAGACGTGAGTCAGTATCACGCAGCGTCATCACGTGTAAGGAAGATGATACTTTACATTTTATGGAATCATGCTGTGTTTATTGAAGACACAATATATCAACACAGTGACACAGTCACATATTAGGAATTTACATTTATCCAATGAAAAGAACACAAATTACACAGTATTATTTTTCCAAACAACTGGAAGTGAAAGTATTCTGACCACCATTCAAACATCATGCTGAAACTATCGCAGTCAAGCAGAGAAATCAAATTTCGTGTAATTTGCAAATTAACCAATGAAAGATTCTACGTGAGTTCAGGGCAAAGGGGTCAGTGATCATCCGGTTGCGGAACAAAAATCGTGCTTGACCGGAGACCGCTCGTCGACTGAAGATGTTCGTCGTTTATGCAATGAGCTGTAACTGGTCATTGTTTACATCGTTTTAATCTTAGTTTACCGTAATTGTGTACCTGATTGTATCATTAAAAGAAGGATTTTCAGTCAGTACTGAATTGTATTAAAATCACTGTGGCTTGAGGAATTTTGACAAAGCTCCAAGGTTAACTACCCACACAAGATATCATATACAACGCAAACCACAGGGTTGCCAAGTTTTGGAAGAAAACAATATCAGGAATTTCCGCTCGTTAAGCTTGTTTACGGAACATGAATCACAGAATACATTGGTAAGCACAGTCGGTGATTCAGTATGCACGTTCACTGTTCACTGTTCATTAGTTATTGTCTCCATTGCACACTCGAATGAACATTGTTCTTTTTGGCATCAAGGGTTACAAGTTCATCAAAGTCATCACATGTTATAAGGGTTGGTAGAAGCGAAAGAAGTCAAATGGGCAATATTTCGTGTTTATTCCTTGGTTTAAGAAGAGCTGCCGGATACAAAAACGAAGATCGAAAGAGCAGAAGTTCCACTGCTGATAAATCTTCTGAATCAGGTTTTTTTGAACAAGATCCAAGTGATTTCAGGAGAAAAATGGTCTCATCAATAATTTCATCTCTGCTTTAAGGTATATTTATTTCGAAATTAAATAGAACTCTTGCTAGTTTTGATATATGAAGAAATATGATGGACCTGAGGGGGCTTGAATCATTTTTGAGAAAATCAACTCCTATAATACAGAAATTCGGAACATTTTATAACTGTACGTATGACTGCATCATTTTATAATTAGTCCTAAAACTAACCAACTATATCATTATCCTGTGAATCTCCGCGCATTCTGTTAAGTCAGCTATTTTATACTGTTCGCAACGCAATAAATTGATCATATCCATATACCTACTGAGATATAGTGCGTTAATAAACCACGTTTCAGTAGAATAGTCTATTGCAGGATTATGTTACAAATAGCATTCTAAAAATCGTGGGCGTAGAATCTTGTTTTAGTCTGAACGGGCAATAGAGTCTGGTCGACTGAGAAAAATTTCAATCTTAGACACATCTGACTTTTCCATGGAAAATCACCTCGGAATTGGTAGTTAAATCGTTTTCAAAGGACTAAAGCAATACTGCGTGATTTAACTGCAAATAGATAGGAGTCAGGGAGTGACGTCAGCCACGATGTCAGTCAAGACACGGTCAAGAGAGATCAGGGAATGACGTCAGCCACAACAAATGGTGGTCGGACAGTCAACCCAATGACGTGCTTGACGTTTGTAGGAAAACACTGACTATGACGAGTCATTATTTTCGATGGATCGTATTCGCATCCTAACGTGAGTGCGTTTTTATGGTAAACATGGTAATGAATAATACAGTTGTTCAGTTCTCGTACAAATACGAAGAACTGGTTTAAATCCAACTATACATCTCACTACCAAGAAGTTCAAAGAGGGCCATCTTCAAGATTCATGTTCAAGATTCTAGCTTAAGCAAGCCTAGTTAATGTAGTACGTTATCTACGTATTCATCTTCAAACTAATGAGATCAAACACCAACAGACCAACTCTTACACTTAGGATAGCAAAGACCTTGGCTGATTGATTAATAAAACTCCTCGCGTGTTATGGCGGTGCGTGTACATCGCGTGAAAGAAATTAATTCTAATCGCCACCGCTTTAGTCACTGAGCTTTAGTGCATGCATATATGAAAATGCAAATTATTCACGATGACTAATATCCGAAAATTTAAATGACATCATGGCCTGCAGTAGTCTAAGACTAGGGGTAAATGTTTATTTCAGACAAGAAGGTTGGGGTTATTTGTATTTTGTAGTCTCTCTCCTAGTCCTAGCTCTCTCATAGATTCAACTCTCGTGCTTTATCATCAGGATAAAAAAAAACTTTCGTGATTGTAACTAAAACATTGACTTTGTCTAAATATGATTTGCATATATTGATACTTCTTATGCAAATGAGGGACAGCGTGCTTCAGATACAAAGACCAAGTTACAGCTCTTAAACGTCAAGTCTTCGAATTAATTTATGACTCTGAGAAATTGTTGGTGACGATACAGCTCGAAAATTTCATTATTGCCAGCATACAAGGAATCAAGTCGCTCTAACGAGACAATGTTATTGTTTAGGCTTTTTAACAGGTATGCTTTAGTATAATAAAACTCGAATATGATGTAATCATCATCTTCACCGCTCATTATATCCCCTAAAGTGCCGTTTATCGGCTGATTTGATGGGACATTTTGCTCTAAAGAAGTAATATTTTTTTGGTGAAGGGTCTTTAAGGGGTTTGTAGAGGGAACATTGTCACTAAATACACGTACAAACATCCTCAACGTTCGTCAAGAAGACAGCATTGCTTCTACAGTCCGCAGACTCCGCACAGGCATTATTAAAGGCTATAGGCTTTATAGGGTAAATATGCTATCATATGCGGTGAAAAACCGGCTGATCCCTTTGATGAACATAACGCAGGTGTAAACCGAAAACATTTCACGGCGATGAGAACGCATAGGATAGTGACACAGATAGAATACACTAATTTAAACTCCTGAAATATACTGATTTTAAACAGTATTTACTGGAAACTTGAAGGCGTATCATAAATTCCGTTATTCCAATTGACGTCTCGGTATAAAGGAAGCAATATGGCAGGCATATGGCAGGCAATATGGCACGATTTGCGTGGGCAAGTGCAGGCGTGCAGGCGTCTGCGGGTATAATTGGTACCAGGGCGCTTATATAGATTGATGAGTGCCCTATATAAGGGCTCTGGGCCGGTTGTATAAAACGCTTTAACTAAATTTTGCATAGTTAAATCCCAGTTCACTCAGAAATACACGAACCTAATTGGCCAATTCTGTCCTTAACTACAGTTAAAAGTTAACTATTCTTTTACAACTGGTCCAGATTGGTACATCCCCAAATGAAAAACGAACATTGTAAGAGGGTACATTGTTAATGTTAATGAAAACAAACATTGTAAGAGGGTACATTGGACACACAGGGCAACAGGGTCCTCCTCAAAGGGAAAGGTGACAAATTAAACGATTAACCGTGGAAAAAGCATTGAGATAGTCACTAATTTCCATGAACTATAAATATCAGTTGACAGTTGTATCCGAATCTTTGCCCGACGCCTAAATTACAACGCTAACATGTTTGCTATTCAAGTAAAAAACTATTAAAAGATCTGAGGTGGCCCGCCGGCTTTTTGTTTAACGAACCACAACCTTTTTTTATAGAGATCAGCTTCAATGGAAAAGACATATCATTTCCGAACGATCCAGCGTCAACCTGCCATGCACGTCATTGTTCCCATGACAAACCGAAGTTCTGGCTGCAGATACTGGACCTGATGGGGAGTACGATGTCTAGATGTGGAACAAACACATTATTATAACTATTTCCACGGTTCACAACCAGTGAGCTTAATCCTATAGCTGGTGTCCAAGATTGGAGAAAACGTCATCATAAAGCGTTTGGCCTATCGCAAAGCTTGTACGATACAGATCCTGAGACAAATAAACCTGTTGGAGAACCAAATGCTGATGCCTTTGCAGTTGTAGCAAGAGAAAATAATGCATTTCTTGCTGTTGCTGATGGTTGTGGCTGGGGTGTGAAATCATTTCTAGCTGCAAGAACGGCCGTGAAGGGTTGTATAGAATATCTGAGTAAACAACTTCATAAGGCAAGCACAACACAAGAAATTATGGATATTATGTTAAATTCGTTCAAATATGCACACGAGTGTATAGTGGATTCCAAAGGAACTGTAACAACACTCTGTGCGGCTGTCATATGTAAAATACAAGGCATTAACTGCTATGGATTGTGTGTGGTAAATGTTGGTGATAGTCTTGCATTTGTGTACAGAAAGGATGGTTACGTACAAGAGGTGACTGTAGGTTCTCACAGCCCTGGGGAAAGAGATATGAAACAAGCGGGTGGTTGTATAGGACCACTGGTTGGTGATGATCCAGACCTCGGTAATTTAACTTGTTCATTTACATTTGTGGACGAAGGTGATATCGTGTTCTTGACTAGTGATGGGATTTCTGACAATTTTGATCCGCAAGTGTTAAAGATTACTTCTCCAGGTGATTTAGATCATCTACTAACTCCTGTGAAGCCGTCAAAATCACAAGAGTCGTTATTGGATCAAGGTGATAAAGAAGAGAAGCCAACTGACGCTCGTGTGGTTACGCAACGAAGAAGAAGTTATTCAGCGCCAGTTGGCAGAGAAATTGCAACTACTGCTTTGGCGAAAAATATGTCTTGTACAATTATGAAGGAGGTATATTTTAAGGGGTTTTTATTTTCCTGAGCGTGTGCGAAACCGTTATGAAAAAACCCCGTTATTTTTAAAATGTTCTCCATGCGAGTCTCAATGAAAATTGACTACTAAAATTTTTTCTATATATTATTATACCATACATATATTTTATTTTTAGGTGATCCAATCAGAAAGTCCTTGTGGTGAGGAGAGCTCTGCGAAAGAACTTTGTGCTAAACTCATGAACTTTGTTGTACAAAACACGCTAAAAAGAAGAACTTTCTTGGAACAAAATCGAAATTGCAAGAGAGAAGAATTTAATAAAAAGAAAAAATCTATTCCTGGTAAACTTGACCATGCTACTGTTGTTGCGTTTGAAGTTGGTCACTTTCAACCTCAACCTTTTAAACTGACATTTCACGATAAACAACGTCCTCAGGAGAAGAAAAAACACTCGTTAAATGTTGATCAAAATGCGAGAAAAACTACAAAGAGCACTTCAGAACATAATTTTGATTACTCTGGTAATATGTTTTCTGCCTTAAAAGGCGTTGCTCCATGGAGACCCTGAGAATGTATTGTACTAAATTTGATTTACGTATGGCTCAAGAAAACATTTCAGTGTTTAACCTGCACGCGTTGTCCACTGGATTTTACTGTATATAGTGCTATATATGAAACAGAGAAATGTAGGGAATGTAAATTTAATATTTATTCTTAATCAAAGTTGTTGTATTTAGTAATTTGAGTAGGCAAACTAACCATCACGCGTATTTGCTATTATGCAATATTTTTAGCTTAACATTGGTAGATACACTTGTGGATGTTCACTGTTTTGCCGAAGTTCGTTGGAAATTTAGAATATACAAATCTATAATATATATGTAAAATACTAACTCGTTCAGGAGAAGGGGAAAACGAGAAAAAAAACACGATAATATGATTAATATCACTTTTATTACCTGGGGATCGGTGGAAATAAATTGTGCAACACTGGATCCCGATTTAGAAATTCTGATCGACTGCGATGACGAAATGAGCACCACATCTTAAAGACGTATTATTGAGCGCTACCGCCACTACCTTGACATTGCTTCAAGCAACTACGTGCTTTTCCTCATGTCAGTCGTGCGTGTTTCAAAACAAAAGTTAAACATGTGTTTAACATAGAAGAGCTAGGCTGAGTAGAATTCTCTCATAAAATGATAACCCCCCCCCCTAGTCATTTTACTTCATAACATTATCCTGCAGGCGACAATCTGCAAAACTTGAAATCCAGAGTAGGAAAAAAATTGGGAAAAAGACTGTCAACAACATCATAAATCACATGCATTACTCACCAGGGTTCCGTAGTACGTCAGTCGCTTTGCGTCGTATATATTTTGCGGTAAAACTCGTGAATGCGGAATTTCCGCTGCACGTCTTAGCTTGTTTACGCAACATGAGGCACTACAAGATCTATTGGTAAGCTTATTCGAGCTTCATTGCACACTACAAGTCTCTAACTGAAGTAGAAAATAGAATTTCCATATTAAAATGTTGTATTTGAATACTATCACTTTAAGGGTGACACGATCAAAGTCAAATGTTAAAGCTTTGAAAGCTAACAACAAAAGCAAGGAAAGTCTAATGGGCAATATATCATGTTTATTCCATGGTTTAAGAAGAGCTGGTGGATGCAAAGACGAAGATAAGAAAAGCAAAAGTACCCATTATGATGATTCTTCTTATGACTCAGGGTTTTATGAAAATGATCCAAGTGATATTCAAGAGAAAAAAAATATCGATAATTTCATCTCTGTTTTGAGGTATTTATTTCTACTGCATCTACCCTTGTCCGAAATATTCAGCTAATCTTATAGTTTCATCGTTTGTCCATAATGAATAAATGGTACACAATCATATTACCGTGCAGCAGTACGTTGTTATATTGATAAGAATATATTTTCAAACAAGACCTAGATATCAGTTCTCATATGACCTTTGCTGCTCACTATGACATCAACCTTGGACGATATCGATTTCGCAATTTCTGCACGTTCGCCGCAGAATTTTAACATGGATGTGCCGGAGAAATTCTCCGAAATTTATTCCAAGAAAAGTAGAATTATTGTAATTACTGCTTTATGTTTAACAAAAAACGATAATTAGAACTATCATAGTTATTCCATCCTGATTATCCAAGGGTCATGCATGCATCACACCTTTCCTTGTTTCTCACTCTATGGCACTTCGTCTCTTCTAAATGTGCGTAGTATAACTAGTATTTATACATAGTGAATTTGTCGGGAATAACTAATAAGTGATAAGTCTATGTTCAGAGAATCCTAAATACACAAAAAACACATGGCAATCATGTCTAAAGACATCAACCAGGTTGACATATTCACGACAACTACTGAAATGGCAACCAAACTTGAAACGTTTACAGTCACGTACAGAGTAGTCAGTGCGTGGCTACTTAGTGATACCCTATTTGACCACAAAATTTAACGTCATAATTTTGCCTTTATATTAGGGCATTAGATATAAACTATAGTTTTTTACAACGACAAGCGATAGTTATGTATAACTTATATTCCTCGTAGATTTGCATATGTACAATATAATATGCAAATATATGTCGTTTGTTATAAGCAGTTCGATATGAAATGAAGGACATTTCATTTTGTATAAACGTTCTTTTATGCCGTTATGGATCTTCACCGCTTAACACATGATTCAAAGCAGCAAACACTAGCTGTAAACGTCTAGCGTAAACTATATAGATAATAGATGAAGAAATGAACGGAACAAAAGTCACTGTAATGGAACAATGTTATTCTGTAAGGTTTTCAGCAGGTATGCTTCAGACTGACAATAGCTAGTGAGTATCAGATACTGTATCAAACATTGGCTTAAAACTGGCTTTTATACCTTCCCAATCGATTATGTCGAAAGACAGGCCGACATGTATAGTCATGCCATGGTATATAATTACAAGAATATAGAAAACACGAAGCTGCTAACAGCGGGGAATTTCGATTTTACCATAACTGATATATATTATTATATTATTTAATTATGTCTTTTCATTGTTTGAAGTGCACGTATGTATGCCTGGCCCCTGGGTATCTTCTAGTTATCAGTACGGCTTCATATTTTCACGGCTGTGTTGTTAAGCTGCAATTTACCCTACCTCGTGATTAATTTCCTGTGAATTCCTCGCCTCTTGTCAATACTGGTTTTCATCAACATTTATTTTGAACGTTGAATGCAAACAATCTATGTTTGCACCGCATCATGCACAGTACTTGATCCTATACGAGGTATTTCTAACTTAAATACAAATCTTACGCCACGGCGGTCTTACACCACCACATTTCGTTTCTGCAAATATTTTGGAATTTATTTGTTAAGCAGGAATAGTATAAGACATTTATATCTATAGCCTACACTTTTCAGTACAGTTTTCTCAATTTTATTGTATTTTTTAACGTGTCTGAAAGATAAGTTGTATTTTATATGACTGCAATGGTAAATTTATAATATAATAGCGAATTTAATTACTTGAGATTTGCAGTCATCTTAATTAATGAGTGCACCATGCAAGATTGAGAGTTTTTAATCAAATATAATGATATGATATAAACTTGGTTATGTGCCGAACTTTCTGCAGTTAATGAGTATCTGTTCTCAGTTTGAAAAAGGTCGTAGTCTCAGAGGGCTGCTGACAGAGTCGCTACAATACTAGTCATATTTTCTCATCCAGTTTTTCTGCTAGATAAGGTAAACGACGAAGGGTTTTGGTATTTTTTGTGAATTTTATTTAAGCACGTCGACCTGCTATGGTCGTCCAAATTCAGATTATTTTTTGAAACGCTATATGGAATGTCATGACATTTGAAATATAATATAGGAAAAATAAAATCAATATACAAATTATATATTCATATTCACATTTATTTATTAAATTCTATGTGAAGTGAAATTAAATTCCATAGATATAATATGCACGTCTTCTGTTGTAGAAGTAATGTTTGTGTGTTTAACAAAGGTGTGAGATCACATGGAGCACTGGGGCACGTCTCGGGTCCAATTTCAAAATAAAGCTCAAAACCTCCACCCCTTTAACTTCATATTCATACATGTATACGACTTGCTTTCGCCTTGGATGTCACTTCATGTGATTTAGGAGTGCGTCTTGCATAAAAACCCCTTCGGCTTGCAGCTGCGTGTTACCATACAGTAACCCTTATCCTTATGAAGAACCCGACTATGAAGAGAGAGAGAGAGAGAGATGTCTAAACTATACACACGATCTCTTTATCAGGGAGACAGCTATGAATTGTGAAAACCCTGGTAAATCCACTGACTGCAGCGTTTTAAAAATTGAAATAATTGAGATGTCAAAACGCGACATGCTTGAGCTCAAACGTATTGGCTTAAAACACTTCCGCCTGACCTGAGCTATAAGCTGCATGTATAAGATTACAAGCCCACGACAGGTTTCATAATCTTTGCTAGATATTTGTACTGTTCTAAGCTATAAGTTGTGTAGTTTACGAGAGGTATAGCGATGTGTGATAATGAGATACCTATAGTAAACTCAGAGGTGGACGCATTATTTGGTGTACAGCAAGATGAAAGGTAGGATTTTGGTCAAGACTGTCATGGCCGGTCATATTTTGTAGTGAACTAGTGTGAGTTTATAAAGTGCGAATATTACTATCCGTGTGTAGAGTTCAATCACATAGTCTGCGCTTTTAAAAACCATGTATTCAATGAATCCATAGCCATTTATTAAACTATGAGTCGAAGTGTTTGATGTCAGTTGCGATAAGATGTCAACTCGACGTTGTATTTGTAATTTCACAATTGATAGTATTTCACTATATTTAGCTCTATGTTTGGCATTCACTCGTAATTCATAATCATGATGAGGACAGACTAAACGTGTGGAAATGCCGATATTTTTCTTGTAAATCGTCATCTTTAGTTTTACTATGAGCCTCATGACATGAGTCAGCAACACTCTGTGTGAAATACATTATGTTATCTATCATTAAATCGAGAAAACATTTGCATGAAAATGATGTTGATATAAGAGTTGCTTGCTTTGGCTGAACCGCCTCGGCAAAGGTGCATTCAAGCGAAGATGCATGGAGGCTTCTCTCTACGAGACAACCCTAGCTGCATGTATATGCATCGTCGTGCCTGATTATGAATGAATAACAACAATTCTTTAAAGTTAAGAACACGGTTGAAGAAAGGCGATCGACAAAATTTGTTTTACACCACATGCAGCCATAGGAAAACTGCATGAGAATTTCCAGATATCGTGCGTACAAACACTTCACTACTTTCGACGTAAACGAGTGGACTTTCTTAAAAGGCGTATATACGTTCGTTTCTTGATTCATAAGACATAACTAATTCACTCCTTCGTATCTGGTAAATTGTAGCAAAAATTGCAAGATAGTGAAAGTGCCCAGTGGTGCTGGTGCATGAGAAAGTCAGTTTCCGAAGTGATACGTAGAAATCATGGCCTGCTTCTAAATGTCTTTGTAATATCAAGTGATTAGTTTTATTTTACTATAATTATAAGAGGTAATGTTATGTATTTTTCACGACCCACATTCTGCTAACGTCCAGACAAATACTCTTTTCCCCGAAACGTCGACGTTTTTTTTTCATCATGCAACCAACAGTTTCTCTGAACTCATTGTTATGTTTATACATGAAAACTTTTCCTCAAACGATTACATTTTTTTATATAGAGAACAGCTTCAATGGAAAAGACATATCATTTCCGAACGATCCAGCGTCAACCTGCCATGTCGTGCCATTGTTCCCATGACAACCGAAGTTCTGGCTGCAGATACTGGACCTGATGGTGGAGTACGATGTCTAGATGTGGAACAAACACATTATTATAACTATTTCCACGGTTCACAACCAGTGAGTTCTAATCCTATAGCTGGTGTCCAAGATTGGAGGAAACACCATCATAAAGCGTTTGGCCTATCGGAAAGCTTGTACGATACGGATCCTGAGACAAATAAACCTGTTGGAGAACCAAATGCTGATGCCTTTGCAGTTGTAGCAAGAGAAAATAATGCATTTCTTGCTGTTGCTGATGGTTGTGGCTGGGGTGTGAACTCATTTCTAGTTGCAAGAACGGCCGTGAAGGGTTGTATAGAATATCTGAGTAAACAACTTCATAAGGCAAGCACAACACAAGAAATTATGGATATTATGTTAAATTCGTTCAAATATGCACACGAGTGTATAGTGGATTCCAAAGGAACTGTAACAACACTCTGTGCGGCTGTCATATGTAAAATACAAGGCATTAACTGCTATGGATTGTGTGTGGTGAATGTTGGTGATAGTCTTGCATTTGTGTACAGAAAGGATGGTTACGTACAAGAAGTGACTGTAGGTTCTCACAGCCCTGGGGAAAGAGATATGAAACAAGCGGGTGGTTGTATAGGACCACTGGTTGGTGATGATCCAGACCTCAGTAATTTAACTTGTTCATTTACATTTGTGGACGAAGGTGATATCGTGTTCTTGACTAGTGATGGGATTTCTGACAATTTTGATCCGCAAGTGTTAAAGATTACTTCTCCAGGTGATTTAGATCAACTACTAACTCCTGTGAAGCCGTCAAAATCACAAGAGTCGTTATTGGATCAAGGTGATAAACAAGAGAAGCCAACTGACGCAGATATGGTTACAGCAGAAGTCGACAAGGAAACTACGGACGATGATATGAGTTCATCTTGCACATTTATGAAAAAGGTTTGTGAGAGGTTTTCACAGTGATAAGACAAATGCACCCTAGACAGTATTATTATTCTTTCGAGGAATGTGCCGATGTTAACATGATTGGCCCTAAACCTGTAAGGAAAACGAATTTGCAATACGAAACTATGAAGAAAATAAATTTAAGTGAAGTGAAACAGCATTAAGCCCGTTTTCCACTAGGCGAATTGATTCGTGAACAGATAAAAAGTAGGCAGCGATTTCTTTTCGCGGCGAATTTTTTCGCAAACCAATCACATCACCGGATTTCAAATATCGCTTCGCGTCGCGCGAATAAATTCGCCTAGTGGAAAAAGGGCTTTAGGCGTGCGCGATCTTTAATTGCGCATTACAGGGCATAACAACCTTCATATTGCATGTAATTCAGTATATATTTTATTTTTAGGTAATCCAATCAGAAAGTCCTTGTGGCGAGGAGAGTTCTGCGAAAGAACTTTGTGGTAAACTCATGAACTTCGTTGTACAAAACACGCTAAAAAGAAGAACTTTCTTGGAACAAAATCGAAATTGCAAGAGAGAAGAATTTGATAAAAAGAAAAGATCTATTCCTGGTAAACTTGACCATGCTACTGTTGTTGCGTATGAAGTTGGTCACTTTCAACCTCAACCTTTTAAACTGACCTTTCACGATAAACAACGTCCTCAGGAGAAAAAACAGTCGAGTGGTGATCAAAGCCCAGAGAAACCTTCAATGCCCACCTTAGAACAGAATAACGAGTTTATTTCGTTGCTTGGTATTCTTAAGTGAATATCTACGATTTTGTGCATAAATATCTCCTTCGGGTCCTCATTTAAGACAAGCTTTTTATCCTTTAGACTTTGTCGTAATACAGTTTGTTTTCCCAACAAACAAATATGTACGGTGTTTCGTAAGGAGATATTCGTCCTTGCTGGTTACTGGTCTGTTACTCTGCAATAGAGACAGCGACAAAGTAGACCGAAATTCCGTTGCGTTCGTTGTCTAACACCTTGCCTACATCGGGGCTTGCTGTTTAAATGGTTTTCATTAACTTTGAAATGGTTTTTCTGTGAAACTGTAACCCGTTGTCGTTTTAACCAAACCATGCACGCAGTTCATTATCTTATTTCATCGTACGCGATTTTTAAGGCAGTCTCCGCATCTTGAGTGCTAAAATTTAGCAGCTAAATGCATTCACTTTTCCAAACTAGTTTATCAGTATAGAATACGAACAAATTTTATAGTGGATGGATATTTATTGTTTTTTGCTCTAATAAGGCACTAATAGTACCTAAAATTCCTTTCCTATCTTTTATTGTAATTGTTTGATCTAGTTTGATATAGTTTTAGTACATTTTATATCATAAAAATACTGAAATCTTTTAATTTAGTTACTTTAGTACATGTCTATAGCTAAATATATCTGCGATACTTGATGAAAACCCATGCAGCTTTGTGTTATTGTTAGTGAAATTCGCCTAACCACAAATGCAAATTAATAATGTCAATTTTCCATCTCCCGGAACAAAATTAATTAAAGAATATGAGAGGATCACCATTCACATGTAATAAATCTCAGCTGAGAAAGATCCTGAGAATAAGGTTGAACAGGAAATGTAACATTGTTTTGTTTTTAGGTATCACTTATCGTCAATTGGTAATGTATAAATGCATATCTCTTTAGCAAACAACAGTAAAGTATGAAGAAAACAACTCTTCACCTTGTTCTATATCTCTCAAAGCAACTAAAACAACGATTCTTACATGAATTACTTCAGATTTGTATGTTCTGAAATTGTAGTTTACGTTCGGAATATATTTCAAATACTGCAGGGGAAAACTGCTTGGTATATTCAATTCTTGGTAGGATACGTTCGCAGCGAATTCACGTGTGGCATTATTCACATATTGTCCAATCGCTAAAAGGTTGTGAGGATTAGGTGTAAGCCAAGACATATCACATGTAAACTTCTCGCCAACCAAATCCCTTTGACAACATGATCTAATAAAACAAATGAAAGTTTAGCATTTCATAATTATGATCATCAGAAACAACGAGATCCAGGCATGCAGGATGACATTCAAATACCATATGTATTTTTAAAAGGATCCTATATTCAGTGATATCTTGGGTAGCTTTCCGCCTCGTTCCCAGGGCCTTTAACCTTGATTCTGAGTTGGGGTAAAAGGCCCTGGGAACGAGGTTGGCTTTCCCTCTCACCTGTAAATTATCCTGGATAAACCCGTATCTTTACCATCAATGAGTATGCCATCGATGCATCTGAATATAAATGAATTCGCTAGGGACTGGAAGAATATTGGTTCATAGGATTGATAAACGGTCCCTAGAATATAACAAAAATTGAAGAAATACCACTAAGTATGAGGTGAATATTGAATCAACACTTTTGTGAACAATTGCCTGCCGTGGTTTTATAAATGATAAGCCTAAGCTCAGTGAGTATCTCGAAATATTGTGCTGTATACTTGATTTTATATGGTTGGAAAATGTTGTTCCAATTGTTACCGGATTGAAAAAGTGTTATCAAAATTAATACCTGGATAAATAGAAACAAGACTTCCTTTTTTAACTCTGCCATTTGACACAACAACTCCGGTTCCTGAAACTTTGCTTGATGAACGAGTTATTGAAAAGCCGAGCGCATTCGTCATTATTTTCTCACACGAGATCGTCTTGTTCGTGACATGTTTTTCAAGTTCGTTAAAATACTTTTCAAAGGTTCTGAGAACTACTGTTTCAGGAATGACATTATCATTGGATGATCCGAGAACTTTTCTAACGTGCCTTAAATTATCAAAATAAACAAATGCTTATATTTAAAATGACCGCCTCGAACTGAAAACTCCTTGTAGCGATGTATTTCATCTAGTGGTCGGGCAAAAACTTTTTACCACTGATTATCAAGTTCTGGCTTGCGAGATATGGCTGATATATGCTTGCATGTTTTGAGCAGTTAATAAAATGTCCTAGATACCATAAAATGTTCGCCTGCTAAAAGAATACATCACCTCCACGAACTCTATAAATCTTGCATGATCTGTAAACCAACGGTGCAATGCCAATACTGCAATACTGCCAGGCAATAGTTCGAAAGTTTTGGCTCCGCATTTGCGATCCATCGAAACAATTTTAGGAAGAGGCCACCAGAAGAGTTCAATATCAAGACATTGACGATCAAGTACTATATAGCATGCACCTAAGAACAAGACTCTAACTGCAAGACAGCCGGCCGGAGTTAAACGTTCTAGATCAATAGGGCAAAAGAGTCATACTCATAGTCGTAGAAACATATATCATCTCTTTGCAAACTTACTAACAAACAATTTTGTTAACAGTGAATGATCAGTTGTGGAGGAAGTTAGATTAGTTGTAACAGACGTGATCATACAAACCTGTTCTTCATATTAACCATGATCCATGGAACAAAACGATAACGGTAATTATTCCAGCTCTCTACCAATCTCTTCCACCATCCTAACATATGTCTACCACTGGTGTCTACCAGTTACACTACTGCCACTACAGTCTACCTTCACCCAGGCATTCCTAATTACATACACGGTACACCTTGTTCTTCAATGACTGTAGTCACTATACGACCGACATGAGCCCGCAATTCACTCGCTATAATGTGCTATAATGCAGTGTGAACTAATTAACTAAAACTGTATATGGCCACAACGTAGAATAAATTTGTGTACTATTTATACTGAAAAGAAACTAGATGACCATGTGAAACGAAAAAAAGACAACAAGGGAAGATAAAACTAAGCAACTGTGGTGTGTGGGGCACACAAGTTCATCAAGTTTCATCTTCGGTTTCGCATCTCTTATGTCCTGCTACGTCGTGCTATTTACACTATAGTGGACTTTTCAAGACTATCCAAGTGTTGGGCTGTTGGCAAGGAACGAAGCTTTAATACTTGGCTAGAATTAATAGAAAAGTGCTAATAATGCCTAAAGAGAGAATAAAAAAGAAATCCAGGCAACATGGACAAGTTACAAGCCAAGGTTTGTATCTGTACTTAACCCATTAGCGGTTAGCCACAATATAAAACAGAATTTTTGTCCATTAGTCCATATTCAGTGGTATTCAGTGGTATATTCCTTACAGGATGGTATTCTAAATATATTGTATTCTAAATATATGGTATTCTAAATATATGGTATTCTAAATGATATTAAATATTTTTAGGAATTCAATTCAAGACTGATCTCGGTCAGCATATTTTGAAAAATCCCCTTGTTGTGAACAGTTTGGTGGAAAAGGTAAATTCTGAAGTTAATACATAGTAATTTTATGGTCCAAGCATAGTTTGTGGTGTGCATGATTTAACCCTTCGTGTAATGGAGATCATGATTCAAGTCTTGTGGATGATAATTGACCTCTAGTGGATCATGATTAAATTATTAGGTATTAAGAATTCATATAAACACCACACTAACTATTGTACACATGATTTCTTTCTTAGGCAGGGTTGAGATCAACAGATACAGTTCTTGAAATAGGTCCTGGTACAGGAAATATGACAGTGAAACTGTTGGAAAAGGTTAAAAAGGTTGGAAATCGTCCCAATTTTGTGTATCTGCTGATAAAATAATGCTATACTAATCTTGTATGATTAGAAGTCCTTCTTTACTCAAAGACCGCTATCATCACTACAGTGTAGAGTGTTCCTTATGTTTTTCGTATCTTTTCAATAAGTATATGCCTGATGTTTCTACTATAGGTAATTGCTTGCGAGGTTGATCCGAGATTGGTTGCTGAGTTAAAGAAAAGAGTGCAGGGAATGTAAGTAGTTTCCATAGGATTTCCATGAAAAATATCTGTTCTAAACTTTCCCTTATTCTTTCAGGCCATATGCTTCAAAACTGCAGGTGATAGTTGGAGATGTGTTGAAAGCAGAACTGCCATATTTTGATGTCTGTGTTGCTAATCTTCCTTATCAAGTACGTATGGTGTTTCTAATTATACCTCCAGTTTTATCCCATTTATATAATCCTTAATAGTTGATATATGTACTATGTATGTAGTAGAAAATACTGTAGTTTGTTTCATATATGAAAATATTTATTATTTTTTAGATTTCATCCCCATTTGTCTTTAAGCTTCTACTTCACAGACCATTTTTCAGGTACAACTGAGACATTGATGACAGGATTTATAAGTGTTGCAAGTGATATTGCATGTCATATGAATATATTATTTAATTTCAGGTGTGCTGTTCTGATGTTTCAAAGAGAATTTGCTCAGAGATTAGTTGCCAAACCTGGAGATAAATTATATTGCAGACTGTCCATAAATACTCAATTACTAGCAAGAGTTGATCATTTAATGAAGGTGCAGTTCAGTAAATTACAATTTACAATGTTCATGCAGTACCATAGACCCTTGTGCACCTCAACACCATTCCATACAAACTTGCATGCCGACTATAGAATATGGTGGTTATGTGTTAGATCTTCCCAATGACATTAAACAGGAAGTCTGGGTTTAACATAAAATTTAAGTAGCTCAACATTATGGAGTCATTCAAGGCTTAAGAGAAAAAGCATTTAGAAGTTAGGGCTGGCTATTGGACCATTTCTTACTCCCATGATTAAAATAATTTCATTCTCGTGATCTTTCTCTATGTTATTTTCAGGTGGGTAAAAATAATTTTCGACCACCACCAAAAGTTGAATCAAGTGTTGTCAGAATTGAACCGAAGAATCCACCTCCACCAATCAATTTTCAGGTTAGTACAAGCTGTGATTCACATGCTTCACCATGCAGCCAGTTGTATTTCTTAATTAACTTAATTACCAGCTTACCACATCCTGATTACAGGATTCCATGCATACACTACACTATACTGTGCTGGATTTCTCCTTATTTTATAGTCTACTTTTATAAACTTCTATAGGAATGGGATGGTCTTGTCAGAATAGCTTTTGTCAGAAAAAACAAAACTTTAGCTTCTTGTTTCAGGTTGGTGCATCAATCATGTTTTACCCCAAAGCATTTTTATATTGCTTGTACAGTATGTATCTAAAGCTGGAATGACCGAATGACTGATTCAGAACGACTCTTTCATGCACCATTATATTAAATTGAGTGTCTTTTATATAGTTCAAAAGCTGTATTAGAGTTGATAGAGAAAAACTACAGAATTCATTGTTCACTGAACGAAATAGTAAGTGTCTTGGAGCTAAATTTTGTTATAGTATAAAGTCCGATTTTTTATTTTTGAAAAAATAATCTGTAATCTTGTTATGTTATAGTTCCTGGAGGATAATTTTGATATTAAACCAAAAATTCAGAAAATTTTAACAGACAACGATTACGATAAACGAAGAGCAAGAACGATGGATTTAGATGATTTCTTGGGGTATGTATTAGATATACTATGACGTGCTCAGCCTCTGCAACATGTAAAATTGGAGAGCTCTTGAGGGATGGAGAGTCTTGTGGTAATATTTAATTCTATGTTTAGGTTATTACAATTGTTTAATTCAAATGGCATTCATTTTGCTTAAAAGTTGCGTGGTGTGGAGAATGAGCTGTGGCAAGAGAAGGTACGATTCAGACGTCGTTCTACGATGAATTTGCTGTTTACGTGCATCATTTCGTAAATATTAGTGGACATTTCCTGAATGAGACTTTCAGTAGAGCGTGTAGGTAGAAATCCTGGCTTGCGAGGTTGCAATTATATAAACCATAAATCACGGAGATTCTCCCATGAATGAAGAATAATATTTGTCCTGTATCTTTGTTGTACAATTCTTTGCTGAAGAATAATATTTGTCTTGTATCTTTGCCGTACAAACTTTACGCTGATCCAGGAACTTAGATATGCTTAGTTTTACGAGACGCAACCTAATGTTTCATCTCTTCGATGTGAAAAATTTCTCAATTTTTTATCAAAAAGGAAAGAATATATATCGCTTTTCTTCTGTAGTAATTTTAGTTTTTCTTAGAAGTGATCTTAGTCTGACTGAAAAAGCAGTCTCGATAATGTGGAAAGTCTTCAATACATAGAAAATAAATTAGGTTTGAAAAAATTCCGGCTTTCGAATTTGTACATCGTCAAGTACTCCGGTACAATATAAGAAGTATATACATGCTGAAGAGACTCTCAACATTATTACATCGTCCAGATTTTATGCAATAGATTTACCAGACTAATAGCGAACAAACCATGCAGTTAATAAGGGATATAATATTTTTTAAGATATTACATAATAAGTTTTCTTGTAATCTTGTTATATATATCTTATGAATATTAGTGTATATTATATATTTGATAATTTTATCTGCGTAATGAAGTTCAAAGTCTATTATTCTAATCATGGGTATGTACTATTTCTCAATACAGGCGGCTTTGACTTGCCCTGACGTATCAAATTCTGTTAGAGCACAGTACGATCACACTACGTGGTCAAACCATAGTCAAATTTGTATCAGTATTTCATTCCCCAGGCAAAACTAGTAATTTATCGACATGTAGCCATTCATCTTTTCGACATGCCGTCTTTTGAAGATTTCCCGAAGTTATTAACGCGGCAGGAGTGAGATATCTGGTTTATAAAGTCTACACAAAAAATATTTACGATCCTTACGTCTGCAGCGGGTTGGTGGGACTAAGTTTGTTTGTTGAATATTAATGAAACGTTTGTCGTCACATTTAATCAACACAGGCCAAAGCCAATATTTCACGGTAGAAACAAAGATTTCAGACAGTCTCGACCCTCAAAACAAAGGGATATTTCATTCCAGCAGAATTTTTAACGGATATATCCTATAGAGCTGTGAGAAAACTGAGAGTTATCTGTGGTGAATCTAGTCAGGTGAGTATATACACTTTGTCTGGTGATAACAGATATAGATTTAATTAACTATATTTTACTTTATTTATCATCAACATGTGAAATACTTACATTTGTATGTGTTCTAATGTTGCATAATGATAGCTATATTTCATTTGGGCAATATATAGAGTCTGCAGTTAAATAAGTATTATATTTTTCAAATATGACAGAAAAGATTGATTTACGCAACATAGAAGATTTACTAAGTCGGTAAAGATTTCTGATTTATATCAAGAGGTTAAATTTAAAAATTAAGAACTGTTTTTTATGTAACGAGATTATTCAGGTGGCCAAGGACAATATTGCCCTTCTTCCGCAGTCGTAGAGGATTACCTGTTATCATGCTCTTGTGTAACCCTGCATGTATGTAATGTTTGTTACGTTAAACCATTTATATAGAAAGAACTCTCAATCTAGAATCACAAAGCATGAACCTGCTTTACCACAAAGAGAACTAGTACAGTGAAAGCACTATATTTTCATTCAAATACATTTTATTGACACGAAAGGTCAATTTAGGCAATAAATTTATATCTTGAGTATATGACATTGTCATTAATGTTTCACGTTGTGTTTTTAAGTTGTCTCTGCATGCACGGGGCATATTTATGCACGTTGTCGTAGTTGAGTTAGATTAGTGGTAATTTTCTGGTTCAGCGGAGACGTTTGTCATTCATAAGGGCGGTGGAGTTGGAGGATTATCATGCAGTTACAAGGCCTGTATTGAGGCTGGAAAAATTCGGCAGGTTTTTGAGGTGATAATCTCACCGGTACTGAATTTAGTGAAATCAACTGGTTTGCACTGCTCTATACGACAACAATAAATTTAATTGCCTCTAGCGTGATCCAAACTCGAATTTTGAGTGCGTAAATTAAGTGGAATATTGCTATAAAAATAGGAAACACGAAAAACAAATATAAGTTCCAGAAGCCCTTTTTAAAGATAAATTCATTTATCAACAATGACAATTGTTCACATTACTATAGTCTTGTTTATAATACTTTCTTTCAACTGTGCTCGTCTTCACTCTGTCAGCTTGCTTGCTGTTTTTGTTGATACAAACGCTCTGTTGGGTATTGATTGTGAAAATGGGCTGGTTACTAAGACGAACAAGTTATATTGCAAATGCAATAGCTATAAGAGCATGTTATTACTCAATATTCAAACACTTTATTGTCACGAACGTGCAAGTCATCAAGTCTTCATTTTAGAGTCGCCCATACATGCAGACCTGCGAACATAAAAACTTAAAAACATGGAAAAGTGAACCAGCTGCAGGGTAGACAACCTTCTCTGAGTGGATTGCACTGCGTAACTCGTTTTTATTTTCAACAAATTCTGCAAGCAAATTTGAACAAATCCCAGAACAATCTTTTAATTCAATAAGATATGTTGCGGCTATTTTCCAAATTTCGATCACAAATGGTTTAAAAGATTTTGATCTTCAGTTAGCTCCGATTTCCTAAACAGCATATAGACTGCGATAGGTATATCGCGCAGTGTGAATTTAATTCCCAAAAAAGCCTAATACGTCTGCTTCTGACCAGTAACTGGCTCGAGAGTCCAGACTGTGGAAGGCGTCCTGGAAACTCGTGCATATGATTCAGATGAGAGTTTTACAACAAGTATAATTTTGCCCTCTTCAGCCATTTTAACGCTCTTAAACTCGGGGTTTTTCATTCCTGTAAATTTCTGCAAATTCACAACTTGTTTCAATGCACTTTTGGTTTTCAATGCGTTCCTAGACCGATTGTTGGATAATAAGTGAACGATGATAAGCTGAGTTTATAATTATTTAAATTAAACTCAACAACAAACCATGGTAGAATACTCCGACTTGAGTGGTAAATTATGTTGCAATACCCAGTAAGAGCACGGGGTTATTTCGACCTTTTTAGCGTTTTATTTTATGAACCTTACAGGAACGAGCTTTTTGTTACCAGGCCTGCTCGGCTTCATGCATTTCCTTGCTTTATTCTAAAGACAAACATGTATTTTACTGATGCACGTCACACATGGTGGCGGCATTGTTCTGATTGGTTTAAACGTGTTTGTATATTCATATCTCCACGTGTTTGTAGTAATATTGTAACAAGATTTTGTGTTACGCTAGATTTTCATCGTCTCATGGCATCTGTTCACACAGACAAGGAAAGCTGTCAACGTTTAAAATATGATGAAAATGGTTTTGAAAACACGGATCTTTACTTCAATTATGAATACATTTTAGATAACTTGTTATCGTATATTCCGGCTGTAGCTATACAGCCTATACTTATATTCATGTACATCCTGCTAATTGATAATTGTTAGCACGAAAAATTTAAACAATCACATAATTTTAGTTTTTTACACAATGCTATCTTGAACAATGGTGTAAAAACTATAGTTACTATGTTAGTTATAACTTCTCTTTAATTTGTATGGATAAAACGTGATGATGAAATATATTATTAAACGGTATATATCTTGTCGTGTATAAATAAAATAACTTCAAAACCGCGACTAGGCTTAAAACGGTTAATTTTTCATAGTTATAAGAGTTAGAATATGCAGCTATTTAATGAGTTCGACATCTAGAAAATTTTTCTTCACGTGCCTACAAACTAAGACAATGCTCCATAAAATAGAATAAAGTCATTGAAGAGTGGACTAGGAGGGAGACACTCAACCATGTAACCTGCAAGTCCTCGTTTTTATGCAAAAATATGCAATATATGACAGTGAAAAGACGAAACAGCCAGCCATCTCAGCGTGTTTATATTGACCACAAAATGTCATTGATGTAACTGACATGCGCGAGAACATCAAAGGTTCCGAAACAACAGAGTCTTATATTAACTCTTATTGTTCTGTTCTCCATGAGGGCATGAGCTGAGTCGAAGCAGCTGCTTCCGCGTATCCCAGCAATATAGAATAAGCAGTTTTTATTATTTCTACGTACTATAGCTCTCTTTGGGCTGTTGTTTGTGAGGGAATTCATCAAAACATATATTAACTCTAAGTTTGAGATTTGCATATATGCGTTGGCCTGAAAGCCGGAAAAGACTGTTTCCATATATTCATAATTAAACAAATATAGCTTTAATACGTTTAAGCGTTTAACATGAATTCAGTCAGAATAACAATGAACGGCTAACGGAACTTTAATGACAAGTCTTGTATCATATGTGCAAATTAATATGAATGGCTAAATTCTGGACCGTTTGCTTCATATAAACTGATGTAGCGGCAAACGATAGGCACATTTTATATACCGGTATGTCAATACAACTGAACAAAAATGAAATAGAAAATCGACAAAGCAAGTGACAAGTCTGTTATTCAGATTGAGACCGCGTGTAAAGCATGAGAAGGTATTTTGGCATCGTATAGACTTGTTATTGAAGCAATGTTGACACGGTGAAGCTGCGGGTACAAGAAAACTTGTGGTTTACCAAAGCACAACGAATCAACGTGATTGGCTTGCCAAAAAGAACGCAGTTAAGAAAGATTGTTTAGATCAAAACTATTGCTTGTTTTGTTTGAATAACATATATGTGTTATATTTACTGGCAATCTCTGACATATTTGGCTGCTAAGAAATTTCCCTCATCATGCCAAGGAAACCAAGGTATTATCATTCCTATAATCATGCACCGGCTGTCATCATCTCATATTGACTTGTTCTTCTGTCTCAGTTTTTGTTGTCTACGTTGTGTGATGCTATATATAATTGGCTTTTGTTTTGAAATTGCTGTTTCGTTTCTCTATTTCGTACCAAACTTGTATAGCTATAGCCTATACGCATAAAATTAATAATCTCATATAAACGTTTTTTATGATTTTGCTTTTTTTGTCAAAAGCAATAGGAAAATAACATATACGCGGACGCGGAATATACGACGCTGAGAAATTTTATTTTTAGTGACAACGTATTGCATGACGATAGGAGTTAAAACAAGAATAAAGTGTGATGCGTGGTGGCCTTCCTCCAAATACTTCATATAAAAATATGATAGTATATTTTTCCTATATATGCTTCTCTCAGCTGTAATATAGGAATGCAAGAGAATAAGCCATGTAGCAATAAATAGCCAATGTTTGTTCTGCCACTTAACATTTAAAATTATTCTTGTTGCGAACCACATGCATGTATTGTGTCACACTTGTACAGAAGATATCAGCAGCTGCACGTTAGTTCAATTTCTTGCGCTCCTTCCGCTACAAGCCTACAACAAAACATTTTATATCACTATATTACATATATAAACATCCTACAGAAAATTGTCTGCATGTTTATTAATTAGGAGTTATCAAGTTATTTTTATCGAGTGTTTTGTCAGATCTTATTGTTGGCTGTTATGTTTGTCGAATGATTCAGTTTTATATTTTCAAGTTCACATACAGTAACATGTATCAAGCCGTCTCGTAATCTTCTTTGAGCATGTCTCCCGGAAGACAGACAGCTTACACGCATTAAAAGTAAGAGATAAGTCACTTGAATGGCGACATAATACAAGACTTACGAAAAGGATTTCTAAACGACGAAGGCCCTCCTTCGGTGAAAACGTCGAGAAGTTTCCTATGGGCACTTAGTGAACCGTTTGATAAGACGATGTTGTGAAAAATCGTCAATACACTGCATGGGAACATGTTTGTCTTAAATAAAAACTATCTCGCATATAATCTCGCATACAATCTGCTCTCCCGTGTACATCCAAATCTAAGTCATGCATGTCAAATTTTCCCCCAGGTTCTATCCTAAGATTCCAAACAGTGGGGAAAATGTATTTAGCTGTCACTCGGCCCGGTGCTGTCA
Source organism: Dendronephthya gigantea (assembly GCF_004324835.1). NCBI lineage: Eukaryota > Metazoa > Cnidaria > Anthozoa > Malacalcyonacea > Nephtheidae > Dendronephthya > Dendronephthya gigantea. Next base: position 591,414 of record NW_021163143.1, on the reverse strand, counting down.
TATCTTGTATATTCACAGTATTTTGCTTTTCACACTTTATGCATTTATAATATATGCGGACTTATTATGAGCTTTTTTGCCATCTAATTGGTTAAACTTCCCACCTTTTACCAGTGGGTGTTTAGAGTGGGTGGCAAAAAAAAATGAACGTTTGTGCTTATAAATGAAGAAAACAACGTTTTTCTGTTATCTAACCTTTTACTTTCTTTCTTTCATTTACAGCCTTACCTTTCGTGGAGAACCTTATAATCCTTATGAGGTCTGGTTGTATTTCTGCAGCTACTACCTAAAAGTGATCAGTGCCAAATTCCGTGTGTTAGGGGAATTTATTTGCCGGAGAACATGGACGACATTCATAGCCCTACATGTCCTACTTGCTGTTCTCGCGTGTGGGTTTACACAATTCAAGTTTGCAAATAGATGGGAGGAATTGTACGTTCCTGAAGGATGCCGCGCTATCAGCGATCTCAAAGTTGCTGATAAATATTTCAATTTGGATTATAGAGAAGAGATTGTTATCTTAACTCCAAAATATCCGGACATTTCCAACAGGTCGTCTGGTGTTCTTACCAAGGAGTGTTTTCAAGAAGCTTTGGAAATCCATAAAGCCATTACAAGACAGAAAGATTTCATAAAATACTGTACGACGTTATCAAAGGAGACAGCTGAGAGTATTTCCGATTGTGTAATGGTGAATCCGTTGGATATTGTGACTTGGTATGGTAATGGTAGTTTAAATAATGTTCCGGCACATCTTTCGTTAGCTTACTATAATGTGGATCGTTTAGCCAGTAACGGAAGAGCATTTTATTTAAATCTACCTGCAATCTTTGGAAAAACGCTCCAACCTGAACTGAAATATTCTGGATCATTGATGATGCGTTACTTTTTGCGAAATCCGCAAGACGAGACTACACTTGATAAAGTTTTGACTTTGGAGAAACGCATTCTTGATGAACTTGCTGGGTTGAAAAATAAAATGAAGCATGTGGATATGTCGTACGCCAGTACTCGAAGTGTTGATGATGCTATTGGTGAAAGTACTGGATCAGATATTCGTCTTGTATCAGTAACTTTTATTCTCATGATTTCCTTTGCTTGTATTGTTTCTGGTAATATCCGGGAAAGTGCTCGAAGTCATTCATTGCTTTCTCTATTTGGAGTGCTTGCTGTTGTTTATGGCATAGCAGCTGGTCTAGGTTTTGGTATGTGGTTGCAATTACCATTTATCAGTATGGTTGGTGTCTTGCCTTTTCTGGTGCTTGGGATTGGTCTTGATAATATGTTCTTAATTATTCATGAACTTGACCGTGTACCTCTTGATTGGCCTGTCACTCAACGTATCGCGCATGCTCTATCTCAAACTGGCCCAACCGTGACTATGACGTCCGTGACAAACGTGGTAGCGTTCGCAGTTAGTACATTAACATCGTTTCCAGCGATACGTATTTTCTGCATCTATGCCTCACTCTGCATCGCGTTCGCCTACCTGTTTATTATTACTTTCTTCGTCGCAGCCTCAAAGTTTGATGCTGATAGAATTAAAGCTGGAAAGATTGACGTTCTGCTGTGCCAATATAGCGGTAGCCTATCCAAAGCATCGGAATATTTGAAGTTCCATCGTTTACCTCACTTTTCAAGCACAAACATAATGAAAAGATGGGCAAGTTTCATCGTGAAGACGCCAATTAAACAGATAGTGATCATGATGGCTCTAACCTTGTTTGCTCTTGGAATGTACGGCACGTTTCATATTGACCAGCGATTTGATCAACACGTCGTAGCCAAAGAAGGCTCTTATTTTAAAAATTTCATCAGAACGACTGAGAAATACTACGATCAGTCCGTTCAAGTCAATCTTGTCGTCATTGGTGAACACGTTGAGTACAGCGATTCAAAGACGCAGCAAAAACTTATGAATCTTGAAAAAATTGCCTTTTCAAATGACTTCTATTTGGTCAATGCAAGTATATTTTGGTTGCCAGTTTTTAAACGCTGGGCAACCGGAAATCAAAGAAATCTCACTGGACCTGATTTCTACAATTCTGTTAAAATGTTTGTTAATTCAAAAGCAGGACAAATGTATAAACAGGATATCGTGTTTAACGAAAAAAACACGAAAATTATTGCGTCTCGAATGATCGTCTATACTATCAGTACGACAGATTCATTAAAACTACGAGATGCAATGTTGACTCTACGTGAGGACATTGATGAAAAATCTCCTCTCCCGAGCTTTCCTATCGCGAAACAATTTATAAGTTATGAACAGTACGCGCTGACCGCTAAAGAAACTGTCCGCAACCTTCTTATTGCTGCAATAGCAATACTTGGTGTTAGCAGTGTGTATCTGGTTCACCCAATTGTTATCCTATTTGTGTTTTTAAGTTTTGCCAGTCTAGTTATAGAATTATTTGGATTAATGTATATATGGGATGTTTCTCTGAATGGTATATCAATGATTGGTCTGGTAATGGCTATTGGTTACAGTGTGGATTATAGCGCTCACGTGGCCCACGCTTTTGTTGTATCTGACGTTCCTGGAAACGACCAACGTATCGTTCGTTCCCTGAGTACAGTTGGTATCAGTGTATTAATGGGAGGTAAGTGGAAGCACAGATAGAAGTATATATAATATACCACGTTATGTATAATGTAAAATCCCTGTTCTTTTGTTATAGTTTCTCATTTTATTCATCTCTTTTTAGGTGTAAGTACATTTCTTGGAATAGTGGTGATAGCGTTTTCAGAATCAGAGCTCTTCCATATATTCTTCCGTATTTTGTTTGGTATTGTGGTTCTTGGCCTTCTTCATGGTTTGTTGTTTTTGCCTGTACTTCTTGCTACGTTTTGTCCTTCATTTATGAGAGTTGCTCATCAGAAAGAGGAAGTTATGCTGCCGAATGATCCAATCGAATCACCGACTGAGATTCGTGCAATCGAGATTTGTGAGAAAGAGACAACGGTTTAGTTATTCCTCTAACAATGTTTCGACAGTTATTTATCTTTTACTATTCTTACTGTGTATAAAGAGCCTTTGGCTTCGGCTTGTATTTTTTGGTTGCGATTCCTGCGTTTGGTTTCGAAACAGGTTGTTGAAAACCAGCAGCGTAGCCAGCCTGTCGATTTGTCCCGCTATGCTAATATTTTAGTGTTCACTGACTGTGAAAACAATAAATTTCAAAAGACATGAATAATTATAATACCTCGAAATTTACATAGCGGGACGAAATCGTCAGGCTGGCTACGCCACTGTTGAAAACAGATCTTGGACCGGCGTGAAAACGTGCTAAATATTTTTCAAGTTTACAACGGGAACATTAAAAACAATAGATAATGAGCTAAAATTCAAATTCCAACATTTTAATGTTTCCGTACATGAAGAATTCATGAAGTTTGAAATGTGCATGTCTGAAATGTGTATTGTATTAAGTTAAAGAATTAAATTAGATTTAATACGCGGGAAGATATAAGTATATACGATGTCTTTTAATTCAAGAGCAAGATGTGTGTTTTTTGAAACAAAAAACGCGCAGTTATTCGCAGATATATATGTCAACTCATGAGTCTAAATTTCTTTGTCTTCAGCTGGCTGATGACCGAAAGTTGCGACTTATTAGAAATGAGATTGCTCCTAGCTGTCTCCGTTTAAATAATGACATTTATCAAATCTGCTCAACTTGCTTATAGTTGTATGCATGCCAGACTAAGTTGAACTAGAATGTGTAAAATGTGAAATATATACTACTCTGTGAACTGTAGTGTGTAAAGTGAAGGTAATCGATCCAACTTTGAAATGCCATCACACCCATAACCTTTTATTCATTTTAACGCCGTGTAGTTATAAAAATTCTTACTGAATTTAATACTGATCCGAAACTTTGTTATTCGTACTAGCAGACTGTAGTTTTCAAGTGGTTTTTCCATACAATTGCAAAAATTTTTTTAATAAAAGTTGACTTGCGGTAAAAAAAATTCATTGGGTAGAAGGTTTGAGGCATTAAACTTTTTTGTGTTGAAAAATCACAGAAAAGGTGCCTTTTATAGGCGTGGTTGGCGTGATAAAGTTGGATTTTACCTTACAACAGGTGATGCTACACGGTATTTAATTAACTGAGCTTAAAATTGACTAGAGACAGAAATTAAGAATATTAATTTAATCAAAGGCGTCAATGCTTTAAATATTTAATGATATATAATACCTCAGCCGATAAAGAATAATTTGTAAACACTCAGGGCGTTAGACAACACGCGATAAGTGAAGGCATGGCCCTGGTACCTAGAATTGGGAGAATATAAAAGTTTACTTCTCTGGGAATATATTTGAAAAACTAACTATGGTAGTAGAGCAGTTAATAGAGCAGATAATAGAGCAGTTAATACAGACCACTTTACTATAAAGGAGGTAATTATTTATTGAATATAATGTATACGTATAGAGATTGTATATAACCTTATATAATAGCCCTGTTTGACTACAGGCAATTTATTGGCACGGCTAAAATGGGTACCCGTGCCCAATATTATTGGTGCTCAGGCTACCAAAAAAAGGCCGAGTACGGATGAAATGGGCACGCCGATGAATTGAATGTAGTGTAAGCGGGGCTAATGTTATATATTCGTAAATGACGTTTGGATGAAATTTTAATTATTTGATTCAAAATAAATTAATAAACTTTTTGTCATATGTTTTGATTTCCAATTTGAATTCTATATTTGGAAAGTGCAAATAGTAAACCAACATCACGTATGTTATATATTGATAGTGCTTGGTTGCATGTGATCGTGCAATGAAAGATACGTTAGCAGGTGGATGGATAATTGTGAAAATATATGAGCAAACAGAGCCAGTGGAATTATTCCACGCTCGCTCTCGAGTGAATGAGAAATTTATGAATTTACTGAACAAAGCAAATATGTTGTTACGTTTTTTACGGTTCCATTCAGTATGGGGCTGTTACGTCATCTGGCTCAAACTATATATGACATAAAATTCAGATGTTTTATGACTTTATCATGTTTGTGTCTGGAATGTGGCACAGGAATGAACTATTTCTGCAAAGTGTTCCACGTATTTAATCTCAGTGTACTGTATCGCTTTTAGGATCACCATTATCAAATTCTAACCATCTGTTAACTTGACCTTATAAGCTGTTTATAAACAGAGAGTCAGACCGAACATACACCACAAAAGTAAGTTTTTTCCAGGCTGTGTGTCTCTAGTTGGCGAGGCAAAATTTCATGACATTAAACATTAAAACCACAATAAAATAGGCATGTATTATCAAGAGGTTATCAAAGAAATATCAGTTAAACTTCATCCCCGGACCCCGTAGCCCTGTAGTTTTTTTTAATTATATAGATTACGTAGGCCCTACAGCCATGTGTTTATAGATTCGTGTTGTGCGTAATTTAGCTACATTAAGACATTATTTTGGTGCTTTCCCACATAAAGCTATAAGCGACCTTTCATGGCAGTAAGCAACAACTGTGCATCTATTCAGCTAGAAAGATGAAATGGTTCTCTTGACGTTCACAATCATTGTTGACATTGCTTTGCGTTGTCAACCAATAACCACAGGCCCACAGAGAGCCAAGGTAGCCGACCCGGTAAACAATATGAGGTTTGTAGGTGATTAACTGTTGAACCAATAAAAATCAAAGTGCCCCTTGTATTCATGTCGAATTGATCCCTCCCCTCCTATTGTGCTGGAACAAAGAAGTGAGAAATATCACACAATTAGTGACAAATACCTATAATATCATTTAGGCATTCCTAAAATTGGACACGGCGCTCGACGAAGAGGAAGAGTCAAAATAGGCCCGTTGGCTTCTATAATACAGGGCTGTTTCTTTCTCTTATAACTTGTATCACATTACGTTATATCATAAAACACTGGAATGTCGAAAGGAAAGTCGAAAGGAAACTAAACCTAATTTAGCGGGATTGTGGCGCGTGTGTTGGCGGTGCTATAGTGTCAAGTGACAAATCTTCTTAATGGTCGTGTAGTAATTTACTCACAAGGAAGATCAACGGAAAGTCAATGTTGGTATTTGCTCAAAGCGTAATTACAAAGATGCGAATATTTTGCGCCATTCTCCTTATTTTCTGTTCAAGGCAAACTGGTGAGTTGTAACACAATCTGCAGTCTGGTGTAATTTATCTCCACTGTAGGGGAGATGAGACGTAAGAGTTTAGACGACAAGCTAAACCTCCTTTAGATCGTTACATACTTCCACTAGGGAACACTTTGTACAATGTCAAGGTACATGTGTATCTTGCGTCATTTGACTTTTGCGCAATGTGCTTTTTGATCTTATGTTTAATTATGACGATTTGAAATATTTTGATCATTTGTCCACAGTGCTTCATCTCAACAACTGGTCACTCGTTTTAATTGCGCTTGTTTTATGACTGTTGCTCATCTCATTAATTTACGCCCAGTATAGCTGAGAGTATCTTAGTGGGAAGCTAAATATTTTATAAGTTAACCAATCTACAAATATATATTAATTGCAGAAAATACTCGTATTACGAAATATAGAAAACAGATTTTTTTATCTTTCTGTCGGATCAAGACCTCCTTTGCTGCCGCAGTAGATGGCATGGAGGCTAAACTCTGTTGGAGAGATGAATTCATGATAATATATTATCACATTTGTGTAGACGATGACTTGCTTTTATAGGCGATATAACAACTTCGCAAATTACTTATAATTATTCCACGAGTCAATTGTCTTTATACAGTTCACTCAAAGTTTAATTATACCCTCTATCTCTTTGACTTTGCCGTATTATACACAATCATGCATGCAGTATACCTTATTCCCAAGGCAAAGCTATAGATAGCATCTATACAAGTTCAAAATTAAATGTAATAAAACACAAAGATCTTGTAAAACAGTTTATTTTATTAAATTTTCTAATTAAAGGTAATTGATAACCACAATGGTGAGCATGCAGAAAAGTAAGGATAACCCAAGGGTCAAATTTGCTCGGGTTAACAAATATGTATGCAAAACACTAAACACTCATAATAGAAGTGTCCAAATTCTGGCGTTTTAAGTTGAAGTATTTGAAAAATTTGAATGCGTTCTCAGTAAATTTGCTGGAAAAAGGTGTTTAATTAAATATTATAATTCGCTAACCAAGATCACAAACATTCGGGCAATGATGACTAGACGATTTTTTTCTCTAATCGCTTTACTATTCATTATAAGTCTAATTGCTGTTTTTTCTGTTCATGTTCTTCAATGATGCACGATCAGTATCGTCTTTGGAATTCAGGAGTATTTTTCACGAGTCTATACCGTCATAATCTGTGTTCTCATGAACAGCAGGGGATCTCCGGTCTCCTCTCAGGCTCTCAGCCACAACTGTTACATGGCCATGTTGAAACAACACATAGTTATCACAAACAGTCAAAACAAACATTTAATATTAGCGATGCTGTTTTGGTATTTTCTCTAAAAACACAGAACGATCTATGCTGCTGTAGACACTACACACGAAGATAGAATTAAAAACATCGGAATATTTAGAGACAGTGACAAATTAAAAAGCGGAATTAAGAGCGGAAATTGGATATAGGCAAAACGCTATTCCAATACGACATGTGCAGATTCCATAAGAACATTTAACACACAGACCTATCGTAGTCTGACAAATATATGTTACATGTGTGTTGTATAAATTCAAAAAGTCAATATTGTCTTAGGTTGCACTTGGACATGATCATGGTCAGGATTATTACTATATTAGCGAAGCTCATACTTTGCGGATTAAAATTGCTAAAATAGTTCAATTAAACCAATTTTATTATTGTTCTGACCAACTAGATATTGGTTTATAGCCGTCTTTAAACTGTTTCAAAGATGTAACTTTAAAATTCAAATGATTACATTCACACCTGGATGTTTAGGTCTATACTTACACAATTCAACCAATCAAAAACAAGGGTTTTGTATTTAACTACAATTTAAATGGGTAGTTAAAAAGTAGTTTGACGCCCCCATAGGTTGCTTCAGGAAAATCTGCTTAAACTATTTTGTTTTACCTAATTATTTAATGAAATTATGTAATACATCAGAAATAAAATTACAATAGAATAGAATGTGAAGAAAAACAAAAACAAGAATTAGCAAAAATTCTCACATTACAAAATATAATCACATTACGAAATATAATAAGTTATTTTAGTATTCCTCAAGATTACCAGTAAAAATGTCGTCTGTCAAAGGTCTTTCGTAAATACAAGTCCTATAGCTTGCAAAGGATGATGAACTAGATTGAACCATTATTTCTCTATGTAGTATTATAAACAGATGATCTATGATTATCCTTGTTAATTGAGTTTCAATCTAGCAATCAAATGCAAGATCAGTTTTACACTATGACTATGACTATGTTTTTATTTCTTCTCAATTTTTTTATTCAGTTAAAATTTTATTTTCTCTGTGTCATGCAGCCAAAGGTCGTTCAATTCTATCAAAATTTGCCACGGGCACATAGTTGAGGAACTTCTCAATTAAAGCCTGATGAGTTGAATTATTTTTTTTTTCAAACGTTCAGACGTTTTGATTGAGGGCTGTCATCAAGTGATATCCCTGAAAGAACCCGCATTCATAATGCAGTCGTAGATAAAAAAAAGTGTCGGCGCCAGTTCTAAGTTTTAAGCTGTAAAAAAATACTGAATCAATCATGAATGTGCGCCGGGATATTTACTATATATACCACGTGCTTGGGAGAGCGCAGGCGATAGCCAAGTTCAGGTGACAGGTGCTCTATTGATTCACAATAACCACGCACCTTGTTTATAGAATTTGATATTCTGCAACACCTAAGCTCAGAAATGCTCGGGATGAAGAAAAAGCCCAGCGCCCAAAATGTGCACTGACAACTGTCAACAAAATTTGATCCGACAATACCGAACATTGTTTTCCCATGAGGTCAACAGTTATGGCCGGTGTTATCTTATTTTGAACGAGGCTTAGCCGGCAGACAACCTCACAAGAATGCTGTTGTGATTTCGTTGCCAGTTAGCAACTGCACTAACAGGAAATAAATCTTCTGCTATAGATGGTTTCAGGCTACAACTGCACTTGTTTGTTGTTTGTTGACATCGTCAACTAGTCTAGACTCGGGCTTTTAATACCTTTAAAGGTCCTCGATGTGGTCTTGAGAATAAGAGGAGAAATCTGAACACGTTTAATTCAGCTAATATTTAAATGTTACAAGAAAACTGCAACGAACTTCTCGATAAACCCCCAATGCAGCATGGCAAAAGAAATCACAGATCTAAATTTGAATAAACCTTTGAAGCCAGTCAAAGCCTCAGCGAATCGCGAGAAGGCGCCGGTCGAGTTTCCGTATCACCAAATAATATGACCAAATAATATGACCTTCAAATAGCTTTTAGGTGGCATTTACCGCTGGTCGGCTGGGTCGAAGACTTACTCCTGGAATAGGAATACCACACTTACTCCTGGAAACTAGGTTCGTCGATCTCCATCTTGGCGTTTCCAATGACAATATTAATCTAGCCTTTATCTCGTTAGTGTAGGATTATCCTTGGGTAAAAAACACCTTGTTATACTGAAGCAACACGCAGATTTTTCAACTATTTATAAGCTCTTTTATCTACGAAACTTCCTAATTCTCATTAGCCTTTTTACGTCAGCGTCTTCTGACGCAAATTCCCATGCTAAGCTGCCTCGGGAAGCACGCGGACGTGAGTAAAAACACTCACTAATATTTTGAATCCAGTTTTACTTGGTAAACAAAGTCAGTGACGTAAGTAAGACTAACTGGAGAAGATATAGAAATAGGTACAGATTTTCATCACGTCTGTGTCCTAAGGCTAAGGTTAGTTAGATTCTTCTTCCGTTTGCTGATATTCTCAAGAGACCGCTCTGCAAAACTTGAGATTAATAACTTGAGATTGCATTTTTTGCGATTTTTTACCCCCAATAGATTTTGACCAGTTGTAGATGATTTGTGGAAACAGTGGAATATCTGAACTAATTATATGTCTTAAGTCGACTATGTCCTCTTACACTCTCTACAGCCTACATGAGTATAACAGGACAGTTCTGAAGTATTTTGTGATTTTTGTCAGATATTTGATTCACTCTATTATTACGAAACCCCTGGCATGATTAGACTCACTGTTATTTGATTGAAATTCACTTAATTGCCACTTCCCTAAAAGAGCCTTCAGTGTAATCCTATTTGATAATTGAAAATGCAATTACGCGCAGCAACAAGAATGGCAATTGTAGCAGTATCGACAGTAACTATGACAACAGCAACGACAAGAGTTAAAACAGTCGTCTCTCACTCGGAGACAAAAACCACAGCGTACAACTGCGTAAAGCAAGATTCTCATATCATAGTATAAAGTTTTTATTAATCATACCATAGTATAAAGTTTTTATCTATTCCACACCACTGTCTTGGTTGGAATGCAGCTAAGAGGGGCTTATTCCGTTATTGGGATTTCCCAGCTCTTGGCTGAATTCCAGGCGGCTAGCTGGCTGGCAACGTTTATATACTTTATAACCCAGTAAGATTAAATTACACCTTCAATGCGCTTTACAAGATACTGGCCGTTTCTATGCAAGTATTCCAATCAAATCCATTTTCAAATCGATCAATATTTTTGAATTCTTGACATATAGAAAAACAGACGCATTTTTGTGCCATTTTCATCGACTGATGCAATTTAAAAATCAACCCTTTTTCGGACAGACCTTGAAATATTACATGAATACTGGTGGATCTCGACCTTGTGGGATAGTCAATGTTATTAATGTTATATACGAGTAGGCGTACGTATCATAAATAGATCTGGTTCAAGTCTGGATCAATCTCTTTATTTTGGTGCATTGTTCGCAAACAGTCTCAAAAAATATATTCACCAACATTCCTGGTCTGTTGTGTCAATCAGGTTTTTAATTTAACCATAGTTTGCTAAAGAAATGGAATTTAAATGTACAGTAGTTGAGAGATTGTTAAGGCGGTATTGGCCGAGACATCCCACGACGTGATAGTAGCAGTTACGACTGAACTGATGGGAATTGTTTGATTATGTAAATCGGATTTCAATCCTTCAACCGCGCAAGCCAGAAGTTGTTTTCATTCTCGATGTTAAGTTCCAATCTTTTCCTTGTTCAATTCTCTGTTTATATTGTTAAAGGTGTTGATTCAGAAAGAGAGTATCTTAAACAAGTAACACTTACTGAAGCAAGACCGATATCATCAACAGCAATATACCTCGCGTGGAAGGGACCAATAAAACATCCGGGCGGGATAGGATATTCTATTCATTTAAAAAAGGGATCGTCAACGATACAACAACAGAAGAATATCACTGGATCAATATCAAATGCTATAGTGGACGGTCTCGAAGGAAATATGAGATATGAAGTGTGTGTGAGCGTTGTGGACCAGCATTACAAAACAACGAGAAGTACTTGTAATGATGTCGTTGTGATCACTACACCAGCACAATTGGGTAAATATGCGTATTTGTTTTTATACGTCCGTACGTATTTATTAGTTGCGATAAACTTATATATATACCTGCATGCTAAAGTTCACTCATGCACACCTAAACTCATTGTGTCCAGAACTGATTCCTATAATAGACTAAGTTCTTGAAGGACTTGCTTGCCCCTAAAAAAGTGAAGCAAAATCATGGCGGACAAAGTTATTGAAATGTGAGAAGCATGCAATGGGAGCATGTCTTCCAGGAATTATTTTATAACTCAGTGGTTGGAATTTTAATCAGTTTGATTTTGAATGTTTTATCTTCAACCATAACTAGATTTCCTAGTGCAAGTCTGTTATCATTGCAAAAATTGGGTCAGTTTAAAACTGTGCATTGTCAAATAAATATACCGAGATATCCTTTTAACTGCACCAGAAATTGGACTATACCTAAATTTGTTTCCGGCTAAATTGCAGTGTTTAGCCAGGTTTTCAAATGCCGGTAGAGATATAAGAAATATAACACAATTATATGGGCGTAAAATATGTCCAATTATGATAAATAAAAACTAGCATCCATTCATTCCATTGTTCAAACTTCAAAATTATCCTACTCTTTCTTGAATCTCGGGTGATTGGTCTCTTGTCAACAGCCCCGAAGGCCCGTTTCATATGTCGACAAACAAAGACATGTTATCATTAGCATAGCATGCATTAACATTAGGTTCAGCAAGTGGAAAGTTCGACGTCTGTTTCAGATTCTTAAGACGAATAATACTAGGAAGTAGGAATTGTTGTCTCATTTACAAATTTTGGCTTAAAATGATGCTTTTGCTTTTGGGAAATATACTCAAGGGATATTGTATGTGCAACGCTTGTTGTGTCCAGGAGAACATAACAGCCATATGCCATATGCCATAGTTCACCAGTGTTCGTTTATACGAGAAATCTAGCAACAGATCTAGTCTGTGTTTCCGTGGAACTTTTCATCCACCCACAGCGCTGGAGCCGAGTGTCCAAAAACGTAATTTGTCCGGAGATTGTTGGAACATTGAGATTAACAGCATCGACCATAAAACACGAGAAAATTAGCGGCAATTTCATTTGTTTTGAGTGTGATACACCGGCAGTTGTGAGTATACTCAGGATTCTACTTTATATGTTTTTGTATTTGTATTGTTTGTTGCACCGAACTAAAATACCAGGCCACATTACACGTCAACCCATATCATTATCTATGTTTGACAATATCATTTTTCCAGCCTTCGATTGAACCATGTGCATTCTAATAACTGTAGTCTGCATGTACGTGGTTATATTTGAAGGATGAGTACACAAATTACATGCATGCATGCAGTGTTCTCAAAAAAGTGATACGGTTTTTAATTCTTTTAATTCGGCCAGAGCTTTGCTAACCCCCAGGCCCAGGTTCTTTTCGGATTAGTATAAAAGTTGACTAGTTGAGTATAATGCTTTGAAAGAAATGCTTGCTGCATAGATTGCATGCTATATGAAGGCAAGACTATGTGTGCCTTAATTGTTGAGCAATTTTAAATATTAATTAAAATATAAAAACACTGTTTTTATTCATTGGGTTAATAGTTGGAACATTTCCTCATGCTGTGTTTATGTTATAGCAGATTACTTCACTTTAACTTCATCACTTTCCAAAAGCATTTGAAATTAGTTTTGACGTTACTTGCTGTGTAAAGCAAAGAGGAGCAACGCATGTGAGCGTTAGAATATATTGGGAGGTAGATCCCGCCGAGGAAAGAAAATGAAGGCAGCTGATCGTTGGATTTGCTGTCCGTTAGCTTTTCTTTAAATCACTAATGAAACATGCAAGATTGGATATTTTGATAAACAACTAATCTTTGAATATCGATAGACAGCTTGCCATTTTCTCCATACTGACCCTGACCTGGGTTATTATTTGGAAGGTTTTCAAACATAAAACATGTTTGAATTTCATATGAATTAGGTTTGAAATTTTGATTTTTAATTGAAGGAAATGCATGTTAATTGCTTTGCCTTTCTATATATGCGTGATTTAAATTTTTATGACGGAAGCTTATGCATGCACTCAATAGTGCATATGATGGATTTGACAAATAAAGTGATTGAAAAATAAAATGATAAAATGATTTAAGGTTGGCTAACGATACGCTCGCTAAATACATTGAATAAACTCTTGCAGTATACTTATGAGGTTATATACTGTTTGTTTAGCTGTCAACATCAGCACATGTTTCTGTTATCATCACAATGTATTGTAGGATTAAAGAAAGGTTTAAACTTTGAAGACTGAGAACTATATGAGATAATGTTTTAATACAGACATCATTACTGCTTCATGAGTTCATGTTTACATTTTCCGTGTTATATACAAACTAAAAGCTTCGCATTCTTAATGTGTAGCCATGCAGGATTAAATTTCTTGCTCTTTTGCAGCTGTTGTTAATATAGTGATAAATCTTGAAGTGTCAGGCGTTTAAGTAATCTGTGCCTTCTGTCACTAAAGAAAACTGATAAAATAGCTCGAGCTGTTTGACGTGTATCCATTCCAAGTATTCCAGTAGAACGACTTGGGTCATCGTCAGGCGATTCGTGTACTTTCGCGCGGTGTGACTTCTTCAAAGACAGGTTTAATTGTTTCTTGGTGCATGGGTCACTTTGTTTCATTGTAAAGATTCTACTCTTGTGGATTTAAGAACAATACTGACTCATATTTTATGTGGATAAAGATAAAAAACAGTTGCTTGTGATCGATTATTTCAACTTGTGTATATTTGACATATATTACCATAAAGACGAAGCATATATGGGATGATTACAGCTGGACTGGAGTAACCTTTGATCAACAGAGGGCGGATTGGAAATGAATTAAACTTTTCTATTATTTGCATTGTTGGGCGCCCATCCTCTTAGCATATATACAACCTCTCGCTGGGCAGAGATAACCCGAAACCCCTGACAGTTACGACAATATATTAATAATTGCATGCTTATTATAAGTCGTTCATCGTTCCATCTTTGACTCAATCATTCATGTCTGTCATGGAGCTATTCTAACGTGACTGCAATACCCGACTGAACAGCTGTCCAGATAACTATCTGAAGGTGTAAACAGGACCTATAGGTCTGATTCTCCAGAATATTCAGTCATATCATAAATTAAAAACATTGTTGCCGCGTTGAGCGTGCCTGATGCCATGAGTTACCGAATTGATATATGTTATCTATTTCAACTAAGTGGAGAATAAACGTCATCCATGGTTTTACGTTGCTATCCTTGGCATACTTCAGTGATTACTTACAACCAAAGAATGTACCGTTTGTGTTACTAAAAGACGTTCATCTGTGTGGCAGATGACTGTTCAAGAATTTTATTAAAATGAGATCATTGGTTATAATCATTGGATTCTTTGCAAGCGCAAGTTGTTGGCTTTCTGAAAGGGGTAAGCTAGGATTATTCTTGACATTCTACTAATGATGGGCAGCCAGCATTAACAAACTTAGCTATATCAGCATTCTGTTAAGCTTATTCAGTCATTTATACAAGATCGCGTGCTGTAATTGCCCGTAGGCCACTATTAGCGAACAAGTTGTCTTTTTCCGTGGCGCGGTGAAACTCATTACTGATGTCATCGGAGTAGTTGAAGAAAAATACTTGAAGTGCAGGTTCTAGCCAACATATACATCAAATAACTAAGAGGCGGGATTTATATATTTTCTTTTAATTCCTATGTGATTTTTCATCAGTTACTCAATGTTTTAAAGGCGTGATTTTATTGTGATTTTGTCAACTTTAGTGATTTTCACAAGAACAGTTAGTTATAAGAAGCAATGTCTATGATTGATTCCCCTCATGAAGGTCATGAAACAATATTACAAGACACCCATCATCGTTATATTTTCCAACACAAATATTTAAACTGAAGTTACTTTGCAATTTTCTTAATTTCTTAGCAATTTCCTCTTTTTTGTTTTCCCACAATACCAAGCACTTAGTTTTCAACACCGAATGGGAATAATTTAATCTGCAGGTATCCATATTCCATACACATTCTCCTCGTGTTTACATGTTTACATGCATATACGATGATTTTGTTTAGGACTAGAACTTTTGATTTTTACAGCTAAACATAGCATGTACGGGTTTCATAAGTTTACTTCGAAAACCTGGTGAATCGATCGAGTATTTTGTAAAGAGAAAAGTACGTATATGATTTGGAACATGCATATTCACATTTTCCGGGTGAACTTTGGAGAATGGTAGTTCTTTTAGCTCTAGTACCAAAAACAATGGAAGGGTAGATCAAAGTTCCGATGAAGCCGATATGGCAAAATGCCATAGGAAAATTCATACGTAAAGAAAATGACGGTCATTGACCATGACTGTTCTCTTCTATGATTATCATAATTACGACTCAGCACTCTAGCACGTCAGTATGGCACATCCATAAGGACTATAGATTACAGATTGCTGACTTTAGATTACCTATTATTACTTTTGAAATATGCATGACATTTTCACATTGACTGCACGAAGTATTCTTAGGGCCTCCATGCATGCATGTACTCTGTATTTCGAGAATATTACTGCATGAGAATATATAAAGAGGATGTTGCAGGCAGGAATACTTAGGTTTATGTCGGAAGGCCTTCTTTACACAATTCATTGTGAACGGCAACTTGTAACTGGTTTGGACGTTTTCATCTCTCGTGTCCTAAGAGTTAGTTGTAACTGGGGGACTGGGGACTCGTATATACCAAGTTGCAAATAGATATTTGCATGATTAAAAACATCTGAAGTACAAAACGACAAGACGCCCCTACAATAAAGTTACATTTCTCTCGGACTACGTTGAAACGGGGTCGAAATTGCGTAAATATTAATATTATAATCCTAATACTGATGAACAGCTGTAATCTTTTTATCTGTGAAGTGTCGACGATGGCACTCTATGAATATTTAATCATCTGAGTCTCTTAAACTTGCATGTGACAGAGCAGTTGATGTTGAGTTTTAATGCAAAAAATAATTCTTGACAAAATAAGTTTTGGTTCAAGAATGTTCTTCATAAACTTTATTTAATTTAAAATCTATATCAGCTTATTCCTCTGATAATGTTGTTTTTAGAGGGGATGCCAGATAATGAAGCACTAAGGCAAATATACATATTCTATTGTTGATACTTTTTTTGGTTAGTAATTTTAGCACACAGATGGCATAAAAAACGTAACGTATCATCCTCCACTAACAACTTGATTTGAAACAACAAGTATCTCACAAACGGCGAGGATTTACTACCACACTTGCTGATGCCTCTACGATTTTTCATCATTCTTATCCTGCATTCATTAGGCGTTTGTAAACTTTTTTTTGAGATTAATCCTCTGATAAATAACTTCTATTATTACTTCATACCGTCTAAAAAAACACCTCTAAAAAGACACCTCTGTGCATGTGCAAACAGCCTATATAGCATTAGTTAGTGCATGGCAATCAAATATGGCAAACGTACGATTCTTATCTAGTGAATAAATCATTCATGCATATGTGAAAAGATATATAAATAAAACAGATGTAATTAAAAACATGAATTTGTGACGACACTGACATGTTTTAATTACTGCGCCTGCTTTATAAAAGTTTTTTTAACCTCAGATTTATAAAGTAATATTGAAAGGTAATTTAAGCTGTTTTAAAAACTCGCCATGTTGCTTTTCGCTTATCTAACGATTTTAATGAGCTCCAGACACTTAATGCACTTGTGGCTTTAATCAACTGATATGCAGTTAATGGATAACGTAAATGTAGATAATAAGTTTGGTCTAATCCATCCCCCGTCTCCCCCTCTCCTTATAGACCATGCAAGCAAAATATTTCAACATGGCAATTGTTTTGATCAGTATTCTAATGATCAGTTTTACCAGCCTACCTGATGAAATAACAAATACCTTGCAATCTACAATTGGCTATTTTAAAATGCTGGGGCCATCTGTGGATATATTGCTATATTAATTGCCGCACAATTCCATGGCCATAGAAAGTTCTGGTATATGCTTACAAACTCGGAAAACTTTGGGCAAATGCGACGGAAAAGGCACTCTCCTTTAAGATTTTTAACAGCTTAGCTTTCGGCAGTGAAGTGTATAAAAAATCTATTGATTTGATGATGAATGCATCTGCAATCTTGGTAATTGAAAGGAGAACTATAAATCAACTGATATGGTATTTAAAGTAACAGCATTGCAAAATATGAGATACGATCAAAGATAACTGCAGGTAGCGGCGTGGCAGCTTCTTCAAATTTTCAAATATACCAGATAATGTTTTGTCTTGATAGTTCCTCAGTCTGGATAGTTCATCAGCCTTGTGTGAAACTGACCTCTCGTGTAGTTCTTGGGTAGTAACATGAAATGCCTCATTATCTATTTATTATTTTTAATGCGTTCGTCCGAATGAGAAGTGCACACTCCTGACAAAGGTCGTTTAGTGATCTTTTTTGTGTATTTTTGGCAGTGGGTTCAGCGAGATTTTCATTGTGTAGTGAGAAATTGCTTGCCAATTCATGACGCGACGACTTTCCGGCTGGAGAAACTTACGTTTCCTCATTACTTATAGAAGAGATATTATTTTAATACAAGCCCAAATAGAATTACTTTCCATCATTCTATGATATCAATTGACACGAGCATCTTGTATGAAACTGGATCAAGGACAGGAAATAAGACAGCTTCGTTCCCAGGTGCCTTAACTTTTTACAATGTCACGTGAGAAGCGCTCCGGGTACCACACTGGAAACGAGATTGTCCAAGTATACTCGTAAGGAAAAGAGGAGAAAAGTGGGTTCGTTGTCGTATCACGATTCCTACGGAATCGGGCATGTTATATCTGCACTCTCATGTGACGTCAGAGCGGCTATGTTTGCACACACTGTTGGAAAGTTGTTCTAATTCACTGAAAAAAATTGTGAGCTGCATGAGAGAAAAGTGAATATTTCGACGAATACTTTATGAGGGTTGTTCTAAATGTCTAGTCATTTTACTAAAATTGAAAGAATTGTTTCCTATTTTTTATTTGGGCACGGTTTCGGCCTCGCAAAACCTACTGCGCCCACGTTCAAGGTAAACAGCGATTATACCCAGGGATTAAACGCGGTGTGACTCCTGCATCCGGTTTTTGTTGCAACATCCGGTTGAACTTTTTCACCGCATCATTCACAATAGCACCGCAAACCAGCGCAAAGATAAGACATTGTTGCGTTAATCGTTGTTAAATAACGTGCGTTCACAAAAATTCCGTTTAATAACCCTAATAACATAACGATTGGCTGGGTTAGTATGAAAGACGCCTGAACTTAAACCAATGGATTTGGGAAGAAATATTTTCGTTCTTTACATTGCGGCGATTAGTTTCAAATTGTGTTGTACAACACTGGCTGATGAGGACGTGCTTTTACACCGAGGTAGAAATATCAAACCTTTATTAATGCTTGTTAATAATTGAGAAAATATCGAAAAATGACGTGATCAAATTTGCGGATTCAAGTTGAGAAATTTTGATCTACAGCTGCCGTCTTTTGCTGTAAAAATCTGTTTTAAGATGTACATTTGCCACCTTTGTCTGTAACTTATGTACATATTTTTGTCTATTAGGTGCTTTATAATATAATCGACGATTCGACATGTTGTATATAGTATATAACTGTTATTTATTGGCCGTTAACACTGATTATATACTCATGGTTATTGGAGTCATAGTGTGAACCATGTTGTAGTGAATATTCTCACTATATTTAAGTATACAAAAAGTTCTTAGATTGTAGAATTTATCAAAATACAGTTTGAATGTTTTCAAGACACTAACACGATATTTTGCACTTTGTTGTAGGTCATGTGTCAAAAACTGATACCAAATATTTAAACAAAGGTTAGTATACCCACCGTATATATCACCATTTTGTCTCGTTTGTCAAATCGTAGGACACTTTACTAGTATTGAAACATAATGTTATCCTCTATTCCTTTAATAAACTGACTGATTTGGATGAAGTCGAACTGTCGCATGTAAACACTCTTAATTCGTCGTGTACATAACGCGACCACTACGGTCCTCAGCGCTACAACGAACGCGTCATTTGCTAAATGCGCAAAAAGAGAGAGTTTTCGTCTTTATCGAGTCGTATTTGTATCTACGAACGATATAGCAACGTCAAAATTGTTTGTTTTACAATTTTTCTGGTGTATATATGTGTGTGTGCGGCGCGTGATAATTGAATATGTCATTTAATATCATGCATGTTTGAATTTCATCTCTTGAATTTCAAGCTGCGATTAAACTATAAACATTTTGCTGGTATTTTACTGCGTCGTGCAACCGTTAAAAGTTTTCATTTCTTACACAATCAGACATATAGCATCATGCTGTGAAACTGCATTTAAAAGTCGACGAATGTACCACCTCAAAACCTTGCAATTTACTTTGGTTTTATTGGTATTTAAATTAATCCTTACGACATCAATCTGAGTTATCTTCAGCTATTTAAGATAGCTAGTAAACTCTTTCTTGCCAGATGAAATTACTAACATATATGGAAGATAAGGAAGAGCTCAAATCCTTGACTTTCGGTTATGTAAACAACCCAAAAAGAAAAGTTTGTTTATTTTTGAAATCTCTCATTATCATCAAATCAAACTTGAAAATATATTAGTTGTTTTCAATGAACAAAATTTAGAAGAATGGATAATAATGCACAAAAATATTATTTTATTTCAAACTGGGCTTTATATATCCCCCTATATAAAAACAGTGCTTTGCGTGTTGTTTGATTTTTGCGTGATTGACTATCGCGTAACTTGAGTCCTACAGGTGCATGCAAGGGGACAATCTTAACTAATCTCAAAGATTTGCATTTTTTATATAAACTACTAGAATTAATGCAAGATGACAGGCTCCTCCCCTGCTCATAATAGACTCTAGTCTTTTTGGCAGTCAACCACTCAACCTTTGCATGCATACATGCAACGGAAAAATCGAGCCCGTTCTTTCTAGCGCTAGCATCCTTCTTTTCTGTTGCCTGCGAGTGCGAGACTTATAAATCCTAAACATTTAGATAGACCCTGCTGATTTCTCTAAAGACAGTGTTGTAGCGTTTCACTTTTTATATATACCCACCACGAGCTGTCCTGCATGTGACGTTTATTACAGAGTAATTATATCACTGCATGCATGTTATGCAGCGCTGGTTAAATTGTGATTTGTCGGCTAAAATTAAGAAGTACATGCGGATTGTTGTGCATCTCTGACTTACTAAGCGTTAAGACGTTGTCCTTCGCGTGACTCATGTCGACTTTATTGACATAATTCAAGCGTCATGTATTTATTTTGGCTCGTTCTTTGACAAATAAAAATGGTTGTATTGATTGCATATAGATAACCTCTGAATAATCATTATAATGAAAAATAAAGCGGACTAAAATTAAACATGATTAAGAATATAACGTTTTTTTATGGGAATGAATGCTTTATGAGAATTGTTTGATAATGAAAGCAAGCGACATGAAACTTTACTTGCATCGAAATCTAATCAATAGGAATGTGGCAACAACAATTTTTCCTGATTATAAGTATTTCTCTCTTTAAAATACCCTTCCTCCTCCTATCACGCGTATATTAGACGCCTGTTCAGTGGCGGATCCACTTAGCCAAAATAAACTGCGCACAATTTTAAATGCAAACTGAATCATAGTGCCTGCATGAATGAATAACGATGCTATATTGGATCTGAATTTCTGAAACTAAATTTTTAACAACGGAATGGAAGCATTAAAAATGTTGATGTATCCAAATGTGAGCTGTTATCGTTTATTTGACTAACAGTATATAAATCCGCTACTCGTCCTGCTGAATTATTTTCACACAGTACCATATAGGGTCGCAACTTTCAGAATTATCTAAGACTAAGGTTAGAAATTTATATGAATTTCCTGGCTTTGGGTCAATTGGGGTAAGTCGATTTAGTTCCGAAATCCTATTAGAAATGACGAAAACTTACCACTATAAACACTTTGTTACAATGCTATAGCACGCAAGATATATCGAGAAAGGTCAAGTAAATTCTGTGTCGAATTGCCAACTAATTAAATTTTAATTGATTAGAAACGACCACATGCGTTGCGCTGTCTGTAGCCTACGAGAAATCGTCTTCTTATCCGCAAGATTTCGAAACAATTTTGGCATTGCATCAACTACTTTACATTCTTATCTTTGCTGTCGTCATAATCAAATAAAATAGCGAAATTAATGCTAGCCTCGTTGTAATGAACTCGTTGTAATGAAAATTTAATTTACCTTTCTTCCAGCAGAGATATATATTGATTATGATGCACATTCTTAGAATGCTATAGGAAACACTTTTAATACTCAAAATGCGTAATTGTTTTGCTGTTTTAACTACAGCAGAAAGTAAATCTTGTCTGACATGCGTTTCCGATGTACAGGTTTCAGGAAATAATTCAAGTATTTTTGATGGAGTTAAGTCTCACATTTTGCCAAAACGCATTACTTTAAAAAATCAAACTGTGAAAACTGCACGGCTTGAATTACAGAGCTCCTCTATCCAATAGTGAAGTGTTCCTATCGATATTTCCGTCAACTGACGATAATTGTCCTAAATATAAAATAGGATGAAACAATTTTATGCCACGCCACACAAAATTTAGTCGAAATATATAGCATGCAGTGTTGTGATTCACAACAACTTGATGAACAAAGTCTAGAACCGTACAACATTGTCTGACCCTGTTTTTAATGAAGTAGTGAAGAAACAATATCACATGAACTATACGAAATACATGCACTTGCATCATATTGACAAGATAACACTTGTCCAACTGTTCATTTTTAAACACACGGTGATTCACCATAATCTTTCAGAATAATAAGTTTTTACGAGAAAAAAAAGTGTCGAAAAATCAAAATTTACTTTTCAGTTCGGTCTACACTTTACCTGATTTGAAAATTGCATGCAAATAATTAAATATCCCTTTTCTTGGCACTGATTGAGAAATATTTCTAGATTACTGTTTAATTCTTGTGTAAAAAACACATCTTCCGTTCGACTGATAAAGTATAATATGTTGAAGTATCTACGCAATGAGTGCAATCTGTGTTTCTGTCATTCAAATAAACTTAGAATAATCTTGCTTGACCAACCCAGGTCATATATTTTGTTATTTTTTCGACATGATGCGTGTTGTAGGTAGATAACTGATTGTGAAAAGGTTGTCGGGAACAAAAGTGGCAAAAAGCGCAAATATGTAACGTTTTTCTTCTACGTTACGAAAGTGGATGGCTTAATCTCCCTTTAATGAAATTAAAATTTACAAGAGAGGGTATATAGTGTTGTCGTGGGTGGAAAGGGGGGTATACAGTGTTGTCGTGGGTGGAAGGGGGGGGGTATACACGTGGATAGTATGTGAGTCTATATTAGAGGTTCCAAAATGACATTTCACTCAATTTATTTAAAGGGAAATGCAGCCCTAAAGAGATCCAGTACGCTAATGACATGAAATTTCTGTTATTTAGGCGGGTTTTACCGCGGTGCAAGTCATTACTGGCCACTCGACTATGAAACTCAGATAAGAGATGTGAGATATTCTCGTGATGGAAAATGGAAAGGAACGAGAGGGATTGTCACTGGAGAGAACAGAGGATATTTATCACTTTTTACCAATGGTTGGGTGCGATTAGGAAAATTTCTTGAGGAATGTTTATGTGATATTCACCTTTGTACAAAGAACGGATTTAGCGTTGCATTTTGGGTAAAATTACCAATTTATGATAATGAGACAAAAATACTGCTTGGTAGTGACACAAATGATACTGGGTTAATGATTTTTCAAACCACTCGAGCAGTAAATGGGACAGACGAACGCCATATTTCAGCAATTGTTTTTATGAAACAACGCAAGTGGCAATGTGATTTCCCCACCAAACCTGGGAACTGGTTATATTTAACAATCACGTGGTCAAATCAAAATGGATTGCGAATGTTTAAAGATAGTGTATTGATGAGTGAAGAAACAAGAGCTAAGATAGCTCCAGGTCGAGTATTTAAACAAAGGTATAAAAAGTGTGCAGTGGTATTGTCACCACCCACAGTTTACGGAACGACGCTGAAAGCTGATTACGACGATATTGTGATATGGCATTATGAACTGTCTAAAAATCTCATGAATCAAGTTTACAGAAACACCTTAGGTAAGGCAAGCATGTTTTACTAGAGATTCTTCTTAGAGGAATTTTTTCCAGTCTAATCATGCTATATACTTCAGATCGCCCGAAGATTGAAGAATGCAAAACAAACGGAACATCTTTAAACGTTCTCATCGATGATAGATATCAAACGTACAAGATAGAAAGAGATTTTCGGATTACTTGGTGGAGAAACGGAGTGGATGGAAGAGGAAAATATATTTCAAAAGCTCTTAATTTTAGTATTCATCATCTAGGTGAGTTGTAAGAAACAAATCGCTATATAGTAAATCATCATTTTCACCATGCATGCCATGGTGTGATGTATGCGGCGTTGTCATCATGTTGTGGTGGTACTGGTGTACAGTCTAAGTGAGCTGCCATCGTACTGTAGCTATATAGAAACAGTTATGATCGACATACATATGACTGTAAAATCACATCTTCTTATAAATTAGCATATAGGACGTTATAGTGTGGCTGTTTTGTGCTAGCTTGCTTTAATTAATTATAAACGAGCTCGGTTTTAATTCACTCTTTCTTTCCAGTTCAAAATTCAGAGTACATTGTTGAAGTTCAGCGCAGAATGTTCGTTAGTAAAAAGAATACATCAAAAATGGTTGTCTCAAAGTCATCCAGAGTTACGTGCAATACTAAACTTAACGGTAATATAAAAATTGTTGGTAAATAATGTTTGGACTCCATTGCAGATTTGCAACCATGTATAATAACTCGTACGATATATGCAGTATAGAAGTGTTTACTTGGTGTAAATTTTTACGAGACGGAGAATTTTATCAGTCCAGTTCATTGAAAAGCATGCAACCTTACTAAAATCAAAACTTTCCTAAATTCAGTTCCAGGAAAACCAAAGAATTTCGCAGTAAGAGAAAAAGCTGCGAGGTATTTTTTGCTAGAATGGGAAAAAATAGATGGTCCAGTTCAAGGGTATAAGGTTAGTTCTATCATATACTTGAAATAAATATGTTTTATAATCTCACACTTGTCTATGATCATCATGCAGCTGCGTGTTCGTCCACCGTTTATGCCATGAAATATTTTTGCATTAAAACCTGGTGTGCATGCATATATTTTGTTGCATGTTAAATAATTTCATATTTTCCCTATCGTGCAGATTTCTTATCGCAAAGATGACTTCAGAATCCCGGAGAAATGGTCCACCACATTCAGAGGAAATGTAGCCTCAGCGTACTTGGAACAGCTTGAACCTTTTACAGAATATATCATTACACTTGCGTGTAGGAATGAACATGGCATTGGCCAAGCAGTCACTCTTCGAGAAAAAACCGCGGAAGGACGTAAGTCTATTTGGAAAACCTTCAATCAAAACAATCTCATTTCACATTGTATATGAAACCGTGCATGATGATTACGAATGGTTGCTACGAGTGATAGCTTTGTATAACTGTTTGTCAAAAGTTCGTTCATGTAATTAAAGTTCATATAAATAATAAGACAAAGCATTGTTTTTTTGAATGATGCAAAATCAGAGTGAACTATTCAGTATTGATTATATCTTTCTTTCTTTATAGTTCCCATGGAGCCAAGATATTTGAGAGTAAAGCAAAAAGGAGAAATATTGGTGATAAAATGGCGACAACCAAAAGAATTAAATGGATTAGTAGATTATACATTGTTTGCCCTAGTGAACGGCAACGAGAAAACAATATGTAGTGCCTGTGGCGAATCATACAGATTGGAGTACGTTGAACAATATACAGAGTATACATTCTGGGTGATTGCAAGGAATATAAAGAATGGGTATATGAGTCCACCATCTAATAATGTCACGATTACTACGCCTTCATTCAGTAAGTAGGGTCTATTTCGAGTTAAAATTTGATAACAAATTACTTATATTTGCTTCAGTGGCGGATCTAGGGTAGTCAGAATGAATCACTACAGCTGAAAATCGCAATCTCATTGGTAGATTTTTATTTAAAAATATTATTTTGAAGTCCATAACCAATACCGTTGTTATTAAGGTGTTTTAAATTTAAAATTTAGCTGTGTAATTTATCCTGACTACCCCTAGATCCGTCACTGATTTGCTTTAATATGAGACTAATTAGCAAAAATGAAGGTCTGTAGTCTATACAACATTTTGTTTTTCCTTATTTAGCGCCAAGTTCACCGCGCAATCTAACCGCTACGTTTACACAAAATGGAATCCATGTTAGCTGGGAAACATCCAAAGTTCCAAGAGGGCAAGTAGAGTATAAATTATTTGGTCGTGTAAATGGACATCAACAGCTTCTTTGCGATGAATGTAATCTGCAGTATTTAATGAAAAATGTCGCCAGAAATACTCAATATGGATTTTGGGCCGTAGCGTACAACGTTCATAAAGGTTATGAAAGTGCTCCAACTGGCGAAGTAATCATCGATACTGGATTGTATGGTGGGTAATCTTAGTTTGTATATTTGATATATTTTGCAAGTGTTTTTCAAGTATGTTTGGAAATTATTTAAATTATTTAACATCAATTTCGCTGCCTAATTGGATGTCATTTTTTCTTGCTCCAGTACCAACAACCCCAGCAGGACTGAGGGTCAGTTTATTATTAGAAGGAATTCTTATCTCCTGGAACAAATCTCAAGTGGAGTATGGCAGAGTGCGCCATCAACTCTTAGGACTGGAAAATAACGTGAAGAAAGTATTTTGCTGGGATTGCGGATTGAAATACTTGATTAATAAATCAGAACCAAACATGAATTATTCATTCTGGGTTGTTGCTCACAATATGCAAAATGGATATGAAAGCATTCCTAGTTCAGTTGTTGACTTTCATACCGCCCGTAGTAGTAAGTATTATATCCTTCACGTAACGAGGAATATTTTGCTGGCCACTTGTTGATACACAAACTTTCGAAACATGAATTTTGACTTTCATAAAATAAACTTTACAGTGTTGTACACCAAATATTTTAGAGAGATATATCAAGTTATCACCAAATTCAATCTTGCCACAATTTCTTGATATTGGTTTTAGTTACAAATCAAAGGTCTCAATGAGACGACTCACGGATACACGAATAGCCGATTAATTGTTGGCTAGAAGACTAACCAGATAAACAAGTTTTTAATACTAAGCGCGAGTTAATGGCACTAAAGGATGCGAGACCGTTAGCAATGACTCCCTGATACTCCTACGGATATCTGTGAGTCAAAAAGTAATAAGCGTAAAATCTCAGTAAACTTGCTTTTCGTTGATTTTCAGAGCCGCCACCGCCTGAACTTATTCTTGCGCCAGAGGTTAAGGATTCCAGTGCTAGAATAACATGGAGTCCTCCGAAAAGCATGCATGGAAAAGATGATGTCATTGGCTATAAAGTTACTTTATATAATGCCTTTAATATCCTTCATATTGAAACAACTGAAAGTCTTCAACTCGAGCTTAGTAATCTGACGCAATTCTCAAAGTATTACGTGACGGTTCAAGTATTATCTGGGGCAGGTTACGGTCGTCCTTCACAGCAATTCACTATACAAACTAAAGGTTTGTAAACAATGAATAAAATAATGATCTCGGCAGTAAGAGTTTCAAGAAATTAGTTTATATACCTAATCAATCAATTTTACATTCTGACATTTAGATACAAACGAATGTATAATGGATGGTACACCCTGTGGTGAACATGCGCAGTGCGTCAACTCCGCGGGCTCTTATTTCTGCTCTTGTCTGCCCGGTTTCGCTGGGGACGGGATTCGCTGTAAAGGTATAAAAACAGTGTTCATGTATGTCGTAAACCATGCTTAACTTTTTCTTATTTGACGTCACGATCACGCACGCAGCAAGCATATTAGGCAGGGTTAATTCTCGTATGAAAATATTTATATTATTTGCATATCAGCGCTGCCATCAGAAGTGACAGAAACAGATTTTTGTCCTGAGGAGAAAACAAGAAATGTCACATGGAAACGAACTTATCGTGGACAAACAGACAAAAATCTTTGCCCTAATGGAACAATAGGTATAAAATATATTAACAGTAATGTTGGTTTTCTAGAATGAATGGTTCATCCTACTTTCAGTGGCAACGAAAACTCAGTCGCATGCATGTGTAGTGTTTGCTCGCGACTAGAGCAACGCACATATAAGCCTGGAATAGCTCTATAAAACCCATTGAATCCTATATACGTGCAGCAATAGTATATCGATCTGATAGTATAAAATATCAATAAACCTTTCCTGATTTAACATGTATGTTGTAATTTCAGGCATCACGACACGAGAATGCCTAAAAGGAAATGCTAGCACGCCATACTGGTCAGATCCCAACTTGAGTAATTGTGTTTCTTCTTGGATGTCCGCAGTAGATGACAAAGTACGATATGAAATTTATTTTTTACGTTGAATGCATTTGTAATAACGAGATCCAGGATGTCATGAAGGAAATTTACGTTATGATTATAAGAATTGGGTACTTGATGCTGCGTGAAATGGAATCGTAGCTCACTCCTGAGTATAGCTGTCTGCCGTTTTATTGAGCCATATTTCGATTGCATGGCTTTAATTAAACTTTATTCGTTGTTCCTCTCTGTTTACTGAAGTGTTTTTTTGAGACTTTTCAAGTTTTGAAACCACACGTGCAATCAATTTTTCTTTTGATATAGCTCGCCGACCAAACACTGAACTCAACAGTGGTTGGGGATTTTTTCCTGAATCTTCTCGACAAGAATGGTGCTAGAGGTTTATATGGAGGAGATATTATAAAGACTGTAAACGTCATTGATCAGTTGTATAATAAGAGTCAGCAAAATGAACTGAATGAAGAATTGACTAATCAAGAAATTACCGAGAGTTTGCTAACGGTAAGATTCATGGTGTTATATAATATGCTAAACTAAAATTATGTCACAGCTCTCATTCCTCTGGTTACTCCTATTCCTATATCTTCTATTTAGAACCTAGTGAATATCACAGAAAAAATTATTTCACCAAAATCATTGAAAGTTTGGGATGACATACCCAAGGTTAGTTTTAAGAAGTATTTTTCTGTCATATATGTAACCTGCAGTTCGACTTGATTTAATATATTAATGTTACTAAGAACTTCGAGTTCAGATTTCCCTCACCAACAAGATGATAAAATCTTGCACAAGATCTTTTATTGTTTACAATCGAAACTTTATATCTTTTTGCAGGAGCAAAGAAGTGAATATAGTGTCAGAATAATTGATGGTCTAGATAACGCTGTTTTGAAATCGGCCAAGATTGTAAATTTTTCTTCTATTCAAAGTGAACATATCGGTAAGTATTTTGAATGATTAACAACACTCAGATACGTGAGCGCTGTTCAACCGGGGACTCGACTGAATCAAAACGAGAGTAGCGATCAAAATACGTCCGATGTTTATTTCGAAAAAAAATCCATTTTCTGGCTGAATTTGTTAATCTTCACATCTTGCACCGCAGTAGCGAAGGAGACAGTAAAAAAAGATTTGTAGGAACTGGAGAAATTCAGGGTTCTATTCAATTAAAATTATAAACAAGATGGAAGAAAGCATAAATGAAGGTTAACAAAATGTTTGAACTGCACGCTTATCATCGTATTTCTTCGTTTCAACTTCAGGTATTCGGTATGGAAAAATATCACATTTTAAACGGAACACCAATACGACGTCTTCCGATAAACACATGAGTGAAATGGATAGTATTAAATTCCCAGAGCAAGAGGAAGGGATGGATATTGAAGGTACATTCTTCCTGCATGGGATGGTTTAACATTTGGATCATCTCTGGTTCATCCCTGGATCATCCCTGGATCAGTGTTCTTTTATTGATTTACCTCTGTGACAGAAATCTGCTCATACGTTTATAAATGCAGCCATTTATTCCTACATTTTCGTTAACAATAGACCAAACTGCAGCAGTCATCTTGTACAACACAATTGAAGACGTTCTGTCGGCTGGAAATCAGCAATTACAGTGAGATTTTTATCGTGTTTTTTGACTTGTTAAAGAAAAGACAGGAATACTAGTTAATCCTTTTTAATAACTTTCTATAGTGATAAGGATTTTGTCAATACCGCAGTTCTTTCCATCTCTACAAGTCCGCCTGTATCCACACCATTTCGAAAGCCTTTGGAGTTTATATTAAAAAACGAAAAGGTTGGTGAACGTTTATTTTTACAGGTTTTTTGATGAATTTGGTAATGATGTTTATGTAATTCTTTTTTTTACTTTCTTTAAGGATGGACAATTTGACAAGCACAAATGTGTATTCTTCAATACTTCCAGGTATGCATATGTCGAGTTAGTTCTGTAATATTGACAGTATGTGGCGCCCAGTATATAGTTTCATGTGGATTGTAGATTGTTAATTTAACGTTTATTCATTGATTCTTATTCGTTGACCCTCGATCATTATTTTAGTCATTATTTTAATTACTCATGCAGTCCTAAAATTTATATACTTGTGTACTGATATACTTGTATGTTGATAGTTGTATTCGTGCAAGAATGTGACAATGATTGTGCGTGCTAGCTACTTCAATTCTCTTGAGCAATTTTTGGTGATTTTTATTTGTTTTGTTTTTGAGGAATCCTGGTTCTTGGTCAACGACTGGTTGCCAAGTGTTTAATGTAACTGGAAACTTTACTGTGTGTCATTGCTATCACATGACGAGCTTCTCAGTTCTCATGCAAATACAACCTGTAGAAATGTCGGTAAGTCAAGTTTATTAATCACCATCGCTCTATAGGGACGCCAGCTTTGATGAAAGAAAGCACGTTTTCATAACTCGCTATTTTTTGACCGTGCGTGTGAAAACCTTACCAAGCAAAAGCTATATATGTTAGTTAGTCGACCTCCAAAGAGATCTCATTTTTGATTAGTGTGGACTGTGGAAGTCGGTAAAATCTGTACTTAGTCTCCCGTAAAACTTGTTTATATCATTCTATTTCAGGATTCAGAGGAGTTAATATTAAGTTGGATCACTCGTGTTGGTTTGTGTATTTCCCTTGTGGCTCTTGGCCTGGCATTTATCACATTTGTTTTTCTGCCGTGAGTAAATCATTAATGTTATAAGCTTTCGAAAAATCCCTGCAGAAATACTTTTAAAATAATATAGGTCATTACGTTGCTTGCATAAAAGACTTCATTCCAAGTAGGCTTTTTTACAGCAAACCTGTGTTCAGGATTTGGAGAATCTGTTTTTATCAATTTGTTTAGGCGACCTTGTGGTTATAAATCTGGTTCGCAGTGTTTTAAATTGTGCGATCAAGGGTACAGACCAACGTAAGTATTGTAGCTATATCACAGAATATAATCAGAAAACAATTAGAATCGATAATCGATCATTTATTTAGAAAATCTTATGCAGAGATCTCCAATTTGAATATATTTCTTGCCGCTCGCTGTAGCAATGAACTGAAAAAAGAACTATCGTTGTAGTATATCAGAAGAAAATGACTTTCCCAAAAATTTTAAAACGTTGGATGTGCATGACCCAATACGTAATTAATTCCGAGAAATATTCTCCAAGAATAGACATCATAAATCATCTGCTTATACAATATCACACATTCTTAGATATTTGAAAAAAGTTCGAACAAGTATTCATGCAAATTTAATATTATCTTTGGCTCTTGGAGAAGCGTTGTTTTTATGGGGAATTGAAAAGACGAATCATGAGGTGAATATGTGTACAAATGCATGTTTAGTAAATCTAGCAAATCTTTATCCAACGGTAATGTTTTAGCTTCCCTTGTCGAATAGTATTATTTAAGACTGAACAATTAGATGAAATAATGTTTGTTTGTTTGTTTTTGCAGAGGACGTGTTACGCTGTAGCAGTGGCGTTACATTATCTGCTTCTTGTTGCATTTCATTGGATGGCAGCAGAAGGTGTTATATTGTATCTTGTCTTGGTTAAAGTGTTTCAACGAAAGAGCGCCAATAAAGATAAAAGGATGTTCATGATCATATGTTGGGGTAATTCTAATTTTTCTTTATCGAACAATTCCATCTTGCGCAGGGGCGTAGAAAACGGGGGGGGGGGATTTTAATGATCTAGAGCTATGATCCTGGTTCCTATGTGTCTTTAGCATCAAAGACATAAATTATTTGAACACTATGTACAGTAATTCGAGTCAACAACGTCCTTTTCACCAGGCAAGTATTCTAGACCTCCAGTCCCCCATACCTGCTTCCTACGCCCCAGATCATGCATATGTATTATAGACTGTAGACTACACAGTCGTAAGACCTATAGATTTGATAGTTTGATTTTTTTGGAAGACTGAAAATTTAAACGTATTACTTTAGGTACACCAGCTGCTATTGTTTGCATTGCCTTGGTTGTGGGACATGAGTATTACCTTCATGACAAATGGTAGGACATGCTTTAGTCGTGTTTATTTTCTCCCTGCACCTGACTAGATATATTTTGAAAAAAGTTCTAAAAACATTGATACTTCTATTTTTAAGGCAGGACGTTCTGGGTAGAATAAAAATAACATTGAATGTGCCATAAAATTCAGCCATGCTTCAAAACTTAGCACAGCTTCCTGCTTTTTCATACAACTGAGTCGTAATCTGTGCCAGGATCCCAATATAGAAGATAATAGAATTATTTTTTACAGTTGTTGGTTGTCAATGAGTCATCATATGATATGGGGTTTTGTCGGTCCTGCTCTGGGCATTATACTGGTAGGTTTTATCAAAATAGATTTTATAGATACATTAGTTGTAAATTTTTATTTCTATAAATCATGAGATAACTTCAAGTAAATGCGCGTAGGTAATAAAATGTTGTTGAGTGATGATGTTGGTTTTTTTGAGCCGAGCTTTGGGCGATCAGCCTGCTAATGGGTGAAAGAAATATTATTTACAAGTGATAATTCGTTCCAGGTGAATATTTTCTTTCTTTGCTGCACATTCCGCGTCATGGGACGACGACAGAGTTGCAATAAAACAGAGAAAAATATGATGGGGAAAATTAGGTTGGTTGTATATTTTCTTTTTACATACAGTTACCCTTAAAATAGATATTTTGTTTCTCCATCACATAATGACGTGCCAAACAACTTGCCATACTTATTTCTTAAAATATAAATTCCTTGTTTGCAGATACTGGGCCAAAGGGGCCGCTATAGTTACCTGTTTACTTGGTATCACGTGGGTGTTTGGAGTGTTTTATCTGAATAACGAATCTGTAGTTATTGCATATATATTTAACATTTGTAACGTTCTTCAGGTGAGTTCGATTGTTTTACAATTCTGTACAGAGCGTAGCTAGTAATTTCAGCTAGTAATGTAGCTAGTAATTTCATAACTGGTATATTTAGTTTTTCGTCGTTTTAACATTCACTTTTAATTTAGGGGTTATTTATATTCGTTTTTCATTGTCTCCTGGATGAAAAGGTAAAGTAAACAATGTATGACTAGGCGTGACAAGTGTTTGTTCACAAATAAGTTGATCAATTTTTTTAGATTGAATTTTCTGTTTAAAAAATAAATACGTGCATGGTTTTTATCTATCGAAATGAGATGATTCTTCAGCTATTTCAGGGTTGAAAATATTAATAACCATGCCTGAATAGTTGACCTGATGTATATCATAACCTGTTACAGATTCGACAACAATATTATCAAGTATTTTGTGCAGTAACTAACATTGAATCGAGATCTCCAAGTCATTCCACTGGCAATGGTAATAGAGGACAACGACCAAGCACATTCAATAGTTGGGTACGTTATCTTTGCCTGACTTCACGTCAATCTTTGGTTTCTATGTTACATCCATAGGTTATAGAGGGACATTCAGAACACGTCATGATTCAACTAACTAGTAATGCAAAAACATAAACAAATATATGAATGTACGTAGCTATATGATGACGTTCACTTTTCAGCTTTGGTCCGTTGCCCCAATGAAACTTCAAGACAGCAAATCTGAAAGTTGTCCAACAGGTGAGGCGACTGATGGCGGTATTCCATTTATGACCTTTATAGTAAGATGCAATCCATTGCAATTAAAATGAACTGAACAATTCAATCTATTATAGTTGCAGAAAACACGCTAAAACGAATGAATAGTTCAACGCATTCATTGACACCATGTATTGACCGACGGTTGATGGAAATCAAACGCGATGGCCATGGCACTAGTGTGAGACCACGTGGAATGAGTTCTATTTATCATGATAGTGATGAAAATATGGTGAGTTATTCTGTTAACTCATATTTGCGAATCTGTCAGATATTACCTCCTTCGCCGGCCTTTTAAGAGGGCGTTGCATGGTTGCGGGCAAAAAGGTTTGGCGTCAGATGACGATGGTATAACGATCCAACATCAGGTCCTGGTGGTAGAAGAAGGGAGTTCATTTTTGAGACAGACTTTTTACATCTCAACTGCTTATTTAGCGACGCATAATTCGAAAGGGAGTAATGTTGAACATTTAATCCTATAGGAGCACACCACTCTCATCGAGGAAAAAGCGTGCCTTTTCCTCTCTCAGGAATTTTTCGTCGCACACGAGCGAATTGCATAAATATCTCCGTCTGCATTTTACTTTTTACCCACCACTGCTGTTCAGGTTCTAGAACTTGAACAAAATATTCAGGTTTTATATTGTAGAAGCAAAGATAACCATATTTCGATAACTGTACTTTTTTTATCAGGACAACATTCCTGATAATATTCTTACGGTGAAACATGGCTCAAAAAATAACAGTGGAAGACTGGATTACCAGGATGAGGTACTTGTCCTCAAATAATTCGTTACAGATGCGTACTAGCCAACCTGAAATAAACACGAGGGTCCAACTGTCAGCTAGGACAAAGGGTAAAACTTTGATTAATGATGATGCTCGTCTGTATGTTTCCAGGACACAACAGGAGGTGTTTTTGAAGAATATTGTTTGCCAAATTTATCGCGTGAAAACAGTGAAGAATTTTTTGAGATTTCTGAAGATACATGTGAAGATTGTCTTTATGAGATCAAAGAATGGTCAGAACAACGAGATAAATCAATAAAAGCGAACAGCTTACATGAACAGGGTTTAAAAACGTCAAAAAACTCGCGTAGTTCAGTCACATCTGAGCATGAATATTTAAATGAAGAAGCAAACATGGTCGAAGAAAATCACGAGGAACCTGAGGAAAAGGAAATAAAGGTTGAAGAATCTGAACAATGTATATCTAATACCACAATTACACCACGTATTGTGTTATCAGGTGCGTATGAACTGCAATGAAGTTCTAATGAACTTCAGTGTCCCCTATTGTGTCGTCGAGCTCTACAGAACAGCACCGAAGCCATTTGAATGAACAAAAGCAATATGCCTTTATTCCTATAATAATAATAATAATAATAATAATGTTTTATCAGAATACTATAGCCCCTATTCTTTTATATTTAGTTCGTCACTATAGACTCTAACGGCTAAATTTAGGCGTACAATTTTAAAACTAGCACACTTTCTATTATGAAGATACAGTTTTCCTTTAAAAAATCAAACTTTTGTAGATTTTTCCAAACCAAAAAGTACGACATATGTAAACAGCAAATACGTCGTAAAAGTGACTGACGCAAACGGTACAGAATTATCGCCCACATCAGGGCAGAAATGTAAGTAAAAGTTTAGATCACGTCATCCCAAAATTTATTATAAAATATAAGGAAAGCATGCAGTAGAATATATTTATGCAGTTGCCTATATATAGGCTTCACTATGTGACTTATTTTTATAGTCCCCGGTCCAGCACAAGTTTAGAAATCTACATCAAGAAGTCTGTACACATAATGCGTTGATATTAATATCATCCAAAGGAGATGTTATCCATTTTGAAAAACATCGTTGATGTTCTCAAGTTGAGAACTGCCTCACTATCATGCAAACTCCGAGTGTTACGAGATCGAGCGTTAATTCTTTGCACACAATTGCATTATAATAAGGCTTTCCCATTGAGTTAAAACATTTACAATGTCGGTCAAAAACAACTGCTTATAGTTGTGATTATTACTACATTTCAGAATCCTAGAAGCCAAGATTTATAACGCCATTTAAGCAGTTTTGACCGCCACTGAATAACTGGATGTATTAGCATTTATTATGTTGTTATACAAATGAATCAATTTAAACGTATTGGTTGAGATGCTTGGTGCATGATACAAAACCTACAAATAACTTATAAAACGTATGAAAAGTACATAGCTAAAGTATATGCTATCATCCAGTCAGGTGTCTCTGTTTCCTAATTTGCTACATCCTGCATATTTTTGTGGCTTTTTTCCTCAAAAGGCCAACTTTAGACTGGCTAATTCACGTCTAAATCATAGCTGTTCCTATGGCTGCCTGGATGAAATGGCAGCTGATGAATAACGTGTAAAATATGCAAGTCACATTGTTCATCTCTCTCAATCATTCATTTTGCTACGACTATGTGAAGCTATAGTTAAGCCTGAGATCAAAAACAAGAAAATCGCTTTGAAATTATTCCCAATCATGACTTGTTGTGAACAGCAGACTGCCATTTAAAATTCATGCCGGAACTCCGAATTGCCATTCAAAAAATGAGATGCACCTTTCTGGGTATAATTGGGATCAGATTTTTGAACCTGGGGCGGTTGTATAAAACTCTTTACTTATATCGTAGTTAACTAGAAAATACACGATTCTGATTGGCCAATTCTGCCACTAACTAGAATAGTTAAACGTTAACTACCTTTTTATACAACCGTCTCCTGGTCGATATAACCAAGCCTATAATATTCTAGTTTATTACTATTAGCTATAATGCAGTAATATCATTCAAGTATTTATTTAGAATAATATTTTTAAAACTACGGCATAAACGGTATTGGCATAAAATACTGAAAACAGCGGTGGCGTGTATTATAAATACTGTAATTTTATTGTAACTATAAAGGTTTCAGAAATATATACTGTAGATATTTATCCCACATCAATGATAAACTATTTAATTCTTCAGAATATCATATTACAGCAGCAAGGGCCAGCAAGGCAAGCGATATACCCAGCCTTTCAAGTGGCTGGTCAGCGGTGCCACAGACTGACAAACTACTCATACCACAGGTCATACCAATGCTAATTGTGAATACGAAGGCCCTCATGCAGGTCGGAACGTCGAGAAGTGTTTTGTCCATTTTGAGCAGTTGTTATACCACATTTGACGCTAAATTTTTGAATTAATACTGGGTAAATTAACTTATACGACAAACATTTTTTGCTTCGTTTTCAAGATGCTAAAATGTATTATCAACCTAGAGTATATACATCAGGCCCCTTGTTAAAATTCTCTGACTATGCGGAGCTGCGGTGGCTGATTTTACCTGCATGTCAGCAATTATATATACTGGTTTCACTGCACCTTTTTATGACTATTCGTAAGCCAGTTTAAAAGGCACTTTCGGTCTGCAAGGATGTAAATCAAAGAGCACCCTTGTTAAACATTTTGACAATACAATGCTGTATTCCTAACCGCGGACAAATTTTGTAAATAATTACTACTAAATTTGCAAACTTTCGTCTTCTTATGCCTTTGTCTTTGGCGACTCATTTGCATCATCTACAGGGTGAGTAAAAAAAAACTGACACCTTTGAAATTCAAATTAGCTGCGAACTTATGGCTGGAATATGACAATTCCCATGTACAATCAACAAAAACGATTTGA
Organism: Dendronephthya gigantea; assembly: GCF_004324835.1. Classification (NCBI taxonomy): domain Eukaryota; kingdom Metazoa; phylum Cnidaria; class Anthozoa; order Malacalcyonacea; family Nephtheidae; genus Dendronephthya; species Dendronephthya gigantea. The sequence goes on along the minus strand of NW_021163143.1, from coordinate 553,988 downwards.
TAAAACTGTTCTTTTGTATTTACAGAGCTTAGAATGCATTTTAACTCCCAATGGGAACAAACTTTATGTTTAAGGTTGATTAATATGATATGCTTCGTATACCCATGAAATATTTTAGGCAACTTCTGTCACATTACAGCCGCTATGCGGCTAATTTGAATTTCAAAGGTGTCAGTTTTTTTTTGACTCACCCTGTAGTCTAGTGAATCTACATTCATTGTCATGTAGATTGTGGAAATTTCCCATCTGCCGGCAATTCCCAACTGATAGCTATATTTTTGATCTCTTAGAAAAATAAAATTAAATAGTGGAAAATCTTTAAAATAAAGCTTTAAAATGTATGATGAGAAAGTATTACTGTTACGCTATGATAAAAATAGAAATAAAAACAAAACTAACGCAGTTATCCCCTGCTGAGCGCTTTAGGTACTTTCCCTTCTGTGACATGTATTGTTTTATATCGACATACGTCTCTTCGTCAACTTGCGTGTTTGATCCAATTTTTATGCTCTCAAATGGCTAGTAAGCCACAGGTAATTTATGAAATGTTTTTGTTGGCAACTTCATAGCTTATATATTACATTAGGAAACTGGGGCCGGTTGTACGAAGGCTGGATAGCGCTATCCACCGCTACTTGAAAGGCAATAAAGATCCCATGCAAGCAACACAAGATTAATCAAACGCTTTGCCGATTCTATATATCTTGCTATATATCAACTAATTTTCGCATTTCATAGGTCTGTCGTTATTTTATGTTTCTAGACACTTGAAATCGAGGGTAAACCAGCCCTAACACACCAGCTGGCAGCTGGTAAATGGCTACGTCGATCATTGCGAGGATCGTTGCAAGGATTGCAGACATGCCATGCAAATGACGCGTCATACTGTCACAGAAGCAAATGAAGGGTCTCGTAAGAACATGGAAATAACAGTTTATGCCGAACATTTCTCTTTGAAATTCTGGTCTGGTGCTCGGAAAAACAAAATCGTTGTTCAGGTGGTTGCAGGGTCGATAAAACTCAGTGTAACTGAGGAAAGTTGGCGGATGTGGTTTCAAAGTGCTGTAAACAAGTCCTGGGACGTTTTCAAAAATGTTTCAATCTTCATTGTAGATAAAGGGGTAAGTATACTGGCGGGTTCTGGCGGAGTTATTGCAGGTGCAGCTTTTAAGGCTATTGTAGGTGAAGCTTCTAAGGCTATTGGACAATAACTGTAACCGGAACTGCTAACTGTAACCGGAAAGGAATTGCTATAGGAAATTGAAAAATTGATATTACGACGATACGAGCGATTGAAGACTCGTATACGTCATATATACTAGCAGACGTTTTAATATTTTGTTAAATCTAGTGTGAAAGTCACCTTATGGGGCATGATAATGATATATGCTATTGTTAATTACATGTCTAAATATGTTGTTGTTTGTCTATGTCGTTGTCCTTTTCAATGCATGTGTATGTCTGTCTATATATGATTATTAGAAAACGTAAAACATGTATATGATAGAAGTTACGTTTAAATCATTATATTAGTAATATGATTGTATCATGCAGGACCCCACTGAAAAACACTTTATAGGTGATGTGGGTATCCTAGTTAAATATAATTATGAGGACAATAATATCACCTAAATACTTTTCTTACCACGGTATCACACTACATCCCATCTGCAAAGATACGTGGCCGGAATTATGTGCCGTGGATGAGCAGCGCGATACTTCATAACATTAAAAAGAAAAGTTCTCTACGACGTAAGCTGGCAAAATCTAAAACCACTAAAGAAGCCCTAAAAGCAAAAATCAAGGAACTTAGAACTACCATAAAGAAAATGTTGCGTGATAGCCGCTCAAGGTACATAAATTCTATCTGCTCAGACCGCATGAATAATCCGAAGCGCTTCTGGTCTCTCTTCAAACTAAAATCAAACGTTAGCAATGTACCCGAGAAGGTGTCAATAGCTGAAAGTGAAGTTACAAGATCATCCGCAGAATCCCCAGAGGCCATCGCATCTGCCTTTAATTCCTACTTCACCTCAATCTTCACCAGTGATCAACCAAACACAGTCAACGATTCCTGTTCAATCGAAGCAGTTCGTGACAACTCGACGAACAACACCTTGTTGGAGAACATCACGTTAACACCAGTTCATATTGCTTCAGTCTTAAAAACTCTTGACAACAATAAAGCGCATGGACCAGATGGTATTCCTGCACGTTTACTTACAGAAACAGCGTACCAAATAGCGCCGTCGCTTTGTGATCTATTCAACAAGTCACTGCGCACTGGAGTAGTACCGCGAGATTGGAAACTGGCCAATGTCGTTCCTGTTTTTAAGAAGGGAGATAAGGAATATGTTGAAAATTACAGACCAATATCTCTACTTTCGTTAATATCTAAAGTATTGGAACGCTGTTTGTTTGACTGCATCAAAGAACATGTGTTTAGCCAGATTAATCATTGTCAACATGGCTTCATGCCAGGAAGAAATTGCGCCACCCAGTTAATCGAAGTATTTGACAAAATTGGTAACTTGTTGGATCGTGGTAAACAAATTGATGTCTTATACCTGGACATGTCAAAAGCCTTCGATAAGGTGAGCCACAAACGTCTTCTCCTTTGTCTTCGTGATTTCGGGTTCAATGGTAACATCCTCAGATGGTTTGGCTCATACTTACAAGATCGCAGACAACAAACGACCATTCTTGGTGCAACATCATCTCCTACACCAGTAACATCAGGAGTACCTCAGGGCTCAATACTCGGTCCACTACTCTTCCTATTGTATGAAAATGATCTACCTAACAGTATCGTGAGTTCTTCTATCGCAACTTATGCTGATGACACCAAGATATTTAAAGAAATCAACTGCCTTGATGATGCTACAGCGTTGCAGGATGATCTGTCAAACTTTGAAACTAGTTCCTCGAATTCTGGTCTTAAACTAAACACATCAAAGTGTAAGACTCTACGTATTACCAGGAAGCGCAAGATAGTCAATCATTCCTACACTCTAAAAAACAAAACCCTAGAAAACTCAGAACATGAACTTGATTTAGGTGTATGGATTTCCAACAACTTGACTTGGCGAAAACAAGTCTTGGAACAATGTTCAAAGGCAAATAAATCACTTGGATTTTTGAAACGATCTACACGGAATATTAGCAATCAATCAGCGCGTCGTACTCTGTACTTAACTCTCGTTAGATCACAAATCGGTTATGCAACGCAAATTTGGTCACCACAGTCTGTCGAGCTCATATCCCGATTAGAACGAATACAGAGACGTGCATCAAAATATATCCTTCGTCTGCCATTTCTTTGTGAAGCCAGCTACGAACAACGTCTGAAGCAATTGAAATTTCTTCCTATCAGTTATTGGCACGAGTATTTAGATATGATGTTATTATTTAAAGTAAATTGTGGTCTAATAAATCTCTCGAGCGCAGTCCTTCCTACACAACCTATGAAATTGAGAACAACAAGATCCGTTCAACAAAACTCCACCCAATTCCATATCAAGAAATGCTATACAGCAACATATCAACGATCATATTCTATCAGATCAACAAGGATCTGGAATAGTCTACCAAAACACATAACCAATAATCTGAACTCGTTATATACCTTTAAAAAATATCTACTTGATTACTACTTCTCTGCTCTAGAATGTAACTATAACATAAATGATCCTCGTTCATGGAAAACAATTTGTTTAAAGTGCAATCAGACTCGCGATCTCACTAAACCTCTTGCATGCTGTTTTTAATAAAGATGTTTTAAAAGAAATAATGTTATTATTATAATATAATATATAAATTATTGTAGTATAATGGGATCACAGTAATTGGCCAAAAGCTGTTGTGAATACCCTGTCACAATTGTTGTAAATTGTTCAATGTTGTATTATTAGAAATAGTATAATTGGAGCTATCTTGCAGTGAGGACTTTCACAGATCCATGTCTATTCTAATATGTTTAATAGTTTTTTGACTGTAAAATTGAAGTCTGCAAGGATAGCTCTAATAATGTTATAAATTAATAGTGTTTTACTTGTAAATTTATATTGTGACAAAGCTTATAAAATTAAAATTAAAATTAAATGGCTCCAGCCCTCATTTCACTAATATCGCTATTGGTCACGTTACAGAAATAGAAATTATATCCTAAAGACTTAATTGTTCTCTTTCTCCAATTAAATTGACGATTTTGAGAGATCTTACTGTATGCATGATTGGATCTTATCGAACCATTTCAAAAGGTTTTCACTATTTTTTTATTTATCAAAGTTATCTTCTGGATATTTTTTCCGGCATGCGTCAAATTCTTTTTTTCTTATGCAAGTAATTGCACAATAAAAAAGAGATCGAGAATAAGAATCAGGTTTATGACGAACTTGTCGTGAACTGATAAAACTATTGAAGAAACTATAGTCTCTTTCGCTGATAAGATTATCACTAAGGTGCTTTATTCTTTTGCCATTGATGACTTTGTCATCATCGCCAGTTGGTGGATATCGTGTTGAAAATTTGTAGTCTAGTTGCCATACTGGATTTTTAATGTCTAAAGAGGGAATTAAGAAGAATTAAGTTAATATCGAAGTATGTCTTTGGTAGAAAAATACATGGGCAGCGCATGGAATGGAACATTGTATTCGACGTGAAAAATGGGAAATGTCATTTGACATGGCAATGGGATAGTGTCAGAACCTGTACCTATATTCAAGTAGTATTGTTCGTAATCCGTAATTGCCTGGAGAGACGGGTCAAGATTAACAACACGAAATGCCGGGTAATTTCTGTATGAAGGTGAAACAGATGGCATTAGTAGAACATAAGAGAATTTCCGATGCGAAGAATCTTTCTTCTTATCGCTGAGCAGACGGAAACTATCGCGGTGAAAGTGAGAGAAGATTTGCCCTGAAAAAGAAACAAATTTCTAAATATTGTGCAGGCGAACCTATTTTATACGAATCCAGGAGGAAATATAGCCAGCTTATATTCTTGATTGATTCCCTCACCTGCAACAACGTCGTTAAATTCATTCACAACCAGGTTGATATATAGATCAGTGAAATTGCTCATCCAAGTGGATATATGAACATAGATATCCATCCTAAATTATAAAAATAGGCACGTAGCGCGTACATGCGGGTACCTTTGACAGCGATTATGCTAAGAATTGCTATTATGTTAATCGTTCTTGAAAACACGTATGCACAATTTATAAATTTTAAGCGTTATTTTGAATAAGCTAGCAGACTAAAACTTATCATAAATTCTGTTTTTCAAACACGTTAGACAAGGATATCTTTAAACTTCACATACCCGAGAGAAATATGGCTGCTTATAATAACTTTCTTTTTTGTTTTCCTAGCAATATTTAACTGCCCTTCTAACCACTTCATCTGTGTATTTGCCCTGTTTACAAAGTAATTCTTTGGTTTCCAAGCACTTTTTGTCCAGTACATTGTGTTTAGAACCAGCAAGTTCATCTTTCCATCTGTCAAAAATGCCAAAAAAAAAATCAATGAAGATTGATGCAAAATTTTCTCCTATAGTAGAAACCTGTAGTGTTGAGAAGTATATATAGAATAGATATAGCGAAAACTTTTATGGCTATAAATGAAATGGGAAAATTTCACCTGTTCTTGCTAAAACTGCATATACGAAACGACAAACCTGATGTGGACACCTTGTAATACCCTCCATAAGAGAATGTCTTTCGTAGTTGATCCAAAGATGTCGTCTGATATTTCATGTTACAGTTTGTACACAATATGCCGTCTTTCCAGATATTCAGTACATCAGAATACCATGTATCCTTCTCGCCAGGCATTATATAGTCACCTGGTATATCATTATTACCAATGACTGGAAAATAAGGAATATCGGGAAATACTGAGTTCACTTCACTCGATAACTTCTTTATGATTTTCAAAACCTGCTTTCTTCTGTCCTTTCTTCCCAAATGATGAGGAGTAGCATCGCCTGCATAGAAATTGTATTCTTAGAAGAAAGCACAGTGCCTGGCAGTTATTCCTTTTCTTACCTAGTCTTCTAAATATTTAATATATATTCTTCTTCCTAGCTTCATGTAAAATCTTTTACCTGGCATCAAAATGAACTCTGGACTTTTTGTTTTTTGTTTCATAGCGGACAGTACACTTCGAAGCAAATTCAATGGCGCATCACATCCAATCTTGCCAAGGCTACCATAATCTGCCTTGTTAGAACTTTTAGTGTTTTTATTTCTACAGAATTGACTTTTATCTCCAGTCTTCTTATACATTAAATCTAAGTGAACATCAGTGAACAATAGGAATGTTTCAGACTTGTTTGCATTTGAAGTGAAATGTACTTTACTGGTGTCTTGTTCGTAACTTTTCAAACTCTTTCCATACTCTGATAGAGTTAAGATAATTAGGAGTCCAGCGTTGAAAATCATTTATCAAATATCTGCATAAAAATATAAACCAATCATTAATGCAGAGTTTGGGCTTCGGCCCCAATGTCTCAGTTCACATGCACAACTAGTCACAACTAATCATAGCTAGTCACAACTAATCACATCTAGTCACAACTAATCACAACTAATCACCAACTAATCACAACTACTATATATGACCTGTTCATGCATGGAGCAGGTTCCCGTTCAGTTGCGTATTTAGCCAAAATAAATAAAATTTAAAGTTCACATTTGGATATATCTACATATTTAAAGTAATTGCCAGATATGAATTGTAAAATATTCTTTACTTTGAATTTGAAATTTTTACTGCGGTATAATTTTTCGACTAACGACAACGCGGAATTCGCAAATGTTACAGTTTAAGTTTCGTCACAGCGAGAGACGATTGTAAGTTTAATTAACCTAGTGAAATAACAACTTGTAATTTAGAAGAAAAAAATATCTCACTTTCAAAAAAAAATTACTACGACGGATAATAATTGCAAGATCATTCAGGTAAAATGATCAAATATATCGACATCTCGACAATTAATTGTACGTACCAAAGTATAAATACCAAGAAATCAGCAACTGGACTTTAGTCAGTGCACGAATTACATTGTCGCAGCATTTCCTTTCAACTCCTTATTACAGTTACTCTTTTTTGTTACGGTAACTCTTCGGCCACAAGGGCTGTTCCTGTGATTTATTCAATATAATTTCACCTAGGGCCGTCATGTTTTAAACAAAGATAAAATGGGAAAAAAATACAGCCACCTGTTGAACATATGCAACAGTCGTTTGTCGAAAATTTGAGGTAATTTAAAAGGTTCTTCAAAATAATTTGGCGAAATCTTCCCTTCAAAACAGAGATTCGTATAATAATTACCATATTCAAGACTAAACCAGGGAGAAATTGAACCCACCCAACCTCCGAGGCTGAGGTCTTCGGCCTACACTCGCATGGGATGTCACATCTTTCCCACTGCAATTTATTTTAAAATTTCTTACTTATAATGAGGGGCTGCATGAGGTGTTGGACATAATAAATCTCTCATTGTTTAAAATCATATCGTTTATTGTGTTAAATAATAATACGTTATAGCTACGTACGATATTAAAGTGAAACAGATAAACAATCGTGTACAAATAAAGAAGAAGTCACTACATTATATATGAACGTACGCAGCAGCTAGCTCAACCCTGGCTCAACGCACTGGCCTAATTTAAGCTTGAAATAAGCAACCAACTCTTAGTTTTATTTATATCGTCGACATGCAGTAAATATGCCGGCCGTCATAAGAATGGTAATCCGGCCTGTCGAAGTACACTTTATCCATCACAAGTTATCTTTTCTATCGCATGAGATATTTCTCAGTTTTTCATGCATCGCAGATGAGCTATACAAACAGATAGGCTTATCGCTTATCCTTGTCTATATCGAGTTGGCTGTGAAATAAATCAACTTCCTAATGTTGCTAGCTAGGAGGAATGCACGCATGATATAAATACGAAAGCGACAAAATGTATTCAGTTGTTGAGAGTTGTTGAGAGCTAGGGTGCATTTATTAAATCAAAGTAACTAATTCAAAAAACATGGCACTATTATCCGCCCTTTACTGGATACTTCGTGTTGCACGCATCATAATCTTTCTGACTGTAATATCTCACCGCGCAATAATATTTGAATCGGGAAAAAGAATCAGGTTGATAGCGAACTTGTCGTGAACTGATAAAACCATTGAAGAAACTATCGTTTGTTTGGCTGATAAGATTATCACTAAGATGCTTTATTCTTTTGCCATTGATAACTTTGTCATCATCGCCAGTTGGTGGATATCGTGTTGAAAATTTGTAGTCTAGTTGCCATACCGGGTTGTTGAATTCTGCAAAAATAACGGTATATAAAAAAGAATTCTCCAGTTGGATTTTCATGTTTTATATACACACTCAATCTCTTCTGATTGCCTTCACGAATACTACACTGAACTGGTCATGGACAACTGGTGAATTTGTACAATTTTTAAGAAATCTACGCTACGCTATATATAGTTCTGTCAGTATAGGCGTCAATCACTCAATGAATGGCTCCCCGGACTCTACAAGTCAACATTGTGCTACGGCTTGTCCAACCTCGCACCCAGGGTCTTTTTTGCGCGGCTTGTCTCCCGAGATCTGATATAATCATTATTTCAGGTATCGTAAATTTTTGGAAAATCATGCACGTTGAGCTCGTTATCTTTTAAGTGTTGTAACAAATCTCAAGCATAGTATAATCTCACCTGTTATAATAACAAGATTCATGTAAAATTGTTCGTAATCAGTGATTGCTTGACGGTCTGGGTCCAGATGAACGATGCGGAAATTAGGATTATTTTTATACACAACAGATACAGACGGCATCAGCAGAATGTACGATGACAATGAATCGTTTTTCTTGTCTGCTTGGAGAAAACGGAAACTGTCTTTGTGGAAATGGGCATAGATTTGACCTAAAAATGAAAGTATATTAACATGAGACAACGTGATCTTTTTGACGCATAATTTTACGCTACTTTAAAAATGCTACTTTAAAAATGCTACCTCACATAAAAACTTGGCAACTATAAGTTAACGGGATTTCATTACATTATATCTCTTTATTACGAACCTGCCACAAGTTCACTAAACTTTTTTGCAACGAGATCCATGTATAATTCAGTAAAATTACTTAACCACAGAGTCTTTTCGGCGAAGGTATCAATCCTAATGGACAAATTACAGATGATTACAAAGCAGTTCATGGCACAAGCATGAAGACTTTGTGGCTACATTTTGAAGCCATTCGCTACCTCGCAAATTTAATTTAAGTAAACGTCGTTTTAACGCCAACATGGGTAACGCAATTCGAAAACTATCGATCAATTTATAATCAATATTCGTCTTCCACATTAAAGCTCTTTGGTATTACATTATTTTCTATGACAAAACACTGTTTAACTGCATGATAAAGCTAATAACGTACCCAGGGGGTATATGGCTCGTGATAATAACTTTTTTCCCCGTCGAATTCGCTAATTCCAACTGTTCTTTTAACCATGCTATTTGTTTGTTTGCTCTCTCCTGGAAATAATCAGCTGAAATCCAGGTACTTTTAGTCCAATACATGGAGTTCAGGACAAGTAATGTCATGCTCCCATCTAAATATATCGACATGACAAAAATTATGGAAAGACGTTATGGTATATGTCACGAATAAACAAAATAGAAGAAAAAAAACATGCACACGGCAGAGTTTTGTATTTTACAAACCTGCAATCGACACCTTGTAATACCCTCCATATAAAAATGTCTTTTGCAGTTCATCCAAAGACGTCGTTGGATACGACCTTGTACAGTTTGTACACAATATGCCGTCTTTCCAGATTTTCAGGAGATCAGAATACCACGTATCATTTTCAGTAGGCATTACATAATGTCCTGGAAGATCATTGTTACCAATACTTGGAAAATAAGGAATGTCCGGGAATGCTAATTTGACTGCTTGTGATGTTATATTCATAATCCCAAGCGCGTTTTCTCTCCTGTTTGTTGTGATTCCATGAGCACACGTGTCACCTGAAGCAACATATTTGCAAAAATTGCCCTACTTTTATATTTAGAGCGACATACAAGCTAGTGTATTAGCCTATATGAGATAGTTTCGAACTTTTCACTATCCTAGATTATGGGAGAACAGGATTGAAAACGTCCATTTGAATGTTAAGACACCTACCTGATAGCATAACAAAGTCCATTTTTGTTAAATTTTTGGCTCGAACACTCTTCATGCCATTCAATACTTCATTAAGTAACTTCAAAGGTGAATCACAACCCGGTCTTCCATACGAAGCATTGTAAGCGCTTTGTATACTCGTATTCCTACAGTACTTGTCTCCAGCCATAGCTTTGTACCATGGATCAAGGTGGATATCAGAGAACAGGAGGAACGATAAGGGGTTATTTGTTTGAGATGTGTGCTCGTTTTCATCATCATCGCATTGCAATTTTAAGGCGTATGTTAGAGCGATGGAAATTACCACCACAATCAACAGAGCAAATAATACGACGACCAAAACATTTCTGAGAGGACATTTGCGATTGCCACTTGTCTAAAAAATGTCAGAGAAATTTTCTTCGTGTGAACCAGACTTTAAGACTTTTAATGTTCGACCTTGTTTGCACCGAATTCACGGACACGACATCGATTAAGTTGTTTTACGGTATCTCTATCCTCAGAAGTTTTTCATTTAGCGGATCATGTTAATTAAACCAATCATGCTCGCTTTGATATGGGTTCATTTCGATGTCGGGGGGGGGAATGTATATTCATACATTCGTCTTTTGCCCGACTGATTTCTTTTGTACCTCAATATGCATGTATAAACATAATAAATATATAAAAATACAGCCCCCCCCTAGCCCGCGGTGAAGACGCTTCTGTGTTCCTTTGTATTTCGAAGCGTCTGCACTGCAGGCTACCCCCCACCAATTAATTAAGTAGTCTGGCAACGGCTCCGATTTCGAAACCAGCATTTGCCACCATGACCAGTGACAGTGTCAGTACTGGATGCGGAATAGCCTCAGTATCTTGTCTCTTATGACATGTCCTACGTACAGACTATTATTTAACATACGCGACTTGTCGAGCCATCAAGGTATAAGAATATACGCACACAGTCGTTAAAAATGTGTTGTACATCAAGATTAACTGTGCGCATACTATGTGCATATACGATATAGAAATATAGTCAAACAGGCGGAAATGTCGTATGTTAATAACATCTTACTAAGTACTAAGATCCTTTCATTGTGATATGTACGTATGCAAATACGGTAACTGAAGCGAACCCTGATGCTTGTTGACTATTGTGATATGCCGAGAACTGTGTTTTGACGAAAACCCCCAGAAATGTCAGTACCATGTGTAGTATACTATATGACAGTATACTACAGAATACCATGCCATGTACGTTTCGGCAAATAAACCCACACTTTCAATCTTTAGAAGTCCTTGCATTCACTTCTTTATATATTAGCTGAAGTGAACTCTTAATGCATAATCGAGGCGGAGACATATTTACCCACCGAGGTAGGTAATATTAAATGATAATTCTGCATCATCATCTCTAGCTGAAACATATATATTTTATGTTGCCGGCTTCTAGGAAGATGAAAGCGTCTTTCCTACAGCGTCAGCTTGTACTAGTATAATTTCAGTATGAAAGTATTTAATTAAGTTTATTCATTTAGTGACGGTCACACAAATAGTTTACTTCAATTTTTAGATATATACAATATGTTGATACAGTACCTTTCCCATGACATTATAATCAAAGTTGTCAGCCATTCTTACTGTGCTTATCCTGAGATGTTATATTTGATCACACACAGTTCGTAAGTAAATGATAAGACACGTCTGTTCAAAGCGCTGCCGTGTTCGGCCGTTGTCGTATTATTTGAAAATGAGCGGTGCAACCAAGCGCCTAGTCACATGTCTCACTGTGAACGCCATGTACTTCATGGAGGCAGGGAAAAGCTGGAGTAGACTAAAAACCCTTTAACAGGAAGTATCATCTTCACGAGGACCCTAATAAACCCTGACCTCATCACCCCCAAGGCCCCATACTACCACTCTATTGCGCTAGATTGGTTAATCTGAGTTATTGCATTTGATTGGTTTATGCATGTTTCCTCAAAGGTAGCGTTGTGGTCAAATCTACTTGTCCTCCTGTCAGATATATATAATAAAGCAAACATTCAAATCAGCCAAACGAAAGCCAGAAAGGAATGAAAGAACCTTTCACAATGCAATTAGTCGGGGCTTTTAGTACTGGTTAGATTTACAGAAGGCGCTATAACACGCGAGAAAGATCTCTTTCATAAGAACCATAAATACCCGGTTATAGAAAGTCACATGAGTTGCCCAAGTCGATTACCGGAAGTTAGAAGTTTTTCATAAAAGTGCTCAGCATTTTCAGGACGCCTCTATTGAATAATGCGTATGAATTATGAAAACCTCATAACGACAGCATGGAGAAACATTATACAGTCAAACACCAAACTTCTAAATTCATTAGGTGTTCTTACTGTTCTATCAAAATTCATCGTTAAAATGATACAAGTTTCAAAACGTGTTTATACATATTATGGAAATAATGGAATAGATACTTTCTATATCAACTAAACTTACCCCCATGGTCATGAGCGTCCAAAGAAACGACAGCAGATTTTAAGAGTTACAAATTAAAAATAAGCAGTTAAATAATGAATCCCGCAGACTAGATAGTCTAGATTCAGTATAATTTGCAACCTTGTTCCTACTACCACCTGACCTACAACCAGAAAAATGCTAAAATGAGCAGAATTTGTCAATACGCGGAAATGAGTAACTTTACCTGGAAGAGAGGTAAATTTACGTGGAAGAGACTCAGTGGGAAGAGAGGGTAACAAGCATTGGTAAGAATGGATAATAAAGGATAATTAGCAAAAAGAAAAAGCAATTAAAAATATGTTTACAATCCATTGAATCCAGTTACAATACATTACAATGCAATAATATTTCCAATAATGCAACCAATTTATATGGCGGGTAATAATACCGACATTGATTCTGGCGCGTATTTATATATTGCCGTCGACGTTGGCACAAGCAGTGTTCGGACTGCGGTAGTTGATAGAGAAGGACGCATTATTGAATATTCCTCAGAAGATATTAGCATTTGGCAACCCTCGCCTGAGTTGTACGAACAATCATCTGAAAATATTTGGAAATGTTTATGTTCTGCAGTAAGGGTATGCAACATCAAAATCAATAAACGAACATGTACTGCGAGTCAAACGGATTAAAATTGACATCGATGGTCATTAGACATTAATTGGCGTGACTATAGACACTTCCCGAATTTGCTCTGGGGCAATGAAAACCAGCCCATAAACAATAGATTTCATTGCCTGCCTCGTTTCCAAGCTATTGTTTTGTGTGCACTCAAGCAAATTCGGGAAGTGTCTATTATCACTAGTAACAGACTAGTAGCTGTCATAATGTGGTACCATAAAACAGTAACCATTGATCATATGATTAGTATTAACAACCCATGATGTTTTGGTTCCACAACAGTGACTGATATTCTTACTGTCAATGATTGTAACCAAACCTAACCTTGTAACCAGGTTGTAAAAATATAAACCATATTAAGAGACCTTTCAGACCATATAAACCATTGAGAGAACATGAACTAATCAAATGCAATAAGTCTATCAGATTAACCAATCATGATCGCAATAAACCAGCAAGCTTTTTCAATGATGCACGCTTTTTGGACATTATCAACAGAAATAAATGATTATTTTTTAAATAGAAAGCATGCAGCAAGGTTAATAAAGGCAACATTCGTGGTATCGGATTTGATGCAACATGTTCATTAGTGGCTCTTGACAAACATGGCAATCCTGTGTCAATTACACCCAACAAGGCAACCAATAGAAATATTATTTTATGGCTTGATCACCGAGCTGTGAAAGAAGCTGAGATTATCAATACCACAGGACATGATGTACTTAAATTTGTTGGAGGCAAAATTTCTCCAGAGATGCAAGCACCAAAAATTTTATGGTGTAAGAAAAACTTAGAAGAAGAAAGATGGAAGGATATTTCTGTCTTCTTTGACCTACCAGAATTTTTGTCTTTCAAAGCTACTGGTTCCTATACTAGGTAAATGTAATATTTGTTATATTGGTAGTATTACATATTGAACAAACATCTCCAAATCATTGCTTATGTTCAGTGCATTTATATGGTAAACATGGTTTTTATATGTCATGGTTGTAAATCTTTTGGTCATGTACAATGCATCAAAATATTTAAATTCACTTTGTAGAAACAATATTTACACTCAGAATGACTGGCATATTTGTTTTGTTGCTTCTCTTCTAGATCTTTATGCTCTTTGGTCTGCAAGTTTAACTACATGGGGCATTCTTCACAACAGATCAATGGTAAACAATTCTGTTCTTGCTTGTGATTTCCATGCATAGACACCCAATTCTAAATTTCTAATCATCTACATGACCTTTCAGGTAATTCAGGTTGGATCCCTTCATTTTGGAGTGGTATAGGCCTATCGGAATTTGTTGAAGATGATTTTAAAATATTAGGTAAAAGGTTAAACAAAAGAGTTAAGACTTCAATGCTTCATGCTTCTTTATTTATTTTGTTTTGTAATTTTTGTCGTTATAGGTGGCAATTCTGTCTCTATGCCAGGTAAACCCCTTGCTCATGGACTATCAGTACAAGCTTCTCAAGATCTCGATCTACCAACTGGGTTACCTGTGGCTACTTCGTTAATCGATGCTCACGCTGGTGGACTGGGTACAATTATATTTCAATAATAATTATATTCACAATCTCATAATCAGAGCCTGCAATCCTTGTTGTTATATAGAGAAAATGTCATTATTCCACATGTTTTATAGGCTTATTACCAAGCTAGGTGGCTTTTTCTGGTAGGTATACCTAACATTTAGTGCTTGATATTTTAGGGGTAATTGGTGCAGCTGTCAAGGATGAACTGTCATGCGAATCACTCACGTCAAGATTAGCAATTATTTCTGGAACTTCTAGTTGTCATATGGCAGTATGTATGTTAGGTTTCAACCTTATAACAAAGTCTTGTTTCGACAGGTAGAAATCATCTCGACGGTAGAAACTTGACTCTGTCCCTAGCTGACATATTGAAAACAGATTAACAAATCACGCATTTGTTCTATCACAGCAGTTCATCTTTTTTATCACAATCTCATGCACCCAGGTTGTGTTAAACATCATAACTCGTCCGAATAGGTTTTATTTCTATTTATAGATAGACGAGCGACCTTTGTTTGTAGACGGAGTATGGGGACCATATTATTCAGCTATGGTGCCAGATTTATGGTTAAACGAAGGTGGTCAAAGTGCAACTGGGAAAGTGGTAAGTACTGTTCTAGAAGGCTGGTATATCCCTGCATACATGTACTTGTGAAGTTTTTACTGAAAGCATCAGGGCGTGATTTGGCTAAACATTCGTTGTGAAGTTAGGGGGTTCGAGAGAGGCGGTGTAAATTTTCATTTATTTGGAAATTCTGTAGTATTTGACAGGGCGATGATAAAAACAAAAACACAATATGAGGACATTTGTACTCATTTGAGCAACGTTATTCCCCAACTAAGCAGCCAATCCTCATCATTAGTTGTTACATGCAGATCGATCATATTCTTGAAACACATCCTGCGTGGACCGAACTTGTAGAAAAAGCAAAACAAAGGTAAACTGATTTGACTTTGTTTTTGTAAACAAATTGTTTTGATCCTAGATAAGTCTAAGATATTTTTAAGTAATTAGGAAATTATCATCCAGATAGTAATATTAACCAGGTCCAATCTTATGATATTGCGTGATCTTCTATGACACATTTCTCGCACATTCTCCAGTTTTACTGGGAAATTCCTGTCACGGAACGTTTTTCTATGTAAACCGAGCTTCATAAAAAAATTCTTTCGAGACATTTTGAAAAGAATCGTGGTCATAATGGAGAGGTGATCCCCGAGTCGATATTGTGATAATAAATTGAAATTGCTATTTTTCTCAAAATATTCAAGCGCGTGTACGATGTACGAAAAGTTATATAGTATTCTGGAAGAATCTGCGCAGGACCAGGAACATTATGCTTTGTTAACTAATGACTATCACGTCTATCCTGACTTTCATGGTAACAGATCACCAATTGCAGATCCGACATTGAAAGGAATGGTATGTATAGCGTCATTAGCAGAGGCTGAGGTGTAGTAACCGCATTAAGGATGATTCGAGTCGACTGTTTGACGCGGTAAACATGAACTTCAAAGTCAAGACATTTGATCCCGTAGTTTGATAAGAGGAACCTTAATATATAACTCCCACAATTTCACAGCTTGTTCCCGGGGAACTTGAGTTTTTATCGGAATAACAGTGCACTATGAGATTTCTATGCTATGCTAATATAAATGCTAAAATGAACTTTTTTCTTTTGTTAGGTGACAGGGCTAACTTTAACAAATGATCTCAAAAGTTTAGCAGTTTTATACTTGGCTACAATACAAGCTTTGTCTGTACGTATTACATTGCAACTGTTAAAGATAAATTTCAGTTTGTTTTAATTCGATTTAGAAATTTAATTTTTAAGCACTTTTCATGCGTTTACGAAGATTTTCCTTGCGATAGTAGTCAGTGGATAGAGGCCTGATAGAAATTACTGTCGCTAAACACCTGTGTGCTCTTGTTTGCAGTTTGTGTAAACTGTAATTATCAGTGATACGAGCCTTTACGATGTCAAATCATGGCTAACTTTTACACTACGTTTTTTCCAGTGTGGAACGAGGCAAATTATAGAACGTTTAAATTCATGTGGGCATAATATCAAAGCAATATTTATTTGTGGTGGACTTTCCAAGAATTCTTTGTTTGTTCAATGTCATGCTGACGTCACAGGTGAACGAACATGCAGTGAACATTAATTACTTTACATTTTTCTTACACATTTTACGAGTAATAAGGATATTAATGATCAAAATGATGTCAGCTGTATAGTAAACTCGCTTATTTTATATGTCATATGCGATTTGTTATGTCTTAAAGGTCTTCCACTCGTTTTACCACGTGAAACAGATTCGGTGTTGGTGGGTTCTGCGATTTTGGCAGCGTATGCTGCTGGTGATTTTAAAACAATGAAGGTACGCTAATTTCTGTAACATGGAATAAAAATATCATATTATTGATCGTGTACATTTCTTCATCCATTTATAACATAAGTTGTTTACTTCAGGATGCAATGGCCTGCATGAGCTCGGCTGGTAATGTTCTTCATCCGAATTCTAGTACAAAAAGGTAAATGAAATTTATCTGAAAACATATACATAATCGGAAGCTAATCTCACATTTTGTGATCATTAGTTCTTAAAACTTATTCGGAGTGCCCCTGTTATTCCAGGTTTTATGAGAAAAAATATCAAGTATTCCAAAAGATGTATCAAGATCAACTCGACTACCGTAGGATCATGTGTTCGTATAATTTATGATTAATTTATCAAAATGATTATTGCATTATGTTAACTGAGTTTATCATGTCCTACATTAGAAATTGAATCAGAATTAATTTTACTAACAAACACCTTATTGGACGAAATATTTTATGAATGATATTATTACGTTTTCGGATACGAAAGGCCGGACTAGTATGAGTACTGACATTTAAGGATGCTAAGCGCTTCCCATTCGAAGCGCCCCTGAAGCGTTTTTATACGTGTGCGTAAAGGAAATGTTTAAATCTTTGAAAGAACAAACACTTATCCTTTTTACGTCATAATAGAGAGGTGGTGTTATTATAAATTTTAATAATGAAAGAAAGCTTGAAAACGATGACGTCTTGTAAGATTTATCATCACCTGAAACGTTATGTTGATAACATGTATAAACCACATGATAATTAAATCGTAAAGATAACCTCGACGTTTCGAGCAAAAATCTACACCAGAGCGTTCCATTTTCATGCATTTTTCATCGAAACCACTTTTCAAATGAATGACAGTTTGACAGAATATCAATATAACTAGAACTTCGTTATTTAGATGATTCGAGAAAACTCGAACACTAATGAGTTATTTTGTATGCATTCTTTCATGGAAACCACATTTCAACCATATGACCTTAATCCCTTGATAAAACCCGATATAAATAGCTTCTGTAAAGCCTAACAGCTGTTCGCAGGCTCGTATGTCACTTGGTTAACTAATGATTCCACAGAAACAATCAACAATGAAACAACTGACTTGGTTCCTTGCAGTTCTCTAGTGGATCAAACTACATGCATTATCAGTTTCTTTCCTATCTGTAAGTAGAATTGTCATATATTTGCGTTATCTTACTGCTTTACAGCTGCTCTGTTTATAATGATGAGATTTCTCGCTACATACACATATACTTACATGAACCTTGTTTTTGCTATGAATGAACACCTCTTGGTGATCTTGACGTATTCAAAACTAGGGTGAACATTATCAGCACATTTGTATTGACGCCGTCATGATAAGCATGAAAGGACATGTCTAGCAACGATTTCATGAGCAGACGTCTTGTGAAACTTGTGAATCTTGTAAGCTTGTGTTTCCTGCTTTGACTCATTTGTCACGCTTCACTATAGTCGAGGTGAAAAGATGCTGGTAAAATAGCTTGACATCTTTTGTTAAAACTAAGTTTAAAAAAAGGTTCAAGTGTTTATATATCGTTATTCATTCAGGTCATTCAGGTAAAAAACATCTGCGTGACGACGTGCTGTAGTCATTCAGAATGTTTTCCTCCCTTTTTAATTAATGTGCCGATGATGTTCAGACCCTTCAGAGCTTCATTCAAGTATATAAAACAGAAAGGTAAACACGTTTGTATATATATGTGCATTATTGAAATACGTTTTATCAAAGAATCCAAAGCGCTCATGCGTTTTATCATTTCAAACTAATTGACTGTAAACTGCTATGAACATATCAGAGATAATGTATTAAAGTACTAAGTAGATAAACAGTCATACAGAGAAGATAATCCTTGCTCATGTAATTACTACACGGTCGCCATAGAGAATGTAAAATAAGTGCATATTGTTATGGTTTTTATACACGAAGATTTCAGATTTTGAAAGTTTGTTATTTGTCTAATATTTGGTATATGAAATGACGGATGAAGACTTTTCGATTTTCCCCGACCAGGCATTAGATGAAACATGAGACCAACTATACTCATGCACATTCACATGGTACATTGTTATAGCCACAATCACGATACGTTTCTAAACCTTTTAACAGTAAGTAAACTTCTCTTATTCGATTAACTTGCAGTGTTGCACTATACTGATATGCTTTAACGCGGGAAATAAAATCTATTTTACAACTTATAGATATATCACGACCAGGTAATAGACATGTCTTGACTTGGTGAAGTTGCGCAGTAGTTATAAAATTGATTTACCAGGACCGGACAATTATTCGTCACATTAGGTCGAAGTTTAATTTGAAATTAGCTACAAAGGTTCGTGTTTATAAGATTTAAACTATCTATACTTTATAGCTATATATATAGACAGCCAAAGGAAACAGGAAATTAGTTATCCGTTTATAATGATTGCAGTTAACCACTGATCAATTCAAGTATGTGCAGTCAAAGGCCAAACGTATACGTGAACAGGACATAAAAAGCTTTGAAGATGAGTTCGCCTTGTGTAGTGTAAACGGGGCTTTCTGATTTAATACGAATGGTTATATCAACAATCGGAATTATTTATGAACCTCATCTGTCACTTTAGTCTGTCACCTTCGTCCAAATTTTGTTATTCCTGAATCCTATTATAATTCGCAGGATTTTTGTTACCATGGCACTTCAGTATCATGAATATGCCATTATTCTAGTCACTAGTGCAGCATTTTATAGAATATTGTTTTGCGGTCAATATTTGTCAACGCAAAGAAAAACTACAGCTGTAGCTACATCATACGACCATATCTCATTATCAAAACCATTATTTGTTTCCTAGACAGCATAGTATATGGTCAATATGCGAGCATGCGGTTTCGCTTGTCTTCCGTGGTTTCACTTATTGTATGCTTGATGTACATCCGTGGGGACTGCCAACTTCTAATATTATTAACACCGCATGTGAAAAAACTTCAAGGGGCCAAGTCACTGGGAAATTAGTAACCTACCTATAAAAACATCCCAAACTCACAGAACATCAACCTTTACTTCCGTAAAACCTTATCGACCACCCCCATTATTCAAGTAATGAGTTGTCCACATGCCTGATGGGGTTTTTGACAAACAAATTTTTCACGAAGTCTGGTGACTGCTGTGCAGTTTCCATCTACAATAATTTCCACAATAACCAGATAAAGTGCCCTAATATTTTTCGAGTGAACCAAACTAATCACGCCATGCACCAAGTCATAAACTCAACATATTGTTACAATATGATTTTCTGCATGTCTATCGTCTTCTAGTCGATTCCTTGAATGAATTTTTGAGAGATATTGAGCGATGCGTGAAATATTTCGTTTCTTAGGTTGAACACTGGCAATGGCTGGCGTGGAGACATACTTTGATTTTGATGCGGAGACATTTCAAATAACTGAAAAGAAGAGGCTTAGCAGTTCCTCAGGTACTTCAGGAGACGTTTTAACTCCAAACTTGCAAGTCCGTACAAAAGCACATGCTCTGAAGATACAGGTTTTGAGACCAGCAGTGATCGCAGTTCTCAAGATGGCGTTATGGAGTCACCGCGAAGTCCCAGTCAGGATTTTTCTTGTTTAACATGTCCGAGAGGAAGTTTTGATTCTTTGGTTGCAAGACCTACGGCGGATGATTCTAAAGAAAGCATTAAATCCACGTCATCATTCTGGGACTCGAACGTTCCACCCGAAACTAAAGCCGTGCTTTCAAAAATTCGAGATCAGATGCGATCTAGTTTAGAAAAAGTAAGAAAACTTGAAGAAGAAGCCAAGCAAATCCCTTTATTGCAAGTGAAAATATCTACTCTGCAAGAGGAGAAGAGACAACTTGGCTCAGTTGGAAAATAGACTTAATTTGAAAAATCACGCTCTCGAAGTAGCACAATGAGTAGTAATACTAGTCGATCATCTTCTATTGATGATTTGATTGGTGGTTCTCAGGATAGAAAAACAAGAAATATTGGCGTTGGTGACGATACCATTCATGATATACTCTGTGAGAAATGCAACGAAATTCAGTCGAAATTGCTTGGACATTCTTTAGGTGCTGCCGTTGGTTACTGTAGCGAAGTACCTCGGACTGTCGAGGGACGTCGTGGTAAATCAAGGACTATCCAAGATGATGATATTAAAAGTTTTTCAGATCGCTGCACTCAAACAAAAACTTCAAATATGAAAGCACCTCAGTGCAAGCAAACAGTGTCAACGAATGATGTTTCCACTGAATAAACACTCGTGATAACTCAGGCATAATGATTAAAACTGATGTGACGGACTAAAGACTCTTCTTCTGGTCCATCACCTTTTGAAACAAGATCTATTGGATTGGGAAATGAACTATTGCTTGAAAGATTCTTGTGCGGGAGAAGATAGAGAAATTCCTAGCTATACAAATACAAGTGTCCAAAATACCGTATCCACATGCGATAAAAGCTTTGGAGTGGAGATTATCACTGACAGTATTGGTGTCATTGCTTGCCCGACCGTTATTTCAGTTGCTACGCAATGTAGCTCTCTAGAAAATAGATCTAACAAGAAACAACATTCTATTGGCATTCAAACTGCACAGGAGGATGTTGATTTAGTGTCAGTGGGTGTTGGTATGTCTTCGATTGATGATTCTGAAAATTGTGAATGCTCCAAATGTAATTCACCGAAATCTTTATGTGAAGATGAAATACTGCAATCCAATAATTCAAGCATTGCTGTAGAGACGTCACCTTGGGTCGACGTGGAAGGACAGCTACTTCTTGAGTATCATACATCCAAGTCCTTATCTTCTGTTGCTGTAGAGACAAGTATAACCAGCCGTTCAGTGGGCTGCGGTGATCAAAGCATTACGGATGTTTCTTGTCAAAATTGTGTCCTAAAAATTTCTCGATCTCTAGGTGTAAACTGTTCCCCAAAAATGTCTGACAAAGCAGTTGGAGATGTAGATGTAGATGGAGATGTTGTACCTAGGACCAGCTCAGTGGGTGTAGGTGAATGTTGCTTGACTGATAGTTATTGTGAGAGGTGTTTTTCACTGCAAACACGGACGGTTGGTGTTGGCAATGGCAGCGTTTTAGATACAGTTCAGACTGATCTCGAAACATCGATTCTTACGGATGTATCGTTACAGCCGCTCTCACCACCACAAACGCCAAATTTGGAGGAGAAATTGACGACAGGACTCAATGAAAATGTGTCTCCAATACAAAGAATGTTCAGTGATGAATATGAAAGAGTTGAATCTGATGAACTCATCCTGGATTTCACAAGCGAAAGATCGTGTAAAGCTGGTCAAAAAAGGTATTTAACAATTGAACTGAAAAATCTATGTGCAAGAATTTCTTTATACTCAGTTTCAACATCGTTGAAATTCCTTACTTGAAAGTATATGCAGGAGATGTTTTCTCCACTTCTCTATCAATTTGTTAATTTATATATGAATTTAATCACCATTCACATAATTACATTATCATTATCACTATATCATACACAGAAATCGATTTATCTCGCAGTCTATAGAGTTCGAAACAAGTGCCAAGACATTTATAATTTAGTTTTAATTTAATTTAGTACTCGGGAGGACATTCTTTTCACGTGCAAACTTCTTCAAAGACATTTTCAAAGCAATACCGAAAACTTAGACGAAGAGAATTTAGTAAGTCTTTCATTCCAATTCATTCAATAATAGATCGAATATTATTACTACTGATTCATAGGTGCATGTTTGAAGTGAACAAAAAATTGATTTTATTTCATATTCCATGTACAGTTGCTTTGCATAAAGAACATTGAAGATTATTGGTTTACTTGTGTGACAGATGAAAGACTTGACAACGAGTCTCTGACGGATCTTATTAGAGTTTTTCAACAGCATTTGCCTTATCTTTTGGATGGTATAATAAACTCCCAAGATGAACATGTACGTTTTGTAGCGTGTTTGTATATAGTGTGTCGATTGTTTATATTCTTGGCTTCAGTTTGTCGGCCTGGTAGATATTGTATTAAAAGGTGATATCAGGTCCTTGAGGCACTCGTGGAGGCATTTGTCGGATCTAATATACGCTTTAGAGTTTAGATTAATCTTTTTTCTTCTGAATCTGACTTGCTAAAAAATTAGCCAAGTAATTAGCGAGGAAAACGATACAAGTACACATTAAGAAACGTCCCAATACGTATATATTTGATTTAGGGAAACACAGCGTTGCATTACGTTGTAACATACGGAAATTTTGATTGTGTGAATGAGTTACTAAAGACAAACCAATGCAATGTGATTATCACAAACAAGGTACGTATAGCTTGAAAAAGCCTGTTCTCTATTGTGATAATATCAAATTCGTACAATCACTAAAAACACTTGCACTTTGCTACAATGCTACACTGACAGTCTGTTCCCGCAGGCCGGCTATTCTGCAGTGATGCTAGCTTCACTGAAGGAAGCTGTCAACTCCAAAGATAAGGTGGTCTTAAAGCGATTGTTTGAAAAGGGAAACCTTAATTGCGTCGCTCAAAGTGTACGTAATAAATCAACTCTGTTACGATTCTAATTAATTAATCTTTCTATTAACCCACTGGGCTAATTTTGCCTAGAAAATTATTTAGCTATTCAGTTCCAAAATATTTAACGTATGGGTTTAACAGTGGTATAGCATGTACGTGTGACGTCAAGAGGCTGATAAAGCTTGCAGAAAAAGGGCACCATATCATAAAATTCACTGAAGCAAACCACAAAATTAGCTGGATACAAATTTCTTTGTTTCTTCCGCGTATTAGACTGGTCAAACAGCTCTGATGTTAGCCGCTGGCATGGGGAACGTGGAGACCGTCGATCTCCTTCTCCAATGTGGGGCAACGAAGACGATAAACACAGCAGACTTGGTGAGTATGGAAAGTGTGAGTGCATAGCCACGCCCCTCGCTCAATGTTAACCACATTCCTGGGCCTTAGAATCGCTTTATCGCTAGACCTCAAGTCCACAACTAATCAGGTTAAATCGAAAGGAATAAAATCCTATATAGTTTATCGTTTAGGGGACAGGTAAATTTGAATTGTTGGTCATATTCAGAGTCACTAAAAAGTTGATAGTCATCACATGAACCCTCCCCCCCCCAATCCTCGTTGTTTCGCTGCACACACTATAGCTTAAGATAAGGATGAATTTCAAATATACCTATCTCACATGTTTGAAAGGATGGTTCCACAGCGCTAATGTGCGCATGTGAGCACGGTTATGCTAAAGTTGTGAAGAAATTGTTAGAAGTTGATGGTTGTGATGCAAGTATTGCTGATCATGTAAGTCAGAATTTATCTAAACCCGTGTTGTTTAATTTAAATAATAGTTGTGTTTTCTCGGTAAAACTGAATGAAACATATTCACTTTACTCTTTAGGATGGTAGTACTTCTTTTTCGATTGCGATGGAACATAATCGAAAAGATATTGCTCTGATGATCTACAGTCATATTGAAGTATATAATTCCACAACACCTCATCAATTAATGAAAATCTAAAAATGTTTACATTTTGTTCTTTTATGTCACGGCAGATCAATCTATTTAAAAATTTATGTATAATGAAGTTTAATAATATATAAAATATCTATCATTTATCTGTTGTCTTTTTTACCAGGATTCATTTAGGAGCGGGTAAAATAGGCTGTTTGAGGCAGAAAGGGGAATAAATATTGGAAAGCGAGAGATTGTATAGTTTTAAGACGACTAAGTTGTAACGCCTGAGATTTTGATGTTAAGAAAGGTAGTACATGGCCTGGGTTGCAAGGACAAAAAGCTGATATAGCAGGGACACAGTCAGGTTTTTTGAATGAACGATAACAGAAATTTTGTGACAGTGTATCTTCAACTAATTAGCCAGTAAAAAAGACGAAATGGACGAATTGTTTCAAAAAAGGCATGTCATTTAATTAGCATCTTCATGATTGACAAAGACAGGTGGTAAGGCAGTCACAAGACACAAGGGCAGGAAAGCCAGCTAGTTCTAGCTCGATGTGCACTTTCACATAAAAATATTGCCTTTCGTTTCTGCGTGTAAATCGTTCTTAATTAAATCGTTCTTAGGAATATTTACCTTTGAAATCAACAGAGATCTTATTTATTATATTTTGTAACAATGTGAACATTATACTATGCCTTACGTGAAGTATTGCGGATCGTTTCATAACATTTTCTTAATTTCTTTATTTGTCAAAATCAAAATTAAGAATAAAAATTTGCAAGTCATGTTTCACATTGTTTGTGTTCCTTATTTTAGTCACTCGAGTTTCATTTCAAGTTGTTAGTGCACATGGTTAGCATATTAAGACAAAGTATGAAAATATGTTTGGTGGGGAATATAAATCAAAACCCAAGGTTTCTCTTCGCGGAGCCAGTAAAAAGGTAGGAAATAGTCAAATAGAAAACGTACAGAAGAATTATTCTGGAGAGAGGAAGAATTTGAAAATAAAATGCGATTGAGGTTGCTGCTTCTGAGAGGAAATGCGATATAGTTTAGAATTTCAAACTGTTTAAAAAAGTCTGAGCTGACTGAGGTAATTTTCCAGTGTTTGTTGTATACAATGTGCAAGTTGTAAAATGGTACAATCCTATATCAAGCCATATGTTATTATAAATTATTATCAGGCAGGATACCAGATAATTTGTTGCCATGAGATGATATACAAACTAATTTAGTTTACATGAATATGAACTAAACAGATTGAGACAAAAGTCTGAACAGTGTATATTATCCAACAAAATTCACATATACTGTACAAACTAGCATGTTCACATGCACTTTTAATAGGCTGGTCGTAACAGAATATAACCAGATACTTGGGTTATCAATCTGCCTGCTGCTGTTAAACATTCAATCATTAATTAATAGTGACCAAGGAATTAATCTTATAGGAGAAAAGATCATCTTTGATTCATAGAAATCAAACTGAAAGGGAAAGACGCGAGGTATAATAAAGAATCTAAATATAATTTTTTTAGTAATTGAGCTGTGAAACACAACTTTGTTGCTTCAAACTAGATATTTTTTTCAAACTGATGGGACCCAATCTGTCGTTTTAGGAAAATAGAAGACGGAATTATAGTGCGTTGAAAATTCAAGCATTTTTTCGAGGAAATTGGATTCGAAAACAAGAGGTAAGAGAATTGATTTGCCAACTGATTATTTTTTTATTGTTACTATTTCTCAGCTAGGATTTGCAAAAATATTGAACTTTATTGAGTGATGTACGTCCAAAGAGTTTATTATTCTTGAATAGTCATCATAATGAAAAACTATTTCTTATAGAACTATTTCTTATAAAACTATTTATTCCTTAGTGTGATGCCCGAAGAAAAGAGTTTGATGAGATTTTGGCACAACTTGAAGGAAGCGAACACCCACACATTGACAATATTCATTTGCTGCTTAGCTGCTTACTTTATTTCTACTCCAGACATCAAGATACAGAACGACTGGTAATAAGTGCACTAGTGCAGTAATACCTGCAAACATGTTGCCTCATAAAAGCTCAGTAATTTGTTAAAAATATTGACAGAATTGTAGCTGACATTGAATTTACAACTTATATTTTATTACAAGAGATACTTTAGGCACATTGCCTATAGAAAGTCCATATCAACCATTTTATGAATTAATTTGAATGTTATATTTTAATGTAGATAAGCACATCCCAGTTTTTACTGAAGAATAACAAAAGGATAAAAATTAATGATCACAGACGTTGGACCTTTCAGATTAAGAAATTTTTATGCCTTTGTTCCAGGTAATGTACTTATAATTTATTATTTTGTTCTGTAATCCAATGTGCAGTCATATGCAGGTTGTAGGTTACAGTACAATTCCTAGAGGTCTGACAGATTCCAGTGAGGATCATTTTGAAATCAAGGCTCAGTGAATGCAGTTACTAGTTGTGAGTGTAAGTTACCTTATGACCTTGGTTACAAGAACATTTTATTGATTTTTTCAGCATTTTAAGGGAACCGATTAAAACAAAAAAGGGATCTTTTGCAATTCCGTTACGTATTCTGGAGTCTTTTACATCACCAGCATGGTATTCTGAGATGAGCCGAGGCATCTATAATGAAGAATATGCAACCACAATTTTCTTGTGTTTGGCTGAGAATGGTAAAAACTTGTACAAATCATATTCTTTTCTAGTGCATACATGTTTCTAGTGCTTGCATCTCATAGTTATAATATTTATTTTACTATTAAGCAAACTGATTTTATTTAACCTTAGATTATTTCAGCCATTTACGCTACGTTTTGGAGGAACGTGTGCCATCATCCATAGAGTATGGCTCATCTACTCCTTTAGCTGACAGCCTTGTTGATCTCCTCACGAAACCACTACGACAATTATGTACTTCATCCCAGGAATACCAGAGGTTAAGAACTGTTATTTGACGTTTCAGAAATATGTACCATCAGTGGAAACCACGTCACTGTCTTGAAGTCTGTTATTGTGTGAACAAAACGTGCATTTTTCGTTCTAGATTCAAGCTCTTATCTTCATTTGCGGAGGCGGTCTTTGTTCCAAAACTATCAAATCAAGTGAAGAATTATCTGCTACCAAAACTTCAGGATCAGGGAGATTTTCCATTCAAAGATCTTCTCCAATGCTTACAAAATACTCAATTTACGTCCAGTGTTTCCCTACTCTACTGCATTTTGAAGTTAGCTCAATCAAACATAGGTACAGTGCATGAGAGTAAAGGTATTCAGTTGAAAGAGTTCCGTGTTACTGGATGTTTAATAAAAGCTTTATTTTGTTGTAGAAACTGTAGAAACATCAGACATTCCACTTTATCTGGAAACGATTTTGAAACTGTTACGAAAACTCCCTCCTAAAGGTATTCTTACTTTTAAATTAGCGTCGTCGGCTCTCGATTATAATAATCCTATTTGTTAAGTTCAGGTTATTTCCTTTCAACTGCTTCAAAATTAAAAAACATGCAGTATGAGTTAGGTTTGAGTCACCTGTAGTAGAGTTTTGTGCAGTCGTGCCTCTCCCGTACAGTGCAAGATATGATGCAGTGCAAGATATGATGCAGTGTGTCACGGAATCTAATTGTTCGACTCCTTGTTTCAGTGGAAAGAAGCGAAAAAGAAGAAGAAATTGAGGATTCGGATGATGAAGCATCAACCTCTTCTCAAATGCAACAGGTTCTGGCAGTATTTTGTTTCTAGTTCATATCAGGATCTTAAGTGACAAGAATCATGATGGTGTTTATTTCGTTAAACCACTGATAATATGATGACCAACAGATAACATTAATGAATGCATTGTCCTTCTTTTCAGGATTTGGACGAAAAAGACGACGATGAGGTGATTGAAGATTGTTTTGAAATGTTGAACGAGAAACGTCATGTAAAGTTATTGTTAGACACGTTTGATTCGAGGTGAGTAAGTCGTTCTTCTTATCCCAATAGCACGGTTTTAAAGGAAAGATAACACTGCACGGCTAGGTAATATTTGTCTATGGCGCTCGGAAAGCCGGAGTACGACAACACAACCTAAAACAACTGGCTTCTCTAGGTACAGGAGGCTCGAGAAGTCACTGTCATATCTTAAATCTTCCTCATCTAGATCACAAGCTGACGTAAAGTTTAGCGAGGATTGCATCAGGCTGCTTACTCTTATTGTTAACAGTTTGATTTTTGAACGAAAATGTCATATTCATAAATCCAGGTTTGTATTTTCTTTTATTTATAGCAAAAGTTTCTTAGATCTTGACATGAAGGTTTAGTTATGATAGCAAGTAACTACTGTACACCAATGATGTTTGAATACATAGGGTACTACAATTTATGTATATTGTTGGTAAATGCGTGATCTTTCTACTTTTGTATAGAATTTTATTGACGCTGTCGTCTAATCGCACTTTCTTTACAAAGTTGTGGAACATAATAAATCATGTTTCGATACAATCGAGTATTGGGTAGGGTATTACTAAGATTTCTCTTAAAGTCCTTTGTATAGTGTGGTTACTATGGCAATAATATCAAAGCCCTTACTTTCATAGTTTACAAATGTGTCGTTGTACCCTCATATCTATAAAAAAGGTGTCTATTCTGTCTCGTAAGGATAATCTACGTTCTTTCAATACTGTGGATCTCACAGTATATCTCATTCTTGTGCTGGTATTTTTGTTAGGAAACGTTTATCATTGCTTCAAATGGTGAACCATGGTAGCAATCTAAGAAACTGGGAAGCAGAATGCATAGCTCCACTCCTGGCTGTCTTCTGTTTTCTGCTGGGAAATCTTCTCTTTTCACTGCACGATATTGATTTTCGTTCACACGATTCAGGTCAGTTTCCTGCAATTATTCTCATGTTTTTTTTTCATTGCTAGTTGGCTTATCGCACTACAAAAAAATAATTACACGAACTATTTTCAATATATGATCATCTATTTAGTGGAGACAAAAATCAGGGTTTCTCTTCATTGTTAATGGGGTTGTGTATTATGATTCCTCGCAACGTTATAATTTCTCTTACTATTTTAATATATTATAGTAATGAGTTTATCAGAGACACAACGTAAAACCGAGATGTAATTGTATAAAACCTCTCTTGTGTAGGAGCCAAGATTCCATTTAGTTTTGAACAACTATCTGAAATGGGTAGAATGCTGTGCGATACAACGCTTGGTGTTATTGAAATAATGAACCATGAAATCAGGACAACCACTGTACCTAATTATAATCTCAGATCTAAAATTGCTAAAGTTCGCCTCGGTGAATCACTTCGCGAAAATGAGATGTACAGTAAAGATAAATGGAATAATGTCTTAGAGGTGGGTCATTCTCTGTCGTGTCAAAACATTTTGTGCGCATTACGGCATACGTTTCGCGTATACAAATTAGATGTGCATGATGAGATGTGCATGATGTAGCTAGGAAACTGTATTTGTGGTAGACTCTTCCATGCAGTCACATGCATGTAATCCAATATTTTCTCTAATATCTCAAGGCGATGACCCGCGTGATCAAACAGTTACATTCACGTGACACAAGGTTACATTATTGTCCTATTGATCATTGGCTCTCGTCAAAAGTAGATCTTCAAGTTGAGTTGGTATGTAATAAGATTCAGACATCTCGTTTAATCTTTAAAGTCGTTCTTAGTCTTTTGTGCAGCTGAGATGCAAAAGTACAAACATTATTGTAGAGCACACGTGAAGTATGCCACATTTCAGAACAGTAATTTAATTTTTTCATTTCACTCTATATGCAGATTGATCTGGAAATATTTTTTCAAGAAAAAGGTTTGGACAATTATTTTGAAATTTTATCTTAAATCAGAAAAAAAAATTGATATTTTGTTTTGTATAGGAACTGTGAACCCGTCAGACTACTTACATGGAACGCCTGGAAAAACCTTTCTTCATGTCGCCATTTTAGAGCATATTCCTTTTGTTGTTCCCTTTGTCGATCGTGTCAAGGTACCATTGAGTCATTACGAGTTTATAAAGTCAAAACTCTCCAACATTCACTGAGTAGAACTATCCTGATACAGACTAGATTTTTGGTTTGATAATTGTAGTATATGAACAAAAGGTTTTGAACAAAACACATTTATGTTTCCTTACAATTGAACTAAAAATTTTTTTTATTGCTAACAAAACTGTACCATGTACATATGTCTATAAAGCAAGTTAACAAACTTTCAGTGTAGAGAGATTATTCTCTCGAAAAGCTGAGATTTTTCCACTGGTTTTGTTTCCTCTAATGTCTGGTTTAGATCAGTCTATTTTGCTTTTAAAACAGTTATTTCAAAGAATTCTAAATGAAGATAAGGTCAGACATGCTGGAAATCTGCATGGTTTCTTAATGGGTCCAGAAGTACGAATAAGAAGAGAGACATTATATCGAGATGCTTTTGATGAACTATCAGGTGATCAAGGTACGAACATTCACTTGTCAACTACTTTTAATTTGTATCGCTTCTAAACTAAAACAACTGTTGAAATAACCGGGAATGCGTTTTGTATTTTAATTCAGATCTCAAGCAGAGGATTCATGTTAAACTAATCAACTTACAAGGGTTAGAAGAAGCTGGTGTTGATGGCGGAGGTCTTTTCAGGTACAGTTGTCCATATTTCAACCATTTTCAGCTGTGCGTCATACCTGCTGTGCGCAGTACAACTTGCAAATAACCCAACCACAGGATTGCTTGTAAGAGATGACCAGGGCATTATTAATTCAGATCGCTTAAATAGAGTGCACACCCTAATCGTAATGCATGTTTTAATAACTCTAGATTTAATAAGGAATATGCTACGTTCGTATTTGATATATGTTTATCGCTTTCATGATTCTAGAGAGTTCTTGAATGAGTGTCTAAAGGCTGGGTTTGATCAAAATATTGGATTTTTCTCGTCTACTAGAAATGAATTACTTTATCCTAATCCACAGGTAATGACGTTTATTAGCAAGAATGTGAAATATATATGTGGCATTTAGTTGTGTGTTAATACCAAATCATTTCTATTCTGTTCTGTTTGAAGGGACATCTTGTTGATCAAAATGTTTTCGCGCATTATTATTTCCTTGGAAAGATGCTCGGAAAGGTATAAATATTAAAAATTGTTAGTGATGTGTAGCGATGACTTTTTCAAACTAACATTTCACTATCATTTTTGCTGATTCACATTAATAAATAAAGCGCATTTAAAGTGTAATTGTTTTATATTTATTTCAGGCGATATATGAAAACATGCTGGTTGAATTACCGTTTGCCAGCTTCTTCCTTTGCAAGGTACTAAGTCAAACCAATGCAGATGTTGATATAAATCATCTAGAATCTTTGGATCCGGAGATGTACAGGTTCGTTAGAAATAATTTTAGTATCTACCAATTCATCATCTTGTCATCATCAAAGCAAAGTGATATTTCAGAAAACATCGATGTTTTTCTTAAGGAATTTACTGTATTTGAAAGATTGTCCTGATGTTGAGGATCTTGATTTGAATTTTACTGTAATTAATGACAACCTGGGCCATTCAGAGGTACAACTAAGTTTCTGTTTAATAGTAGGGTTCGTAAAATAGCAATCCTACAATGACATAGCCTGGGTAACGTAACGTTCAGAAATACACGAAGTAATGGACTTCTCAGTTGCTAAAAATAATATATTGCCTATTTATGCATGAAAAATATATTGCATTGCATGGAAGCCCAAATAAAGTGAATTTTTTATCCACGGTATAGAACAGTTCTTGACGTGTTATTTTTAAAATACAACAAGTTAGTGATCGTATTACTGCGGTAATCTCACATTGACTAGATTTTTGTAACCTATTCTTAATGTATCGATGAAAGGTGGTTGAATTAAAACCCGGAGGTCGAGATATCGTTGTAACCAACCAAAACAGAATTGAATACATCCATCTTATGGCTGACTACAAATTAAATAGACAGGTGTGTAGAAAGACAGCGGGTCGTACGCATTCAGGCCGCGGTTCAATTGTATTTTTGAACATCATAATCTTTTATTTAAACAGATTCGTCCCCATTGCAACGCATTTCGATCAGGACTATCAACTGTGATTGATATCTCTTGGCTTCGTATGTTTGATCCTAATGAACTGCAGGTAAACTATACATTGTGCTGTACAGAGTCTGACTTGTTTGTTTAGTACAATAATTGCCTTTTCAGTCT
Source organism: Dendronephthya gigantea (assembly GCF_004324835.1). NCBI lineage: Eukaryota > Metazoa > Cnidaria > Anthozoa > Malacalcyonacea > Nephtheidae > Dendronephthya > Dendronephthya gigantea. The sequence continues at coordinate 521,070 of NW_021163143.1, read as the reverse complement.
ATACATATGTCATACAAACATTCTACAATTGATAATTTAAATTAGGTTGGGTTAACTTATTTTTGACCCCAATTTTCATATTCATATTCCATTTTGTTCATGGTATGTTCTTTCTGATTTTTCACATCTTTCCATATTCTCTTTTATCTCAGATGTTGATCTCTGGTGCGCAAGTTCCCATAGATATCGAAGACCTAAAAAGCCATACTTCATATTCAGGTACGCTCAAATTTATACCGCCAACTCATCAAATGTCGTTAACAAAAATCAATTTTTAAATATTGTCTTCTTTTATAACCTTTGTAGGTGGTTTTAGCGAGGACCACATTTGTATGAAATATTTTTGGTCAATTGTGTCACAGTTTAACGATGATCAAATGCGTCAACTTTTGAAGTTTGTCACAAGTTGTTCACGACCTCCTCTTCTTGGCTTTAAGGTTTGTTTTGGGAATTCTTCAGTATTAAGGCAGCTTTGGCCAACATAGTTCGATTACTCTTGATCTACATACGCGGGATACCTAGTATGCAATCCGTTTATCATTAATTCCGTCTATAACTCGCACTAGTAGAATCACGTAGACTAGAAAACTAATAATGCTTCAAAGATGGACAGGTTTTTACGAATTTTGCCATCTCACTAAATATACAAAGGCTGCCAGAAAGACCTAAAAATTTTATTAAACAAATTACTCAAAGCATAGTGACTGTGCTTAAAGTAATCATAAAATATAAAATGGCGGATTTCCAGTCGGTTTCTTTCAATTGGCGGCAACATCGCGACTTTACATGCATCGCGCTTTGCCGTCTGCAATCCCCACAGCTAGGCGCGTTTCTTTCCACGATGATTTGATGAAAAATATATATTGTGTGCTCTGTTTTGAAAAAGGCTGTACATTTTGGGCAATGTTGTCTATGTAAAATCAGGTTTGATTTTTTATAATTTTTTATGTGTTGACTTTTTAAGCTTGTTTATATAAACTACAGTATTTTAGTTTTACTGATTATACAGTCAATGAAAGAACAGAAACATGAATTACAGCAAAACCGAAAACGTTTAGAGAATACTATATTTTTTAACCTACAATGAAAACATTTCAATTTCATCAGAAATCCTTGTCTCAGTAAATCCTGTTTTTCCTGATAAAGAAAACTCATGCAGCATAGGCTTAGTCTAGTCTTGATTTCATCAAATGTGTACAAATGTTTCTAATATTGCCTATATAATTTTCACATGCATTCTACATTCTATAGTAAACCGTGTGACGCGTGTGGATGGATAAGATTTGTCCCATATTAAAATATTTATATCTGCTCGTTCCAGGATCTTTATCCGCCATTCACGATACACACCGCTGGAAGTGAAGACAGACTTCCATCAGCAAGCACGTGTGTGAACTTACTCAAGTTGCCCGAATATCCTGACCTGGAGACAATGCGGCAAAGATTATTATATTCCATTGAATCTGGTGCTGGATTTGAACTCAGCTAACTGGGAATAATTGTTTAATATTGGAATCTTGTGAAATGCAAGTTGCGTGTTTTAGAAAAGACCTGCAATGAAGATTTCCATTTGGTAGCAATGGCCTGTTTACATGTATACGACGCATGTGTACTTCACGTACACAGGACGAGACAGCTGCTTCTATAATACAAAATATATAAAGTGTTCCTGTAGATCTTCCCGCGACCATTCCTTGTATGCGGGATCCTAGAATCTGTCGCGAGTTTATGAGAATGAGTAAATTAGCACTTTTATATAGCTTCATTCTGGCAAATTTTTTTAGGTACGACTTCTCTTCTGGGTGTATGGGTTAAAAACGCAGTAAGGTGAACATATGAAAACAGTTAATGTTGTCATTAAAATAACATGAATTACAGGCTGTAAATTTGTAGCTATCAAACAATATTTATAAATTTTGACGTAGTCGCTCATCTTGTGTTTATAAACGGTAGTATTGTAGCCTAATTTCGCGAAACACGAAAGGGAAAACGTTTCGTTGGCGTGTTTTCGTTATCTGAAAGCGAAACTTCGTTGGTGTCTTCTCTTTGTTCAGTTACGGTCCAAGTATAACGCTTTTGAAACTCGAGTTGCCATACACTAGCTTGATAGGAATACATTTCCATTTATGATAGTAATACTGGAAGAATAACTTCACTTAAACGAAGCAGTGGAGCCGTCCTACGACTGGTAAGATTTAACGACCGAAGAAAATTTGTTGGAAAGTACCACTGATTACAAATTATTTTATATTGATATAACTATACATGCATATAATTGTCTACGGTGGACGTCGTTTTATGCATGGTATCTTGTATTGAGTGCGGCCAGTAACATCAGGCGGTTACTTCTAAAAATTGAAAATGGCAGTGTTATCCTATTATCTATATAATTATATTTTATACAAGACTCCATTGTTAAAAACTTGCTTTTCAATGAATATCAGTTTTGTCTTACCTTTCCAGTGATTGAGGTCAATCTTAGGAATACTGCTGCAAGGTAATCGCTGAACATCATTGTTGATTGCACGGAACGTATTCTTTTGTACAGTCAGTTTTTTACCACCTTTCAGGTTATCACAAAGTACACGACTTAACGAACTCTTTTTTATTTCTTGAAGTTGAGATCTTGTAAATACTTTTCCTCTTCGGTAAAAGAAGCGATCTCCATCTCTAAGACGAGCAAACTGTTCCTTAATAAGACAAGTGAACGTGGGACCAAGTATCGAACCTGGCAAAGGACGTTCAGCTATTCCTGCCACAAACAAATCTGCAATTGTTGGATCATCTTTGTATAACGTTGCTGAAAAATCTTCCTGTTTTCTGGCGAGATTTCTTTTATGGTATCTTTGAATGTTCGGGCGTCGGATAGTCCACAATATCTCCTAAAATCATTGTATCCAGGCAGACCATGATCTCTCCCTCGCTGAATATTCAAAGCAATCAAGTTCAGTCCCGGTGAGTGATCACGCTCAAATAAGTGATTCATAATTCCAGCAGAAAAACTGCGGTCGACCTTTTCTGCTTCAAACGTGCACAGACCAAGCAACAAATGATCAATTCCGTGCCTGTTGATATAAGTGTTGTTGAAAAACATGTGTTTGAGGGGTATCGGTGCCCCTACCTTCCGATGATTTTCGTCCAGAATATCGAAAGATGGTCGAATGGTGCTGTGTCCAAATCTATATGCAGCCGCCGCCACTGAATTAATAATCCCAGGATTAATCCAGTATTTGTATCCAGAATATCGCGGTAAAGCATTATGACCAAATAATTCAGGCAGGTAATCTTCGAAAGTGATCTTTTGTAAGATTCCCCCAACAATCTTTCTTGTCTCTTCGTAAATAGTGTCTCCTGTCCAATGAGGGTTAATTTGAATCAATTTCTTTGCGATACGGTTGTGCTCTCTAACAAACAATGTATGAATTGAAGCCAATGCCACTTGTTCACTTGATCTGGTATCTCCAGCTAAGAAACAACCACCAGTCATTCGGCACAGATCATTCGGAAACATTAATTCTGAAGTATCCAGTGGCATCATGTCACCGTGTGAAGAATGACGTACTTTTAGTAATCCTCTGTTGGCTGTAAAAACAGTTGTAAAAACATGATTTTGTTAAAGGTCACACAATCTAATACAAGAGGTTGGCCACGCATAGTGCAAGTTCTTACAGTGTCATGGTAAATCTAACTGCTATTTTAGCCGAATTTCTGATGGTCGAACACTATCTACGTTATAACTCTAGAATGATATCCTAGTACTTGATAGCGGCTCGAACCGAAGTCTTAAAACACTACTCATGCATGCATGAAGACCGACTTCAGCGTGTCTGACTAAATCCCGGCTGCCTTAATACTTTGGATGATGACTTAGATAGAAATAACTTTTTAAGTACTTACGAGAAAAATCTCTCAAGTTATTTGCTAATTTTAAAGTTGACCCATATATTTGTGAGCCATCTATGAAAGCTGTATTTGCATTCATTTGTTCTCTTCTTCCCAACTTCATCTGATAAGGGTCACACACAGCAGCAGTCCTCGTGAAGTGCAGGCAATTGGACGACTTATGAGGAAGAATTGGGAAACAAGGCGGTTCAAATGCTTTTGATTTTTGATGGCAACTAAAGAAGAGAATATCAAAGAATGAATAAGTCAGTAATCTTCGCCCTGATGTCATGATGAAGAGAATATATGATCACGTGATTACACGGTGAACAGGAGGAATTCCTGGAACTTTGCTGGAAATAATTCCAAAGATCTTGTCGCACCTTAACATATTTTGAAATCTTCGCTGCTAAGAAATTTTTTGTTCATCATTGGTACGTACCTTACCCGACGACATTTGTCAGCACCTTCACTTTCGGGAGCGAGGGTGAAATCATGATCCAAAAATTGTCCCCACTGCATAAGAAAGTGTGAATGAATCTCTTTTCCAGGTAACGAGTGTCTTTGAATGATGACAAACTGTTTCGTAACCTCGAGAGGATGGGGAACAAGAGGTGCATTAGGTAGATCAGGGGATCCCAGAGGATCTTTCATGCCATCAGGATCGTAATATTTTGCAGGAAGCACCCGGGTAAATGCACTAGAAGACGACCCATAATGAGGACTCTTGATATTGTTACACGTGCCATCTATGGAGCGATATTTTGCATGTATTCTGCAAAATGTATGATCAATTTTTCTTTTTGGACATCTGGATACAAAGAGTAATTTTCGTATCGTCATTGGGGAGAGTAAATGTTTTACTGAGGCGCTGACCACCACCGACGGAAAACGTCCTGAAAATAAAATAAATGCGGGATATTCGCAACTGTACGTTTTAAAACGGGCTTACACGTCGCAAGTGCAACTCTTTAGAGCGGATGAACTTGGGTATGCAAATATGCATCCTTGGGCTTTTGCTCTATAATCTTGCCTACGTCATTGCTTACGTTCACTCAATAATAGAGTTAACTATGCTTGAAGTGCAAGCTGTTATGCCCTGTTAACCAAGATGGAATCATTGATTGAAAGGACCACAGGAAATATGGTCAAGTATCACATCATATTGCTGTTATACGTTGTATAGAATTTTAGCTACATGCATAAATACTTACTTTTGAAATGAGACTTGATTGCCCAAGCGACTTTAGCACATGCATTGTCTAATCTTGCTTGTGCTGAGGAAATCTTCGTGGAAAGTGCATTCACTTTTGGCGATATCCAACGAACAACTTGATAAAGGCTTTCAGGTGAGATATTTCGTGATAAGCGATTAGTTTTCAGTAATGAGGAAAACCTCCTCCGAAGTGATTGAATAATTTTGTCACCATAATAAAGACGCAGCGCAATAATACGAACCCAAGTGTTTGATTGACATCTACAGGAAGGTGATCTACATTGCTTGTTTTTTAATGCTGTACTTGCAGAAACTCGAAATGTCGTCACTTGACTTCGGTTGGGAGAATATCGTGGAGAATTTTTGTAGTTTATTTCAATCGAACCATCATTTTTGCCAATCTTCACATAAGGATGATATGAAAGCAGCTTGTAGGTGATTGGTTTGCCAGATTTTGAACTAGCTCGTACTTTGCCTATCGTGCCAAATGTTCTACCATTCACAACAACAAAATTATAGGTATGCTGATGAAACACAACATCTGAAACCCAAACAGAAACAATGATTGTGAATAATTAACACATATAATAATGCATGCACGAGACTGTAAACTACCCAGTTTTCTATAACCAACATGGGGAAGAGGTGTTACCCAGTCAGATGTTTCCGCTTTCAAGCGAGTATTGAATTTTAAAAAGGAGCAAAGCAAAAGATGGCTGATGAAAACAACTCTCTAAAGTTGCTGCGTTACAGATGAAGTATGTTAGATCTTTGTTTTTGTGAAATGTGCTATCAATATTTTAAAAATTATTAGTCATGTTCTCTCTGTTAATGAAAATGTCATAATCATGACGAAACATGGACAAAAAAGTTCTTTAGAGTGAACTGTCATTTTGCATATTTTTACAATCAAAGAAGGAGCATTCATTTAGGCATGATTGTGGCAATAATTTGCATTCTATATTTAAAATACGCCTTAGCCCCATATATCCTTGTCTTTCAACTTCAGATTATCATATGTAAGAGAAATATTTAAATGTGTGTGTACTTATCGTAAGTTATGGTAACCAATTATTTTTCTTTCCCACGGTTCTTCTAGATCTAGTATCTACCAGGCTGTTGTATTTGCCGGTATCGGAATAAATTATCATTCCCGTGGCATTAATGAAGTGGGGAGTGACAATAGACAGTATGAGTATATTGCAACTTAGTATATTGTAGCGTGCGAGTAAATGAACGACTTCAAATAATCTTTATAGTGACTTAGCAGACAGGAAACGCCGGTCGTTATTTAATACTACGGAAATTACTGCTATAAATCGGACTTTTATACAAGTTTTGAGCGATTAAAATATAATTAATGCTGCGATTTAACAATGTCAATGACAGTGGATGACGGTGAATGACAGACAATGACAGTAATGCAGCGACAACGCCGACAGTACGTATTGACAATATCGGGTATCATAGTACATGCATGCACCGGTACATCGAGTTTTAAACTCTCAGCATCATGAATACACTTAGAATTTTCAATCTCAGAATTTGAGATATAGCTATAGAAGAAAACACTTGTCATTTTTAACACAAGGTTTTTTTATATAATGACAAGCCTCAAGAAACGGTCCAAAGCGAGAATAAGTCCTTGTATTTTTAATAAATCGTTTGTATCATGCAGCATGCAGTCATGATCATATTTGAAACATTTCTCTCTGGGTTATCCTAGGTAATCCAAAATTTTTAAGCTAGGATGCATGTGCTAACTATAGTAAGTAAGTTTGACTGCATTTCCTTTACTCACCAGTACAGCGTTGATAACGTCGATTTACATGATGGTACCACGAGAAATATCGAGGACTTTTTTCACCTGTTTCTTGATCGAATATTTCATGGTTTAAATCATTTGTTCCAACCAACCTTTCTTGTAGATTCGACGATACCAAATTTACCAAAAGAAAACACAAAATTCCCCTGAACAACATTTTACCCGTGGCCACGTTGATTAATAAACGAAGTGATCGAATGCACTTGATGAAATGTTCTACATCAATCTTACGTTATATATACTACCAATGCTCTTTATTATCTTTCATTCTGACTATTCTGTGGGTTTGAACAAAGAGTAAAGATTTGGAAGTACTTGTGTGTAAATATCAAAACGATATTGTTTTTTGATGTAATCAGGATTTTACACAATAAAACGTGCCGGAATTTCAACAATATCTTCCAAGACAGCCAGAAATCCGGTGCGAACCCTACCGCTTGATATCTTCGTTAATTCACTTAGAAATAAAAGTAATTTATTTCTTTCAAACTTTTGATATTTCTTTTTGATACTAAAACTCAGCGTGTAAACCTAACTACGTCTTCGTGTATTTAAAAGCCATAGCGTCTGTGACTCAAACACATTGAGTGGGATCTCTCAGTCATCTTGAAACTATTCCAGTATTTTCACTTGGCTGAGGGTTTTGATGTTGAATGTTTTAGTTTTACTCTTGTCGTTGACTGAGGCATTGACTTTCTCAATGATCAGAAAGAAATAAAATTTGTGTCACTTGTTAAGTGTGGATTTACGGACGTTAGGGTAGGGATTGAATGTGAATGCATCTTTCACTTTTTCATTTCTTACTTTTTCTCTTTCAGGATGGGTGAGGTAAAACAAAGGCACATTGAAAATGTCACAAGAATTACGTGTGCACGCATTTTTTCAGAAGCAGCCTCGCTACTAATGGCAATTGTTGCCATGACAACTTTTTTCTCTTTGTCTTTGTTTTAACAGCCAAAATGTAGTAAAATGTGCTGTCTTAATGCGCTAGATGCTTCTTCAAAATAAGCTGAAGCATTTTTAATTATGCGTAGCAAATCAATATTTTCACAGAGTTTGAAAATACAGAGCGACAAAGCACCTGTTTTTATGACCCGTCATGCAACAAAGTGAGGTGGGTGAGAATCTGAAGCCTCGCCCCCCCCCTATGAATTACGTAGTTACGGTCAAGTATCCTTCGCTTCCGCAACCTTGGTCGCGCACATCCACCCCAAAATTAACGTTTAACAACATTAAATTATGTAGTAATTGAGGTGGATGTTGTTGTTTCACTTTTTCACAAACCGTATAAACCTACCTTGTTGACTTTCAAAACAAGTATTTTCTTCGAGATACAACCGCTAACGAAGGTATCTTATAGTACTTAAAACTATAACTTTCAACTTGCTTTAACATGCAAGCATCACGTCGTCTATTCTGACATTGAGAGTGCGCGTCTGCCGGAATTGTTTATTAATAAAGATACTTCACATGGAGATAACGACAAAAATATCTTCAAGTCTTTGTTCTATTTGAGCTATGCAAGGAATGACAATAATAAAAACGTCAAGCCAACTCTTATCGTCAATCATTAGGTGATTAGGTTTTATAAAAGGAATCGTTATTTCGATAATCTCGTGATTTCCAAGACTACATGGGTGGTGATGTCAACTCCCACAAACTGTAATCTTATTCCAGAAAAATACTTGACTATAAATGACCTGGTAAAGAAATCCTATACTTGGTAACCACCAACATAAAAAAAGCGTCTAGGAATGTCTAAATTTTTTCAATCTAATTAAAACCCCGTGCTTGCATTACACTCAATTTGCTGGACGCGGGGTGGTTGAAACTGTGCGTTGTATACCGCGACCTATCTCGTTTTCTTACTGGAATCATCTTTCTATTTTTATTTCATTCCATTTACATAACTGACTCTCTAGAAGGGAATATCGCAGCAATATAATACTAGAGATCTTGAAGCACTTTTGATTTTCCTACGCTTTCGTTTCCCTATTTAACTTTATGCGGTTTTTCTGTCGATTAATTTAGTTAAAAAAACTACTTCAAAGAGTCAAGCTTTAAGATTCCTGTTTGTCTGATTCAAAGATAATTAAACCCACCATAAAGTGTCAAAAAAAGAAGAGTCTCTCAATATGTGTATATATTTTTGATTTTGTGTGTTAAGGCAATAGGGAAAGCCGTTTCTGATAAATTAATGAGAAAGACTGACTGAGCATGCATGATGCACGCCATTATATACAAACACTCAACTCTGCAGGTCATAAATTATGCCAATACAGTTTCTTGCGATCTTTTTTTTGTATCAAACTAGCTATATTACTCCAAAATATATTCTTGCAATATAATCCAAACTATGAATTGAGATGCATGCATACAATGTTTAAAAGTTTTCCTTTTTAAATCCAAAATGATATTTCTGACACAGACTTTTTAGTATTTTCCCCAGGGCGGCATTTCCACAATAGAATACTGTTATGTGTCCATAATCCATTGCTTTCAAGTCCTCGAAAACCTAGATTGAAAAATTTTACAAATTTAGTATATTTATATGTGACAGAACATGATTTATTGAATAATAACAAACCTCCTCCCAGTCTGGTCTTCCTGCGTTAGTTCTCGTTCTTAAACCAGTGATTAAATCCCTTTCTTTCTTTTCATGGAGCAAATCAAGTGCCAGTTGTAAGCCAAGCGCTTTCATATCTTGTTTTCGTAAAGCTGATGTCATGTAGATGTGCATGTCTAAAAAATGTTCACTAAAAACGCCTTCATGTTCGGATTGTTGCACTTCGAGCTCTCTCATCAAACTTAGAAACCATTCAAAGGAATATTGATCACGGTTGATCCAAAAGAAATCCACCTAAATTTTTTACAGATGAAATAAAATATCCAGTTGCAATAATCGAAATATGCTACAAAATCCGTTTGAAATGGTAAGACAGCAAATATATCAGTTATACTATCAGCTTCAACATAGTTATAGCAATTCCAATTTACCTTTTGTAATTTCCTCAAAGAGAACGGAACATTTCCAACCCAGGAGTAGGAACATTTGGGACAAGAATGGGATGCGTGTTGATATCTTAGCATGATTGTTTTCAGAATTGATGCAAATGGCGTCACACCGATACCACATGAGATTAAAACTGCATGCTCAGCCTCGGAGAAATCTGTCGATGGAGTTCCGTATGGGCCATTCAGATATATCTAAAGAGAAGAAAAAATCTCATTGACGATGTTCAAAGACTGTCATTTGCTTTGATTAGAACCGACCTGATCTAACTAGGAAGTTGTAATTAATATTCTAATTGTTACGCAGTCGCTAAACTCTCACCAGCAACTTGCTTTCAGTCGTCACGGAATCCCTTTTTTCTTTGGAAAAGTTAACTAGTTCTACTTCTTCTTTCTTATTTATTTTCTTTCTTACACTCCTTCTCAATGAACCAGTTTTTGCTTCAAATACAACTTCACGTAATTCGCCATCCTCTGGGTCATCCTCGATAATCACCCCCAGTCTTTTACGTCGAATATTTCTGGCTCTCATTTCACGAATCGACAGCTCATTATCTCTACACAGATCGATAGAAACAAAGAAGTGTTTAGGTTTTATTCTTTGCTGAAATAACCGCTGTAACCGCTCGTTGTAGTCACCGCGGTTAACCTTGCAAGCATTCATGAACAAGTTATTGGAAAAACTAAAACAATTTTGACCCGGAATCGCTAGAGACTAATTGAACGGATAGATTGAGTGTTTCAGTGTTTCGCAAGATGCACGAGGATATTATTTTAGATCGTACAAAAGGTCCAGTTTCGTATTGCGATCTGTGACACGCGTACGCACTTAGCTGTACCATAAGCCTTTAATACTATTAGACTTACTACCTCTCCAACCTTTCTCCAACTTACCTTTCAACTTCTCTAGCTTTGAATGTCTTTTGTCTTCGGATTGCTGTTCGTTTTAATGATAATCTCTTGCATTCTTCTTTTTCTTCTTCTTCGTAATGATCAAATAATTTCTTGGTCCATGTTCCCACTGCACGAATATGCAGCCAAATATAACTGGACTGTTCTGGGGGGCTGCTGATCGTAAACGGATGCCATTCATATTTCGCAATCTTGGGAATATTTACCAACACGTAGTCGCCAGGTTTATAGTGGAAGTTTGGAGGTCTTTTGATCACCAGATGGGTCACCTAAATCACAAAACCTTATTGATATCCCCTTAACACGTAAAACTGCAGAACTTTGTAAGCGGTAGTATAAAGCATGGTCAATACATATTTTATATGATCTTTGAAAAGCCACTGTGTTCAATTTAAACTTTTACAACCTTCATGGTGACAATGTACGAATCAGAATTTTTGACATACCGTCGGCCGGTGAATGAGGCCCGCGAAGAAGAATTGTGTATAGTATGTAGAAGAATGAGTAGACAAAAAACTGAATAGATAATACCTTCGAGGGATATGTAATTCCTTCTTGTATGAACGTCTTTCCGTATCGAGCTCTGTTAACGATCCTTAAACTCCATATTCTTTCGCATAAATAAATAAATGCGGGACCAATAAACCATTTCCAAAAGTCCGGAGCATGAAGAATCAATAAAGTCCACCAGAGAATGTATAAATGATGAAAAACGTAAAACAACTAAAATGGAAAAGAGAAAACCGTGATGCATGACAAGGCTGCAATTCATTTATATTAATAATATTTTTTCATATTTATTCTAACGATACCGCGCAGACTTTCAAAATAGACAAAAAATTTAACATAATCAACTAACGCACCTCGAAATATCCTCGCTCTCTAACAAATGGTTGAGACAGTACAAATATAATTCCAAGAATTATCAAAAGTAAAATTCCGGTCATTCCTGCTGAACCTCCAACCCAACCTTCAGGAGTTTTTAACGTAAATAAATATTCCCAAACTTCGAAATGCGTAGAGTTGCCGCTGCTCTGAGCCATGTTCACTAAAAATACAAAACATTGGATATTAAATGATCGCGATGAATGGAATAGCTCAGTATATAAATCCCGGATTATTGTAAGCCTATCCAGTTCTACAATTTGATGACTAACCGTATCTTCCAAGATGTCCAGCACAATGAAGAATTGAGAAAATGAAAATAATCACAGCAACTCCTTTATGATACTGAATATGTTGATCTATAGGAAGGTATTTGCCGATCCAAGTTGAACGTAGCCACGTAAGAGAGCTCTTTAACATTAGGACTAAAACAAACACGCTATTAAAGTTCAAACACATCCCAAATGTTCGAGCAATGATTATCCAAAAACTTTCGTTTCTTCTTTGAAAACCAACCCAAATAAACAATGCAACATTCAGGAAAGAGTAGACAGCTACAGCTGTTACTTTTGATGGGTTTTGATGAATATAATTCCAACGTAGACGTTTGGGGATGAAACGAGATATTGGCTTCTTTATCTTTGGTGTAGGAGGTTGAAGCAAGTGGCCAACACTACATTTAAAATGAAATAGCAAATGGATCTCAGTCAACATTACTATACCTGCCTGGCTGTCTCGCCTATCTCGGCTGTCTTACTAAACTGAGCCGAAAAGTCTGTAGATTGAAACTTCCTGTCTCCAAATGTTAGGCAGTTGAATCACATTTTGTGGTAACTTCTTTGAAGAAGCTGCTATATTACCCACTAGTCATCTTGGAATGTAACTGGAATGTAACTGGAATGTACCTTTTTTGAAACCCTATAATATGACACGTACCTGACAGATAAATTCTCAGCCAATGCTGGATATTTTGAAAGAAAGTTTTTGAATTCCTCCAAATCAATAACCCCAGCACGTTCTGACTGTACTTCTTCAAAAAATACTTCCATGAGTTCATCCACTTGCTGATCATTCAATCTTAGTTTGCTCTCTTCAAGGCCAGAAAGAAGTATGGTTTTCATTTCCTCACGATTTAAATAACCATTTCCTAGAGGAAAGATTATAATTCTATCCACATCAGATAATTTTTGTGTTCGCCTAGATTTCGATTCGAGATACCCGTCAGAGTAAATATAATTTATACCGTCAATGTCGTAGACACGAAAAAGAAAGGTAAGTTTATCCGTGACTGTTCCATTTCTTAAGAGTTCCAATCCTTCAATCAACTCTTTCATGTCGATCTTCCCGTCTCCATTTTTGTCGAATATCGTGAAAAATCTTTCAGCGAAAAACACCTGGACACAGAAGAATTTGAAACATTAGCTACGTTGATATAGTCCGACGCCAAGTATACAAACTGGGTGTTGTCTTAGAGTTTATTGATAATACGAAATCCCCACCATGCTACATATAGTATATATTTGAAGGAGATCAAATTTCTGCCGGTATATTCCTCATGCATTCACACAATTCGTTTTAGTTCAATGATGGCCACTTGTACCTGTTCGAGTTGCAAAGTTTCTTTAAATTGTTCAAAAGTAATCTTCCTGCCTTTCAAAGAAGCAACGTTGAAATGTTCCTCTATCCATTCAAACCATTTGATATCGGTGGTTGCGCTTAAAACAGATATAGTTGAAATCAGTTTAATTAGTTCGTTAGTTATGCGGAGCCAATCAAAATTCTTGTAACATCGGACATTTCGCGCTTGACGTCATTATGATAAAGGACCGTCTGTTGACTTCAATAAACTTAGCGGCCCGTCATGCAATCTTTTCCGACGGTCCGTTCTAGAAAACATTTCCCTCAGAAGCGTATGTTACTTTACTATTCGTACCACCAAAGCAGTAAATAAAATTTATACGGTGTCTTACCATTCTAATCTATCAAGACTTCCAATAAATTCATTGATATCGATAACTCCGTCAGAGTTACGATCGAGAAGACCAAATAATTTCTCTGTGAACTAAAGAGACAGTAAATTTGAGGATGTATAATTTTAGGGGCAAGGCATCTGTTACTTCTGAATGAAGTGAATCATTAGACAATTAGTAATTGATCTGGATGCCACGCTCAGTGGGGTCATCAATGTTTGTGCAAACATCTTATGCAAGACTGCACTTTTCACTTCCTCAAGAGTTGCTAAAATAAATATTATTTTTGTGTTTCAGAATATCTCGAACCACAATCGTACCGTTTTGTTCTCAAATGCTTGTTTGAAATCTCTAAATCGTATCTCACATGTTTCGCAACAATAATTCTTTTTGAAGTAATTCGTAAACCACTGCAGTGTCTTCTCCCCGCTGGCCTTTCCGCTCTCTCTGAAAAAATAAATCATTTCAGTGATTTCATGTTTTTTCCAGTAGACGAATGCAATATACATTTGTATTATTGGAGAATGCTTAAGAAGAGACCTGCTGTTTTCGACGAATAACATTAGAACATATTGGTCATGAGATGAAAGCCTATTAGAGGTTTCGGTAATGCGTCCCTGGAAATGTTTTGAAATTCAGGCAGACTCTTGCAATCGCGATTTGCCGCGATTTCAAACGAAAGTGTCTAGACGTATCGAAAGGAATTGCTATGAATATTTAATTGAAAGTTTCCCGACTCTCGACGTTCTCGAGTACAAATTGTCCAACAAAATCACCAATTTTGTCCAATCAGGGAGGGAGGCTGTTATATAGGTATATTTTTTCCATACAATGAAAGTAAAATTTGGTTAAAAATGGTGTTATATTTTGTGAACTGAGAGCGTTTGGTTTAGCAAATACTTTTACAGGACATATGTGAGGAAAGACTTTCATTGACATGGTTTATCTTGGTTGATCAAATTAGCTAACAAAATACGAGTAACGAGTCAATAAACCTTGGGTTAATACGTGATCTACGTGATCTAAGTTAAGTTAAGTAAAGATATTCTATGCGCAGTAAATTCATCTTACACCATGAGCAGTCGAAGGCCTCCGATTAATTCCTGGATACTTATATAACCACGATTCTGTGTGTCGAAAAGTTCGAACAAGTTCTGGACGAAATCCTGAAAAGATACACGGAATAGTTATTTATGTGTATTTGGGTGCTTGAAATTATACTACAGTGCTTTAAAAGTAAACAAACTTAGAATGCATCTGAGTTTGTTGTACTGTGGTTAACATTTGTGTCCGTGCTTTCCAATGGCAATGAATCACAAGGTTCGTGGGGTTCGCAGCATTCGGCGAAATACAACATTCCTGCTGCACAAGATAGCGAGTTTCTTTTGTCACATTGTAAGAGCCTAATTTGTTCAAACATATGGTCTAAACAAGCTCTAAATATATCCCACTCAAAAACGCTTTTTAGAAGTAATGATGTCAGTATTGCAAATATCTCCTGCATGAATTATAATTCACAGCAATAAATATGCTCCGTGTGATATTTGAAGGATATTGAATATACACAGAAGATCTGAATGAAATGATTTGAAGTAATTTACTAGAAGAAGTAGATGAGTAATTTGAAGGATGATCTATCACCGATGATAATGCTTGCAGCTTAAATTAGCATCTCCTTTCTTCTGGTAACTTCCAATGAAAGTTGTGCGTTATCGTTTAGCTCAGACATTGAAGGAAAACAGCCTGATGCCAGACATTACCACACTGGTAGCAACGATTTTAAAGATAATAAAAATTCGAGCTTTGTATTCATTCAAAGTGGCAACGATAGCCTTAAAAGAAAGGAATTACGCCTAATTCTCTATACTTGGCACCATTAATTCTTATCTGTTCATGTCTATCATCAGCAAAAATCCCATTTTTCACATATATTCTTATCTACAACCATACTAATTACTTTTATGTTTCTCTTACTGGCCCTGCATGGGTGAAATTATAATGTGAAATATTGCTTGCAAACTTTGTCTTTAGTGTTTGTTTGGTTTACTTTTTATCATGCACGTTTTTTCATCCGACCCCCGTGGCCAAAAATCACGGCTTAATTCATTCTATACTAACTTTATTTCCTAATTTACATATCAATTGAAAGAAATGGCCTCGACAGTAAATATTAATTGTTTAAGCGATGACGGAATCGCGAAATCTGTTAACAATGTAGGTCGTTTTTAACTGGCCTAACTCGCTGGATGCAAAACAAAATTTATCAAGGTAATATGTGTATACTTCTGGTCTAGAATAGACTGCCGCCTATCTTGTTTTTCAATCATCGATGTGCAGTATTTTCTTTATAGTGTTATACTGGAAAATAAAGTAAAAACATATCTTTATACAGATATATAAAAATATCCGGAATAGTGTTAACATCGTGATTCTTGTATCACTATATGTTGCGATTTGAACAACTTGCAAGCCACCTAATTTACTTTCAGATTTACGATTGAAAACATAGGTATAATATACTTCTAAAGAAACCTTATAGCTATCAATATATGCAAATTATAGTAATGGAGTAGAATTTTTTAAGATTTCTGGACATGATTCTGCTAATCTCCGAAGTCGTAGAGGCCCTTTACCCAAAAACGTCGTTCTCACTTCAAATTTCCTTCAATAATCACGGTATATATTTTACCTCAATGTCATGGGTTGCCTTAATAAACAACAGTTTATCGATCACGCCATTATTTCCAACGGCATCGAAAGCTTTACCAAACCATGTTGATCTTCGGTTGATTGTCTTGGTGTCTGTTCGTCTGGTCTTGACAGGACTGCTGAGTGATACACGACTTTCACCCGGAGCGGGAATTTGCACGGACAGACGATTTGATCGCTTCTGTTGTTTTGTTTCTTCCAATAATAAACTTTCTCTGTCTGCCGCCATTTCATATCATAAACGTCCTAGAATGGTAGAAGAATATATCGAACATTGTTTTCTATTTCGATTATATCCTCTTCACCGATAACGCTGCGGTGTTTTTATAAAGAAAAATACATGTATATTGGTCATCAATGTACTCTTTCCAAATTATTTCCAAAGACGGAGGTATATGATTATATATATACTGATATTTGAATTATTGTACTAATTATTCACTCTCGTGGAATATCCTTTGAAGTTTGACCTGTAACTTCATTTTAATGTAAGCTCTGTGTAAAATCCATTAATCTTAACAACAAGAATACCTCACAGAGAAGGCAAATCATTCGCTACGTTTTGAGATAATCGGCAGCACCATATACAGGTGGACTTAGTCACATAATAAATAGGGTGGATGAATGTGACGTGCATAGGATATTGTAGTATTATTTGTATTGGGGGATGACTTTTTAATGCGTTATTTGTTTTCTTTTTCCGTATACAATAAAAAACGCAGCACTTCCTTTAAACAATCGAATACTTGCCAAACACAATATCCAGTTACTTTTTACTGCCCTATTCACTTCAAGTATATTAATGATAATATATTTAAAATGATTTATGTCGCACGTAAAGATAAAGTGAGTTATGAAAATATATAATTTATATAGTTTTTAATTTGTATGTATTAGTTCATCCACTGGCGCTGATCATTTTTGCCGAGAGCATTATAGGTTTGGTAAAGAATCTTCTCCTCAGACAGCTCTCTCTAGATTGTTTTTCAAATAAATAAAATGCACTTTAGTCGAAATTCAGCTGTTTGAAACACAGCCAAAAAATCCAAAGTTATGTGTCTTATGTCGGTTGTTGAATCTGAAAATGGGATTATCATTCAGTTGCGAAGAGTAAAGACAAACAATGCCGCCAGAGCCGCTTGCTATGAGAGGTCGGGTCTTATATCTACTTATATGAAGTATAAAATTTTCCTGAATTTTTTTGAATTCCAATTTCCATCAACTTAGCTGGTATATTGATGGTCTACTGTTTGCCACTACAGCTGTGCTTTTTGTCTCGTTGTTCAATCAGTTGGTATATAATGTTTAATACATGCCTGATGCCCCTAGGACATGCATGCACCCTTATATTAAGAACTTTCTGTTTAATATTAACCACTTAAAGTTGCTCGACTGAGCGGGCAAGAATATATTTGCTATCATTTTCCCGTCTTCAATAGTATAGGACGAAATCTGAAGGAGAACGATAACTTCTGCTTGAAGGAGATTGACCTTTCTACCATGAATACGAACATTTTCATCTCATTGTTACCGCGATTATATACTGATATAGTGACTACTGACTAAAGTAAAAGTATGCCTGGTGGGTAACGAAAGAGAGCTATAAATAAAGATAGAAATGTAACCGAAATCAGGAAAATAAACTGTATTTAACTGTTGTACAATATGTAGAATATCAAATATCATTATATGCGCCATTCTGAGAAGAGGAGTCTATGTTCCAAACTGCAAAACGTGGAACATAAAATTCTCAATCTGAACTTTGCTGATAGTCACAGCTACAAACGTAGCGTAGCTACAAACATTCCACTTTTATCACAAGATCTTAAACTAGGGTAATAAATAAGAATCTAAAGTTTACTTAGAAATTAAACTGTCAAAATAGAACCCCCGTAATGGAACCTGGCTTTAAAAAAATAGTTAACAATTATAGACATATAGTTGATTGAACTGTTAATTCACATTCATGCACTCAATCTGCGATAAACTTCAACGTAAGTTATCTTAGTGGAATTATTGATAAACCTTGTTAGTATGTATTTTCGTTGACGCTGGTTAATGATCAGATACACGATTTGACAGAAAGTAAATAATGCTTTAATTGTTTCAATCAGAAGTACACTATTTGTCTCGAATATGTGACAATGTTTAGGCCGTAAGCCTATTAAGAGTTGCATGATAATTTCGGTGGAATGTATGCGTTATTTCCTTTTTCAGTTTACAAATTGCGACTTCGTTTTAAAGTCAACATTCCGTACGGATATAAACATTCAGTCGTTCATTCTAATATATAGAAGATTGAATTTCATATAAACAGAACAAGCTCATGCTGAGTTTCATGATCAACAGTTTTTAAAACTCACGAGTCACGCACTTCTGTATGTCTTTATATAGTGTAGAGCTATGTCAGTATATATCAGATGTAAGGTTTAACAATATATATATATATTCCCGCTACCAAAGTAAAATTAGTAATACTAACGTAGAACATATAAGAAATGAAACACAAATTTGGGGACTATTTCCTTTATTGGGAAAAACGTGACGGTAAACACAATATGATATATAGCAATCATTGACATTGATAACAGTTTTCATGCAGTACTGGGAACTAATAAATATAGATTACAACAAAAACTCACTCTCACCTTTGAATTGTTGAAACATGAAAGTTAATACTGGACGAGTTAGACGGAAGCAGGATGGATTAAACGCGACTGTTGAGATACCTCAGTTGATATATACTTTCTTGTCTGAATCGATGCTTCGGATGGATTTTTCAAATACCCTGAAGCATAGTCTGTTTCATGTCTTATTATTTGTGACCACAGACATTATCAGACAAAATGCAGCGTCTTCAATCTTAAAATATTTGCCCTCCCCCGCTGTAGAGAGAAGGAAGAGTTCGTCTGAATTTATCACGCGTCCGTTTCGTTAGGGAACCTTTTTCCCTTTTCTGATATGAAAAGATAAATTGAGCTTCTGCTTTTAACTTGTTTTCATTTGACTTGCATTTATAAATGTCATAGAATCCCGTCTTCGGAAATGTTTATTCAGTAATGATTTAAGTACACAAACTTCAGGATATTTTAAATATATCTAATATAGGAAATGTCTGGATCAAATTTCAACATCTATAAAATTTATACCTGCCAGACTAAATGTGTAGCCAATTTTAAACTGGAATGTAAAATATGTTAATCTCTTATCCCGCGCCTATGGGAAAAGTATAAGGGCACAGGTTAGAGCAAAACGCCAATACGGATAATGACGGGCAGATGACTTCATTTTTTTTGCAAACAGGTTTCAAAAGACATATTCGCATTTTATCCAATCCTGTGAGATGCTGATATTGTATAAAATACATGTGCTAGTTTCTTACGTGATATTCAATTTTTATTTACAGCCTCATAAAAAGAGAAATGAATTCTTATCAAATGACTCTGTTATAAATGATTATTATCAGCTTAAACAGCAAGCCTCTTTGCATACCCATGCATGTAAACAATTTTCCACCGTTATCTGATGCCAATGCAAATTTACTGGATGATATTTTCCAAGTACTCTGTTTTTGCTACATGCAATCGTTATTTTATCTATGCGGAAAGGAAGCAATCGTGAAACTATTGAAAGATATGCAAAATACGCTGTTCATGGGATGCATACGTTTGTTGAAATCCTGGTTCTCAATTCTAAACATTCACGGTATGAGATACCTTTCTTGTTTATTTAGGAACTTGTGCTTCATGGAGAAGTATCGAAGCAGATCCCTGGTGACTGTTGATTCACCAATACGACTTCAAGATGCATATTGTGATCGCAATATCCGCCTGTTCGTTCATCGCCATCCGTCTGTCTCTATATCTGGGTTTCATCCTAACTCGCTGGAACACCCTGAATTATGGCCGGCTGCAGTTGATCAAATGACAGTGGAAAATTTTTTTCTCGCTATAGAACTGATAATACTAATAGTCATCTAGGCAACGTTATTTGATAAGAATGCATTTCTCTTTTTATATGAACTTATAAACCTGTAAATAAATCTCTTAAGAAACTGGCTAGCGCATATAATTTATACTATATTCGCGTCTTGCCTGACTGGATCAAACGCGGATATGTCTAGGATATGTCTTTCCAAACAAATTTTGTAACAAGGTAAGTCGTCCGTCCGTCTACGTCATTATCCGTCCGTCCGTCAGCACACCTGTCCGTCTGTATCCGTGTGTTATTACAAGGACGTATTATTTGTAGCAACGAATAGGTATGGTATTCTTGGTACTTTATAGTTTATATCACAGTATATTTACACAAACATTATTACAATTTACAAATTTTAATGAATCGTCCAACCAATGCAAAAGGCGCTGGTTGGACTTCCAAAAACTCACAATACTTTGCACTATCCTAAAATAACTAACTAGATAACTATGCAGTATTGTGTGAGGGCGAAAATTCGTACGTCCACGCGTCTAGTAACAATATATATTTTCATTCTTGCGAATATACTTGTGGTGCACAAACAACACATTTCTGCACATGCGCAAAGTATGCCTGTCGCAATAGAGTTGACTTGTCGTCAGCGTAGTATCTCTAGTCTGCGAACCAGAGAAAATTATCTGAGTTGGCAAACTAACGTAGGGTTTCTCTCCGTAGGGCTTTTAGTAAAAATAACAGTTACGTTTTGATGCAACGACGCCCCCATTCCCAAAGTGAGTTTTCTGTTAATTGGGCTAGCATTAAATAAAGTAACCTAACCTAACCTTACCCACAGTTGCCTAACCTAAGTTACCTAACCTCTGACATTTTTTTTATTACCAACAAGAGACTGTCGCGGAACCGTGCGGATAAACGAAAGTTTTCTTTTTAGTAATGTGAATTTAACTGAGCTCACTAAATTTTTGTCTGAACTCTGAAGGACTTGGTGGAAGGACTTCCGGAACTTGGAAGGGCGCTTTTTACATGATCCCAGTTAGTGTCTGCCGAGTGGCGAGATTCACCAATGTGTGAGATGACTTTAAACTATTGAAATGAGAATATAACATGTCCTGGCAATCGATTTCCTCCAGTCTCCAGACTAACTTTTTTTCTTTGTCACGACACTTTCCTTGCTTCAGTCAGGCCCACTGACCTATACTATATTGTAGTGTAGGTCAGTGATCAGGCCAAAGAGAGGGGATACGCTCCAGCCCCACAGAGGTTCACAATGGTAGGTTCATATCCCTTACCCCTTGTCAACGTTCCCGTTCCCCTTGTATGGGAAAATTGACATAAGGTCGAAAAGCTTCATGGGCTATGCCGCCATTTCATAATAAAGTTTTAAAAGCAGTATATTTCAGGACAGTACATGTGTTTTTAAATAATAAAAATATGTCTATTGAGCAAGATCGAAAAATATTTATTGGTGGTTTAGACATGGAAACTACGGAAGAAAGTCTTCAAGAGTACTTTTCTCGTTGGGGTAAGTTGGTTGATGTTGTTGTGATGCGACATTCATTCAGTAGAAAGCCACGAGGCTTTGGATTTGTTACCTATGAAAATATTGAATCAGTTGACACTGTATTAAGTGTTGAATCACACATCCTCGATGGAAAAAAAATTGACCCAAAACGGGCGGTTGCAAGAGAGAAAGTGTTAGAACAAGAAGATGAGAAAAGTAATGAAAGTCCCCGAGTGTTTGTAGGTGGATTGTTGAACAATACAACGGAGGAGGATGTTAGACAATTTTTCACCAAATTCTGTATCGAAAAAGGATTTGGAGAAGTCCAAAATGTTGAGGTTATGAAAAACAGAGAAGATGGTAAATGTCGAGGGTTTGGTTTTGTCACATTTAATAACGAAGCCATATGTAGTGAAGTTTGTTCTGAGAAATGTTTTGAAATCAATGGTAAATCAGTGGAGGTTCGTCGTGCTGAGTCAAGGATAAAAATGCGGGAAATAAAAGAAAAAGGAAATGACTTGGAGAGAAGAAGAATTGCAGACCGCAGAAGTAGGAATTATGGCTATCAAGGTAAGTTGGTAGTTATGTTATGTTTTGACCACCCTGCATGTACATTTTGCACCATGCTGGTAAGCTAGTGCATGACTGCAGGTGATGATATTTAAATATTGGGAAGTCATCAACTTTGCTGGGTGTTTTTTCAACTGCAAATCCAGGTGAAACAAACCCAGTGAATTCTGTAAGTATCAATTAATCATCTACGGAGCAAGAACACAGAGGCTGTGTCCATGATTGTATTTGCACACCCAGTATAATTTGACTTTGTAGATCTTATATGACCTAACTATTAGACTATGAATGACATAAATCTGGAGTTATGCTAGTTCTCACATATATAGACTTAGGGCAAGTGGAATTTGATAAAGTACATATTAGTCCTAAGGGAAGGTATAGTGTACCCTGAGGGCTTTGCCTAAGAGATATATTATCCTGGAGGTTGATGTTTGAATTATTTTTCTGTTATTTTGAAACTATGTGCAAAGTTTCTTGGTTGCCATCGCTAGCTGCCAAACTAGCTGCTATGGAATACAGTATATTCAACAGACACCGCGGAAATTGGTATAGGCTTAGCCGCAATTCTCGATACTTAGACTTCAAACTTGGTGAGGAAAAAGATTTATAAATATTCAAGAAAATATGTCTTGCACAAAAGATTTGAAGCTTGCTCACGGTAAAAACGAATCGTCTGAATTAATAACCTTGTGTATACTTTAGGCCTCAAAATGGCCATTTCACAGCGGTCAAATGTGTATGATGAGCTGTCAAAAGATTGCAGAATGCGTATTCAGAAGAAAAATTGAACTTTTTTAAGATATTCAAAAGGTTTCTCTTTGATAGGGCGATACAGAAATGCACAATTGTGAACCAGCGATTAGATTTTCGGGTTGAAACGTCTTAAACACCAATTTCTGCGGTGTCTATTCAACACATAATGTGAGCCAACTATAAACCCATATATTCAACAATAATGTGAATGACAATATCATAATGTGAGCAAATTTGATGGAACCCCATGATCAACTGCCTGATATTAATATATTGAAACAGCAAATATACAAACATATAAATTGATTGTACATACATAACCAGGTTATTTTTCAAGATGCAAAACTTGATTCTGGGTAAGAGTGAGATATTGAGTTTATTAAAACAATCCAAGAAACCATCTGCATACAATTGCGGAAAGAATATCTACAAATCTAAGAATATTGCTACGATTCTTTTAGGTTCACAAGATATGAGAAGTAATGACTTTAGGTCTGGTTTTGATTCAATGACAATGCAGGGAGGTATGTCAGCTGGTAGCTATGGATGGGATAATGCCAGAGGTAAATCAACGCAATTTAAATTAATGTCATTTTAACACCTGTCTTCAGCTGTTATTTGGTGATTGCTTTTGTTAGGATTTTGCCACTTAATAGTTATAGTTATTTAAAAAAAAAGTCAAATGAGTTATCTCTTTAGCAATTTAATGTAATGTTAAGTTCAGTTTAAAATGTAAATTTCAGCAAATTTAAGAAGCAAGCTGGTTGGCATTTTAAGAATCTCGATTTATTTTAGGCCATGGCATATATGCCCACAATCAATTAACAGGGTGTCTCAGCTGGCCAATTTAACTACATGAAATCTCTTTTTGAGACAACCTGTAATTATTTACTAATGTTTGAAGCAATGACATCTTTAACTGACTCATTAGGTGTGGGTGGTTATGATGGATTCAACATGAATGCAATGGCTTTTGCTGGAATGATGAACATGTTTGCAAGTTATATGGGTATGAATATGAGTAATATGGGTGGTCCTATGGCAATGAATCAAATGGGAAACATGTGTGGTACCATGGGAAATATGGCAATGAATCCAGTGAGTGGAATGAGTGGTAATAATCATGGTACTGGTAATTTGTCATCAAATAACACTGCTGGTGATTATCCCAATGAAATTGTTAATACTGGTAACGTACCTGGTGGTGATAGTGCTGTTGGCGCAAGTCATGGTGCTCAGAATTCATCAATGTATAATCAACAGCAGGCTAGGACTCAGAACCTACATCAACCTTCATCAACCTACAACCAGCAACAGCCTGTAAGTGGTACAGGAGATATGTCTGCGTATGGTAATCTCACAAATGCAATGTTTGGTATGAATCAAGGAAATGTACCAGCAGCATTTTATAGCTGGTTATAATGCTGGTGGGGATAACAAAAATCAGCTTGGGGTATATAATTACCAATCCTCATCTGGATATGGTCCAACAAGGAATACATCAACTGGAAGTACAGCTGGTTCCAATCATAACTACAAACCATATTGAAAAGGTAAAAGGTTTTTCTACATTATGATCGAGATACCAGGTAGAGATAACATCACAATACACTTAGTATGACCCTTTCTAATTTTAATGAATTCCACAATGAAGCACCCACTCATATTTCCTTGTAGTTACCACTTAAATTTTTATTACCATGCTTATATAAATTGTTTCACTGGCACCTGTTATAAAATGTGAATTCTATGTACTAATAAATAGCATTAAGGTAATTTGGACAATGTTTTGGCAAAAATATTTGAGTCTTGTAGCTACTTACGTTTGGCAGATGTCTAAAAATCAATTTGCAAGTCTGATTTTAGTTGGTATAAAGTAAACTTGGAGATATGTAGTTAGAATGACATGATTATTGTATGAACTCTATTTAGATGAAGGATGTTAGCAATGTGGATAGGATACAACACACTGTTTAGGCAGCTAGACAATGATGACAATGGATTAGAAAAAAAGTTGGGTTAGCAAGCAAATACATAATAGTTTTCTGATAGTAAAAAATAGTTGTGTGTATATACGTACAACTGTAGTCTGTAGGTAAGCTAACTGCAGTTATTCAATGAAGAAAATAGATTTTCAGTCTTGTATATAGTCAAAACCACTGACCTGTACTAGAATAGGTTTAGTAGCTGTTTAGTAAAGGTCAGTGGTCAAAGCACAATTAATAGTTAACTGTTTACGTACAGTACTTCACATGGGCTACAGAACTACGTACAGAAGCATTTACATGCAGTCACATGCATGTGATCATATTTAATAAATTGATAGTTATTTTGCCATCATTAGTTTATCATGCATAGGCATAGCTTTATTATATCCATATCACAATGTTCTCATGCAGTTCAATTTTGTTTCAAATCCGTGGAATATCTTCTACCGTAAGCCAAATACCACCACAGTTTTTTTGCGTCCACTGTAATAAAATTTTCATGTGTGTAGATTTCTGTGGTTCTGTAACCTGTTGCGTTGCTGTGCTTGTAAACAGAGTTCAGTTCTGTGATGAGCATTCTATTCAGAAGTACGTACAGTACAATAACGATATATAATAACACTGTAGAGTGTAGTTTTAGTTTGCAATGCTTTCTTTGATATAGTGCGGGATGAATTTTTTGTTCAAAGTTGTGAATGTGTTGTTAGTATAGTATAATAGACATGTTGTTTTATTATTCCGAATACTATACTATTTTGTATCGTTTGTTGTATTTCTCGTTTAATCTTAATAAAGTTCATGCTTTTAATCATTTTGTTTTATATATACAAGCGACATTACCACAAACAGAAACATAACGACTCTATAATGCCTAAGGCGAAGAATGTCGATGTGGAATGTGGATAATGTGAACAAAGATCTGAAATTTAATATATTCCGCCCGATCCAATCTGGGGTCTCTTCAAAGTAGAAACCAGCCTTTTCACTTTCGTGGAAAATCTGGCAGCAATAACTTTCTCTTCTATCTTTTCAATGATTTGGCGTTTACAGTTCAGTTTCACTTTCTTTGCATTATATTTAAGAATTTTAAACATGATTTTCCTCTCAACTTTTTAGGATCTAGGTTTGCTGTATCGTTGAACCATGATTTCAGAGCTGGTAGTAAATCACACCATGCAAGAAAATCTCTGTTGAAATGGATGTATTAAAAAGGTATGGTAGGTTATATTATATTTAGTATATTACTACACTTGATTCCGTTCAGAAATACATTTAATCTTGTCTATTTTATATCGTGGATTCGAGTTTAGGATGTCAATTAAGTTTTTTCTCTGCACTCACTGAACAATGCTAGTGCATGCATATGCATTAAATGTCAAGAAACATCACGTATCTTTATCATATTGCACACATTTGAAACATGAGAAGATAGATAGAGCATTGTACTCACAGGGGCTGTTACAATAGTCAATACATTTCAATAGTGTTACAACACACTTTTCGGTGGTTAAGGGTTTTTCTCGGACGCTGACGTTATTTCCCTAGCTCTGGCTCTCTGTTGTGTAGCTCACTTATACTATTTGTGCAGACTCTTGACCCTGTCGTCTCATCAGCCATTGCTTCGCCAATGGCAATGCTTATGAGCTAAAGCTACGATGCCACAACAAACAAAATAACATCTCTTCGTCTTAAATACGTGAATACATGATATTGCTCATGCGCTATTAAGAACTCGTGAAGCAAATAGCCTTCGGTTAATGTAAACGTGGAAAGATTTTGGCAGGCAAGACAAACGTTATCCATGTAAATTACAAGTGAAAGTTTTATGTGCACTTTCCGATAGAAGCAAGCAGCGATATTGATATTGCATATATAGAGAATCATATGATGATATGAGTAGCTAGACTTTGTGGATTCTTGAATTAACTGACAGGATTTTTTATCTAATGCTCTCCTAACTGCTTTTTAAATAAATTGGATGATATTAAAGATGATCCCAAACGCCCTGATACAATATTAATACACAACAGGATAAAATGATAACTCGCAAGGGAGGTCAGTAAATTCCGCGAGGGAAGTCAAAATCCGTCAATTTTTAGGGCGTCCAAATCCGTTGCAACAGTGTTCGTCACAGGATAAATATATATGAACATGCATAATAATTGAAGCGTTGTATAAAGAAGGTAATCTAATCGCCGTGGTTTGTTATCGAGACTGAGACTGCAAATTCTACGACTACGAAATGAAATAGAGAGTTTTATGTCTTTATAATGCTATTTATTGCATCTAACACCGAGGTTTATAGCTACTACATGAAATATTGGAATGTCTTCAATGTCCCGTGTAACAAAAATCAATTAGGCTATTCCACAGACGAGGAATCTCCATATTCTGTCCCTAGTAAAATGCAAAAGGTACTTGATCAATGGGGATCATTCAAAGGTTTAAGAGACGGATTCGTCGCTCACTCATGCCACTATCAGGAGTGGCACGTGTTGTCAATTAGTCTTTCTCACGATAACTAATATCCGCCGTTTTGGGGGTACTTTCAATTTTCCTAAATGCGTTTAAACAATGATAAAGCAATGTAAGAAGCATTTTTTAAGAGTCCATAGACCATTTGAACAATAAATTTCGCCTAAAATTAAAGACAGCCGCCCTGACAAGATCTTGCGCTCACAATTTAAGAAAAAAGTACCCCAAAAATGGCAGCACATTCGTCATCGTGACTCGTGAGAAAGGCTAATTCTGTAGGCACTAAGTCTATGAGAGACTGTATCAGCAGATGCTTTATAGAAAAAGAAAATCAAGGCTTATGAGAGGACATGAGGGTACATATTGCAAACTTACTCTTTTCCATTGTTGTGATGGCTATTCATCCCAACAAGAAATTTGTTCCATGGCGCATGATAATTCATATAGGCATCCCAGTTATTGACGTAGCCAGTCCAGGAACAATGACGTAAAGCATTACTTGTTGTACGACAACATTTGTAATTAAATTGTCTGTCTTCGTGATGATTACTGTGTCGAGAATGTACACCTGATATATAAAAAAATCCGGCCTTAAAATACTGCTAAGGCAAAAGTATATAACCTCATAATTGATTAATTGAGGATGTTTTTGGTGTAAGTTACTAATTAAACGAAGGCCATCCTTTCAGAACTATAAGTATAAACCTTATCCCACAGTCGTTTGCATCCAGTTTTTTATTGCGATCTGCAGCACGAATTGTATATTTAGACCACATTTAAACTACGACAATTATTGATCTTCTGGGTATATGTTACCTGAGATGAGTCCACTTGGACATTGGTATATTATTTCGTGATCATACGAATTCACAAACCCTGACCATTGGCAATTATTCGTAATTTTTGAGTTAGCTCTGCAGGTGAAAGTCCACGACCGATCTTCATGATGGTTGCTATGGACACTGCTGACGTGATAAATTGATTGACCTATATATTGATAAGAAGTCATAGTCTGATTGTTAACTGGGCCGTCACAGCTCTTTTTCCAAACAGACGAAATATGTATTCGGATAAAGCTACTAATTTTCTCATTAAACAAAGCGAAAAGCTATAAAACGTCAGTGAATTACATACCTGCTGGGCATTGAATTGTCCATTCACCATCAAAGTTTGTCCCAGCCATAATGCTCATTGCATGAACAAGTAGCAACAAAAATGCCAGCATCACTTTCATCGTGGTCGTGGTGTTCACGTACTACGAAATATGCAGAAATAAAATGGTCACTAGAGACGTTTTGATTGGCCAAACTGCTAGCAAACTTTGGGTAATTTTCACTACAATATCTCAAAGTGTGCGACAATTTCGTAAAATCATATAAACATAGCCAAACAACCGGACCCAGGTATTTCATTCTATAGCTTTTCAGGCACTTAATTGACATCTCTAACAAGGTGTAACGTTACCCGTAAAATTGGGACCATTTGCAATTAGCTCAATTGAACAAAACTTGCAATTGAGTACTTCAGGCTTGCACCATCGTCGTGATATGAATCAGTCCCACACCAGTTAAATTTTGGAACATATATATTTCTTTCTTCTATGTACAGCTTTGGTATATATCTTATATGTAATTGTTGTACGAGCGTTTATATAGTGCTCACCTGGATTAAATCTGACGTATATGACGCGCAATCTATGAAAATACAATCCGATCGTCCGATAACTAGGATCCTGCTATTGCTGCTATTACCGTAGAAGGTAATTCACTAGCGCAGTGTTAGCACTGTTCAAGTATAACTGCTGAGATTGTGCAGCTATATTTAAAAGTTCGTTTTTAGGTGCATGGGGCTTTTTAAATATTTTCGGTCTAGATTGTCATTAAAGGCTGTTGGAAAAGTGAAATTGATGTACTTCCTACCTGAAATGGTAATTTTTTGCTTGAGAAAGCTTGAGGTGTCTTGCAAGTTTGCCAGTTGTATGACTTGTATCTTGCTGAAGCCAACCAGAAATGACAAAGCAGAAATCTTCTGAGCTTTTTTATAAGCAACTAATCATCACGCCTCAAGCAGGGGAAATTTATGATTTCTGTTATTTTCTCATTACTTATTATAATTATAATCCCTCCTTTCCGGCCTTTGTACTTCCCCTGTTGTTGAACATTGTTTGTTTTCGTGACTAAAGCTATTTCCCCTGGTCTTCTTTCCGCCCCTCAAGCAGGGGAAATATAAAAGTTATTTTATTTTCTCATTATACTTATGATATTTATAATTCTTCCTTTCCGGCCATTGTACTTCATGTTGTTAAACATTGTTTTTTTCGCGACTAAAGCTATTTCCCCAGGTCTTCTTTCCGCCATAACGCTAAAGAGGGGTAAATCAGGCGGTACGACGCCCGGGCGAAAAGGCGATTGAAAAGCCTGTGTGAAAAGCTGGCTAAACTAATATCCCAAACCAGTATTGATGCTTAATTGATGGGGAGGGTGAGATTGTGAACAATCTTCTCACAGAGCAACCTGTGGCCCCATTAATTGAAGGTATATTAAACAGGGGTGGATCCAGCACTTGTGCACTAACTTGCATTACAAAACAAAGTGGTTATTCTTAGCAGTTTTCTTCTGTCATGCAAATTAGTGCACTAGTGCTAGATCCACCCCTGACATTAAACGTTTGTGTTTTATTGGGCGAAACAGATAGGCTATATGTAAGCCATTAGTCAATCGAAAACATACACACGTCATTCTCCAAGAAAGTTAACTACATCCTACACTGCTGGGATACCAAACCGTAAAAAGTCGCTTCACTTAGTGTCAACACAAAATGTTCGAACCATGCAGATATAAGCAATCTAAGAAGCCTCATGCGAACATGCTTCATCCTGACTATATTTATTCTGATTCAAAAATATATTAGTTATTCCCTATCATTCAATAAATTAAATTATGTTTGTTTGTTATAATTCCCTTTCCTTCAAAGCTACAAAATGGTTTGCTTCACAGCTGTAGTGTATTGAGGTGCTAAATAAAGTATGATGCATTTAGCAAAGTTTTCATGAGCGTGCAAGGAATAACATGCATACATGTTAACAGTTTCATTAACTTGCGTGTTAATTTGTTCTTTATGTGACTATATTCAATATTATATAAGATATTTTTGAAAAGCATTTGCTAAAGACTGAATCGAACTTACACCTGTAACTCTTTAGCATCCAGCGCATTTACAAAGGGCATAGAGGGTACTTTTTTATTCATCCCGTATACAGTAGGAGGCAAAAGTTTAAGTCCAGTGACTGTATTTCATTGTTTTAATAGCATATATTGATTTTCTACAGAAAACCGTACCGATAAGTGAACTAGAAAAAACGGTAATTAAGTTAACTGAAAAATACATCTGCACAACAACTATGAGATGTTATACATTTCAATGCTTAGTATCCCTCTTTTTTGCTCTTGAAACTGCCTTTATTCTTGCTGGCATAGATTCCATAGGTTTTTTAATGTCGCACGTTCAATGCCTTGCCAGCATTCGTTGCATGACCACTTGCCTCAAGTCATCCTGGCTGGTGGGTCTGTGCCTCGCCCTTTTCCGGTTAGAACGGTCCTACAAGTGTTCCATAAGTTTTAGATCTGGAATTTGAGATGGAAAGCCATGAGAACGAGATCACCAGAACGAGTTTGCTTCTAAAAGATTTCTGGCACATAGAAGATGTGCATGTGCTTAGGGTGATTATCATGTAGTTAGATGCACGATCATCTTTGAAATAACCAGATGAAATTCCATGTCCTTGAAGAATTAGATGATACTTTTCTTTAATTAGGATCCTATTATATCTTTGAACATTGCCAAACCCAATATGACCGAAGCAACTAAAAGTTTGCTTGAGTAGGATTTAGTTTCTTCGAACCTCTCCAAGCATAGTTGCATACCACCTTTTGAAATTCTCACTTTTTCTGCGATCTTACGAGGAAAGAATCCTTCAATACTTAATGCAACTATTTGTCCTTGTGCACCATAAAGGAATGAGAACTTTATTTTGTTTTAAATTTAGATCATTAGGACCAAAACAGTGTGCAATTAATATGGTTTACAGTGCTGAAACACTAGCACGCATGTCTTAACTCGAATACGCTGCCAGGATTTAATACTGGAATTCTACAACGACTGAACTCAAACTTTTGCCCCCTACTGTATGTATACTCTCTAATATACAGAGTTTGCGCTGCAGACTACTAGCTCTGCATGTGATTTTAATGAAGTGCGGCTTGGTGACCTGTATGTCTTGTTGTACCTACTTTTTTAACTAGCAGCTATTAGTATGTTGCTAATTACATTTACGTCATTGACAATGAAAAAGTCTTTAAATATGATTTTAAAAAGCAATATACAAATCAATATACATGCAAATTAACTTAAGTTTGGCCTTTATTTCCCCTGTTTAATTGTTAAGTTCTCTTTTCGTTGTGAAATGTTATCGTTAATCGCAATAACCGAAAATTGACAGACCTCATCTCTTACTGTTAGTGTCTTAGTGAGGCTTAGATTTCATATTTATTTCCCCATTGAAATATTTATTTCTCCATACTGAACTATTTCCCCGGGCTTCGAATAAGGGGTACATGAGGTTAAACTTTACAATTACACACAGACAGTTTCACACAAAGATAGATTATATGGATATAAGTAGGATGTGTTTCAGTCTCCAACAACAACTGATTTAAACAAACAAAGCGACTCAGCTGATTTTGCTTCGTTTGGGAGCCGATTCCAAAGCATAGCGCCGCTATATTTGAAACATTTTTAAAGGTATTCTCGATTTGGCCTACGGAGACTTTGGTCTATTGCAGAGTTTCGAAGGTGATAATTAGTTTGATCTATTTCTCGTCTCACGAAAGATCCCCGAAGAGCCCGGCGCAGTGTGGTCATTAAGTATCTTGTACATCAATACTGACTTGGCACCAGACCGTCTATTTTCAAGTGTGTCCCAAGAAAGTTTGCTAAGAAGTTCGATTGATGAAGTATCATAATTTGCATCTGTTAAGACCCTCGCTGCACGAAACTGAAATCTTTGCAACTTGTCTCTGAGCAGCTTACCACAAGTATCCCACAGAGGGGAGCAGTAATCGAAGTAAGGCTGCACAAGACTTTTATAAACAGATTCTAGGGTATGTCTAGGAACAAAGGGTCTGATGCGTTTCATAACGCCAATCCCTGCACTCGCCTTTTTACATATCATTTGGGTTTTGCATTAGCCATATAACGGGTACATCACACATCAAATTATTAATGTTATATGGGGAACCAATAAACACCATTTTACATTTAGATGGATGCATCTGCAACCTGTTTTTTTAAGCCAGCTACATCTTTATAATAAGTTCATTTGCATCAAAAGAGGATGAAAAAAAGATTTGAGTATCATCCGCATACATAGCTGGAGTGGTTGATTTTAGACACGCACACACACATCAGTGGCAGGACATGATGCAATTGGTACTAATTGGAAATTGGTAATTTAAAGATGGGGAGTTGTATGGCTTCTCTGTGTTTTTGAATCCCTATGATTTGATTTCCAGCATTTTTTGGGGAAAATTATTAAATTATACGAATCACCTCAGCAGAGCCTAGGCGTTTACATTATTGTCGTCCGTCCGATAAATCTATCACAGAATCTATTGTATATACAATGAACAATTATCTCTGATTTGATGTGCTGCATGCTAGTTACATTTTCTCTTTTGTTTAGAATATATGAATTCGCCTCTTTCAGCAATTAAAATAAATTGTCTTTTATCAATGTTCCTATTTCCCGCTTTATAGGACCATAATTTCTTGTAAACCCGCGGCCGCGGCAACCGACCTTCATGTCTATTACCTCCCATTTGCCGTTATTTTTCGACAAACAACACATGATAATGGACCTATAATCTTTGAGATGGACGTCAACCTCGTCGTTACACAATTGTTGGTCAGGAAAGTTGACATCATAAAAATTGAGCCTGTAGTAGGGATATGATGAAACATTGGCTGAAGCCCAAGCACTTAGGGTAAACACTAATTTATTAACATTATGTGGAACAGACTTGAGGTTTAACTGGACATGTTGACGACCTTCCCGTTTGTGATGATTCATTTTTGCAGGACCTGAGTGTTTGACGCCTGGGCAGGAGTCGAGATAACGATATCGATAGTTGATGACACCCAAATTCTCTCTGCCACTGTAAACCAGAACTGAGACATCTAAGTAATCCTTGTTGCTCCCATGAGGCAATCCCCAGAAGAAATCAAAAACAGCATTTTCAAGCTCGTCTGGAACTGCACATAAAACAATAATGAGGTGCAATTTGCTTTCTGGTGGAACTTTGTGGTCTCGCAGCGTAAGCATTTTACGATCCTCATCTCTCACCTAAAAATACACATTTGTGAAACAATGTTTTAAAACCTAGAAACCAAAAAAACAAAGAAAGACACTGTGGTCATGGGCCTCTAATGGATGTTCGTGGTAAGCCGATTGGCAACGTTAATAATTTTATTTTGGTGCAAATTTTCGTGCAATTTTGCAAAATAGTCTCTTGAATTTTCCTTTAACATTTCTACCTTCTTCAACATCAGTACCTTCAACTCTTTGTTTTGGTAAAGTAAACGTTGTTTTTCCGGAGGTGTTTTCAGCTGACTTTCCACTTCTCTCTTAATGTCCAGGATCTTTCTGTGGGGATTATACGAGAGAGTTGCTGACTCACCAGAGATGGTTGTCACGTAAATATTTCCAGACACAGCAGCTGTGCATTGTGCCTGGTGGTAACCATCGTCCTCACTCTCCTTTATAGTTGGGAAGAGGAAATCCAGTGTTTCTAAATACTCCTGATATATCTCATTGTCTTCTCTCACCGGAGTCTCGCACTGGGAGCATTTGTTGTTCTTCTTCACAGACTCTGTGGCACACTTGAAGAGAGAGAGGAAGAGAGTTAACGTTAGATAAGGGACGTGTATGAGGTATATATGTAAAAAAAACTTAATTTAACTCATTTATTAGTGCCTTCGATCAAACAGGATGAAAGCGCAAAAGTGAGGTTGAACCTGTGCTGGATCCTGCGATTAATTGGTTTGTGACTTCGTTCATTTTCATTATCTGTATTCTTAACTTATAGTCACTTATGAAAAGAAATGTCTGGAAGGGTATATAGATGATATAGTTGCAGTCTTCAAAATCTCCATATCTCCATGCATTGAATTTCCTTTCCATCTCACAATGGAAAGGAAGTTTAATGCATGGTGATATCAGATATGCATGATGAGTATCCGTGTGATTCCATGCATAATTGTCTCCTCTAGACATTGACATTGTATTGATGTATTCATATTTATACAAGACGCCATTACACTCCTACAGACGTGTATATTACAATCATATTACGCTCTGTATATGAGCTTAAACTCTACCGTGCATTTAAATTCTCTCTAATATTATTGTATATAAGAAATTGTGTCTGTGTATTTTACACTGATATAAGTTTGAGTTTTGTATTTTAGATTCACACATGCAATATACGGCGTATTATTTATTTGCATGAAGACAAACAAAGTCAGTAAAGACTTGCGTTTGATAGAATACTATATTGCAAGTAATACAACCAGGCTCCTATAACAACACAGAATAATCCCAGCTATACATTTTTATGTATGTAAAGTTTACAAAACATTACGTGCAATGTAAAAGTAGACTTGTATATACTTACATCAAGGCAGTGAAGTATTGGATGATCACAATCCTCAGTCAGGGGATAAAATGGAAATTCTTTTGAAAGTTTATCCTCTTGGCAGCCATGACATTTCATGATTTCGTCTCTAAATCGGACTTTAGGATCAATACTAAAATCGCATTTGACTTATTTTGTTATTGCAACTGCTAAAGTTGCCCAGAGACCCCAAACGTATAAACCGATCGAAGTATTATACATCAACGGAAGTAGAGTCCTGTTGTGTAGAACAAACAATTCGCCAGTTTGGTTTCACTTATGACGTTTAGATATGGAGATTTGATACATGCACTGCTAGTTCTAATCAGAATGTAAAAACAGGATAAAAATACACTATATAGACCATAGATATAATAGATCACATATAGACATACGCTGCATACTGTATCACCTGTATGTAATTTTTTAACGAAACTAGAGCCACTTCATTTCTGGGAAGCGTGTATTGTTATTGCTGGAAGTGTTACGCATGTTGCTAGGCAAAAACAGGTATACATATATATATTGTCTATTTTAGGCAGTTGTTATACCACATTTGATGCTAAGTTGTTTGAAGACGCTGCCACGCTGCTCCCTGGTTAGATTGGAACATATATATAAAGAAGCCAATTGTGAACCAATATTTATTTGGTGCAGATAGACTACCTAAACCTATAGTACTACAAATTAAAAGACATATACAGTATGCAACAATTACAGTTGTTTAGTTGATCTGTAGGTTCTTTCCATGGGTTCTTTTTAACATGACGTAATTCTGCGTATAATAAACAGTCTTAACTACAAAAACCTGAATACTTCTCAACATGCAGTTCAAAGGTATCCATCATTAATGAGTGTTTCAATTTTTCGTTCCAAGGGGTAATAGTTTCTTGTAAATCCATCAGAACCTTTCTTTACTTCTAAAACATCCCACTTTTCGTTCTTCTTTGACAAACAACACATAATAATTGATTTGTGGTATTGCGTATGGACGTCAACCCGTTCACTGCACAATTGCTTGTTAGGAAAGTTGACATCATAAAAGTTGAGTCTGTAGTAGGGATATTCTGAGATTGTGGGTGCAGCCCAAGCACTTAGTGTAAACACTAGTTTATCAACATGATGTGGAAGAGACTTTAAATTGACTGTGACTTTTTGTCGACCTTCTCGGGAAAGGTGAACCATCCCTGCTGGGCCGGAGTGTACAACACCAGGACAGGTTAATAGAGAGGTTCTTCGGTACCAAATGTGACCAAGATTGGATCTACCACTGTAGATAAACACTGAAACATCCAAGTAGTCATACGATCGCGAACTTGGTAATCCCCAGCAAAAATCAAAAACAACTTTGTCCAGTTCATCTGACACAGCATACAGGACAATGATAAGATGCACTGTGCTGTTTGGTAGAACATTGTGATCTCTTAATGTCATCAAATCACGATCTTTATTTCTTACCTACAATATTAAATATATGTTATTTACCGTTTATAGTTCGCTCTAACATTATTTACCACGTTTAGAAATTCTGCTATATATATATATATATAATATATATATATATATATATATATATATATATATATATATATATATATATAAATAAAGTGGTTATTAGAAAATACCTTTAGCTCCTTGTTCTGGTAAAGTAAACGTTGTTTTTCAGGCGGCGTTTTAAGCTGGCGTTCGACTTCCTTCTTGATGTCGTGAATTCTCTTGAAAGGGTTGTACGAGAGGGTCACAGACTCACCAGACATGGTTTTCACGTAAAATTGACCGGAAACAGCGGTGTTGGGCAGGCGTTCTGTTTTTACTTCTTCAGGAGGGAAGAGGAAATCCAGTGTTTCTAAATACTCCTGATATATCTCATTGTCTTCTCCCACCGGAGTCTCGCACTGGGAACATTTGTGATGATTCTTCACAGATTCTGTTGCACACTTACATGAAACAAGAAGAGACTTTGCATTAGATTTTAAATTGAATGCATGTTTGTTAGAAAACTATGCATATACCATTATGACAAGGGAACCCGGAAAAAGTAAAAGCATGATTTATAAAAGATCACATCCGATCAATATTCATATTTGATTATTGATTATTCGTGAAGAATTAATGACATCGGGCAAAACTATAGCCGAAAGATATCCAGTTATCACTTAAAAATATACACTTCAATAAATCTACATCATTTTAAGCATAAGTATTGAAATGGGCTGAAAAAATTAACAGATTTTGTTTCTGGCGTTGGGGAATCTTATTGCAATTTTCTGTAACGTGAAAAATAAAACCGTCCATAATTACTCGGGTCTGATGGAAACACGATTATAAACTTCTTTTTGAAAACTCAAAACCAAAACTCTGATGACATCCAAGCGAAATATAAAACGTATAGTCGACAAATATATGGATATGCTCAACACGCCCTTCCCCCCCTTTCTCCGCCGCCAATGAAGCTTCTAGCCCTGCCCCTGGTCGTCGATCGCGGTTTCCAAACCAACAGCCATAACAGCGTACACAAATGAGTAAAGATCTTAAATCACTAAACGAGGAATATATCCATGAGTACGTAAATATACCAGTGATATTTATAATCTAGTCGAAGAATTCAGTTGCAATTACAAACACTTCAGAACTTACATCAAGGCAGTGAAGTAATGGATGATCACAATTCTTTGTCAAAGGGTAGAATGGAAATTCTTTTGAAAGTTTACTTTCTTTACAGAGATGGCATTTCATGATTTCGTCCTCTCAGCAATTCAGGTGTTCGTTTTTGCGCAAGATTGACAGTATACCCGCGACACAAACGCTTCTTGTTCAGCTATTGCTATTATAACAACAGACAAATACCAGGAAGACAGCAGATAATTTCCAAGTATTCCAACGGAAGTGGAGCTAAATAGAACAATAAAAAATGTGCAGAAAAACATTTATGCGCATAATCACCATGACAAGCTGTGCAATGTTTTTCCGGTTCTTTCATCATTAAAATTTAAAAGCGTCCATGAAGCTACAGGCTAGCGTGTACAGAATATTCGTACAATTCTCGTAAGATCATCTCTACAGAAACTACGAACTTGATTTTGTGTTCTTTTGGCAGAGCGTTCAACACAGTAGACGTCGTAAAGTAAATGAATAATGAAAGTTGATGCTTCTTGATTCTTGGAAGCGTGGGTGTTTCCTGGAATACGATAGCGTCAGGTAGCTATAAAAGGTTGTCAAATACGACATTAGTCACATTCTTTTATACCAACTTTTTTATGATCAACGTTTTAGGAGCAGAATGTTGTTGATTTTATCAGTTCGGATATGTTACATGTAGCAATGCTGCATATTTGGAAAAATTGACGTTGATCTAAGAATCTACAACGCCGCACTGAATAGGAGACGTTCCCGTAGAGGTGTGTTTATGAATGATTTTGTTATATTGATAGAGTAATACTGAAGATCGATGTAAGTACCACGGTGCTTACAATGGTTGCAACACTGCACTGTGTTGTTTTAGTTTTGCTAATTGGAATATATATTTTTTATTTTAACTAATTAACTTGAATCAATAAGTAATTTAGCTTGTAGCTACACCAGGTAAGTATTTAATACTGCATGCAAAGCTTTCGGTCCGTTAACCCGGGCCTTCAGCAATTGCACTGATGAAAGCTTTGCAGTATTAAATACTTACGTGGCGTACCTACAAGCTAAATTACTTATCGACTGTCAGTCTGTCACCATGCAAACACACAAGAATATTATAACTTAAATCAGTCGGTGTAAAGATTTCCTCGTAACCTTGTTGTTTTACATGTTATTCCTTTCATATTCTGCACTATTCATCGCTCAACTTTTTAATACAATAAATGATTTGATATTTTTTGCAATAATTATAAATTTATATAACGCTTTATACATACTGCAAAGTACAGTCTGTATATACAGACTTTGGCTGATTATAATATCAGACTTATTCAGTATTCAGACATTTTTAATGATTTTTTAAGAAGTACATCAGAGTACGAAAATGCGGTGCGCCAGAATACGTTTATTACTATTAGTGTAGAAATAAAACGAGATTGGAAAGCAACCGTGTATCATCATAATTTCACTTGCTTGATTTGATCTAAAATAAACAATGAAATTTGGGCGTGCATGGGAATATGTGAAACAGAACGGCGTGGCTGATTCTTGGAAGAGATGCCACTCTCCTCCGCAGAGGCTTTTTGGGTAATCTAACAATAATTGAGAATTATATAATACAATTGAGAATTATATGATATAATTCGTAGTAGCGGGCGGACGGGAGGGAGCTAATAATAGTAGCGGTGAGTGGCGGGCGGACGGGAGGGAGTCGGGCGGTTGCGGGTTGGGGAAAAAAAGAAGGGAAGCCTCTGCCATATAACGTGCGGTTCTTTGGTGTGAAATGCGGTTCTTTGGTTTTGGCGGTTTACTGGTACAATCGATATTATAATGGCTGAGTTCGATAGCGATATAGAAGAAATTGAGCGCTCTTTTCATAATATGAGTCTAGATGGTAAGTATAATATATTAGTTTAATTTTAACAAATGCATAAAATGTTATAATTTACTCAAGTTTATATTAATATTGATGCAAGATTAATTAATATCATTCGATTGCCTTGATATTTTGGCAAGTTTCAGAAGTGAAAGTATTTACATATGTAGTTATGTTAATTTTGCATTGGCTTGCATATATTAAAATCGTCGTCAGCTACAGGCTACTGTATTTATATATTTTATCGTATATTTTGTTTTGTTTTTCTGTTTACACCACTGAATGCAAGTGGTTTACACTATACTGGCAGTTCATTGTATAAATCTGTAAACTACAAATTATTATCCATAATTGATTATCCTGAAATTTGTCATAAATCAGATAATGATGAAGATCTTGGTTGTTTGCCAATGCCACTTGAGAGAGATGATGGTAAAGACCTTGCTTGTTTTCCTATGTCTGCTGAGAAGGCTGGTGATGAAGACCTTGGCTGTTTGCCCATGCCAATACAGAGTGCTGTATTGACAAGTACTCCAAAGAAGGTGAAACAACGGCAACTAGTACCTGTAGCTGGGAAGCATGATTTGACACCAGATTCAAAAAGACAAAATGAGCCACCTTCAAAGATCATGAATATGCAATCTGGAAGTCCTTTGTTAACATCTGGTAATTATTTCATAAATTATTCTATTGTTATGTACTGTATATTGCAAACCCTGCCTTAAACTGCTTGCTTTTTTTTAGGTAATTTGACAGTCTGCTGGTAGGCTGGGCGAAATTCCTTACCCCATGTGCTAATACAATGTGCTTCATCTATGATGAAAAAACTCAATCTGTTCTCATGACTAATCTGACTCAAGCAATGTTTCAATTGTTCAGTTACAATAGCTTCTGGGCTAATGAACAAAAACTGATATTGACAATCTGGCTGTTTCAGATTATGTAATATATTCTGTCTTTCATTATCAGTTAGCATTGTGTTGTAATAGCATGTGTTGATTCCACATTGTTGTAGTCTTGCAACTTGGTCACTCATTAACATAATAAGAGGTGATACTACAAATGCCAAGCCAGGTGTCATTAGACAAGGAAGAGTATATATAACTGTTTTACCACCACCTGTTGGAATAATTACAACTGTATCTTCTCCAGACAATATAAACTCAATAGCTTCACCTTGGCCTGGTCTGAATTCTTGATGTCCAAAAACTGTTTGGAGAAACTGCAAAGGTGTCTTACATTCTCGAGAAATTTGCATTTGCAAGCACTTGTCTGGCACAGGTGTTTGATGTCTTGGCAATAACATAAACTGCAATAGATACAAACAAGAAATACTACTTTATACAATTTTTTAAATTATTTGAAATTTTAAATGCCTGCACAATTTAAAGCAACGCCAACGAGTATTCAATTAAAAAGACTAAACTTAAATATCCACATGCTACAGGAACCCTGGCAAGTATTAATGTATGTTGCAAATTTTAAAAACGGTAACTTACCCTCTTAGGGGAAACAAAACATTCAGCATAAATTTTTGCACATGCATCCCAAAGTTTAAAACATTGGCCAAGGTGATCAGTTACACTAGAAGATATTTTAACTCGAACATGACAAGGATTCCCGCTAAGATGTTTTAGAATGCCACTGTGTTTCAAATATAAGCCATATTTTGCTGCCTCCCGTCTCGTGCTTGCCATAACTTTAAGAGTAGTCATCTTGTTAGCCAAATTTTCAGTAATGTGTTCCACCGAAAACTCCTCGTACTTTTGCAAACTGCAACAGTTCACATTCTGAATATAAATATTTTAATAGATATTTATATTTTGCCTATTGTGTGCGCAAAGATCAGTTTGTGCAGTTGTGGTTTTGTGCTTTTACTGCTCATAAAAATTAAAATTGACAAAATTACAAAAGTATAAAGAGATAAACATTAACTTACTGCTTCGCCGCGAATCTTGGCTAGTTTTTGCAATACACTGAAAGTTTCCTGCCCATGCAAGTCTTGAAATAGCAACCTACATTCTTTAACAAGTCTTTCGTCAAGGGCCATATGTCGATGTTTCACCCGAAAATGTTGAATTAAACCTGCATCTTCTAAATAAAATTTTATTTCTTTCGTATTTTCATAACATTTAGAACAGATTACTTTACCGGAAACATTCGCTTCTTGAAATGGTCTGGTAGTCAACGACAAAACATTCTTTGTTTGATTTATAGTCTCATCCATATTTATTTTGAAAAATATTCATGAGATGATACGTAATTATAATATGATATGTAATTTGACGCCATATTGGAAACATTATATGGCAGAGGCTTCTCAAATTTCATTTTTCAACCCGCAACCGCCCGACTCCCTCCCGTCCGCCCGCCACTCACCGCTACTATTATTAGCTCCCTCCCGTCCGCCCGCTACTACGAATTATATCATATAATTCTCAATTGTATTATATAATTCTCAATTATTGTTAGATTACCCAAAAAGCCTCTGCGGAGGAGAGTGAAGAGATGCGATTTCCGAGTATTTTAAAGGAAGTAAATTACCATGGTTGATTGATAGTCTTCTTTCTATATGACGTCATGAATGCATTGGTGACTCAAAAGCATCTCAAAAGAAACAAATTGGCAATGACATGCTGCATGTCGTACATCGTAAATTCGACTGAGCACTTGAAGTGATTTATTGAAAAATCGGAACAATGAGAAATGGCCAAATCTACTTTAAAATGAGAATTGCCTGTAGAGATCACACTATTCCATCGCGTTGGGAAGACACAAATATTGCCTGTTGTTTCTGGCTCTCTGTTAAACGCTCGCCAGAAGCAAACTATTTGTTTTATAATAAAACGTTTTCGTGGCCTTAGGGCGATTTTTTTGCCAGAGGGGCAGGCAGACATTGAGTGCCAATAACATTTATAGTTAATATGCTATAAAAGATACAAATTTTGAGGGCAACTGCACGCCGACTCCTGCTTCCCTTTGTCTACGCACCTGATTGAGAATGCTCTTTGTTCGGTGTTAAAATGACTCGTGATCATGTCTCATACTTTCTTTCTCAACGAAGACTGATGCGTTTAACTCGTTTTACAGAATCTGACAACGGACTGACCGTCGTTATGATTATGATTGTCGGAGTTCAACTTCATGCAAAAAAATATTATCTTTGATTCGATTAATTAAACTAATTTTGAATGAAATTTAACCGAGTCACCTCTAGTTTTGTTGAACAGTAATTATCTTTGCTATCCATTGATAACTGGTTTTGTTGAACAAAAACATTCTCCAAATAGAGAATATCGTGAAACCCATGTTTCATGATTGGTATTCATGATTTTTTTAGGTACGGTGTATGATGGGTAAAAAAGGTAAGAAGAAGAATAGGAAGAAAAAGCACGACAATGCAGGGAGTGCTTATAATGAAAACGAGGAAAGGAAAGAGAATGAGACAAGCGAGCAAGCAAAGAAGGAAGATTGGGATGATGAACTGCAAAAAAATGAAAAATATCCAGGGACGTCCGAACGTACTGAAACTGAAACTATCGGACAAGACCATTCAACCACTTCCAGTCTGCAAACAAGCAATCACCAAGAAAATCAAACGATAGAAGGTGCTGTTGCTGTATCTAGTGAAGAGCAATTTGGTCTCAACCAATCGGCAAATAGCTTGCAGGCCCAGACTAAAGATCATGAAAAGGTGAATTATGCGCAATGAGTACTTTAGATAGCTATACGTACAAAGAATAGGCAAATTTTTTGTAACAATTATTGTGAGAAGTATATTCATATGTGATATGGTTTATTTCATCCGTATAGAATTTCTTCACGGATGAAACATAACATTTACACCATTACAGCCTGTTTCGTCCGTATAGGATCTAAATTAATTGATTACTCTCTAGTATTTCGTAAACCAAACGGCATATAATATATATAAATATAAATGGATAGGAGGTTAAAACATAAGATTGTTCATTACAGATCTTGAAAACACTACAGTTCTGTTTTGAGAGGTCTTTCGCACGTCCTTTCTCTTTAGGTGTATGATCAGATTAAAGTCCTATATACCGTTCGGTATCCATGACCGCACAAGATTTAATTAAAAACCAATTAGCATGCCTGCATGATCTAGCAAGTTCGTTTTTTTGTTTCGGTACAAGTTTCCGGTTGGTAAATAATGAATTATTTTCCGTTATCCATAAATTACACTTTTTCCAATAATT
The DNA here is from genome assembly GCF_004324835.1 of Dendronephthya gigantea. Classification (NCBI taxonomy): domain Eukaryota; kingdom Metazoa; phylum Cnidaria; class Anthozoa; order Malacalcyonacea; family Nephtheidae; genus Dendronephthya; species Dendronephthya gigantea. The sequence goes on along the minus strand of NW_021163143.1, from coordinate 476,979 downwards.
GAATATGGAGTGGAACGAGCTACTATTTTCCAGTCTACAATGTATCTGATGTTATTATCCTTTATCAGATATATTTATACTTCTATTTACCTCTGTAAATTTATATTTGTTTGAAATGGATATGTTCCTAAAATTTTATCTATTTTTTCTCACTAGACTAATTCCAAGGAAAATTTCAACGAGAATGACAAAGATTTAGAGCTTCTTTTGTCTCACTTAAGTATTTTACTGAAAAGAGCCAAACACGGAACGATTGGTATTGTTGTTTCCGAATTGCAGTCCAGGGTTAATGTTAAATCCTTGAGTCCAACAGCAATCGAGAAGAGCTTTCAGTGGGTCATAGAGCAAACTTTTTCTGTGGAAAAAGGACAGCTACTATTCCTGTGTGCTGTTTTAGGCTACATTATTTCACAACAGCAAACTAACTTTTCACTTTTACCACAAAATATAAAGACGAAACAAGCATGTGATAAATTGCTCGACAATCTTGCAACTTGCGCTAAAAAAGGTTTTGTGATCCCTGACAACTGCTTGCATTGGCTGTGGAGATGCGCTTTTACATTGGTCCAAAGTTCTAGTAAGCCTGGGTGGCTTACGCTCGCCGCATATTTTCATTTTTACTTTGGAATGAAGAATATTTTATATGTTAATATGCAACCAGGCGAATATACCGATGTAGACTTTTATAAGTTTCTTTCTTTGACTGTGTTTGGTGTGCCTAGTGTCAAAAAAGTGTACCCTCACGACCTGAAGGAGTTATTCCAGCCATTCCTAAGACGTATATTGCAGTGTGCACCCAGCGATGACGTCCTATTTCAAATGTTCCAGAATACAGATTTGTACCGTTTCTTTCCATCACGGTATGAACGGGAAAATTTTTTTATTACGTTTTACCTTGATAATCTGGGTAGTTCGACTGGAGACTTGGGTGATAAACTTCAAAGTTTAATTAAAATACCCGAAGACGTTCGTAACAAGATGTCAGGAGTGATATACGGGAATGTACAACAGTTTATTAACACTGTTCCTGAACTATCATCAGATGATATGGAAGTTATTTGTCGTCTAGTTTCACACAACTTTACAGATGAAAACGTTTTATACCTTCTTCGAAATTTATTGAAATCGCGATCAGAGACTCGTCATAATATGATTTTTCAACTATTAAGCGACAAAAAATTTGAAAAAAAATGGGAGAAGATATCGTTAAATGAAAAAGTCAAGATTTGCACCTCTTGGGTGGAGAATTCGAACTTCAGTGGGAAAAACTGTGGAGGAATCAAAACAACGTTTGAGGCAGTTGACATATTAATATCCTGCACCTCCGTTTCTTCAAATCCTAGGCTTATCCAAGAATTGTGCAAAAATGTTTTACATTTGCTCCAACGACGAAGTGAAGACGTCAGTCCTATTATTGAGGAATTCGAAGAATTTGAAAATCATTCGCACCAAGTTCAGGAATGTTTACTTTTGCTTCTAGAAGGAAAGTTGCAAGCAAATCCAAGTCTTCTGGGGGATAAAAAAGTGCTAAATCAGTTTGGTACTTCAAGGTGAGCTTTTAATATTAACCTTCCCAACCGGTATAGCAGCTATATAGGTTATATTGTAACGATATGTCTTACAACCGTTCTTTTCCTGTATTTCTAAGATACATTAGTTAATATAATTTTGTTAAAATTGATACTATTGTTATATCAATTATGTCATATTCGTAATTTGAAGTGACTTGAGTTTAGTGCACAGGGAGGGTGGCATATTTCATCCATCGTAAGTTTGTTTATGTCAAAAATTAGGTAGATTCGCGGTGAATTCGTGAAATTATATTGTGAACTTTGAGTCAATTCCGATCGAGCAGGAAACTGATGTCTTTATATAGGCTCTGGTGGTTTGGTAGTTCCATATATTAGGATATATAAGGAGGAGAATTTATCGTTAATCAATCGTTAGTTGAAAAGAATGATTTAAAACCTTGAATCATGGACGTACATTTACGGATCTTAAAATACGATGCATAGAAATTCGCTTGGGAAAACATTTAAGAAAACTGCTTGGAAAAAAATTGTAATGAATTTCCAAGATTGTGGAAGCTCGACTGATATTTACAGAAACAATCTTTTGCAGTCATGATTTGTTTGAATTTTTTGTGGTTTATCCGTTTATCGTACTCGCTAAATATATTTCATACACTTTAGATGCCAAACCCATTTGATGAATTGTGTTTTAAATGAATTAAAAATTCCGAAACAAGAACACAACAAGGAGAAAGTTTTCACAGAAATGCTGAAATTCTGTGATGTTTGGATGATGTTAGTAGACGCCGAAGCCGGTAAGTGATTTTTTATAAGTTACACGATTTCTATGGTAGGCTGCGTAGTAGCGCCCTGTACATCTACGTACATGCATGCGTGAGTTTCTGTCGTGTTTTTAGAAGTGCAGTCATGAGTGCAGTATAGTGAAATCACAAATACAAGAGGACAAAGTTTTAATATTCATTTTTTCTTAATAAATATTAAAACTTTCATTCCGTAACTGTACTTCTTACAGCTGTTACAATAGTGCTTGTGAAAAATCGGAATGATAACCAGTCTTCATCGAAATATTATTTTACATTTTACAAGTTTACTTTATTGCATCACATTTTAGAAAGCATTGCCGAGCATAACACATTTAAAACCGGAGCAGGAATTTGGAAGGATATGGAGATTTTTATAATGAAAGAAGAAGTCTCAGTCACTCTTTTACCCGAGATTAAAAAGTATCAGAATGAAATATCACACATTTTTGCCGGGCTACACAGTCCAAAAGGAGAGGATCACGAAAATTTGCGACACAGATGTATTTCCAAAATAAACGAACTTGTTAGCATTGAGGAAGATGTCCGTAACAAGTTGGATCTTTTAGAAGCTGCTTTCAAGTTTGCTGGCAAAGTATTGTCTGGATGTGGTGTAATACCAACTGAAATTATCAAGAGAAAAAATGACCTTCGTACCATGAAAATGAAAGAACTGAATGAGGAGTTTTGGGGACCACACATGCCTTTGTTAAAACGACTAGCTTCCCTTTATCTTTTGATGCAGTCAGCTTCATTTATAAATATTTCTAAGATCTACGTACAAGAAAATGATCCTCTGGAGTGTGTCACATTTGAAGTCACGAAAATTGACATAGACCAACTTATTATTCTGTTTGAAGCTCTTGCTACTGATGGGATTAGTCAATTTGAAGCTGAGTGGTACCAGGTCTTACACAACCCAGATATGCAAACTGTCAGAGGACTAAAAGTTCTATTAGGCGATATTGACAGCAATACGATGATCGATGAATTTTCGCACTTGGAAAAATACTTTGGCCAGCAACTTCCACAACAAGTGAAGAATTACATAGAAGATTCTCTGAAATTTTCGCGAATCATGGCTGAAGTCGAACACATTATTGCTCTACTTGAATCATTTGGAATTATTGATTCTGCACAGAATGTTCTGGTGCCAATCTTAACATCGTTTATGGACGATTTTCCAACTGATGAGAAAATTGTCGTAAGTGATTTGCATGACCCATTGTCCGTGGTAGAAAATCTCATTTCTCGCTATGATTTAAAAAAGAACGATGAAGTCGTTGTGCAGTTGATTCAGTCTCATGAATTGATTAAGTTTTTAAATGAAATCGTGGATGAAGACATTCGCATTCTCATTGACGCCGTTGAGGAACATTCCGATCAGTCAGTCTCCGCTTCGTTGGTTTCAGATCTTATCCAAATACACAGCTCCCTTGCTCCTGTTTTAAAAATATGTGATACTGCCTCGGACCATGGGGTATTAATGACTCTAGTCAACGAACTAGAAAAACAGCCAATGTTGTCTGTAAAGATACGTCAGTGTAGTGTATACGTGCACAGCTTGAAAAGCTTATACAAGAACGTTGCCAATCGTGAAGAAATGACGAAAGAGATAATCATGAATTGTCTCAGCAAGGGAGTTTTTGATATTTCGCTTGATGAAAATGGTATTTGTCAAATCACCATGAAATACGAGAAAGATAGAAATAATTTAACTGAGAAATCCATGTCAGAACTCCATGATCTTCGAAGTCGTGCACATCTAATTTTAAGTGCTGTCAAAAAACCTGAAACAGCAACACACAATGGCGAAGAACCCAAACAAGAGATCAATTACGCAGATTTTATTGAACAAGTTAATATTCTGTCAGAGATTGAGCAAACGATTCTTAATTTGCGTATATCCGGAAGCATCGTGTATCAATATGCCCAGGATTGGGAAGAAATAAAAGAGACGGAAGACCTTCAAGAATTAGCTAATGCCCTTCATGAAGAGTTGGAGGCCTGGGAAAAAAGTCTACGCGAGGCTCGCAAGAAGTATTACTTTCTTAATTATTACTGGTCTGACCAACTGTGTATTTTATATAACTTTTTGATAAATTCGACACCAACCAAAATCAATTTTGAGAGCGTTCTCACATTGATCCATTTTGTTGATCCGACCGTTAATGAACAACGATTACGCGAATATAAAAATGTCCATTTAGCACCTCCTCCAAGCTCGCATCAGAAAACTCCAGATCAGATTTTTGCTATCGTTGGCGATGGATTGAATGAAATTTTTGCAGACACGCGTCCTGTATTGCGAAATATTTTAGACGATGTATTTCCTACTTTCCAGCCAGTGAAATTTAAAGCATCCGTTACAAAAGGTGAACTTTATGTCGCAGTCTTAGACGAAGAAAGTCCTCTTACTGTCAATGTCATGATGACCTTGTATGAAAATACAACAAATGGATATCCAGAGCCGTATCAAGTTATCTTTTGTGGTCCTCACACCACTTGGGAAGAAATACAGATTTTCCTCCAAAGATGCTTTTATCAAACCACATATTTACCACGGGAAAGTTTGTTTTGTTTGGCAAATGTCGAGCTTCTTACAAATGAAATTCAGTTTGAGTTGATTGACTATATTAAGAAGCAGAACACTGAAGACCTGGACTATCAACTCGCGATCATTTGCAGAGGTGGAGACTACCATCCCATAGTTCAGGAATTTTCAAAGTTTCAGCATTCAATCTCTGGTATGACGTATTCGGAAATTTCTCAACGTTTCAGATCTTCGTGGCCAGATATAAAGTTTGTAACATCAACATTACCAGGACTTGGTAAAACCGAATTCATTCGGGAGGAAGGGCTTGAGAAAAGAATGAATGTTGTCACATTTCCCATTAGTGGCCAGCTAGACCAAAGCAAGATTATCGGACGCTTACAACAACTTGATCTCAAGGATTTCCAGTGTCTTCATTTTGATATTGGAGAAGTCGATGATCCAATTTTGTTGGACACATTTTTGTTCCAGTTAATTGTCACAGGAATGGCTTCGTTTGGAACCCAGCGATATAGTCTTCAAAACACACATGTTTATATTGAAGTCGCTAACTCATTAAATGATCGACTACGTAACTCCTTAGTTGTAGCAAAGTGTTTTACCAACTTTGAAGTAGAGTGGCGAAACTACGATGACTTGGAAGTCAGCAGTAAAATAAACAGTGACATTCAGGTAGTTTGCCAGTATCTGAATGCTTTGGAGCGAGGCCAGCTTGAAAATGAAGATATCCATTTCACCGCTACAGGTGAGAAAAAACTTCAACCGCTTTCAGGCAACAGATGCCGTGATTTACTACGAAAATATTATTCGACAAATGCAGATACTACATTTACTGCCCTAAATACCTTCCTGGGACTACTGGCTAACCAGTTACGAAAGTTCTCTAGAAGTGCATTCTTTGAGGTTGAGAACTTGAAGCTCATGCTTGAGGAAAAAGCTTTCGATGTACGGAGAAATTTGCTGACTGCATTGCTTGAGGTCTCGAAAGATTTCGCAACTCGTTCGTTGAAAACTTGTAGCTCAAGTCATCAATACGAAGCACTTACACAAACCATGGAAACATCAGCCCAGCGCATGGTCCAAAGAGTAGAAGGAATGATACGTTGGGAAGAGAGCAATCATTTACTAATTGTGTTTCACGGTGAAGATTCACAGACGATAGCTGCATTTTATCGAGACAAAAATCGTGTGCCGCTAAGCGTTTCCGAATTACTGAAAAGCCAAATAGTGAAAGGTAGAAGCAAAGAGCTGGATGACTTTCAGAAAATGAGCCATGAAGAATGCACGGAAGGCTGGAAAGAATTGCACGCACTAATCCAAGAAATGAAGAACGTGAAGAAACCACAGGAAGACAGTTCTCTGGTTACGCGCTAACGCCAGATAACATGTTGAAGATGATCTTGATAATACTCCGAGTGAGAGCTAATGTTCCTATTATAATCATGGGAGAAACTGGATGTGGAAAGACGAGTTTGGTGGAATACTTAGCAGAAACCTGTGAAATTCCGTTCAAAATATATAACATCCACGCTGGACGTTCTGAAGATGAAATCAAGAATTTTGTTGAAGAGCAAAACAATGAAGCCCGAAAAGCCAAGGGACAAAGATGGGTTTTTCTTGACGAAATTAATACTTGCCATCACCTTGGAATGATAAATGAAATCATGTGTCACCATACCTTGCAAGGTCAACCATTATCTAAGAAGCTTGTTCTGTTAGCGGCATGTAATCCTTACAAGTTGCGTCCAGAAGAGAATGCAACCACCGCAGGTCTTGAAGGCAAGAATGTAACTGACGAATATTCTGAGCTTGTCTATCGAGTACATCAATTACCAGAAGCCATGGTGGATTATGTTTGGGACTATGGTTCTTTGACACCCCAAGATGAGAAAAAATACATCGAAAGAATGGTACAAAAGCTTCCTTCTGATTGCCAACGTGTTTTAGTCGACCTTCTCGCCGAGTCTCAAGCTTTCATTCGCGAAGCTGAGAGGAACCATTTTTGTGTGAGTTTGCGTGATGTTCGCCGATGCATTGTTCTGGTTGAATGGTTTATGAAGACGATTGGAAAACGAGCAAAAGTGATGAATGGGAGACCGAATGAAACAAGGTCAGTTCCTGTGCATCTTAAGAAATATAAAGACCTGACACAAAAAGATACAATGGAAAACCTGAATTCAAAAGCATTGTTCTCGCTTTGGCACATTGCTATTTATCAAGATTACAAACTGAAGAACTGCGTGAGGAATACATAAAGAAAATGGCGCAACAATTTCCATTAGTTGCAAATGAAGATGAATTTTCAGCGATTATCCGCATGGAACAAGAAGATTACCTTGATCGAATGGAACTCCCTCCAGGAACAGCAAGAAACGCTGCTCTACGGGAGAATGTTTTTGTCATGCTAGTATCCATTCTTAACCGTATACCTGTTTTCGTGGTGGGAAAGCCAGGTTGCAGTAAATCATTGGCAATTCAACTAATCAAAAGCAATCTTCGCGGTGAGGATTCGATAGATCCATTTTTCAAAACGCTTCCGCATCTCTACGTTGTTTCTTATCAAGGTTCTGAATCTTCCACATCCGAAGGAATAGAAGAAATTTTTGAAAAAGCATCAAATTACAAAAATCAAGACGCGAATGTGTTGCCGGTTGTTCTTCTCGATGAAGTTGGCTTGGCAGAGAATTCTTCAAACAATCCTCTCAAAGTTCTGCACAGTATTTTAGAACCAGGGAAAGGCGAATTACCACAAGTTGCAGTTGTTGGTATTTCAAATTGGGCGTTGGATGCCGCTAAAATGAACAGAGCAATTCATTTGTCACGACCAGAACCCACAGTTAAGGATCTTGAAGAGACAGCAATCTCTCTTTATCATGCGGACGGTGAACGACAAGTGGATGCAACCACCAGAAACGTGTTAGCTAACATCGCTGATGCTTATCATGAGTACCAGTCTGAACAAGGACACCGCAATTTCCATGGTCTTCGTGATTATTATTCTCTTGTTAAAAGCCTTCGCAATGGCACTTTTGATGATTATAAAATTAACATAGCTTTACAACGAAATTTTGGAGGCATTCCAGTCGAATCAAGCAAAATTCAAGAGATCTTCATGGATAAATTTCTTGTAGGTGAGAAATATGTTAGAATTCCAGTCGCTACACTTATTCAAGAGAATCTTGACGACCTAAAAGCTCGCCATTTGATGCTCATAACAAATGGAGATTCAGCTATTGGCATACTCAAGCAGAACTTTTCACAGTCGGAAAAGGAAACCATCACGATCTTCGGCAGTCGTTTTGAGGAAGATATGTCAGATGACTACAATTACAGAATGTTAAGTCGCATTATTCTTTGTATGGAGCGCGAGTGTATCCTGATATTGCGTGATCTTGAATGTATCTATGGAAGTCTGTATGATATGTTAAATCAGAATTACTCTGTGGTTGGGAAGAGAAAGAACTGTCGAGTGGCTCTTGGCGCCAACAGCAACCCAATGTGTTATGTTAACGACGGATTTCGCTGCATTGTTCTTGTTGACCATGACAAAGTCGATTTTTCTGATCCGCCATTCCTCAACAGATTTGAAAAGCAGTTACTTCGTTTCTCTGACGTGCTAAATGAAGACCAACAAGAAATTATTGAAGAGTTAGAATCATGGGTTGAACAAATGTCATGTGTTGAAGATTTAGACGAGCAATTTAAAAAATCTGATATGTTCATGGGTTTTCACGAAGACACACTTCCATCACTCGTTCTGTTACATAGCAAAGATACAGATGACTGTGGAGTGATTTTAAAGAAGTGCAAAGATGATTTGATGTGGATTGCAACGACTGATGGAGTTCTAAGGGCACAAAAATGCGAATTCATGCAGGAAAATCCACAAGAATTAAAAATGCTGGTTGAAGATTACTTTGAGAAGCCAATTCATCATGGACTGTCATCGTTTATTGAGTGTGTTGTGCGCGACCAACAGTTAACATATACTAGAGAAAGTGAATTTGGATCAAAAACTGTTGTAATGACGTACGCCACTGTTCATTCCGACATATCTAAATATCTTGATCCTACCATTGCAACGTATCAGCTTGAAAGACTTGGTTCTTATAAGTCAGAGAAGCAGTTGGAAGATAGAATTCATAATTTCTTCTCCTCAGATAAAGATTTGCTTGTTTTTCAATGTAAACCGGAGTTGGATGATAAACACATGCTACTTGCTCGATCAATTATCGAAGATAAAAGAAAATCTTACGTGGAGGAGTATCAAGAATCGAATTCAATGAAACGAAGGAAACATGTTTGTATCATTGTTCATGTACGTCGGGTAGTGAGAGAAGAAACAACAGGCTGGCAATTCAATTTTCTCAGCGGCTGGAAGCAAGTCTTTCTTGATGCTCTTGACGTCCCATCGATTGGAGTGAGCGAAATGCGAAATGAAAGTATCGAAAATCTCTTCTCCTCGTCAGTTTGGTCATTTCAGGGATTTGCTGCAAAGTGCATCCTGTGGTGTTTTAACTGCATAAAGTACTCCCAAAGCGAGAGGCGACGTGAAACTATCCTGAAAATTGCAAAGAACCTCTTTGCGTCTGAGAAAGTCACCACAGCTATTCAGAAGCTTGTTCTGCGAAATGTCGACTCGATTGATGATGATACGTTTGAGGAGACATGGCAGGTAAAAGTTGCTTGCGATATTGAACTTCTTCTCAATTCCTCCACCGTTTCCTCGGCAATGGAACAATATCTTTCCTTTTTAATTCGTCAACCACTAGCTAAGATAGTTTACTTCCTGGAAAGAGAAAATGCTTGGCCACCTCACGTCCTCTCAACTCATGAAGACACCATCGACTACGAAGACATCTGGTGTGATTTATTACTAAATAGCACAATTCTTAACATCGTCGAAATCCCAGAATCGCACGGGGCCGAAACATATTTTGTTGATGGAGTACATCTAAATCTGAGAGTACCATTCAGTCAAGTGATCTTCCACGATGCCGACTCCGCCAGAGGTCCGATTATGAAAGAATATGCCAAAGCAATGAGAAATGAATCAAATTTCGACGACAGTGATAGATTGAAAGCAGATGCGCGGTTGGAACATCTTCGTCAATATTCCAAGATTCTTAGAAAGTTGGCACCATGCATACACGTGGTTTCAAAAAATTGTATGAGCTCGTACATGGCTGACGTATTTGAATTATTATCTGCAGATTTCTACAGCAAGATTAATAGTCAACAATGCATATCATTCTGCATGTGTGCCTTTTTATCATTCGCTAAACAGTGGTTACCAATTGAAGACAACGATCCACATCAATTTTATGCTTTACTCCACTTGTTTGCATGGACCTCAAGTGATGAAATAAACTGTCTTCTCGAACTAGTAGACTCATGCTGCCAAGAACTCATGCAACCTAAATACTTAGAGAAAATGACAAGAGAATTCTTTTTAGAAAACCATCATGTTTTACCCTTTTCTGAGACAGACCCAATTGATGAAAGGTTTGATGTCTTAAGAACTAAGACCAAGTCTTCAGGAAGAGAATATAAAGACAGAGAAAGCAACGATTATGACTCCAGTGACAGTGACTCCAGTGATAGCGATGATAGCGACTCCAGTGATAGTGATGATAGCGAAGATGAAGAAGATGATGATGATGAAGAGGAAGAAGACTGCTTTGAAGATATTTTGGTGACCGAAATTTGTGAAAAACTGTTCCCTTCAAAAAGGACGGTGGAAAAGAACGGTGGACTGGATTTATGGATAGAAAATTCTTCGCATTTACTTTCGTTGGCATCAAAAGTCAGCAACGAAACTCCTCCGGCATACCATTTTCTACGTTTATGTGTTGACTACGCCGAGATGGTTGTTCAGGAAAGTGGAAAGTGCGAGGATTATCTATACGTTCTAAACACAATAGGCAGGGAACTTGAACCAGAATATCTTGACGATGAAAGTTCATTCCAGAAAATAAAGGAAAAGGTTATTGATCCTGTTGAGAATTATTTGATGGGCGAAGAAGAAAATCATGCTATATTACAAATATTCCTAGCTCAGTTTTACAATCGTTTTCCAGAAGCAAATGCAGAAACAAAGTCAGCCCGTGCAATAATTGAACATGTCTTGTCACTGCGTGGCGAAGAAGTATTGATTATGACATCAGTTATCTATCGATTGTTGTTCGCTGAGGAAGACCGTTCATCGGGTATTTTTATTGATATCATTCTTGATCAGAAGGTAGGAGAGAAGCAATCAAATCTAAAAGATATCGACGAGGTTTTCAAGGAACGCTTTGCAGTTGGGCAAATTCACCATGATTCTTATCCAGCAGTCATGATATGCGATTTAATACACTTCATTCAGAACTTTGATAAGTATTTCAACATTAAACAGTTAGCAAGTTCCGACAGCAAGCTACTAAGGTGTTTTCGTTCTGCCACAAACTTTGTGACCGGTAGTGATGATAACATTGGCCTAGTCCTTCTTTCATCCGTCGCATTTCTTCGAGCATTTTACTCGATGTTATCAAAAAATCGATCCATCTTGACAGGGGAAACTCCATATTCTCACGTTATGAATGAGATAAACTCTCTCCTAGCAGGCGGTGGGGCAAGAAGATCATCTCTTCAAATATTCTTCCTCAAACAACTTTACCGTGACAATATGACGATGTTTGATCTTCGCAAGTTGTGTTTTGAAAGTGTTAATCTCCCTGTGATTAGGAATCAAATGGAGCAATGCAAGATCGTCAACAAGGTCGAACTTGTCTCAGTTTTCCGACTAGACGAATATGAAGAAGTGAAAGCTGCATTTTCTCTACTAACTCAGAAAAACGAAGAAGAAATGTCCAATGTCATGAAAAAATGTGAGAAATCCGCAAACCATCGCTTAGCGTTATTGGGAATCCTGATAAATGAGTTTTTCGTCAAAAAAGCTGTTGGTAATCTCAGTGACAAAGAAGAACACTTGGCAAATTGGTTTAGGAAAAATTCCAAAGATCTTCCGTCTGTAATGAAGGAACTTCTTGTCAGAATAGTTGGTCACAAAAGTTTCAGACACCAGGGCTTACAGATTTCGCTTGAATCTTCGACTTATGAAATTGATATAGCGTTGTTAATACTTCATGTTTCATGTGTTGTAGCGAGTCATGACGAGGGTGAGAATTCTCCACTGGTCCAATATTTTTCCAACCCAAAGAATTGTCATGTTCTCGCGCAAGGTGAAGATAGAAAACGTCGTGTGTTCCAACAATTTACGTTATGCAACGAATCCACAGAGTCGAAAGAATGGGAAGAATGCACGGTTAATATGAGTGCTTCTGTGTATCGTGCATTGGATATGATCGTTTATGCGTGTTTTTATGCTGGAATAGCAACCGGAATTTCATCCAGTGAAGACGTGCTTCCTTTATTACCAGCAAATAAACAAGGATCCCCCTCAAGAGCGACATGTAAAGATTCAGCAGATTTCTGCTTCAATCGTGTCAAAGACGATCTGCGATGCTTACAGACGATCCTTTCCTGTGATAGTCGCACTGCAGTTGACGTCATGCATCTTGTTGTCGAGGAATGTACGGAGCTTATTCGAGGGAAGACTTCCAGTGATGGTAATTTTGGCACGCGTAGAGAATGCATAGAGTGGGAAAACAGATTTACAAATGTAGCTGAAGAAATTCTGCCAAAAGCCCTTGGATCTGCAAGACAACTTAAAGAAACTAGAATGGATTTCGAAGGGGAAAAACGTTCTTTGATAGAAAAACAAATCATGGAACTCGATGAATATCCGTCTGATCACGAGCAACAAAATGAAGAATTGAAAAGGTTATTTCGTGTAACCAAACAACCATCATTTACGGAATTGCGATCTATATATCTTAACCGTTTCAACGATTTCCAAGAGCACAGAGTCTTGGCAGTATTGCTTTCGAAGTTTCACGAGCTGCCATATCTTGCTTGTTTATATCCACTCATAAGATGGAGTCGTTTGGTCTCTTCAAAACTGACGAACCGAATCAGCAGAAAGGAAGCGCAATCTAAAGTCATATATGATTTTATCGATGGTCGTCTCTTGCGGCAGGAGGAAAGTAACGATGAGGGAACTGAACTTAGAGAAATATTCAACGACTTCAAAGTGGCTTGGAACAAAGTGCGAGAATTTGTTAATCAGAATATTGATCCTGACCAGGAAGAGATGCCATATTTAACGGAGGAAAGCTACATAGGCTACTGCCTGACAGAAGGTGACTTTAGTATCTATCTACAAACAGCAATCAAGATCCTTCAATCAATCCAGAACAACATTTTAGATGAGATAACTCTTGCATCAGCACGTACTAGACATGCTGCTCGGCTTCGTTTGCTCAAAAAGAACAAAAACCGTAACGCAATTACGTCCGTCTCTCTTCAAGAAGCAAAAGAAAAAGATATCATCAAGTTTAATTGGTCAGATGAATTCCTCAAGTATGTACAAGATCCGAACTATGGCTTAGGTGAAGATACTGATTATGATTTTGATAAAATTGAAGAGGAACTAGTGATTGAGATTGTGGCAGGAAAATGCCATCTTACAGAATCTGTGAACACTTTTATATTCGCCAAGGAACTTTTCCATTCCAGTGCTAAAGTTTTAACGAAAATTCGTGAATTTTGTCCGCAAAGTCAGTCACTACCAGAAGAAATTTGCCAAGGATTGAATAGCCTGAAAGAAAGCAGAAAGCAAGATGCACGGACTCTTCTTCAACATATCGAGATTGTCATTTATCTACTAAATATTGAATCAATTCCTGCTGATGATATCAAAAAGATAACACTGGTGAAATTTGTCGAAATGTGGGAGACAAAGCTTCCTAGTCCATTCCCAATTGATTTGCTACCGGAACCAAAAGCTTCCATCCAACTGACCCATATTGCTGCTCTCTATGAAGCATTGGAAGATCTGCTCGCTGATGGCGCAATCGAAGGTCTACCCAGGCAATACAACGTGAAATTGACCAAGGATACTGAAAAGATTCTGAATAGTTTGGTTGATAACAGAAACAAATCTTTAAAACTCAAATTATTCCTCAAAGCGTTGCGTCGTTTCGTATTCCGTTATCTTTCAGCAGAAAAATTTCTTCCAGAATCGCACACGCCATTGCGTTCCTGCTTGATGGAGCCTTCGTTGTGGTCACCAGAAGAAGCTCCCAGTGCTGATGTTATTCCTGGAGAGTTGAGACTGGAGAATATCTACGCTATAATGAAACATCTTGATCAGGTAAGTCCAATGAAATTCTCACACTTTTTATTTTTCAATCAAGAGCTTTGTGGTAAAGATAACGTCTCAAAATAGTTCACTAGTTTTAATAGTTGAGGCAAAACCATTTTACAAGTGAGAGAGGTGCTATTTTCTAAAATGTTCATGCAAATATTTAGGAACTAAAAGAACACTCCAGCGCAAGACTAAATCAAGAAAGTCGTGAAACTGGTCTTGGCATCAGAAGAAGACCAAAAAGAAGGGTTATTGCAAAGTTTTCACGTTGATCATTTTATAGAAACGTTAATCATTTTATAGATTATGCAACACTTAAGTAATTGATTGAATTTTTAAATTAGTATGTGTAGTTGTAGAATGTAATGAACTGAATATTTTGGTTGGAGATTTGGTTGGAGGTTTGTGTTTTATGGGAAAAAGTATTTTATTCCCAAAAAGATGGCGAAACAGATGAAATTTTGTCGAAGGAGAAAACCTGCAATGGGAACCTAAAATAAACTTATTATGTTTTCAATACGGCCAGTAATTTGTCAGAAGTTCCCTACGTAAGCCATTAGTCAATCGAAAACCTACACACGTCATTCTCCAAGAAAGTTAACTACATCCTACATTGCTGGAATACCAAACCGTAAACATTTGCTTGAAAGTCGCTTCACTTAGTGTCAACACAAAATGTTCGAACCATGCAGATATATGCAATCTAAGAAGCCTCTTTAATTGAATATGCATGCGAACATGCTTCATCCTGACCATATTTATTCTGATTCAAAAATATATTAGTTATATAAGATATTTTTGAAAAGCCTTTACTAAAGACTGCATGAATCGAACTTACACCTATAACTCTTTAGCATCCAGCGCATTTACAAAGGGCATAGAGGGTATACGAAGGGATGCAGTGACTGTATTTCATTGTTTTAGCAGCATATATTAATTTTCTACAGAAAACCTTACCGATAAGTGAACTAGAAAAAAGTAAATAGGTAAACTGAAAAATACATGCTGCACAACACATGTGAAATTAATATGGTTTACAGTACTGAAACACTAGCACGCATGTCTTTAACACTGGAATTCCACAACGACTGGACTCAAACTTTTGCCCCCTACTGTATGTATACTCTCTAGTATACAGAGTTTGCGCTGCAGACTACTAGCTCTGCATGTGATTCTAATGAAGTGCGGCTTGGTGACCTGACTATGTCTTGTTGTACCTACTTTTCAAACTAGCAGCTATTAGTATGTTGCTAATTACATTTACGTCATTGACAATGAAAAAGTCTTTAAATATGATTTTAAAAACCAATATACAAATCAATATACAAGTTTGGCCTTTATTTCCCCTGTTTAATTGTTAAGTTCTCTTTTCGTTGTGAAATGTTATCGTTAATCGCAATAACCGAAAATTGACAGACCTCATCTCTTACTGTTAGTGTCTTATAGTGAGGCTTAGATTTCATATTTATTTCCCCATTGAAATATTTATTTCTCCATACTGAACTATTTCCCCTGGGCTTCGAATAAGGGGTTTTATAAGTACACGAGGTAGGTAGGTAAAACTTTACAATTACACACAGACAGTTTCACACAAAGATAGATTATATGGATATAAGTAGAATGTGTTTCAGTGTCCAACAACAATTGATTTAAACAAACGAAGCGACTCAGCTGATTTTGCTTCGTTTGGAAGCCGATTCCAAAGCATAGCGCCGCTATATTTGAAACATTTTTTAAGGTATTCTCGATTCGGCCTACAGAGACTTTGGTCTATTGCATAGTTTCGGAAGTGATAATTAGTTTGATCTACATATTTCTCGTCTCACGAAAGACTCCCGAAGAGCCCGGCGCAGTGTGGTCATTAAGTATATTTTACATCAATACTGACTTGGCACTAGACCGTCTAGTTATAAGTGTGTCCCAAGAAATTGCTAAGAAGATCGATTGATGAAGTATCATAATTTACATCTGTTAAGACCCTCGCTGCACGAAACTGAAATCTTTGCAACTCGGCTCTGAGCAGCTTACCACAAGTATCCCACAGAGGGGAGCAGTAATCGAAGTAAGGCTGCACAAAACCTTTATAAACAGATTCTAGGGTATGTCTAGGACGAACAAAGGGTCTTATGCGTTTCATAACGCCAATCCCTGCACTCGCCTTTTTACATATCATTTGGGTTTTGCATTAGCCATTACAGGTACATCACACATTATATGGGTAGTTTTAACTATATATTGTATTAAATTATTGGATATCACATTTTATAACAGGCAAATAATTACTGTATTTAAACTGAAAACTATATTGTGATTATGCTGAATATTATAACAATTAAGGAACTAGTATATTTAACTACTTAACTCGTCGCAAAGTCAAGGAACTGTATATTCAATGTGGAATCTCATGCAATTAATAACAAAGAATTATTGTATTGAATTACTGAATCGCATTTAAAAACTACCTATTAATTGCTGAATAATATAACAAACTATTGTTTAAAATTGCTGAATCTTAAACAATACTGCCTTACTGGGACTGGTTGTACAAAGGCTGCATGGATACGGTATACACCGGATAGTTATGTTTCAGATGTAGAAATGCCTTAAAGCGGTAAGACTACAAATTTCGAGATAACAATCTCTAAAGAGAATCCTTCATTTAGGAACATGCATGCACTTATACCGATCAACGGACAATCGCAATTTCGAAGCGATTAATTGAAAAACTTATCCGGTGGATAACGTTATCCGGGCTTATCCAGCTTTTGTACAATTAGTCTATTTTACTACACAATCTCGTAACAAGAAAGTATACTGTATTGAAAATTTGAAATGCCGCATCTAGCTCAACCACAGCTAGACTACTGTAATTGGGATATAAACTATATATGATTGATTATGTATGATATCCTCCTATAACAAAAACTGTATTATTGTATTTTATTACTCTGATCCGCTGTTATTAAATCATTTCCCACGTTGCTAAGAACGAGATACAATACGACCAGGTCGTTTCTGTTTCTTCGAAAATCTACTGCGACCAGCGGAGACACTTGAATAATTTTTGGATTTCTGAAAACGAAAACATTTGGATTGTTTTTGTCAGTGGATAAACTATTTATTTATTTTATCATTCGTTTGTTATATACCTCTTATTAGTTTACCACAAAACATATTTTCAACTCTAAATTTGCATTATTTGCGCTTTTACGCGGACCATTTACAATGTTGGACCGAATACTTCATGTAATATGAAAAGCTTTTCTATTCATGATCTTAATTGGATAGAAATGTATAATATTGGTGTTGGTTTTGGCTTTGAAAATGTCGTTTTTGATCGTGCAAATGAGAACATACCGGTTCAAGATGTGTTATTATAGCATAAATATCCCCCAATGCCATCTTTTCTGGAATAACATCAGGACTGGGAGCTTCTTCTGGTGACCACAACGAAGGCTCCATCAAGCAGGAACGCAATGGCGTGTGCGATTCTGGAAGGAATTTTTCTGCTGAGAGATAACGGAATACGAAACGACGCAACGCTGTGAGGAATAATTTGAGTTTCAATGATCCATTTCTGTGATCCACTAAACTATTTAGACTTTTCTTGGTTTCCTCTGTAAGTTCTGCGCGGAATTTTCTTGGCAGTCCTTTGATTGTTCCGTCAACAAGTATATCTTCCAAAGCCTCATAAAGGGCAGGAATATGGGCCAGTTTTATGATGGGGTCCGGCAGCAGATGAACGGGGAATTCACTAGGAAGCTTTGATTTCCATTTATCGGCAAATTCAATCAGTTTCATATCTTGTATTAAAATTGACTGGGTATTTAGTACAAATATGACACCTTCTATATGCTGAAGAAGATTTTGAGCATCTTGTATTCTGCGTTCTTTTAAACTGTGTAGCCCCAGGCAAATCTCTTCTGGCAACGGCTCTGTTTTGGGGCACAATTCTCGAATTTTTGTTAGCATTTTGGCACTAGAGTGGAAAAGTTCCTTTGAAAATATGAATGTGTTTGGAGATTCTGTGAGGTAGCTCTTTCCGAATGCAATTTCATTCGCCAATTCTAATTCTATTCGTTCAAAGTCATAATCGATTTTTTCACCTTGTCCATACTCTAGTTTATGTGTAAAGATAAGGAATTCGTCAGGCCAATTGAAGTTGATGATATCTTTCTTCTTTACTTCTTGCAGAGCGACGGACATAATTGCGCAACAATTTTCGTCCAATTCAAGAAAATGCAGAGCAGGATGTCGAGTACGCGTTGATATGAGAATCATTTCGTCTAAAATGTTGTTCTGGATTGATTGAAGGATCTTGATTGCTGTTTGTAGATAGATACTAAAGTCACCTTCTGTCAGGCAATAGCCTAGGAAACAACTGTGTTGAGTTAATGATGGCATGGGGTCAGTGCCATTTGGTAGCTCTTGGTCGACAAAATCGCGCATACCTTCCCAAGCGATAAGAAATTCATCCAAATATTTTTTTAGTGCTTCTTCGTTTTCAACCTTCTCGTGACCAGGTATTCTACCATGGATAAGATCGTCGACCGTCTTTAATTCTGCTTCTTTCCGACTAATACGATGTGTTAACATTGATGAAATTAACCGACTCCACCTCAAGAGTGGAAATAAGTGTGCAAGATATGGTAGCTCGTCAAACTGTGAAAACAGTAATGCCAGAACCTTATGTTGCTCTTGGAACTCTCTGGAAGAGTCAATGAATGTCGATCGCAATTCGTTGAAAGATGGTTTTTTTGTTAGGCGAAATAATCTCTTTAATTCCCTGTCATGTTTCTGATGGTCAGACGGATATTTATCAAGTTCCTGGATCAATACACGCTGTTCATTACTTTCATCGAACTTCAGTCTTGAAGATCTGAGCGCGTTAGACAAAACATCTTTAGCTGTAGTTGCAAATTTCTTTTCCCATACTGCACATTGTTGTTCTGTTAAAAAAATACCATCACCGGGAGTCTTCCCTCGAATAAGTTCCGTACATTCCTCGACAACAAGATGCATGACGTCAACTGCAGTGCGACTATCACAGGAAAGGATCGTCTGTAAGCATCGTAGATCGTCTTTGACACGATTGAAGCAGAAATCTGCTGAATCTTTACATGTTGATGCTGAGGTGGATCCTTGTTCATTTGTTGGTAATAAAGGAAACACGTCTTCACTGGATGAAATTCCGGTTGCTATTCCAGCATAAAAACACGCATAAACGATCATATCCAATGCACGATACACAGAAGCACTCATATTAGCCGTGCATTCTTCCCATTCTTTCGACTTCGTCTCCAGATTGTAAATCTTGGCTTGCTCGGATGAATTTGCCTGTGTCGAGGTCTCTGTCCCGCAGTATGGACAAATGTTTTGCATTCCATTTTCTTTAAACTTTATGCGCATGTGGCATGAACACGTGATCGGTCTTGATGCATTGTAAAATGCAAATTCATCAAACACTCGTTGCTTTCTTTTTTTGTCCACGAGAAGCCAGGTATTATGACATTCTTTAGGTTTGATCAAGTATTGGAATAGCGGGGACATTTCGCCATGAACACGACTTGCTACAACACATGTGATATGAAGTATTAACAACGCGGTCTCAATGTCATGTGCAGATGATTCAGGAGAAATCTGTAGGCCAGGATGGCTGAATTTTTCTCGACCAATTATTCTCAGCAGGAGTTGCTTCATAACCGGATATTCCTCGATTACTACGGAAAACCAATGCGCTAATTGCTCTTCCTTGTGGCTGAGGTTGGTAACAGCTTTTTTGATATAAAACGTGTTAATCAGGAATCCCATCACAGCTAGTCGATTTTTTGCCGAATTCCGACATTTTAACAACATGTTAAGCATGTCGCTTTTATTTCTTTGTTCAAGTTGCACGTATGCCGCTTCTACTTCTCTATATTCCTGTAATCTTTGAACTGAGACAAGTTCGGCCTTGTGAACGACCTTGCATTGCTTAATTTGGCTGGTAACTGCAGGAAATGTTTCGCTTTCAGAAAAAAACTGGTGGAGGTCAAACAGGGTCATACCGGTTTTATAAAGTTGTTTCAGAAAAAAGATTTGTAATGATGAACTTCTGGCATTGTTGAGCGCTAAAAGGGAGTTAATCTCTTCCATGATTGTAGGTTTTTCCATTATTATAAATTCTTCCTCAAAAGAAATGTCTTTCTTTCTTTCGTAAATGTGTCTTGATAACTTTGTATAGAAAACGCGTAGAAACGCGACCGATGTGAGAAGGACCAAACCGACATAATTTTCTCCTCCATTTAGGACATTTGTAGCGCAGCGAAGACACTTGAGCAATTCACATTCGGGAGTTGTAAGTGTCTGTATATTACAGCGTTCGTCAAACTCTAGGATGGAAACGACCACGTCACAGATCAAAACAGCTGGATAAGAATCATGATGAATAAAACCTTTTGAAAAACACTCTTTAAAGATTTTATCAATAGCGTTAAGAATCGGGCAATTGTCCATAACACTTTGATCGATGATCATATCGAAAAATATCCCACTTGATTTCGTTTGGCAAGCATAAAATAAACTGTACATCACCGGTTTCATCAGCAAGACCAAATCTTCCCGGTCCAGGGAAAATACATTCTCAACGATTGGTATTGCCGATTGAGCATCTTTATATGTATCTAAGAAACGGTTATGAAACTTAGCCAAGAATTTTTGCATCAAAACATATCGTTCCTCTGCAGGGTCTAATTCACTTGTTAAAGGATCAACTAACTTTTTTTTGAAATTCTGAAGCGATCCATCTTTGTCTAGATATTCGGGTTTGAGCTCCTTCGCAATTTCATCCAGTTTGTATAGATAGTCCGTAGGTATTCTGGTTTTTTGTACCATTTTTGCGTAATCAACGCATAGGCGCAGGAAATGGAATGCCGGGGCCTGGTTGCTCACGTTAAACGCCAAAGACAACAACAGGGAAGAATTTCGTATCCACGATTCCAGCCCGTCGCGATTAATGAGCACTTCAGAAGGAAACATTTCTTCACAAAATTTAGTTACGAGAACATCCTCAAAACATTCGGACATTGAACTTGTCTCCAAATCGGCGTTTGAAGTATGCACGTCTTCGCTACCATCGTGTTCGCTTTCACTAGTGCTACTGTTGCTTTCTTCGTTACTCGATTCACTGTCACTGCTTTCACTTTCGCTTTCCCGATATTCTGTTCCCTTTGCGTCAGTCTCTGAATCATCAGGTTTATCAGCGCTATTCTTTAAAATAGATGACTCGCTTTCGATCATTTTAAACTCCGTCTCCATTCCATGCTTTCTTCTTTTTGCCATTTTTTTTTGATAGAGGTGTTCCGAATATTGCGATTGTTCATTCTTTCGTTTTAAATTTGGTGTGGCATTTTCCGACCTTTCGCATTCCACGTTTGTTTCCATGTCGGTTCTTTCTATCGAAATTGCTTCGTCATCCCTCGTTAAATTAGGCGAAACGCTGCCAGTCTCTATGGGCCTTGAGTTCACCTCCCTTTGAGATTTCTCTACAAATTGCTTGATTACATTCTCCACGACAGTTTCTTCCACAAACGGCTTACACAAATTAATCATTCGAATTTGATCAATTATTTGATGTTTAAAATTCCACATTAGCAAATGAGATTGAATGCAAGAATAGAGAGGATTCTCTGTGGACAAACCATAGTCGCTGGCGAAAGACGACAATGCCTTATTACCTATCTGTACTCTCTCCCTACGTTTCATGTTGTCACTGAAGGATGCTAAGGTTATATCAATAAAGTCTTCTGAATACGAATTAAGACACCATCCAGGAAGGTCTAGAATATCTGGAGCAATATTTGTCACAATATCTATGTAGTGTTTCATTTGTTTGTCTTGCGATTCCAGATTGTGTTCCTCGTCTTCGTCCGTGTACAAGTCATACGTTTCTAAGACTTGTTCTTTTGCAGCATTCACTTTCCGAACAATTACTTGACTAAAAGGCACGCTAAGCTCAAGACGGACGCCATCGATGATATATGACTCGGTTCCTAGTGGATCAGGAATTTTGAAAATGTCAAAAATAGTATCTCTTGAAATCAAGTCGCACCAAACATCGTTGTACTCGGCAGGAGCTTTCTCATCGGAAATGCGAGTTGGCCAGGCATTCTCTCGTTCCAAGAAGTAGATTATCTTGGCTAGTGGATTACGAACCAAACGGCAGAGATAATGTTCGATTGCGGATGAAAAGGTGGACGAGTTGATTAAGATTTCTTTTGTACAGGCGACCTTAACTGCCACCGATTCATAATTCTCTTGCTCGTTAACATACCTTATAACAATGCTTTGGATAGCGTTGAACACTTGTGTAGACTCGAAAAGATCCTTAGCCATTTTTAAAATTATGTCCAAAGGTCTCTGTTCTTTTATATACTTTATACAATTGAAACACCAAAGTAAACACTTGGAGTCACTTGAAAATTTCTTAAAGGACCAACTTGATTCAGTAAGGAGCTTTTCGATAGATTCGGAGCGAAATTCATTCATGGCAACTAACGGCTGTTCGATAACATCAAGGAAAGCCTGTTTCCAGCTGCAGAGATAATTAAATTGCCACCATGTGGCGCTTAAACCTGTTGTTCCTCGGCGAAGATGCACAAGAATGCAAATGTGTTTTTTCTGTTTCGCTAGATGGGAATTTTGGTAGGTTTTCGCGTAAGATCTTCGTTTTTCTTCAATGATTGATCGTGCAAGAAGCATGTGTTCGCCATCAAGCTCCGGTTTACATTGAAAAACTAGCAATTCTTTATCGGAAGAGAAGAAGTTTTCAACCCGGTCCTCGAGTTGCTTCTGTGCACTGTATGCTCCAAGTCGTTCCAACTGATACTTCATTTTTGTGTCGTCAAGACAATTGGCAATGTCCGTATGAACAGTGGCGTATGTCATTACTATAGTTTTGGAGCCAACGTCTTCTCCGGTCAGGTACGAAAACTCTTCATCTTCTACAACGTGCGCAATAAATGACGCCAGGCCGTTGTGTAATGGCTTCTCAAAATATTCTTTAGTAAGCATATTCACTTCTCGCGGGTTTTCTTTTACATGTTCGCATTTCTGGGTGCGTAGCACTCCATCGGGTGTTGCAATCCACATAAGATCATCTTTACATTTCTTTACAATCTCTTCGTTTGATTCGTCTGTATCGTTGCTATGTAACAGAACGAGTGATGGAAGTGTGTCTTCGTGAAAACCCATGAACATATCAGATTTTTTAAATTGCTCGTCTAAATCTTCAACACATGACATTTGTTCAACCCATGATTCTAACTCTTCAATAATTTCTTTTTGGTTTTCATTCAGCACGTCAGAGAAACGAAGTAACTGCTTTTCAAATCTGTTGAGGAATGGCGGATCAGAGTAATCGACTTTGTCCTGATCAACAAGAACAATGCAGCGAAATCCGTCGTTAACATAACACATTGGGTTGCTGTTGGCGCCAAGAGCCACTCGACAGTTCTTTCTCTTCCCAACCACAGAATAATTCTGATTTAACATATCATACAGACTTCCATAGATACATTCAAGATCACGCAATATCAGGATACAATCACGCTCCATGTAAAGGATGATGCGACTTAACATTCTGTAATTGTAGTCATCTGACACATCTTCCTCAAAACGACTTCCAAAAATTGTGATGGTTTCCTTTGCTGACTGTGAGAGATTCTGCTTGAGTATGCCAATAGCTGAATCTCCGTTTGTTATGAGCATCAAATGGCGAGCTTTTAGGTCGTCAAGATTCTCTTGAATAAGTGCAGTGACCGGAATTCTGACGTATTCCCTGCTTGTGGGCACGTGGAACTTTATCTTATCGACAAATATTTGCTGCACTTTGCTGGATTCAGCCGGGATGCCTCCGAAATTCCGGTGTAAGGCCAGATGAATTTTATCCATATCATCACAGCTGTTAGGACCAAGACTTTTGATAAGAGAGTAGTAGTCACGAAGGCCATGGAAATTCGCGTGTCCTTGTTGGGACAGGTATTCATGATAAGATTTGGCGAGACAATTCATCACACTGCTCGAAGAAGTATTCATTTTTTCTGTGGAATTTCGTTGAGCTTGATAAAGGGATATTGCTGTCTCTTCAAGATCCTTAACTGTGGGTTCTGGTCGTGACAAGTGTATGGCTCTGTTCATTTTAGCGGCATCCAACGCCCAATTTGAAATACCAACAACTGCAACTTCTGGTAATTCGCCTTTTCCTGGTTCTAAAATACTGTGCAGAACTTTGAGAGGATTGTTTGGAGAATTTTCTGCCAAACCAACTTCATCAAGAAGAACAACCGGCAACACATTCGCTTCTTTGTTGTGCTTTTTGTAATTTGATGCTTTTTCAAAAATTTTCGTTATTCCTTCAGACGTGGAAGATTCTGAACCTTGATAAGAAACGACGTAGAGCTGAGGTAGGGTCTTAAAGAATGGGTCTCTGGAATCTTTGCCTCGAAGACTACTTCTTATGAGTTGGATTGCCAATGATTTACTGCAACCGGGCTTTCCCACCACGAAAACAGGTATACGGTTAAGAATGGATACTAGCATGACAAAAACATTCTCTCGTAGAGCAGCATTTCTTGCTGTTCCTGAAGGAAGTTCCATTCGATCAAGGTAATCTTCTTGTTCCATTCGAATGATTGCTGAAAATTCCTCAACGCTTACGTTTGCCATTGTTGCAAATACTTGAGTCACACGTTCTTGATAGCGCCTCCTTAATTCGTCAGTCTCGAGTCGTGATAGATAACAATGAGCTAATGCAAGGATGATACTTTTCAAAACTGGTTCGGTATCAAACTGTTGTGCCACGTCACGATACTTCCTAAGATGTTCCTGATATCTATCGCCATCTCTCCTTGAAAAACGCCCCCGGTCTTCTATCATATTTATAAACCATTCCACTAGAAGAACATACCGACGAACATCACGTAAACTTACGCAGTAGGGATTATCTTCAGATTCGCGGATGAACCTTTGTGATTCGGCGATAAGCTCTGCTAAAACGTCCAGATATTTACCAGGGAGCGATTGTATCATTCTTTTGATGTATTCTTTTTCATCGTGAGGTGTCAAGGAACCATAGTCCCAAACATAATCCACCATGGCTTCTGGCAGTGGATGAACACGATACACGAGTTTGGAATATTCGTCCTTCATATTATTCATCTCCAAACCTGCGGTAAGTATGTGATCTTCAGTTCGTCTTTTGTACGGATTACATGCTGCAATGAACACTAAATTGGTAGCTAATGGTTGACCACCCATTAAATGATGACACAGAATCCCATTTATTAGTCCAAGATGACCACATGTGTTAATTTCATCAAGAAACACCCAAAAATTCTGATTAGGGTTCTCATTGGCAGCTTTATCCCGTTCTTTAACGAATTCCTTAATTTCTTCCTCACTTCGTCCTGCATGAATATTAAATGCGAAGAAAGGTATTTCGCAAATGTTTGCCAAATACTTTATCAAGCTCGTTTTGCCACATCCAGTTTCTCCCATGATTATAATAGGAACATTAGCTCTCATTCGGAGTATTATCAAGATCATCTTCAACATGTTATCTGGCGTTAGCGCGTAACCAGAAGATTCATTTTCCAGAGTAGAACCTTCTTCTG
The DNA here is from genome assembly GCF_004324835.1 of Dendronephthya gigantea. Taxonomy (NCBI): domain Eukaryota; kingdom Metazoa; phylum Cnidaria; class Anthozoa; order Malacalcyonacea; family Nephtheidae; genus Dendronephthya; species Dendronephthya gigantea. The sequence continues at coordinate 451,192 of NW_021163143.1, read as the reverse complement.
CTCCACGCGATTCTGTGCGAACGATTTTCTCCAATTTTTCCTGCAGTTGTTGCTGATTCATCAATTCAAAATCTTCAAGTTCTTTATTGGCTTCCTTAACTATTTGGTTTTTCAGCAGGTCTGAAACTTTTGGTGGGACATCTTCCTTTTTCCTGTAAAACGCTGTTATTGCCTGAGAATTGTTGCCATGAAATACTATCAGAAGATGGTTATTTTGTTCCCAGTGAATCATTTCCTCTACTCTTCCGATCATATGTTCGGCGATTGTGTTGGACTGAGTATCTGCTTCAAGCAGGTGGTATCTTGCGCTGCAAGTATTCAAAGCACGCGCGGCGAAGTTCTTCGACACTTCAAGCAATGCTTCAAATAGATTTCTTCGAACGCCCTTTTGTTTCTGTTCTACCATGTACTTTATATTATGAGTCATGAAAAAGGAGCTTTTTGAAAAATTTCTAAGTTGATTGGCGAGTAACCCCAAAAAAGTGTTTAGGGCGGTAAATGTTGTTTCAGAACTAGTCAAGTAGTACTTGCGAAGTAACTCGTGACACCTGTTAGCTGGAAGTGATTCAACTCTTTGTTGTCCTTTGAAGCGAACATCTGTGGATTCAAGTCGATTTCTGTCAAAAACATCCAGATACTGGCAAACTACCTGAATGTCGCTTGTTGTTTTTTTACTTACTTTCAAGTTCTTATAGTCATCCCATTTTAATTCCTTGCAAGTAAAAGACTGAGAGATTACCAAGGATTCGCAGAGCCGATCATTTAATGAATTAGCGACTTCAATATACACATGAGTGTTGCGAAGACTGTATAACTGGGTTCCACACGAGACCATCCCTGTGACAATTAACTGGAACAAAAATGTGTCCAACAAAATTGGATCATCGACTTCTCCAATATCAAAATGAAGACATTGGAAATTTCTGAGATGAATCTGTTTTAAGCGTCGAATAATCTTGCTTTGGTCAAATTGGCCACTAATGGGAAATGTGACAACATTCATTTCTTTCTCGAGCGCTTCCTCCCGAATGAATTCTGTTTTACCAAGTCCTGGTAATGTTGACGTCACGAACTTCACATCTGGCCATGAAGATCTGAAACGTTGAGAAATTTCAGGATTTGACATTCCAGGAATGCGATGAGAGAACTGTGAGAACTCCTCAATGATGTGATGGTCATCTCCTCCCCGGCAGATAATCGCCAAAAGATAATTTGGGTTATTTTTTCGTTCGGCTTTAATGAATTCTATCAAATTGAACTGAACTTCGTTTTCTAGTAGTTCAACATTTGCAAGACAAAATAGAGTTTTGTTCTGAAAAGGTTTGTTTCTAGCAAAACATCTTCGCAAAAATAATTTGATTTCTCTCCACTGCTTGTTTGCATCACAAAAAATAATTTGATTAAGTTCAGGGTAAGTATTTAGTGTATTTTCATACAAGGAAAGCACGACGTTGATGGTGGGTGCCGTACTATTCTTCTTCAAAGCGACAACATAAAGTTCACCAGGTTGGACTTCTGAGTTTTGCTGATGCTCAAAACAAGATGTTTGGTCTTTCAAAATCGCTCTTTCTGTGGGACGAGTTTTTGCAAAAATTTCATCCAATGCGTTTCCAATTATCAAAATAATTTCATCTGGATTACATTCAGAATTATTTTGTTGATTTTTCGAATGATTTTCTGACTGTTTCTCTCCATAATCTCGTAAATATTGTTCTTCAATATTTGAATCAACAAAACGGATCAATGTGAGGAGGTTTTCAAAATCAACTTCACTTCGGTTCCGATTTGTTAAGAAGTTATATAGCACGCACAGTTGGTCAGACCAGTAATAGTTAAGAAAATGATGTTGCCGGCGAGCATCGTCTAAGCTTTTCTCCCAATCACACAATTCGTCTTGTAGTTCTTTTTTCTTTTCTTGGAGCTCCTCTACACCTGTTAGCGTGACTTTATTCATGGTCTGGTACTTGATATATCCAGACGATAGCAATTTCAGAATCAACTCTTCGATGTCACACAAAATATTGACCTGGTCAATGAAGTCAACAAAGTTAACACGTTGTTCCATACTTTCGTCGTTTTCTGATGAATGTTTCCATGAACGGTCAGGGCTAACGATAAGATGGGCACGGCTGCGGAGATCACGTAGATCTGACAGAATGTAACTAGCTTCTGATTCATCTTTTTTCTTGTACTTTATTTCAATCTTGCAAACGCCTTCTTCCTCAAGAGAAATGCAGGCGTACCCTTTAGTTAAACAATGAGTGATTATCTCTCTTGTGACTTCCCCGCGGTTTGCTACACTATGATATAACTGCTGAAGGCTATGCACATGTGCATTACATTGGTGAATTTTTACTGCCATGTTTTCGTTATCTTCGCATTGATTCTTTATTTCCTGCAAAACGTGTTGAGGTAGTTGATCACCTGAAGCATTATTCTGGCACACTTCAATGACAGGAGCCAGAAATCCGTGCACATGAATAAGTTCTGAAACCAACGACTCCGATACAAATTGATCAGAATGTTCCTCAACAGCATCAATTAGTATGCGGATGTCCACGTGGATGATTTCTTTAAGAAATTCAATCAATTCACTGGATTGTCCTAACACGTCAATAACATCATAATCATTCTCGTTTAGATACTCGCCAATGATTCCCTGAACATCAGCCATTGGCTCGTGTAGTTGTTGTAAGCAAATTGAGCTATCAGGTTTAAATTCTTCTTCGAATTTCGTTAACGTAGCGACCAAATTATTGTTCGGCTTACGAAGTTTAAAGGTATCCAATGCTTTAAACGTGACACAGACATCTTTCTGAACACTTTCGTATTTAACATAATCCAACATATACTGCCTTAAATTATCCGGAATTAATTGGGGGCTTAAATTCTTTTCCAAAATTGATAGTTCCTTCTTTAAGTCCTCCTCATCTCGTATACCTTCTAAAATCTTCATTGTTTCGAACGTTTGCGACTCAGGATCATCGCTCAACTTTTTCCATTTCTCTTTGAACTGTTGGATAGTTTCAGTTGTAAGCAACGTGAATAATAAATATAACGCCTTGGTATCGTCATCGTCGGAGGAGTAAGTGGAAATGTTTTTAACACAGTCTTCAGCAATGTTCCTGAATGACACACTGTCCATTACAGGTTCGAGTTTGGAGGATAGCTCCAATAGCGGTAGAAGTGGTCCCCAGAAGTCATCGTTTAAATCTTTAAGTATTTTAGTTTTCAGGTGCTCTCTTTTTTCATTTAATATTTGTGGGAATTGAACTGAGTTTATCGCTTTTGCAAATTTTATTGCCGATTCCAAGCACGATAATTTTTCGCGGACAACTCTTTCCTTCTCGACTAGATTTTTTATCATGGTGAGATTATGCTGTTGTCTGGAATCTATATTTTCTTGAGGTGTTCTCTGGACCGCGTAAGCCAAAAGCAAGGATAGTTCATTCTCATACTTCGCCACGAGGCTTAAAAATTCTACGGATATTTCTTCTTTTTCCAAACAACTCGCAAGATTTTGCCAGATTCTTTTCCCATTTCGGAATTTTGACTCCCGTTCAAAGTCTCCTACAAAAGTGGCAGGTATTCACTATAGAAGTTACAGTGCGACTCGTAGCAATTATAAGTATAAAGGTTTCTAGACAAAAGCTTTTCTCTTATCATTTAGGGCAAATACAAAAGATTATGCTTCACAGACAGCTATAGTTCTTTTTCAATTATTGCCATGTAGACAAAGATATAATATATAGGAGCAAAACTTTTAATGGATATTTTAAATATCATTCATTCCCTTCCTTACCCTTCATTCTGCTAGAACAAAAACGTATTAAAAATGAGTATTCAAAATGCACCGAAAAAGAAAAGAAAATAAAAAAAGGAAAGACAATAGACAATTGCTTCCTAAGACTAATATCTTTCAGGGTGCTTTGAAATACTCTGATAAGCTGTTTTGTGTAATCTATAGTTTATCAGGTGTCAAGATGACAGTTGATTTGAATATTCGGATCCCTACATACATATTTACCACTGTATATACAAATTACAGAGTGTAAAAAAGTTTACACCAAAGACTTGACGGATACCAAATTTTGAGGGACCTTATCAGTTGATAAAACCTTTCCCGAGTTTGCTTCTTCGCCACACATAGGGTAGTGTTTATTACCGGACCCCCCTCCCCCTTCTATAGCAGTTGATTTGATTCGATGTGAAAATATTTAGTGTTAGAGTATATAAACATGCAGATGGTATTAAAAGTACCCATGTTTACCAAAAGGTTCTTAAATTTAGCTCATTGATTTTAAACTATAGGACTATTTTATAATTGTTCACTTTATACACCCTGTATAGTTTTACCTAACTATACCATATGTTTCAACAAACCAGGCCAATAGCTTTACTCAAAATAAATGAATATATATGCGCTAATGCGCACATGCATGCATATGTGCATATATGTGTAGCTCAGACACTTACTCTCTGTACGAAACAATGCAATCCATATTTCACAATATTGTAGCATGGTCAAAAAATTTTTCTCGGTCGGCGAATACTGCTTCTTTTCATAATTGGGGATTTCCAATGAATCCAACACACATTTGAAAAGTTGACTGCGAAAACTGTAAAAAAAATTAATGTGTTTTTTAACATTTAATTGGTTTTTTATTATTTCGATCATATCTACTGTTGAAATACAGTACTATTTATTCTTCCTAAAACATCGATACTCTCACAAATATCCTCCCAATTAAACTAAAAAAAGTGGCAAATGGCACTTGTTTGGTTAAAAATGTAACGGTTTAAAATAGTAAATTACAGTAACTGGTGAACAGTGCGAAAAAACTCGCTCTGTAACATGTAAAATTGTCTTACAAATTGCTTTTGTTTTAAAGTAGATATGAACATTTTTTTGGGGGCTGTAAAAACTTTTGATCAAGTACTGTATATTGGAAATATAAAAAAATGATTGGAATATTCAGCTTGATGTTGAAAAGTAACTATACATATGTAGCTATAGCTGCATGTGAATTTTTTCTAGTACTTTCAGATTGAACTTAAAGCTTTATGAACAATTAAGCGTTGTTTCTTTTTACTCTACCTTGAATTGTAAAAGTTATTCATTGTTTCTTTCGTATTCACCAGATTGAAATTTTGACGCAGTACTTCGTCCACAAGTTTGAACAAATTACTTCTAACATCCGACGGAAGATCGACGTTACTGATTTCTCCTGATTCTTTAATGATAAGCGCGTAATCTACATTTTCAAGCAACCAATTGCGAACAGTTTTTCCAAGTTCGCTGAACATAGTTTTGTTCTCGCGAACAGGTAGGCATGAAATAAAGTCTTTAAAAAGGCAATGGGCCGTTAACACCATATTTCCGGCTATCCCATGATTCTTTTCATCAGCTGCAGTTTCCAACTTTCTTATCAACCATGACTTTCCAATCGCCACTTTCTTTAAAGGGAGAGATTTCCACTTGGATTCAAATTTCGGGCTCTTTAGAAACTCTAACACCATGTTCTGACGGCGAGGGGAGGACGACTTTGACAGAAACATAAGAATATCATGGGATTGTTCCTTGGGCAGATGTAATGTTAATTGCTGAAAATCTGCAATATCTTCATCTGTAAGGTGCGCATCAGATTTCGCAAACCTCCGAAGATATTCATACAATGATCCCCATTTTAAATTGCGGATTTTCGCAGGTATAATCAGAAGCTTCTTCAATACTTCTCCTATTGTAGAGTTATTTTCATTGCTTTGCAGGCGCTCCAAGTAACAGTCGGCAAAAAATTTTAGCCTTTCTTTCTCAGTGAAAAAACATTTCTTCATATTCTTATCTTCACACAACCTAAACAGATCATGTCCTTCTGGAGCTGACTGAAGCACCATTTTTAGTAATTCTCGAAGAGTTAATTGACTTTTCCAATTGACCTTTTCAATATTAGGTAGTAATAAAGAGAGTAAATAATTGTAATGACTCAGCTCATAGTTTAAGTGAGCCATTTGAAATTGTAAAAGCCGTTTCGTATCGCGGTAATAGGGGTAAAAATATACAACCAAAGTAAGCCATCCAGGGTAACTGCAGTTTTCTACAAGAATACGAGACAGCTGTTCTAATGGTTGACAGAACGAAAACGACATGTTAAAACAGTTATATTTTGCACACTCTGCTAGGCATCCGAGTAACTTGTCGAAAGCGCATTTTACTTGTTCCGATTGAGGTATTTGTAATCCATAAGGGGGCATTAAATGACCTAATACATAACATAAATACAATCCTTGCATAGGATGTAAATGATCGAGATTCGTGCAATCGATAACCCATTGAAGAAGTGTGTCGAACTGTTGAGCATCCAATGTAAGTTTTGGTATTTGCCGAAGAGCATGATTGATGTCTCCATTCATATTTTGGGTCGAAAACCAAAATTTCAGTAAAGGGAAAATTCCATGAACTCCAATACCATGTTCGTTCGTAGTATACTAGATGATGAAAAGTATAATTTAAAAATGGGCATCTTAAAACTCCCACTGACTTAAGGCCCGGTTATACACGGTGCAATTTTTCTTGCAACTTGCAATGCAATTCTTCTTTTGAGAGATGTAGATTTGGCAACTACCGAATTTTTATCTTTATTATATACTCCATGCCCTTTTTTTACTCTTACCTTTTGAAGACTCTTCACTAATTTACATCTCTTAAAAGTAGAATTGCATTGCAAGTTGCAAGAAAAATTGCACCGTGTAACATGGCCTTTGCCCTTTAGGTACGACAAAATGTGGATTTAATTGACAGACTGAACGAATCTGTCGGTGAAGTTGACTGTAATTAAGTTTTAACATGGCTGCATGCGATATTTTTTATTTGAAATATACTGTATCTATTGGCCTTACTCAATCTGTATAACTTGAACGCTAATTCCAAATATACGCATGCATGGGAATCCTGCAAATACGAAAACGCTTGATGGTAACGTACATGCAAACTCGAAGTTAAATTACGCATTTCTATAATTTGTTTCGCTGTTCTTCGCTCTCGCTCAACATTTTCCTGGTTTGGCACATTTTTGAAATCATTTTGGTTGCATGTCCTAATTGTACGAGCAACATTTCGCATTATTATTTCTTATTTACTAATTTAGCATATAAAAAGTGCTTTTTCGAGATTCCTTGAGACATAATCGTCAATGCAGGCATTAGAGATTCTTGTCAAAACACAATCCTGCCGGTCTTATTTTGTACTTTTGCCAGTATTTTCGTTTACCTTTCTGGCCTTTTTTAGTTTCTACAGCGCTGTTTAGTTGGCATATGCAAATAACTAACCAATTCATTTTATTATGCTAATAATAAATATCTTCAAATTTTTGGTCCAGTTATATTTAATATATTATATTATGTTAAACGTATTTCATTAGTAAATATATAGGCCAACAGCGTAACATATAGGGTATTATTGTGGTATATGATATTATATACATGCTTAAAAATACACTTATCTTAAAAATGCTTAGGTTGCTGCAATGTTATATAAACAGGATTTCACAACATTTTAGTGTCCATATTATTCACAGTGGTCATCAAATTCAGCTTCAAACACAAATAAATTTAACAACTGTACCCTATTGTGCATGCATGGTAGGCCCATCACCTTGAATGCATATATTTACTGCGCCGCCCTTTCCATGCAGTTTATGCAAGTTTTGAAAATATTTTTGAATTTAAGTACCTGTTGGATATTTCCTTTCACTTGGAAGGGATATTGCCTTTCACTTGGTCGCTGCTTTTCATTCAAAATCACTTCAGGAGGAATATGCATGTGAGATGTTTCTGTATTTGACGCCTGACCCACGTTTCCCTCATGAAACTGCTGTTTATCCGCTGTGCATTTTTGACGCTTTGGAGCAACTTCTTCAAACGATAACAGCCGTTTTCTCCCCCTGTCTGTTTCGTGAGTCTCTTTTTGGGATGACATTTTACCATTATGCTTATTTTTTCCTCTGTTTTTCTTTTTTTTACCTTTCTTATTTTTCCCCATGATTTTTAGCCCTGTTGATATATACAAATAAAACACTTCTCAATATAAGCAAGCAAATACTGAATCACTAAATACTAATTCCGTTGGTCATACATATATGGAAATTGTAGGAAAATATTTTTCATTATAAAGAAAATCTTTTCAGGACGTGATGTATTATTTCAATCTCTCGCGTGCAGGCATTTTTGTATTTGGCTTGACGTACAGGAAAATGCTAAGCAATCTTGTAGTCATAACTAGAATGGTCTTGAACATTTCTAAACTCACAATCCATGTTCTGTTTTATAGTTTAAAACTTCTTAACCGCGGTGTTTGACCGCGCTACCTATACGCTACCCACAAAATTGAGTGCGTTATGGTTTCTAACAAGAACCACTTCCGTTAAATTACTTGGAATTAGTCTTCCTAGAATTCACTTCAAAGAGCGAGCCTAATTTAGAAAGTATACATATATATTATTATATATATAACCAAAGAGCAGCGTGGCAGTGTCTTCAAACAACTGAGCATCAAATGTAGTATAACAACTGCCTAAATAGACAAAACATTTAGGCAGTTGTTATACCACATTTGATGCTCAGTTATATAATATATATGTTAATTAGTTCGTATATAATTTCGATAAACGTACTAAACCCTCATGAAAAACAGCAATGCTCATGAGGCTAGCGTGTTTAAATAAAGTATTATGTGTGTAGGTTATTTTATATAGTGACTTAAACAAGCACTCAAACAAGTATGTTATGAATAGCCGAAGCGCGTCTCCTATTATTTGAGTAGCAAAGATATTTTCGTAATTTGGCAGACAATTGCGAAACTATGCATGCAGATGGTTGTGTACACTTGACGTGGAAAAGGTAAAATAAATGGAAGTAAAGCATACAGTTGTTTGATTTGTTTCACATAGCTACGAACTCGCTCTTGTCTTTATTAAAACGTGCCATAAATGTTCTGTTAGGAATAAAGTAAGAAGCAGGCTAAATTGAAAATAAGCTGGGTTTACAATAATTATATATATATATAGTTTATAATTATATATAACATGATGATGCATAACATGAGTTTCCATACGAAAAGACATACCTTTTCAACTGATTTCTTTGTTAATGACGCCACATTCCAACCAAAACCATTACCAGTTTAACTGAAGACTCTATCTACTTGTAGGGCGTTGTTTGCAATGTGAATAACGTATCATATTACCAGCCGCCAAATTCCGGTATAAAGTCCCCACTCAGGCCACTATTATATGAGTAACTTTCGTTTTGCCAGGTTCGGTGCATGCCAATCCACTGTCATTTACCGTGATACCTTAAATAATTGTCGCTGCATGGATGTATTGTTGTAATTTTAACCTTGGAGGAAATCCCACTGAAATAAAATCTTACTGAATAATTTATATGCATATCAATTGTCCCTCCCTGCATGTATAGTGATATTTGCATATATACAATTACCTGCCCTATATATAGCCGACACCATCTGTAAGCTGTTGTGCTTCAATCTTCATAATAGAAGTTATTCATTTTAGCGAAAGAAACAGAAGAAAAAATCACGACACTGAAACTTAGGTTAGCGAACATAAGTACATAATTTTATTTCAAACGTTTTGCGGGCAAGTTGAAGCGGAATCTTTTTTTCGTAATACAGCATCATTCGCGACGCTAAGTCTGTACGACACTTCCGTTGAATTACTTGGAACTTTATACGATCTTTCTAGAATTAGAATTGATTGGATTGTGTAATGAACTGTAGTTGCATTGTTGAAGCCGAAGCTTAACTTCATTTATTGTGAATTGGTGTACATCTCTGGACAAATCTGACTTGAAACAAGCTGAAAATCATGAAATGTCATCTGTGCAAAGAAGACAAGCTTTCCAAAGAGTTTCCGTTTTATAGTCTGACTGATGATTGTAATCACGCATTACTTCATTGCCTTGATGTGAGTATTTCACTTTCAGTGGCCAATTTTATCAAATAACTTACCACCTAGACTTATATTTTACAGTATCTTTAATTTTGTATTCGGTTATGTTATAACCTTTAGTTAGCAAGGTTTAGTTAAAGTCAGGAAAGTGGAATTATCATTAATATGTCGATGCTGTATGCACTAAGCTTTCTCATGCCAAATATATTATGAACAATTTTGACGTTGCCACAGGAAAGAAACTGGGAAAGCTTAGCAAGATCGCGATGTTTTATAAAATAGATGCTGCAAAGTCAACTTCAAATTTGCTAGCTATTTTTCTTAAGACAGCCGGATTTATTCTCGATAAATTCATTCCAAAAATTTTGAATGGAGGTATTTGCATTAATCGGTCCACCCCTGCATGTGTTGCATTTCCTGTATAGACTAAAACAGAGCAAGACAATTCGGGGCAATTTCTCTTTTATGAGTTTCTTCATCGGATGTTAAAGCTATATATTCATATAATTTTTTTGACCGCTCTGCTTGTTGGAGTTGTTGAGACGACAACTGAAGCGGCGTATGCTGTAATCGTCGAGTATTGTATTAGACTACACCCCTCTATAAAGGACAAGGTATTAAAGTTGGGACTACTTTTCACTGCACAATTGAAAACTTGGCGCATATAAATGCAGAAATCTCTTTCGTTATTAGACAAAGTTTTTCTTGTTATTGAAAGTCTATAAGAAACGGGTTCCTACGGAACTGCGCGAATGTTTTCACTTTTTCTCAGGATATATGCATGTGCATGTAAAGGAGAGCTAGCGCTTTTAATTTCTCAAACTCAGATTAATGATCAACATATAGAGTATTCTTATAAACAAATTTTCCACGTCCCTGCCTCCTCAATGTGACAATGTGAGACTTCGAAATTTGGGTCTGTTATGTTTTGCAGTTGGGCTAAATTTATATATAACACTTGCAAACTCGCGGATTCATGAGTTGGACAATTTGAGAAAATTTTTATTCTCAAGATCAATCGTGCACTTTTAATCGTGAACTCGAACTTAGTTAATCGACATCTCGGAATTTTGGATCCCCATTAACATTTTTCTCCAAACAAATAAAAAACGTAAAATTATCAGGTGTTCAGTGCTTTTTATAAGCAAAGCAAGCCCAGGTATACATTGACTCATTTTCATTTTGTTTTAGTGTTCAATTTCATCCGTCAAAAACTCCAACAAATGTTCGCAGTGCGACAGTTTTGTGGATGAAAATAATAAACGATATCAACAATATCTGAAGACGATGAATTTCTTGTTTCCAAATGAAGAAGAAGACGAAGATAATAATTCCATTGTGGAAATGGATATTGCAGAAGGAGAGATAAAGGTGATCACCTTGTCTGGGGAACATGCAATTCTGAAATATCAACGACGAAAGACGATTCGTGTTGTCAAAGAAGAAGTCGAGAGAGAATTGAAAACTCCCCCAGAGAGACAACGCCTGCTTTATCAGGAGAAAGAGTTGAAGGTATTTTTGCTATGGTATTTATCTTTGAAATTCTAAGGATCTAATTAAATGCTCTCTCTATACCCACTCATATATCGTATTTTTAGTCTCTAGTCGCTATATCCAAACAACCAAACGCTCTTTATGAACTTCTCATCAAAACAAAAATCGTCATTTGCGCTTGTGACTTATTTTGTTCGTACTACGACGGCAAAATGTTTTTTTTAGTCTAATTGTTAAATTATATATAGAAACCTCAAAAACCTGACCAATACGAATTCCATGTAGAGAATGGCTTAATTTTAGATTCTAAAATGATTCGCATCTTCTATACTATTTCAGATGAAAGATGAGAATAATAAGGAATTGACACTAGAAGATTTCAACATACCACCTAACGCTACTCTCCAGCTCATCATTAAACTATGTGATGTTCCTGATGATCTGGAAAAGCTTGTTTTTGATTTTTGTTGGGGTTTGCCAAGTGGTACGAGGAAAGACTATCTGGATGTTGCAGTTTTTGTTTATACCGGACGATCTTTCGTTGAAACAATATACTATAGTAATACTTCAATATCGGAATGCCCTGGCGTGATACATTCTGGTCCGGCTGATATGGACTACGAAAAACGAGAGGGGCATCACAGGGTTGATATCGATTTAAAATCAGTTCCTCGACACATTGATAAACTTGTATTTACCTTAAGCGCTTGGCGTTCATCTAATATCGGGAAATATCGTTTTCGCCGACTTCGTTTTTATGATGTTAACAATCCCGACGTGGAACTATGCAGCGATAATATGGACACTGCGCTGCACAATGAGTCCATAGTTATGTGTTATTTAACAAGAAAAGGAGATAAATGGACTGTCCTAAGTCTCAAGCATGGTGCAGAAGGAAACACCAGGTCTTTCCACAAGACTTACTGTCCACTTCGAGAAGACATTCAAAAGCTGATAAATCGCGGATTTATCAGTTAACCATATCCACAAAAGGAACTTCTATGTAGTTTTTTATCTAGCTTCTTATCGAGTAAAGTGATCGAAATGAAACAACTTTCATTAGTTACATATATATAGATTTGCTTTTTAAGGAAATTCATGGAGATATTACTTATTTAAAATCGGTACATTATTTCTGGATGTTTAAAAATTGATCAATCTATAACCATGCATGCTATAGTATGTATCGTATATGTATCAAAAATATTATGCAATAGAAAAATTCACGATTCTAAGGACCTTACATGCAATAAGTCCATATGTAATATTCTAATGACTTCGTTATCGTTTTTACCTCATGTTGCCAGTCTGATAAATCTATTACAGAATTCTCAGCTAATAAGAAATTGTACGTTGAATCTCTGACTTTGTGCTGTTAGTTACATTTCCTTTTTATTTAGAATATATGAATTAATTATCACAATTTGTCTCTTTCAGCAATTAAAACAAATTGTCTTTTATCAATGTTTCTATTTCCCGCTTTATGGGACCATAATTTCTTGTAAACCCGCTGCAACCCACCTTCATGTCTATTACCTCCCATCTGCCGTTATTTTTCGACAAACAACACATGATAATGGTCTTATAATCTTTGAGATGGACGTCAACCTCGTCGTCACACAATTGTTGGTCAGGAGAGTTGACATCATAAAAATTGAGCCTGTAGTAGGGATATGATGAAACATTGGCCGAAGCCCAAGCACTTAGTGTAAACACTAATTTATTAACATTATGTGGAACAGACTTGAGGTTTAACTGGACTTGATGACGACCTTCCCGCTTGTAATAATACATTTTTGCAGGACCTGAGTGTTCGACGCCTGGACAGTAGTCGAGATGACGATTAAAGTAATTGATGACGCCAAGATTTCTCCAGTCGCTGTAAACCAGAACGGAGACATCTAAGTAATCCTTGTTGCGTCCGTGAGGCAATCCCCAGAAGAAATCAAAAACAGCATTTTCAAGATCGTCTGGAACTGCACATAGAACAATAATGAGGTGCAATTTGCTTTCTGGTGGAACTTTGTGGTCTCGCAGCGTAAGCATTTTACGATCCTCGTTTCTCACCTAAAAATACACATTTGTGAAACTTATTCATAGTTTCATACACTCTGTTTTAAAACTTAGTTAACCTAAAAAAAAACACTGTAGACATGGGCCTCTAATGAGTGTTCGTAGTTTTGGTGCCAATTTTGCGAAATAGTGTCTAGAATTTTCCCCAAACATTTCTACCTTCTTCAACAACAGTACCTTCAACTCTTTGTTTTGGTAAAGTAAACGTTGTTTTTCCGGAGGCGTTTTCAGCTGGCTTTCCACTTCTCTCTTAATGTCCAGGATCTTTCTGTGGGGAGTATACGAGAGAGTTGCTGACTCACCAGAGATGGTTGTCACGTAAATATTTCCAGACACAGCAGCTGTACATTGTGCCTGGTGGTAACCATCGTCCTCACTCTCCACTTCAGGAGGGAAGAGGAAATCCAGTGTTTCTAAATACTCCTGATATATCTCATTGTCTTCTCTCACCGGAGTCTCACACTGGGAGCATTTGTTGCGTTTCTTCACAGACTCTGTGGCACACTTGAAATGTCGTGAGAGTTAGATAAGGGACGTGAAGTATATATGGTGACATGTAGTCAAAAAAGCTTAATTTAACTGATTTATTTTCTTCACTGTTGAAATTTTGCTTATAAATATATGAGTATCGATAGAACAAGTCAAACAGACTTTGGAGACCCGGTGAAACGCTGAGAAAAGATCGTTTGCACTTACGCTCAAGCATGCCTGGAGCCAGAAAAAATGGTGTAGCAAAACCCAAATCATCATCTATATCTCATTTTACAGACCTTTACTCCCGGCATAAATTCCATTTGCCATTTTGCCAAAAACAAAGTCTTATAAGTCTTAACTGAAATATGTCATATGAGGGGATAATTGCATGCATTTAGCTATGACCTATGTCTAAACTGCATGACAACATGTATGCTAGCTGACGAACTTACATATGCAATTTTGGGCTCACTGTAGCTGGCAAAATGTCTTGCATGGGGTGCAAAAACAAAATAAAGTTTAATGCATGCATGGCATATCCGTGATTCTGTAATTGTCTCTCTTTTAACAATAGGGACCTTTAAGGTGGTTTTCCACTAGGCGAAAAAGTTCGAGCGGAACGAAAATTTTCGACGGCAATTCCTACTGCACATGCGTAATACATGCTTGGCAATTTCGACTGCGATACAATTCTCTTCGCCATGTAGTTGAAATCTCGGCGACTTTTTTCGATTTAGGCAAGCATGTAGGACGCGAACGCGACGACGACGGCTATCAATACAATTGAAAAGCAATGAATAATTAAAGACCCATGATGGTTTTAGACGTCGTCTTCGTTTTGTTTATAACGCGAACACGTCGTTTTTTATGTCTTGCCTAGAACGGTTGCCTTTCAGGACCCAGCGAGCCGCCGAGCCCTACCTCGAATTAGGCTCTATAGAATTGTCCTTGAACTATATCTCACTAAATCAGTACAATTAATAATATACAACAACCACTTTTCCATAGCATTTAATAAAGGAGAATTTCAGCCGCGTCGTCGTCGTGTTGCCGTCCAATAAGCTTAACGGGTCCCTTTAATGTTTACAAGACGCCTTTATCACTACAAACGTGTACTGGTATGTTAAACTCAAAATACATAAGCTTAAACTCTACCATAGTCCATACAGTTAAACTCTCTGTAAACGTATTGTGTCTGTGTATTTTTATACTGAAACAAGTTTGAGTTTTATATTTTATGTTCACAAATGCAATATGCGGCAATCGGCATATTATTTATTTGGATGAAGACAAACAAATTAAGTCAAGTAAAGAATTGCGTTAGATAATACTATATTGCAAAGTAATAACAGGCTGTACAACACAAAATAATCCCAGCTATACATTTTTGTATATGTAAAGTTTACAACACATTATATTACGTGCAATGTAAAAGTATTCTTGTATACTTACATCGAGGCAGTGAAGTAATGGATGATCACAATCCTCAGTCAGGGGATAAAATGGAAATTCTTTTGAAAGTTTATCGTCTTGGCAGCTATGACATTTCATGATTTCGTCTTTAAATCGACCTTTAGGATGAATACTAAAATCGTATTTGATTTATTTAGTTATTGCAACTAAACTTGCCCTCTCTGGGCAAACGCATAAATCGAAGTATACTTCAACGGAAGTAGAGACCTGCATGCATAACAAACAATTTACCAGTTTGGTCTAATTATGACGTTTATAAATGTATGGAGATTTGATACACTGCTAGTTCCAATGAGAAGGTAAAAACAGGATAAAAATACACAATATAGACCATAGATATAATAGATCTATGATACAGACATACGCTGTATCGTCTGAATATGTAATTTGATAACGAAACTAGACTAGAACTACTTCATTTCTGGGAAGCGTGTATTGTTATTCCTGGAAGTGTTTACGCATGTTGCTATAGGCAAATACAGGTATATATAAAGAAGCCAATTGTGAAACCAACATTTATTACGTTTTTCCAGCGGGACGGTTATACTTTTATCAAAGTTGAACAAAAGTATGGACAAAATGTGATTAAACTTCATTGGGGGAACATTATACAGTAATAAGGTAACACTTTTTGAATATCGAAACCCGATTTGTATTATTGTCGTTGGTGTTGATTACAATCGTCAGTTTACAAGCAGAGCATTGTATCAGAGTTATATTGGATTGCTTTTTTGTTATATTTTATTATGCGGGTGTTGTCATAGGGATTTTTTTATATTTCATTATTCATATTTCACTGTACGTACGTCGATCCTGCAGTATACAGAGCCAACGTTTCACTAGTTTTTAGGTTTCGAAATGATAATCGCAGTTTCAGTTTGAAGGGAGGAGCTAGGCCGGAAGAAGCAAAGAGAGCATTATTATTTCATAAATATTATTACGCCAACCTGACGACAGTCAAACCTAATAGCGTAGTTAGTACTTGCTGGTTTTAATTTTCATGCTATATTGAGAAATATAGCAGAACAACCTAATTGTACTCCACTTCAAATTGGTAGTTTTGAAAAGCGAAACTATGTCGCCCTGCCTGAATGATCTCAAACTTCGGCCTTCAACCAAGTAACGCGCGGAATATTTTATTTCAGCTTAAAATCTCCGGCAAAATACGTTTTAATCAAATGATACATTTTTCAATTAAAGTATATATACTTATAGCTATTATAAATTCAATTGCATAATATTATATAGTGTTCAAGCTTTTTGGTGGAGGGCGGTCCAGATTCGTGTTGTTTTGTGGGCGATTTTTGACGTCGATTTTCTTCTCTTGGTGTATGCTATTAAGTAAATTTACCAGAGTATGTTACTTTACTTCGCCCAGCTTATACAACTGCGTATATAATTCACACAATAACATACGCTAGAAAGACAAAATCGCCGATGAAAATTGCCCGTGTATAGCCGCTGCTATAAGACCGACAGATTCTCCTTCAAAGTGATTGTTTTCACGGTATGTAAACATGAAGATAGGAATAAACATGCAACCTCCTGAATATGCACCCGACGACTGGAGAAGAGTTTTCACGCATCAGCCATGATTACGCTCAATAAAATAGTCTATTTCTCTATAGGATTCCATTTTCCTTGCTTGAAGATAAAAGGAATCCCACAATTTGGAATGCATGCAGTACTGCATGAACCCAGTGGCGTAGCAAGCCTGACGATTTAGTCATGCTATGCAAATTTTATGTTATAATTATTCATTTCTTTAGAAATTCATTGTTTTCACCGTCGATGATCACCAAAAAATCGTACGACAAAAATCGCGTCGTGTGCGCTAAAGTCGTCTGTCCTTTGCTTGTTTGACCAATTACGGACCAAAGGCGGATTTCCAATCAGTGCAAGATGTCGCGATCGATTTAAAAGCGATCGCAAAATTAAAAATCGATCGCGCGACATCTTGCACTGAATGGAAATGGTAGCCGCTTAGATGCTTTATAAATGCTTGATATAGTTTCACTTCAAAAAGTCAACAGGCCATTTCGTATCCTTGATTGCTGAATCAGATGTTGTGCGTGCGTCGTTGAAGGTAGTCTCCCGTCCTTCCATAAAAATCCATACTTGTAATTTCACAGTTTTCTCTCGTCAGTCACTCAACAGCGAAGCTCATGTGCCAGTCAATAATAAAACTTGTTAAAGGGGACATTTTCGTCTCGGCAAATCAGATTCGAGAGTCATATTTCATGTTATGTTTTAGGTCAAATTACGATGGGCAAGCCTAAAGGTGGCGGAAAACCTAAATCAAAGGGAAAGAAAAATCAAGCGAAAAAGAAACCTGAGAAGAAAAAGAAAGCAAAGGAGAAAGAAAAGAAGGGCGATCATAAGGAAGATGTTGATGTTGGCCAGTCTTCTCGCGCTGAAGATGATAATTCAACTGCAGCTAAAAGTGAGAAATCTTTAAGTCAGAAAGAAAAGCGGAAATTAAAGAAAGAGAACGCTAAGAAGTCAAAAGACCTTTCAAAGGATTCGCATGAGTCAAGCAGAACTGACAGCCAGTCAAAAACCACAGATTTCGAGAACTCTATTTCAAGCAGCAATCAGTTATCACCTCAAACAGGACAATCAAGATCAAATGATGCTAAGGAGCTGGAGGGAAAAGAAACAAGCAGTAGCGGTGCAGAATCATCTCCGGTATCCAGTGGTGACAAATTACAAAAAGTAATGATTTAGTTTCTACACTTGTGTATCAGAGATTTCATAAGAACTGGAGTCACCGCCTGTCATACGTGATTGATCTAAAAGCTCACGTACACTAGTATTTCACAATGCGGCCGTTCCATGATAGCGTCTCCAGAAGCTTGCCTTTCAGTATTCCCCCCTAATTTTCCCGATTCCGTGCTTTTAAATTCATCATCTTTTTTATAATTACGTATTTCTTTACCTGACGCTTTGATAAAACGACTCGTTCCATTAATAATCCGAGATCGCCTCACGGATGAATGGCCACAATTTTTTATGATCACGTTTGTAATTAGATAATAATCCTTAGATTAAGTTTAATTGAACTGAGCACTCGCCTTTTTTATTAAACTAGGCTGAAAATGTCTCAAAGGAGCCCACTCTGGAAATTTTTTTACTAAAGCCACACGAAGCTTTGACTTCGATATCTGAAGGCATGAATGTTTCTTCGCTGCTGGCACGAATTGAAAAATTGGGATTTTCATCACTAAATGAGAAACAAGTTGAACGATGTATTCAATGGATTATTGAAAAATCGATCGAAACATCTCTAACAGAGCAACAAGGACTGTATCTTTCTGCGGTCTCAGGTAATCTTGCCATCACCACCTCCTCCCGCGTAAAGCATTTTGAATTGCCAAAGAATGAAACCACCACACGGGCCTGTGACAGTCTACTTCGGTGTCTCGTAACGTCTCTTAGAATGAAATTATTCATTTCTCCAAAATGCACCGATCATTTGAAGGCAATTGCCCCAGTCTTGATCGAAAACAGTACTTCCTCTGGATGGTTGGGTTTTGCTGCAAATCTTCTTCCATTATATGGAATAAAAGATATTAAAGATATGGATATACCATCACCTGATTACCAACAGGATGACTACATGCAATTGTTCGACGTGTTGCTATCACACGAGATGCTGAACATCAAGAAGGCTCCAGAAGAAGACAAGCCCCATTACCAACCGCTGCTGACACGAATTCTAAAGCATTGTCCTGACGAAGATACCCTTTTTAAAGTATTCGCAAGTAAAGGAATTCAACGCTTTTTTTATCAGCCGGCAAATCAATATAAGTTCTGTGCTAAGTATTACGAGGACAATATCCTTACTAGTAGCGAAGAAAATGTTAACATCAGTGAGATACTCCACCGGCTGTATAATCTCCCAAAAAGCCTTCGCGTTCACATGTCGTGTGATATTCACGAATATCTTTTGAAATTTTTGCAAACTGTCAAGAATCCAACCAACGTTGACTTGCAAAACTTTCTAAATATACAAATTTCATCAAAATTGAAGCAAGATCAAATTCTAACAATCTTAAACAAATTGTCCACGTCAGAGTCATTGCCACACCAGGAACTATTGTTGAATCTTTTGAATGATGACGAATTTAATTGGCAGTGGTCACAAGTGCCGACAACCATGAAAGTAAAAGTTTGTGAAGCATGGATTAGAAGAAGTGCATGTGTCAGTGACGGAAAGAAAATTGATGTCATGAAGGCATTTGAGACTACAGGAATATTTATATCATGCAAACTTTGTAACAAAAATCTTCGTGAAAAATTGCTGCTATCTACTCGTAAATGGCTGTTTGAAAGCGTTCAAACCGAGGTTATATTTAACGGATTAAAAGACCTTGAAAAAATTCGGCAATTTGACGTTCGTGAAAGCTGTATTCGTCTTGTCGAGGATGTAATTCGTAAATGCTTGTCCGTTGTTAACGACCAAAGGCTGCTAAGTCAGTTTTCTCACTCCAGGTAAGACAATTTTTAGTATTTTGAAAGGAGGCTTTTAATTTTCTTAACAAAATGTTAAAAGTTTTTTTGAGAAATAGCGTTCTCAATAGCATAGTTCTACGTGCGTAGTTCACCTCAGTATTTATAATATAACATTTATAGTACGCGCGTGCTGATTGGTCGAGAAGCGTGTTTCTATTTAACAATTAGACAACGAGTCCGAGTTGTCTATGAGCGAATAGTCAACGAAGGCGAAGCCTGAGTTGACTATTCGCTCATAGACAACGAAGGCGAGTTGTCTAATTGTTTTAGTATGCACCCTGTACCTAGGTACATTAATTTCGAGAAAATAATCGATACACCGCATTTACACGGAAAAATAATTCAATTTTATACGGTCGCGCGAGCGAAATTTTTCCCAAGCGTGCACCATCACGAATAGACAATGGTTGAGTAGCCAATCAGAATGTAGGATTTGTAATAGACGATAGTCGGGTGTATACTAAAACTGTATAGAAACGCGGAAAATGTTTTCTATTTCTTAATTGATATGTACCGCAACTTTTGACTTTCTAAAAAAACTTTTTGTCCCTTTCTTGCAATATAGCTATTCCCCACGCATATTTTTTTGTGTGTTGGCTAATTTACCAATTCCTGACTCAAGGAGTGAGCCTGATGCCGAAGAAATTTTTTCCAGGATGTTCCGATGGTGTGAAATTTGGAGTACGTTGTTGAGAGCTCAAGGTATTTGGGATTTTTTCAGAGGATTTAAACTGGATAAATATGCTTTGAAGTAGCTGCAGGAACTAGAATATACTCAATATCTATAATGCCTGCGTTTATAACGTTTATTTGCGTGTTAGGTAATTGTGTTACAAGTGTTACAACTCATTTTAACTCCAAAATGTTATTATATACACTCTTTCGTCACAACATTAGCGTTTTAAATCTAGAACCACATTAAATGAGATGGATTTCAAGTTTTACTCTTACGAGCCACGTGCAAAGATGCAAAACATCCTTCTTCACTCTCCAGCACGTGCATGAAAAAGAATTTTTCATTTTGGCAAATAAGTGTGGAAATAAGCTCTCAAATAGTGGCTTATATTTCCACACTTATTTGTCAAAGTTAAAAATTTTTTTCATGCAGGCGTTGAAAAACGATGTTTTGTGTCTTTGCACGTGGCTTGTGAGAGTAAAACGTGAGATCCATCTTATTTAATGTGGTCCAAAATTTAGCTATAATGTAGCTATAAGTCTAAACAAGTTCAATTCCTACAATATAACATTTGATCTGAGATTATGGGTGGATTGTCGTCAAAAAATTGCGACACCTCGTATCTCTTTGTGATTTATAAATGTGTGGACTCCCCCTTCAGAACCCTCAAGAGAACTATACGTTAAGCTCATAACAGTGTTTTAATAACGCGCTACGTCAGCGGTACAAAATACTGAAGGCAAGGAATAGTCGGTTATGTCGACACGAAATTTGGCGAAAATGCTTGTAATAAGGAAATACAAAAATTGTTAAAAACAGTCTAAAAAGTGGTCAGGTGATCTTGCAAAGCGTCTTTTGGTTAATGTATGTTGTACAGTTTTCTTCCTTTCATAAGAAATCTCTCGCCAAAAAATTAAATGTAAATCATTAGTTTTTTTCATTAGAACATTTTGGGTAGCCAAAGCAGAAATGTTCAAATCTATATAAAACATATTATAAGTTATAACTACACCCAACAAATGCACTGCACGCTCTTTATCGTACACAATAAATACTATAATTTCTATTCATTGTTTTTCATCAGCTCGTCATGCAAAAAGGAAGACATCCGTAACATGTGTATAACTCTATAACGCTATCATGGAATAGTCACCTCATGCACAATTTGTATAAATACGTACCATATTATTTGATAAATAATCTATTTTGTTATGTAGATACTATTAAGAATCACGCTAAATTTCGAGCAGGAAAGAAACTGTGGCAAGATTTGGAAAGTTGCATTACAAAAGGAGACGTTTCAATAGGTTTTTTGGTTCATGTGAAGAATCGCCAAAATGCACTGTCGTTCCTTCTCGCCAGTCTCGATGGTTCCGACAATCCAATGAAGGTCGGAAACTATTTCAATATGATAACCAAACTGGATGAAACTGAGCAAAATGCACGCAAAAATATTTTGTTGTTGGAATCCGCCATTGAGTTTGCGAAAAAGCTCGGCTACCACTCCGATCAAATTACACATGAGTTTAATGTAAGGGACAAAACTCAAAAAAGCCTAAGTAAGATCAAGGTAAACATGCTGAATGACGAGTACTGGAAACCTCACCTTTCTCTGTTACAGCTGTCATGTGATCTTCATCTTGTAATGCAATCATTTACCTTCAGAAACGTCGTCCTCGTTTGCCTAAAGGAGAATAATTGCGAGAAGGATCTCGCAGTTTTAAATGATGGTAAAGGGGAGAAAACTAAATTGTATTTGCTTTTCAATTTTCTTTCAACTGTGGGTATTCCAAGATTTGAAGCAGAATGGAAGCGGATTCTTCGAGATCCCGACCTACAAACTCTTGAAACAATGCAAGCGTTGCTAGGTGATCCGAACGATGCGAGAAAAACAGAAAATCTGGCGAAAGAGTTGGAAATGTTAAAAAAATATTTCGAAATGTTCTCATTTCCCCCAAAGGTAAAAGCTTACATAGAAGATTACATGAAATATCAACGTATTTGGAAGCAAGTTGACGATCTTGTGCGTTTACTCAAGACCTTTGAAATCTTAAAACCTGGCAATACGTTTGGTTTTACTCTGACATATTTCGCGGAACAGTTCAAGTATGACAAGGCAATATTTCTAAGAGATCTTCATGAACCGATGGCCATTGTCGATGATATGATTTCCCCGTACAAGGATAACGTTGACGATGTCATTGTTGAGTTAGGTCAATCAAATGAGTTGATGAAATTTTTGAATGAAATCGTTGATGAGGACATACGTGTACTTATCGATGCTGTTGAAGAACACTCTGAAGACCTTGTTAAGGAGTCCTTAGTGTCGATGCTTATTCAAGTTCACAGTTATCTTGCACCAGTAATTAAACTGTGTCAAAGGGGGTCTTCAACTCAGCAAATTCTAGATCAAGTTGTGCGTGGGTGCAAAGGCGAAAAAGATATGTCGATAAAGATTCGTCAGTGCAGTAGAAACGTGCATAGTCTGAATCGATTGTACCAAAACCTTGCGAATCGCGAGGAATTGACAAAAGAGATAATCGTGAACTGTCTTGATAAAGGAGTTTTTGATATTTCGCTTGATGAAAATGGTATTTGTCAAATCACCATGAGTTACGAGAAAGATGGTAATAGCTTAACAAAAAAGTCCATGTCAGAACTTCATGATCTTCGCAGTCGTGCACATCTTATTATAAGTTCAGACAAAACTCCACAGGAGTTCACCTTCAGCGCTGATAGTACACCCGAGTCTGATATTAAGTATACAGAATTCATTGACCAAGTTAATTTTTTGTCAGATATCGAAGAAACAATTATCGATCTGCAGACGTCAGGTTGCCTCGATTACCAGAAAACGCGAAAGTGGCGCTCTAAAAAGCATTCAAAAGATCTTCAAGAATTAGCTAATGCCCTTCATGAAGAATTGGAGGCCTGGGAAAAAAGTCTACACGAAGCTCGCCAAAATTATTACTTTCTTAATTATTACTGGTCCGACCAACTGTGTATTTTATATAACTTTTTGACAAACTCGACACCAACCCAAGTCAATTTTGAGAGCGTTCTCACATTGATCCATTTTGTTGATCCAACCATTAATGAACAACGATTACACGAATATAAATATATCCGTTTAGCAACTCCTCTGAGCTCGCATCAGGAAACTCCAGATCAGACTTTTGCTATCGTTGGCGATGGATTGAATGAAATTTTTGCAGACACGCGTCCTGTATTGCGAAATATTTTAGACGATGTATTTCCATCTTTCCAGCCAGTGGAATGTAAAGCATCCGTAAAAAAAGGTGAACTTTATGTTGCAGTCCTAGACGAAGAAAGTCCTCTTACAGTTAATGTCATGATGACCTTGTATGAAAATACAACAAATGGATATCCAGAGCCGTATCAAGTTATCTTTTGTGGTCCCCACACAACTTGGGAAGAAATACAGATTTTTCTCCAAAGATGTTTTTATCAAACCACATATTTACCACGGGAAAGTTTGTTTTGTTTGGCAAATGTCGAGCTTCTTACAAATGAAATTCAGTTTGAGTTGATTGACTATATTAAGAAGCAGAACACTGAAGACCTGGACTATCAACTCGCAATCATTTGCAGAGGTGGAGACTACCATCACATAGTTCAGGAATTTTCAAAGTTTCAGCATTCAATCTCTGGTATGACATATTCGGAAATTTCTCAACGTTTGAGATCTTCGTGGCCAAATGTAAAGTTTGTAACATCAACATTACCAGGACTTGGTAAAACAGAATTCATTCGGGAGGAAGTACTCGAGAAAGGAATGAATGTTGTCACATTTCCCATTAGTGGCCAGCTAGACCAAAGCAAGACTATCCGACGCTTACAACAACTTGATCTCAAGGATTTTCAGTGTCTTCATTTTGATATTGGAGAAGTCGATGATCCAATTTTATTGGACACATTTTTGTTCCAGTTAATTGTCACAGGGATGGTCTCGTGTGGAACCCAGCGATATAGTCTTCGTAATTTTGATGTGTATATTGAAGTCGCTAATTCATTAAATGATCGTTTGCGCGAATCATTAGCAGTCGCAAAGTGTTTCACGAGCAAGGAGCTTTATTGGAAAAATTATGATGACCTAAGAGTCAGCAGAAAAATAACCAGTGATGTTCAAGTAGTTTGCCATTATTTGCATGTTTTGGAACAAGGCCAACTTGAAAGACTAGATATTCGCTTCTCTGGGAGGAAAGTAGTGAAACCTCTTCCAACTAATAGATGTCGTGAGTTATTGTCCAAGTACTATTCGACCAATGAAGATACTACATTCACGGCATTAAACACATTTCTCGGAATACTAGCTAACCAGTTACGGAAGTTCTCTAGAAGTGCATTCTTTGAGGTTGAGAACTTGAAGCTCATGCTTGAGGAAAAAGCTTTCGGTGTACGCAGAAATCTGCTGACTGCATTGCTTGAGGTGTCAGAAGATTTCGCCGCCCGTTCGTTGAAAACTTGTAGCTTAAGTAATAAACATGAAGCATTTACACAAACCAAAGAAACGTCAGCCCAATGCATGGTCCAAAGAGTAGAAGGGATGATACAATGGGAACAGAGCAATCATTTACTAATTGTGTTTCACGGTGAAGATTCACAGACGATAGCTGCATTTTATCGACACAAAGATCGTGTACCGCCAAGCGTTTCCGAATTACTGAAAAGCCAAATAGTGAAAGGTAGAAGCAAAGAGCTGGATGACTTTCAGAAGATGAGCCATGAAGAATTGCACGGAAGGCTGGAAAGAATTGCGCGTACTAATCGAAGAAATGAAGAACGTGAAGAAATTGCAGGAAGACAGTTCTCTGGTTACGCGCTAACGCCAGATAACATGTTGAAGATGATCTTGATAATACTCCGAGTGAGAGCTAATGTTCCTATTATAATCATGGGAGAAACTGGATGTGGAAAGACGAGTTTGGTGGAATACTTAGCAGAAACCTGTGAAATTCCGTTCAAAATATATAACATCCACGCTGGACGTACTGAAGATGAAATCAAGAAATTTGTTGAAGAGCAAAACAATGATGCCCGAACAGCCAAGGGACAAAGATGGGTTTTTCTTGACGAAATTAATACTTGCCATCACCTTGGAATGATAAATGAAATCATGTGTCACCATACTTTGCAAGGTCAACCATTATCTAAGAAGCTTGTTCTGTTAGCGGCATGTAATCCTTACAAGTTGCGTCCAGAAGAGAATGCAACCACCGCAGGTCTTGAAGGCAAGAATAACTGACGAATATTCTGAGCTTGTCTATCGAGTACATCAATTGCCAGAAGCCATGGTGGATTATGTTTGGGACTATGGTTCTTTGACACCCCAAGATGAGAAAAAATACATCGAAAGAATGGTACAAAAGCTTCCTCCTGTTTGCCAACGTGTCCTAGTTGACCTTCTCGCCCAGTCTCAAGATTTCATACGCAAATCTGAAAATAACCCTTTCTGTGTGAGTTTGCGTGATGTTCGCCGATGCATTGTTCTGGTTGAATGGTTTATGAAGACGTTTGAAGAACGAGCAAAAGTGATGAATGAAAGACCGAATGATACAAGGTCAGTTCCTGTGCATCTTAAGAAATATAAAGACCTGACAAAAAGATACAATGGAAAACCTGAAATCAAAAGTATTGTTCTCGCTTTGGCACATTGCTATTTATCAAGATTACAAACTGAAGAACTGCGTGAGGAATACATAAAGAAAATGACGCAAGGATTTCCATCGGTTGCAAATGAAGATGAATTTTCAGCGATTATCCGCATGGAACAAGAAGATTATCTTGATCGAATGGAACTCCCTCCAGGAACAGCAAGAAACGCTGCTCTACGAGAGAATGTTTTTGTCATGCTAGTATCCATTCTTAACCGTATACCAGTTTTCGTGGTAGGAAAGCCAGGTTGCAGTAAATCATTGGCAATCCAACTCATAAGAAGTAGTCTTCGAGGCAAAGATTCTGGAGATCAATTTTTTAAAACCTTACCGCATCTCTACGTCATTTCGTATCAAGGCTCGGAATCTTCCACGTCCGAAGGAATAAACCAAATTTTTGAAAAAGCATCAAATTACAAGCATCACAACAAAGACACGAGTGTGTTGCCGGTTGTTCTTCTTGATGAAGTTGGTTTGGCGGAGAATTCTCCAAACAATCCTCTCAAAGTTCTGCACAGTATTTTAGAACCAGGAAAAGGCGAATTACCAGACGTTGCAGTTGTTGGTATTTCAAATTGGGCGTTGGATGCCGCTAAAATGAACAGAGCAATTCATTTGTCACGACCAGAACCCACAGTTAAGGATCTTGAAGAGACAGCAATATCCCTTTATCAAGCTGATGCCAAATCACAAGTCGATGATATTCCCAGAGAAGTCTTCAATTCTCTCGCAAAAGGCTATCATGAGTACCAATCTGAACAAGGACACGCCAATTTCCATGGCCTTCGCGACTATTATTCTCTTGTTAAAAGTCTTCGTGTTGGCAGCTATATGGAAATAAGTCGAATTGCCATCGCTTTACAAAGAAACTTTGGGGGAATTCCAGCAGAATCCAGCAAAGTACAAGAGATCTTTATTGATAAGTTTTCAACAAGCGAGGAATACGTCAGAATCCCAGTCACTGCACTTATTCAAGCAAATCTAGACGACCTAAAAGCTCGACATTTGATGCTCATAACAAATGGAGATTCAGCTGTTAGCATACTCAAGCAGAACTTTTCACAGTCGGAAAAGGAGACCATTACGATCTTTGGAAGTCGTTTTGAGGAAGATATGTCAGATGACTACAATTACAGAATGTTAAGTCGTATCATTCTTTGTATGGAGCGCGAGTGTATCCTGATATTGCGTGATCTTGAATGTATCTATGGAAGTCTGTATGATATGTTAAATCAGAATTATTCTGTGGTTGGTGGACGAAAGAACTGTCGAGTGGCTCTTGGCGCCAACAGCAACCCAATGTGTTATGTTAACGACGGATTTCGCTGCATTGTTCTTGTTGACCATGACAAAGTCGATTACTCTGATCCGCCATTCCTCAACAGATTTGAAAAGCAGTTACTTCGTTTCTCTGACGTGCTAAATGAAAACCAAAAAGAAATTATTGAAGAGTTAGAATCATGGGTTGAACAAATGTCATGTGTTGAAGATTTAGACGAGCAATTTAAAAAATCTGATATGTTCATGGGTTTTCACGAAGACACACTTCCATCACTCGTTCTCTTACATAGCAACGATACAGACGAATCAAACGAAGAGATTGTAAAGAAATGTAAAGATGATCTTATGTGGATTGCAACACCCGATGGAGTGCTACGCACCCAGAAATGCGAACGTGTAAAAGAAGACCCGCGAGAAGTGAATATGCTTACTAAAGAATATTTTGAGAAGCCATTACACAACGGACTGGCGTCATTTATTGCGCATGTTGTAGAAAATGAAGAGTTTTCGTACCTGACCGGTGGGAAAGTTGGCTCCAAAACTATAGTAATGACATACGCCACTGTTCATACAGACATTGCCAAATGCCTTAGGGACACAACAATGAAGTGTCAGTTAGAACGACTTGGAGCATACAAATCGGAAAAGCAATTTGAAGACAGGATTCAAAGTTTTTTCTCTTCTGACAAAGATATGCTGCTTCTTCAGTGTAAACCAGAGTTCGATGGTAAACACATGGTACTTGCTCGTTCAATCATCGAAGATAAAAGGAAATTCTATGCGAAGGAGTATCAAGAGTCGAATTCGACGAGAGGTAAAAAACACGTCTGCATCATTGTTCATGTACGTCGGGCGGTGAGGGAAAATACGATGCGTTGGCAGTTTAATTTTCTCAATGAATGGAAACAAGTTTTCCTTGATGGTCTTGAAGTCCCGTCGATTGCGGTGAACGAAATACGAAATGAAAGTATCGGCAGTCTTCTCTCGTCGTCTGAATTGTCATTTCAAGGATTTGCTGAAGAGTCCATTCTGTGGTGCTTTAATTGCATAAAGTACACCCAAAATCAAAGAAATGAAGACAGCATTTTACAAATTGCAAAAAAACTTTTTGGATCTGTGAAAGTCACATCAGTTATTCAAAACCTCGTAGTAAAAAATGTTAGTCTAATCAATGATGATGCGTTTGGAGAGGAAGGAGAGATATGGCCAATTAAAGTTGCTTGTGATACTGAACTTCTTCTCAATTCCTCCACCGTTTCCTCGGCAATCGTGCAATATCTTTCCTTTTTAATTCGTCAACCACTAGCAAAGATAGTTTATTTTTTGGAAAGAGAGAACGCTTGGCCACCTCACATGTTTTTACCGGAAGAAGAAGTAAATGAATACGAGGATATATGGTGTTCTCGTTTCAAGAATAGTGCAATTTTCTCAATAACCGATATTCCAGGGTATGCCGAAGCTGACGCGTTTATTCTTGGCGGAATTCGCCTTGATCTCAGAGTGCCTTTCAGTCAAGTAGTTTTCCGGAGTGCAGATGCTGCACGAAGTCTGCTTATAAAAGAGTATACACGAGCAATGGAAAACGAAATGAATTTCGATGACGACGGTAACCTTCGCGAGACTGCACGGTTGGAGAAACTGCGGGAATTTTCACGGATCCTTAAAAATCTGTGTGTACAAAGTATCCCAGAATGCCATTTGAGCTCATATATGGCTGATGTACTTCAAATTGCCACAGCAGATTTCATCAGCAAAATTGGTAGTCAACAATGTATATCTTACTCCGTGTGTGCCTTTCTGTCATTCACTAAACAGTGGTTACCGATGGAGGCCAAAGATCCGCTTCAATTTTATGCCCTACTTTATTTATTTGTTTGGACATCAAAAGACAAAATAAATAATCTTCTTGAGCTAGTGGCTTGTTTTAATGGGTTTGTGCAATCGAAAAACCTGGCGAAATTAACAAAACACTTCTTCTTAAAAAACAAAGATATGTTACCTTTCATAGGAAACGCGACTATTGACGAAAGATTCGATGACGATGACTCAAGTGATAATGAAGAACGTGATAGTGTGTCTAGTTCCAGCGAGAGCGACGATGATGATGATGATGATGATGATGATGATGATGATGATGATGATGATGATGATGATGATGATGATGATGATGATGATGATGATGATGATGATGATGATGATGATGATGATGATGATGATGATGATGATGATGATGATGATGATGATGATGATAAATCTGAAAATGAAAATGTTGAAGATAATGATAATGACGATGATGAAGACGGTGAAAGGGTGAGTAATGATGGAGGAGAAGAAAACTGTTTTGAGGACATGTTGGTGACCTTGGCTTGTGAAGAAATGTTTCCTTCAGAAAAGACAGTGAAAGAGAAGGATGGACTGGAGTCATGGATACGAAATTCTTCGTCTTTGCTGCCGTTAGCTTTAAAGGTTAGCAATGCAACCCCGGCATATCATTTTCTACGTTTATGTATTGACTACGCGAAAATTGTTGTGAAGACAAACAGAGACTGCGAGGATTATCTTTACATTTTGAACGAAATCGCGAAGGATCTTAAACCAGGATATCTTGATGCTGATAATTCACTTCAGATCATCACGGAAAGGTTAATCGAGCCTGTGGAGAACCAGTTAAGAGGTGAACAGAGGAGTCATGATTTATTACAAACATTCTTAGCTCAATTTTACAGTCGTTTCCCCGAAACAAATGCCGAAACCGAGTCGGCCCGTGCAATAATGGAACATGTCTTGTCACTTCATGGCGAAGAAGTATTGGTTATGACACCAGTCATCTATCGATTGTTGTTCTCGGAAGAATATCTTTCACCAGGCATATTCATTGACATTGTTCTTGATCAAGGAATAGAAGAGGACCAATCAAACCTGAAAGATATCGACGAAGTTTTCAAGGAACTTTTTGCAGTTGGGCAAATACACCATGATTCTTATCCAGCAGTCATGATATGCGATTTAATACACTTCATTCAGAACTTTGATAAGTATTTCAACATTAAACAGTTAGCAAGTTCCGACAGCAAGTCCGACAGCAAGCTACTAAGGTGTTTTCGTTCTGCCACAAACTTTGTGACCGGTGGCGATGATAACATTGGCCTAGTCCTTCTTTCATCCGTCGCATTTCTTCGAGCATTTTACTCGATGTTATCAAAATATCCTTCCATCTTGACTAGGGAAACCCCATATTCTCACGTTATGAATGAGATGAACTCTCTCCTAGCAAGCGGTGGGGCAAG
Source organism: Dendronephthya gigantea (assembly GCF_004324835.1). Classification (NCBI taxonomy): domain Eukaryota; kingdom Metazoa; phylum Cnidaria; class Anthozoa; order Malacalcyonacea; family Nephtheidae; genus Dendronephthya; species Dendronephthya gigantea. Next base: position 420,279 of record NW_021163143.1, on the reverse strand, counting down.
AAGATCATCTCTTCAAATATTCTTCCTCAAACAACTTTACCGTGACAATATGACGATGTTTGATCTTCGCAAGTTGTGTTTAGAAAGTGTTAATCTCCCTGTGATTAGGAATCAAATGGAGCAATGCAAGATCGTCAACAAGGTCGAACTTGTCTCAGTTTACCGACTAGAGGAATATGAAGAAGTGAAATGTGCATTCTCGCAACTAGCTCAAAAAAATGAAGATGAAATGTCGAAGGTCATGAAAAAATGTGAGAAATCCGCAAACCATCGTTTAGCGTTGTTGGGAATCCTGATAAATGAGTTTTTCGTGAGAAAAGCTGTTGGTAATCTCAGTGACAAAGAAGAACGATTGGTTGATTGGTTTAGGAAAAATGCGAAAGATCTTCCGTCTGTAATGAAGGAACTTCTTTTGAGCATAATTGGTAGTAAAAAGTTCAGTCATCATGGTTTACAAATTTCTCTTGAATCATCCACAAATGAAATTGAGACAGCCCTGTTGATACTTCATGTTTCATGTGTCGCAGCAAGTCGTATTGAGGACGAGATCTCTCCACTTTTCCAGTATTTGTCCAACCCGCAGAAATGTCATCATACTTGGATTCTTGCACATCGAAACGGTAGAATGCGCCGAGTGTTCCATCAACTTGTGTTGCACAACGACTCTTCCCCTGTAAACTGTTCTTGCGACATGAGAATGAAATTCTCAAAACATCAAGGGGGAAAAAGTTGCCCAAATTGCGGGACAGAGACTTTGAGTGAAGCAACTTTATCATCCGAGCCAGCCAAAATTTACAATCTGGAGACGAAGTCGAAAGAATGGGAAGAATGCACGGCTAATATGAGTGCTTCTGTGTATCGTGCATTGGATATGATCGTTTATGCGTGTTTTTATGCTGGAATAGCAACCGGAATTTCATCCAGTGAAGACGTGTTTCCTTTATTACCAACAAATGAACAAGGATCCACCTCAGAAGCAACATGTGAAGATTCAGCAGATTTCTGCTTCAATCGTGTCAAAGACGATCTACGATGCTTACAGACGATCCTTTCCTGTGATAGTCGCACTGCAGTTGACGCCATGCATCTTGTTGTGGAGGAATGTACGGAACTTATCCGAGGGAAGACTCCCGGTGATGGTATTTTCTGTACACGCGGAGAATGTCTGATGTGGGAAAACAAATTTAGAAATTTTGCAGAAGATGTGCTTCGTAGTGCGATCGGTTCTTCGCGATTCCTTAAAGAAATCAGAATGAAATATAAAGATGACAGTAAAAACCCTTCTTTGATAGAAAACCAAATCGAGGAACTCGATGAATATCCGTCTAATCCTAAGCAGCAAAATGAAGAATTGAAAAGGTTATTTCGCATAACAAAACAACCATCATTTGAAGAATTACGATCTATATTTCTGAACCTCTTCGAATCCTACGATTTTCAAGAGCAACATGGTGTCCTAGCGGTTTTTCTTTCGAAGTTTGATGAACTGCCTTACCTCTCTTGCTTGTTCCCGCTTCTGAGGTGGAGTCGATTGGTCTCGTCAGCGCTGACACACCGCATTAGTAGAAAGGACGCTGAATCCAAATCCATCATTGATTTTATCGATGGTCATATAACGCGAGAAGCGAGAAGTAACGATGAGCGGACTGAACTCAGAGAAACATTTAACGACTTCAAAGGTTCATGGAACAAAATGCGGGAGTTTGTTAATCAGAATGTTGATCGTGACCAGGAAGAAATGCCATATTTAACGGAAGACAGCTACATAGGCTACTGTCTGACAGAGGGTGACTTAAATATCTATCTACGAACGGCAATCAAGATTCTTCAATCAATCCAGAACTACATTCTAGACGAAATGATTCTTATATCAATATCTTCACGACATCCTGCTCTTAGTTTTCTTGAAAGGAATGAAACCTGTTGTGGCGTTGTATGCAAACCTCTTCAAGAAGCTAAGGACAAGGAAATCATCAAATTCGATTGGTCAAATGATTTACTCAAGTATTCGCAAAATCCAAACTATGGCTTTGGAGAAGATATCGATTATGATTTTGAAAAAATCGAAGAAGAACTAGCGAAAAAAATTGTATTTGGAAAGTGTCACCTGGCGGAATCAAAGATAACGTTCATATTCTCCAAAGAACTTTTCCATGCTAGTGCCAAAGTTCTTATGAAAATTCGTGAAATATGTCCTCAAACCCAGTCATTGCCACAAGAGTTTCACCAAGGACTGCATAGTTTGAAGCAGCGAAGAAAAGAAGATGCCCGGACTCTTCTTCAGCATATTGAGACGATTATTTTTCTATTAAGTTTGGGGTCAGATTTTGACAAGGATATGAAAAAGAAGACACTGGTAGAACTGGCAAATTTATGGAAAACAGAACTTCCTAGTCCATTCCCAGTTGATCTGCTACCAGAACCAAAAGCTTCCATCCAACTGACCCATATTGCTGCTCTCTATGAAGCATTGGAAGATCTGCTTGCTGATGGCGCAATCCAAGGACTGCCAAAACAGTTCAGAGAGGAATTGTCAGAAGATACTAAAACAATTCTAAACAGTTTGGTGGATCACAGAAATGGATCATTGAAACTCAAATTATTCCTCACAGCGTTGCGTCGTTTCGTATTCCGTTATCTCTCAGCAGAAAAATTTCTTCCAGAATCGCACACGCCATTGCGTTCCTGCTTGATGGAGCCTTCGTTGTGGTCACCAGAAGAAGCTCCCAGTCCTGATGTTATTCCTGGAGAGTTGAGACTGGAGAATATCTACGCTATAATAAAACATCTTGATCAGGTAAATCCAATGAAATTCTGGCATTTTTTATTTTTCAATCAAGAGCTTTGTGGTAAAGATAACGTCTAAAGATAGTTCAGTAGTTTTAATAGTTGAGGCAAAACTATTAAACTAAGTGAGAGAGGTGCTATTTTCTAAAATGTTCATGCAAATATTTAGGAACTAAAAGAACACTCCAGCGCAAGATTAAATCAAGAAATTCGTGAAACTGGTCTTGGCATCAGAAGAAGACCAAAAAGAAAGGTTATTGCAAATTTTTCACGTTAATTTTTCACATTTTGTAGAAACGTTAATCAGTTTTATAGATTATGCAACACTTAAGTAATTGATTGAATTTTTAAATTAGTATGTGTAGTTGTAGAATGTAATGAACTGATAATTTTGGTTGGAAATTCAATGTAGTTTGTCTTGCTATAACAACGTGTTAGCTACAAATACGTTCTTGATAGTCGATATACCAAATTTTTTTCATTCAAATTTTCAAATAAAATGAGATACACGAGATTTAACACTGTGTATTTTTTAGTGCTGAAAAAATGAAAGCTGAAATAGTTTGGTGTATCGATATAGTGCATTGTGGATTTTTTGGTATCCTGAAATGCTTGAAATAAAACCGTTTTTTTTAAACCGTCCATATATGATACATATTATTATACATTTCTCGTTTTTCTAAGTACGACAAACTTTTTTTAATGTGCAACATTTCTAATACATCGTAATGCAATAATTATAAATAAGATTTTGAAATAGATTATAGTTAGTATCAGTAAGTTAACCAATATTTTGACTTGACATAGAATGTTATGATTCATTTATGATATTAAATTGCATTACCTAATTAAAGGGTTATTTCATCGTAGAGTTCATTGCCAAAATTCAATAAATAAGTCATCGAAATGATATCCCCATAATGACGCCGGTCTATATTATTCTTTCTAAATGAAATTTTGAATGGATTGATCCAGCGACAATTCAACTACATGAAGAAATACTTCACGCACACGATAACCCACTCGTCAGGATCACAAAAATGGGAACGTCAACGCATTTTTTGTAGCACTGGCAGATAACTGTTCAATAGTGTCTCATTGGATGCCAATAGTGTCTCTTATGTAAGATTAGCAGCAACATTGTGTGACATATCAAGTATCTGACAGGATTCGCGTATATAGTCGTGATGTTAACACTAGGATTCAAAAACTTAATTATGTAAACTTTAGTTATATACAATATAAAATAATATAATCGTTCTTGTTTTCAAGAAACGTTTTCTCTCGAAGAACCCTCGCTCCTTCATTAGAATCCAAAGTCATCTTCGGATTCAAAAACAATGAAATACGCCAGTATTGAACAAAACATCATCACATTGCCACTGAATACTAACGCCATTGCGCCATATTCGATCTAAAAAATAACGACGAGAATAAATAGTATGCCTATATCTCACATGGTTGATGAATGCTTCAGGCTTCCCATGGGCTCGCACCAGGAACTACGTACGTATCGATCAGTATTTTATCTTTTGAAATCAAATTTAGTGATGGTTGGATGGGATGTATAAACATAACAAGATGTAGCTACTAACCACTCCGCTTCTGGCAAGAACGACTGGTAAGCCTATAAGTTAATATTAGAATTTTCTGGTTATTTTACGACATATGTAATCTTCATTGATTTTCGTAAACATTTGGGTAAGAAAACCTCTAACTTACCAAAAGCTGAGAGAACAATTCCGGAAGTAAGAAAAAGTGAAATTTCTTTGCATAAACTAAAATTATGAGTACAAAGCGTAGTTAGACAACGAAGTTTACTTTGAACAAAGGAACAGAGGAAAGATATTACATGCAGAAGAACAGAGAAGTGTCTTTGCTCTGCATCGTGTGTTATAGAACTCCATTTTTTCCTTAAAGTTTTTGTACAGTATCGGCGATTAAAATCTACGTTGGCCTTTAAAAATCTAAGACAAGGCATAAACGTTTTAAAATAGAGAACTAAAAGTATGATATCTTAAGCTATCTTAGTAGGTTGTGTAATGTTCAGGAAGTTTAACTCTGGATGTTACGACTAAAACAGGTTTTTGCCGTCGACCTCCAAGCCATAGCCACCTTTAAAACAAAAAAACCCAACAATAACAAAAACAAATGAATGCAGCTCACTTTGATGTCCCTGAAGAAATGCCATATGATTCACTTAATCTGTTAGCAATGATTGTTGGTACCGGAGCAAGGAGATAAAACAACACTAGATTGAAAACATAATAATTAATAAATAAGTGTTAAATTATTGCAACTACCATTCAGCTATTGAACAATTTTTAATCGATCTTTATTCACCGGCGAAAAAGCTGTTACTACTTTTTTAAGGTCGCAGAGTTAAAATTTCATATATGCAATCGCTGGATGAAATAGAATACAGGGGCCGGTTGTATGAAAGCCGGATAGCGCTATCCACCGGATAGTGATTTTTCAATCGCTTTAAAATCGCCCATTGTTGGGTATAACTTTGATTAAATCTTAGTTTTCCTAAATTGAGGATCCTCTTTAACAAAAGTTGGCTACAAAGCTGAAATTTTATAGCTATTCAAGCATTTTTAGAAGGGTTGAAAAAATCACTATCCGGTGGATAGCGCTATCCGGCTTTCATACAACCGGCCCCAGATGTATAGTTATGTCCCCATTTTAGGTACGAAGTGTTTTGTCTCCGGATGTATTAAATGCGTTTCTATTTAAATATAAACGTATGACGATGTAGCAGGAACGATATTTAAAGATACTTTGATGACCTGTGACGATCGAACTACGAACAGGTTCATATAAAAATTTGGCTCAAGCATATGAATACTTACAAACAAAAAATGGCCACCATATTCTGCAAAATAAAAACTACGATCAAACAGCGGTTTTATATCAGGATGTACAATTTTTAGATAATGAAGTTTCTTACCCATACTGTGGCAACGCACAGCCAAGAACAACCAGCAAAATACCAATTGTCCCAGTAAATGAAAGCAATATTATCCTAAAATTAACAAAGAGTAAATTAAAATGAAGAAAATGCGATGCTAACATAAATGATTGATAACAGAGCACGCAAAGTAATTAGGGATAATGTCAGGAGGGGGCGGACAGATGGTCAGGAGGGCTTTGATTAGATGATAAAGTGCTCTGTTTCTGTGTGCATGAAGCTGGTATTCCGCGAGGCAGTAATGTATGTTTGCACGGATTGAACAAAATTATTTTGTTCTCGTTTAAATTGTGAGGATTTTTAACCGAAGCTAGTCGCCACTTGCATAGGAACAAGGAATAGTGCTAGATTGTCTTGAAGCTCGGTTTCGTCTTTCGATTATCAAAATCGGTCAGAAACCCCGCAAAAACTTATGAGGAAAAGCGAGAAGTAAAGTGCTCATGGATATAACAAGAACATACAGCGCATATATTTCTTAATAATCATTTGTGTTATAATATATATATATACATGATAGTTACTGTATCTTGTCGTAGCGCTAAAAGAAAAATTAAGATTTCTTAAACTCTAATCACGCCTCCTAACAAATCATCTGTATGTAATTCAGTCAGAATGAATTGTAATAATAACATTAAAAACCCACACTAGCGCAAAAATTATTATTAAAATGCGGGTAAACTGCTACAAGCAATATGTCACAGGTTAGTGGTTAGAGTAATGTTCTGGATTTGCAAATTTAAGATGTGGGTTCGATTCCTGCCGGAGGAGTAATTTTTTTAACGTTTGGTCCAAAATTTGTAATATTCTACAATCCTTTCATTTCTAAACTAACCATTTACATAAATAAAATTAAAAATCAAAATGAATAAATAAATCTAATCCATGAGTGATTTCCAACATCAACTTTATTATTTGTGCAAAATTTAAGTCATGATTGCTGATAGTAAGCTATGTCAATTTTCCATTGAGATTTCAGGTGAATTTAGCATGTTCATTTAAATAAGGTGAGATACCTGACCTTAAATGGGAATGAATGCAGGGTCTTAGCTTCCAGTAGATACTAGATACCACATCTAATGGTATTATTCTTTAAAACAAGGGTCTTTTTTTGGATATCATTATTAACCAAACAATTAATGAACAATTAAAACCTATTTCTGCAGCAAAGTTTAACAAACAACTCATCCAATTGGATCTGTCCCAGCTAGTTTCTGCCACATGCTAGAATAAATGATTTTAGTATATCTTGGACTACACTAAAGGCCTTCAAAACTGAGTGAATATATATCTGCATTTAAAAAACATTATGTTGTCATTTTAATCATGTGCCAACCTGAGTGAAACTAAATGTCTGCTTGTATAAAATAAACAAGTACTGAAGTACTGTAATTATGGAGCGGTTTGAGCCATGGTAATAATTGGTGACATCCACACTCAAATTGCTGTATAGAATATCACTTTGACATGTTTAGAGTTGGTGGGTGATTTTTTAGCAATTGGTCATTCTGTCACATTTTAAAGTTTATATTGTAGAAAATATAAGGTACGTTTTCGAACAAAAACAGCTATAATATATATATCTGCACTAAATTATAAAACGTATACAGCTACTACATAATAATTATACAAACATGAAGTATGGAACAACGCACTTGACGTTTCCAACAAGGGGTGGGTGTTTCGGGGTGAAAAATGACGTTTTACGTGGCAGTTTTAGTAAGGAAGTCGCTCTGTACTTTAACATAGAGCTGCAATACTCACGCTAAAAATGGGATAAATCACAGGAATGCATTCGTTTCATTTCCATAAAAATATGCACAAAAGAAAACAACATTTCATTAACAACTATAGCTTCTATAAGATATATATGTGAATTCATTTTTACAACATTTACAACTGTGAAATATCAGCTATTGTATGCGTCCTTCCTACCTTTGATGCCCGCCATATTTTTTGTTGTGTCATACAATTTTAGTAAATCACATAACTCAAATTGACTAAAATAAACATCGATGTAAATCTGGTTTATAATATCCTTAAAATAAAAATCATTTTTTTCGGAAAAATAACTTGTGAAAGTAAGTGCAGGCGAATTCCAAAACTAAAATTCTATTTGATAAATAAATCTGTATAAATCGTTTGTAAATCTCCTTTTGATGTATGCCTTTTACTTGCAAGTAAATATGCTGATTTGGCAATTTATTTTTTGAAATGCATAATTTATGACAATATCCAGACAATTCTTTTATTTGTTTTTCTTTCTGGATCTCATCGTGTATTGGCTTTTGTTTTTTGCATAGTCGTAGCCTGCCATGAAGTTCTACGTCAAGTATTGAAATTAAAGATGTACGGGCGAAAAAAATTTGCTGCAAAGACATTTGGGCAAAATGAAAACAGCGCCAAAGCCAAAGGGGTTGTTCCTGATGCAATTCTCAAACAGGCTCGAAAATCTGGACAACTAAATCTATCGAACCGAGAATTGAAAACAGTTCCAGATAAGGTATGGAAAATCAACCAAGAGATTCCTGAAGAAGAAAGAAATGCATCACTGGATTCTGACGAGAAATGGTGGGATCAAACAGAGCTAAATAAATTGATTCTTGCTTCGAATCAAATCACCATCATTTCTCCTGACATTCAACTCTTGCCTGCTTTGGTTGTACTTGATGTGAGTTGATATACAGTATTTCCTACATTTGAGTCAGCTAGAAGTTGTGATGCTTTTCAATATTATCTTACACCTGTGTAAATGTGGGATAAACAATATTTACCATATTTATTCTGTTTAAGCCAGTTGATGTAGCTTTTTGTGGTACAGCACATTGTAGTTATCCCCAAGACCCCAAATATTGCCTGCATATTTTGTATTTGATTCAAGTATGTAACTATCTGCAATGACTATGCATGGCTGTAATAAACCAGCTAGGAAGCAATCTTGACATAAAATATTTGCTGCAGCATTAACTGTAAATGGCAATAAGATTTTTTTAATATTTAATTAAAGCTTCATGATAATGAGATATCAAGTTTACCAGAAGCAATTGGAGAGCTAAAAAACCTGAAAAAACTCAACTTGAGGTACTAAATATATTGCATGTTATTTGTATAATAAAGATTTTTTTAAAGCTTTTCACAATTCAATTCAGTGTAATGCATTTTTGTTTTCCAGTTACAACAAACTTGAATGTCTTCCATGTGAAATTTGTAATCTCAATGCACTGGTGTCACTTTTAATACAACACAATCAACTCAAGGAACTTGTGGACAACATTGGACAAATGGATAAGCTGGAAGAGCTGGTAATTTTTTTCAAATACAGTGGCATTATATTATGTTAAATATAATTACATCCCTGCAACAAAATATATCTATGTTGATCAACTCATAAATATAGCATTTAACCAACAGTTCTAGTATTTTCATGTCTTTCATGCAAGACACTAGCACATAGAAAACTCATGTCATTCTTTATTTTCTTTATTTCAAATAGGATGTTTCAAACAATTCACTGGAAACTTTGCCATCATCATTGGGATATCTGACAAGTTTACGAAAACTGAATGCATCTCAAAACTCGTTACGAAAATTTTCAGCAGGATTTGCAGGAATGTCAGGTGTAATAACAAACCAATATATTATAATATTTCGGAATTGCATGATCATGATTCCACAGTTTAGCTTAAGTGGAATATTGTTCAAATATGCATAACTACCTGCTTTTTATTGACTACCTGCTTTTATATTTAATTGTAAAATTCGTCTTCCAGCTTGTATGAAGATTTCATGTGAAAAAATGTGGCTTAATTCAATCCTTAATTTATTTTTTAGCTCTATGTGATTTGAATTTTTCAAACAATAAGTTAGAAGTTTTACCAGGAGGTAATTAATTGATGACATTGTGAAATAAACCTGCAGTCGAACAGTAGTATTGTAGAGTAGTACATGCAGTGCTCAGCATACACTATACATGCACCACTGCTTTGCTATCCACATTTAGTCCCATGTGCAGCATGTTTTATTGTACGTTTCTTGAACATTAAATCCCTGTTAACAATGTTGGCTAATTTTGAACTGATAAGTGTACATATTTATCTCAGATATTGGTGAACTGAGCAAATTAGAAAGACTTGATTGTCGTTACAATCATTTAACCAGCGTTCCTACTTTGAGATCCTGCACTGGAATTAAGGTGAATTTAAACTTAGATTGTGCACAGCTGACGTAAATGTCGATTTGAAAGACACCGCATACATGTATTTGCTCAAAGCTCTCCCCTACAAAAATTTGAAATAGTCTATTTCAAAGAATTAAAGCTGTCCTTTCTTCCCTGGCTAGCTGTCATATTTATAGCTTCCTGTAATTGTATCACTTGAGCCAGTTGAGGTACAGCTAGTATCTGGCAGCTAGGTCAGGAGGGGAATAATATACGTTAAAAATTACCCCTTATTTATATTTCGCTTCAAGATTTACAATCTTCTTGTGATTAATATAGGAACTGTATGTTGGTTACAACCATATTTCTAACATAAATTCTGACGAAATTTCATGTTTATCATCTGTGATGATTTTGGATCTTCGAGATAATCAGATAAGTCGGTTAGTATGAAATAATAGTTGACACCCATTGAAATAAGAATATATTAATGGTAGTCTTTCCTTCTCTATGCCTATAGATGTGCATTAATAAAACTATGTTTTTCACACTCTTTCAGACTTTTTATTTAAGTAACTTAAGTGAACTAACCGCGCATGATGTAAGGCATTTGCATTGCAATTGATTTGGGCGTTTTTTGATACGTTATACTCTTGCCACTTTCTTTTCAAGTTTACCAAATGATATCACAACTATGGTAGTTCTCGAAAGACTTGACTTATCTAACAATAATCTTTCTGAGTGAGTATATTTACATCCCTTTTAACTCGATTTTCAAAAAACTAAATTTTCATTGTTGATCTTATGTCGTGACAAAGACTTCCATATCGTATGGGTAACATGGAGAAATTGAAATCAGTTATACTGGAAGGAAATCCTTTACGAAGTATCCGACGAGATATTATAATGGTAAGAGTGTCAGTTTAATTTATTAGTTTTAAGTCTAGGGTTGTTCATTCTTTTGGGTTGAGAAAATCAATAAAACGTACTTCAAGTTCAATATACTCCGGGATTATGTATATTTCTTTCTCTCATTCTCCCAATATAGAAAGGAACTGCGGCATTGTTAAAACACTTGAAGAATAAAATACCAGGCGAGTTAGACACTGTCACTTTCCAAATTAAATATAATTGATATTTCAACTAATATTGGATGAATATTATCTATCGCTTTTGCACTTCTTTAAAATACGTGTAAAATTTTTAGCGGATGAGAATCAGCAAGAACATACACAGAATGGATCTTCGGAGCAAGCCACTCCTGCTGCTGCTACCACCCATCTGCTCACTACGCACAAAAAACTTGGATACAGGTACTGCAGATGAAACGTGCCTTAAAATTACTGGTATTGATATTGGGGATAGCAGTGATAATAACGTTTTTATATACTGTATTACATGTGGAGCAAGCGAGTGAAATTTATTTCTATTCCATCAAGAGACTTTTCCCTTATAGAGTATGAAACATGTTATTTTGTTGACATGAAACTTTTGTTTCATTTTCAGTCAAAAGAAAGCTGTTTCTATTCCCGATGAAATATGGGAAGTTGCAAACGAGTCTGGTGTAACAAATGTTGACTTTAGTAAAAATTTGCTGGAAGAAATACCACTGAAGTAAGTAGAATGTGTCATTGTGTGGTCTATCATTATCATGCATAAAAATAAGATGCACGTCGTAATATGCACGGCATTACGATGACGTTCGTTGATTCCCGTCGGTACCTCGCCGGCTTGCCCATGCGCAAATTGATGATGTCTCGGAAGATGTCAGGGATCATGAAATTGTATATTTTTCGTTATCATGTAAAATTGAAATTTATATGCAGTTGAGAAAACTGTGTTAAGGAATATCGTTCTTTCTTACAGACTGTGCACGTTTGAAGAAACCTTGACAAGCGTCAACCTTGGATCAAACCGCCTTACCAAAATTCCTCCAGAGTTTTGTCTTCTGTCGCGTTTAACTGACCTCGATATTCGGTAACTAAAGTTCAAATTCGACAAGAAAATTTCCTCAAAACACATAGCCTATCTCGACAAGCAAATACTATAAATAAATATTTATTTTCATTTTAAAGAAATAATATGATCTCATCGCTTCCTGATGAATTCAAATTATTAACTGGATTGAGAGAAATTATTATATCTCACAACAGGTAGAAGTTTGAAGTTTATTGACATTCTCTGGATTAACTTGATCTAATTTACGAACTTTCGACATCCAGTCTTTTACAGTACCTGTTCAAAACTGAAGTAGGATAGTGGATTGTATGATTTTGTGTTGATTTCTACAATCAATGTATAGTTTCCTTCTTTAATAATTAGGTTTACAAGCGTTCCAGATGTCTTGTATTCTTTGCCGAAACTTGAAGTCATTCTTGCTTCAAATAACCAGGTAAAGGATGTTGTCGATGAAAACACAAGAAACGTTCTAACATTTAAATAGCTATTGAAGATGACGGGTCAAGCACTTGTAAGCAAGGATGTGAAATAAATCTAAAACTAATTTATAATTCCAGTAAAAATTGCATTTCTAAAAGTGGCTTTATAAAGTATTTTAACATTATGATATTCTTAATACTTTCTACTAGATTACTACAATTGACGTTGGTGGTCTCTTGAAACTGAAGTTATTGTCAAGTTTAGATTTGTCGAACAATAGCATCTCCAGCGTTCCTCCTGAGTTAGGAAATGCCAGTTCTCTAAGGTCGTGCTTTCTTTATTATGACGTTCCTTTCTTAACAATATGATGTTCCTTTTAGTAAAATACTATGCAGAAAATCTTGAAGTAAATGTGACTGCCCAAACAGATTTGATAAGTTATCAAAACTAAGCACCAGGGACATTGACATATAGTTTTATTGTAAGAATGCAAAACTTTTTTCGCAAGATCACCGGAAAAGACAACCAGCCATAGTTGCAAATTGGCTTAATTTAAATGATTGCTAAAGAATCTCATCACTTTAATTATTGTAATTTATCGGAATTGTTTCTTGTTGTTAGGTCTTTGCAGTTGGAAGGAAACATTTTCAGAAATCCAAGACCAGCAGTTTTGAACAAGGGAACCGTTGCTTTGCTGGAGTACCTTAAGGATCGTATACCAACATAAATATTATATTAAAATTATATCAAATGCTTTTTTCTGTATAGCAATGATGGGTAAAGTTGAGATAATCTTCGTATTATCCATGCATCGCATTGAAATTGTAATTAAAGATACTTTTTTAATTTTAGTTGGGGTGATATTATGCCTGCATGGTATGCTCAAAATATTTATTCTGTTCTTTATACCGTTCATGCATGTCAACCCAAGCAGTATAGATATTATGTCTCGAAGTGCATATCTGTAAAAATTCTTGCATTCTGATGCTGTTTGATTTCACTGTGACTCAGATGTATGTGCTTCTGTCAATAATTTTTCTTCAGTCATATCTTATTTGTTTACGAATACCGGCCGGCTGATGATTTCTATACGTTATACGTATGAAACAGACTGTTAGTGGAAGATTTTTGGTTAGATGTATAGCAAAAGAGCGTGGATTAGATATGACACACACAGTGAGGTAAAGTGAGGAAAAGAGCGGTGGTTTGGTTAGATATAATGGCACAGTGAGCTCTCATAAACACTGCATGAACACTGCATGATGATGATGACGAAAATGAATGATGATTGTTAAAACCAAAAGACCGCGTGGCTCTTTTATCACGATTGAAATTTCCGTTATTTCCCTTGTTCAACTTTGTGATTTCATTGGTTAATTGTCTCTGACCGGAATTGTTATTGATAGTAACATGACTCGTTTCTTTGACCTCATTTGCATATGTTGGTCATTACAAGTGCGGTCAAGTGCGGTATCTAAACTCAACCGGTAAAACCAGTGCAGGCATTTTGAATCGGTCACGCTGTCATAAAGAACGCCGACAGAGGAATTTTTTTTTACTTTAACCGGTAAGCTATATCTACGTTATAGTACTACCCTGCCTGCACCACTGAAGATATAGTAGTATGAGTTATTTGTCAGTCATAACTTGGTTTGTTTATTGTGAGCTTAATTAAGATATTTTAACCTCATTCTCGCCCGGGTTGACGAAGAGAAGACAGTTGTAAACCAAAGTCTTAATGCAGTGCACGCTGTTACTTAAATTAGGTAGCAGGTGATGTCTTCGGCTTTTGCCTTTAACTTTGCAAAACATGATTTGGTTCAGCGTTCATGTACAGATGTACAAATAAATATTACAACAAAGCTTAATTTGTTTAGCCGAATTCAGGTCTGACGATGCCAAGGTTAGCTAAGGATCCGCAAGCGATGCTAGCAAGGAAAAGACGACTGAGAGCAAAGTTCCTTGCTATGCAAAAGGCAAATGGTAAAGCTCTCCAAGCTTTTAATGACAAGAAATCTCAGTTGCGACAGTCGGGTAAACCCATAGCTAGCAACGATCAAAAGAAAGCTGAGATTTCAGCCGAACATAATCAAGTTAAACAGGAGACCAAACTGGCTGCAAAACGTGCATTAGACTGGGAACCGATTTTCCCGATCGAGGAAGAGTTACCAAAGTACAGACGAGTGGTGGTAAAAGGCGGGGAAGCAGCGAATGTAAGTCCGGCCATAAATAGTTAAAACCATATTTCAATTATCATGTTACAATGCTGCATACATTTTTGCATAGCCATATGAGGTAATTTATGTGAGATTAAAAATAAATGACTGCTTAAATAATCAGCCTTTTGTCCTCAAACTTTGTAACTCAAAGGCGTTAAAACGAAGTTTGAGTTCTAATTTGCGTTTACATGCAGTTCACACGGCAATTTGCCTAGATGAGCAACTGTAAAACAATAAAAGGAAAATTTTTTCCCTCTTAGAATTTCCATATCATGATTCCATATCAGAAAATTTGCAAAATGCAAATCACATCACTTGTCACGGTTTCTAATTTTGCTTCAGTATTAGACCCATCACTCCATGCGCGATATTGTTTTTATTAAAAAAAAACGTATAAAATTATGCCACCATGGTTTCCTAACTATCTCACAACGTAGCTATAAAGACATAAAATTTCTGTACCCGAATTATATCGCGTTAACAGGTCCTCCAGCCTCAAATTTTGCCGATAAATAAAGGCTATAAAGCTCAAGTTTACCTTTTATAAATGACAGAACTTTTACCTCAGCCTGATAATGAGGTTCACCTTTGGCATTTTGTTATGCAAGCAGGCAGTGGCTACCGCGAGAGAAACGTCTTATCTGTATCTGAAGAACTGAAAATTTGCGTCCCGTTACGGTGTTAAAAACCGTTATTCCTGATCTAATATATTTCATATGACATGTTTGCTTTGTGCTTCTTCTTTTTTTACTTAAGCATGTATGCTCACAAACAAACAGACTTTGCTACTAGTAATATCATGCAGCCACATGTATATATAGGAATATTGTTGTTGGTATTATGATGATCAGTAAGCCGATCAAAGCATACATTTTATTCGAAACTTATCTTTTAGAGTATTCTAAATTTTAACTGCCGCATGATAAATTCCGTCAGTCTTTTGTTTCGACCAGAAATTCATCTTGAATGCAGTAGTGATAAGCAAATTACAGTCTGCTGGCTTTTTTTATCTCGCAAGTGGGTTGAAATGGCAAGAAAAGTAATTTCTATTCACTAGGTCAGGGTGTCCCTCAAAAGTCAAAAGTCCAGATTATCTATCATTATTCCATGCTGAAGTTTGTATATTGTATACGAAGTGTGTTGAAAGATTTAATTGAATGAATCGGAAAGAAACGCAACTGCATGCATGCATGTGGGTTGGCTGTTTAGCCAACTAATGCTAATTTGGATTTGAAAATTATAGAGGGAACATTCGGATAGCCTGATACTTCTTAATTATGTATGAATATGTGTGAAAAAGGATCAATTTCTCGCCAATTTCCTGACTCCCCTATTAGGACTGCTTGAAGAATTGCTTGAGGCCATATTATATTATACTGTCTGTTACAAGTACACTTGAAGCAGTGTCTATCATATAACGTACCCCACTCAGTGACCTGTATATATACTATATATAATTAGGCAGCGAAAACTTTGTAACCAGTCTCCAAAAAAGTTGTTATATGCACGTCCGATGGTATTATCAGACATGATGTTAGAAGATTGATTTGACAAGATTGATACAGCTGTTACTACTACAACACAAGATTGTAGCAATATTGTTAAAACATGTTTGACCTGGCTGTTTATTCGACAAGTTTGTTATAACTTGTTAACAAGTTGTTTTCAACTTGTCAACACCTTGCTTGCAGACCTGTTACAAGATGTAATATTTTTACTCGTGTAAAAGTGCCAACTACACATACCTACACGCCATTTATACGGAGGAAAATAAGGAAGGGATTTAGGAATGCTATTATTATGACGGTCAATAATTTATATGGAAACGTTTTGAAATCTTGGGACCAAACACTTGGACAAAGGAAAACTTTGTTTTAGCTAACAACGTCTATAACGAATAATGTTTAGGATGCAATACCAGATGAAATGAAGGAAGCAGCGAGGTTGTTAGCTGAAGCAATGTTTGTTCGTGAGAAGTATATGACGATGAGCCTGCAAGAAGCCTGTCAAACAACTTTGAAAGCATTGAATGAAATTGACGAAGAGTTTAATGTTGATATAATCCTAAAGGATCGCGGAGTCAAAGCTGATCGTCATAAAGGTTTGTGGCAAAAAATATACCGTATGTGTATAGTGTTCCCGATTACAAATCAAGTCGCACAGCGCTGGGGAAGTTACGATTGCTGAGGTAGCAATTCTTCTCTTACATCCACCGTCGCTGCGATCTCCAACTAATTCGGTATTGCAATTTAATCGCTAGGGTCCCTCGTAAAGTCTTTTCAGCGATCTTAATGACCGAGGCAATCGTAACGATTAAATGGGAACCTGTCTTTAAAACATGTAGGGTTGATCGTAATATACGTGGCCACTAATAATTGGATTGTTAATGAATAATAATTCTATAATAGGTGAAATGCGCAAGCAGAAAAAAGTGGAAAATTTTTACGATCAAATTGAGCTGCCAGATGCCATTGACTACAAGTTTGAAAACCAAGATGGTGTATTCTGTATCACTGCTGGTACACCGTTAAAACCTGACAGTGTTTTCTTTAAGAAAGATGGTACACCTAAAGGACAGATTGCACCATCACGGGACGAGTTTCTCAGTGATTATTATCTTCTACTTGCAACATGTGCAAATGGGCCTGTGTAAGTAATCACTCGTTGAGTTATCTTTCCGTTAAAGGTAGCTCCTTTACTGTATGTCCTAATATTAGGACGAGCATATTGCGTTAATTGTATATAGTGAGGACTTTTGTGCACTGTAACGATATACCCTCTGACAACTTTCTTTTTAGTCGATCGTTTGCCACACGTCAGTTAGAATATTTGGAAGGAAAATTCAATCTTCATTGTCTCATGAACAGTAAGAAAGAATTGGCCGAAATCAAAGCAGTGCCAAAACGAGATTACTACAACGTTCGGAAGGCATGTTTTTTGACGTAAATACTTTTTTCAACCACAATTTTTCTTCTCAGTTATGCTTCAACCGATGCATAATGATAACGAGGCATGCATGTTCTGTAACTCACACACACATCATTTGAAACAGCTGATGAAATATTATTCCGTGCTTGTAACAGACTCACTCTTCAAATCCGAGGTTAAATGTGTACTGATATATCTAATATTTTTAGGTTGACACGCATATCCATGCAACTGCCTGCATGAGCCAATTCTCGCTGCTGAAGTTCATGAGACGCAAGGCCAAAACAAATCCTGATGATATAGTAGCTGAGAAAGATGGAAAGAAGTTGACTTTACTTGAGGTTTGATGATATAAAGACTTATTAAGTTAAAGTGATATTATCTTCATAAACACAAATTTCTTTGTAAAGAATAGCCTTATTATAGTGCACGAAATATCCACTTGTTGAACGTATCTTGGCATTACAATCTTTTAACAATCCTATTTACGAAGGACTTAATGTGAACCGTACGTAATTAAAGTGAAGTTATATATACTTGTTTGCTTTTAGTTTTTTGACAGTCTCGGCCTCAATCCTCAACAATTGAGCGTGGATAGTTTGGATGTCCATGCGGTATGTAAAAAAACCATTCAAATTACAACCCCTAGTACTGATGGTCAGACATAAAAGTTTTATCATAGCTGGATAAATATTTGTTGTGTTTATTCAGGGCGAAGAAACGTTCAATCGTTTTGACAATTTCAACAAAAAGTACAATCCAGCTGGTATGTAATAAAAAAAAAACAACAAATGTATAATTATAATAAAAAAAAACAATCGAATTTAATTATACTTCTACCTAACCACCATTGTTTCTATTAATCCTCCCACACCGTGATTGTAATATATTACTGGACATTGCACATGGTTCTCTTCTTAAGATTAATAATGCTTGAATATAAACAGCATATAGAGTTGAAACAAAAGAAAGGAAGGTATTGTAGCATTCATGGACGGGTCTTCACTCGAATTTTTCAGGTCAAGGCGCTCTTCGAAAACTTTTCTTGAAGAAAAGTAATTACATGGAAGGTCAATATTTGGCTGAACAGATAAAAGGTGTCATGGATCTTCATGAAAAAAATAAATATGTCAACAGTGAATTGAGAATTTCTGTTCATGGAAAATATCCAGACGAGTGGCAACGACTAGCACATTGGGCCTTGCAATACAACATTCAGTCGCCCAATGTTCGTTGGATGATTCAAGTTCCAAGGCTTTTGTAAGTCTTTGCCAGTAGTTATTTGTCCTTTGTTAGGCAGATCTTTCAATCTCCAATTAAAGCATAGTTTTATTTACATGTATATCACTAACAAAAGTTGGGCGTAATCACTTGCGAGGTTTCGCGTACCTATCCCCACAGACAAAATATTTCTATCCTTATACAAGACGTCTCCGATGAATTAGCTACCACATATGAGTCGGAACTTTTAGGTCGGTGTCAGGTCTAGTATGCTACTTCTCTTTTTAGTTTTTTATCTAAATCCTTTTGTGTCGCGAATATAGTGACATCTATCGTAAAAAAGGCAACTACAAGAGCTTTGCAGAAATGTTGCAGTTTCTTTTTGGACCAATGTTTGAAGCAACTATTAATCCGAAATCTCATCCTGAGATGGCCAAGTTTATGACCCAGGTAATAGAGAATCAGTACTGGACAATTTATCAATTCCTCGACGAATATTGAGAATATTTTTCTCTCCCTTTCTCTCTCTTACATTCACCAAGGTGATTGGCTTTGACTCAGTCGATGATGAGAGTATTCCGGAATTGACTCCATTCAATGAAGACAGTGAAACACCATCAAACTGGACTCAAGAGGAAAGACCAACATATGCTTATTACATTTATTACATGTATTGTAACATCATGACTCTTAACCATTTGAGAAGGTATGGAATTACAGAATTTGGAAAGCAACAATTTAAATGTTGCTTTCAATTGTTTAATTGTTTTAATCGGTTTTAAGTTTTGTTTTTAAATATTATTTAGTTCAATATGCCATTCCACAACTGTTGTCGCGTGCAGAAATTTACCATGTTATAATATTAAGTTTTTTTCCAACAGAGAGCGTGGAATGAATACATTTGTTTTACGTCCTCATTGTGGTGAGGCAGGTTCACCCAAACATTTGGTTGCAGGATTTATGTTGACTCAGAATATTTCTCATGGGCTCATGTTGCGCAAGGTTGGTGATTACATGGATGAGAAGTAAAGAACTGAAAAAAACGAATGTAACCCTCTCAGTCAGTGTCACCCCCTCACCAATAATTCCTCTCAATAAGTCCATCTTCCCAACGAGTCCATTGATCATGAATGCTATCCACCGCTATCCACCTATGTCCACATCTATAACAAGCCCGTATACCCCCCTCCCCCTCAAGAGGAACCATGAAGAAATCATGCTAACGCAAACTCATCTTATATTATTTCTTGTAGTCGCCAGCACTGCAGTACTTGTACTATCTGACTCAAATTGCTGTTGCCATGTCGCCACTAGCAACAATGCCTTGTTCCTTAACTACAATCAAAATCCATTCCCAGAATTTTTTGCAAAAGGATTGAATGTCACATTGTCTACTGATGACCCATTGATATTTCACTATACCCAGGTGGGTGAGTTATGCAGTTAAATTTTAAGACTGGCATAATATTGAATGCCATGCTCGATTATTTTTCTTACAGCAACCGCTGATTGAGGAATACAGTATTGCAGCACAAGTTTTCAAACTAACCGGAACAGATATATCTGAAGTAGCCAAGAACAGTGTCTTGATGTGTGGTTTTGAGGATGAGGTAGTTATACTTTGATTTGCCCAAAGACCAGATGCGGTTTTTCTCCTTGTCAAAATATGAGTAAGATATAGTTTCCATAGTTTAATACAGAGAGACAGTTTTTGCGCTAACGAGTTTTGAATATATAATAAACCTTTCTAGCACAAACGCCACTGGCTTGGGAAAGATTACGATAAAGACGGCTTGGCTGGTAATGACATAGCCAAAAGTAATGTTCCGGACACAAGAGTTGCATATCGTTATGAAACCTTGGTTCAAGAACTCACATATATTTGTAATATTGTGAAGAATGCCGCTGATGATGATGATGATGAAGATTGAGGGACTGGTATATGAGGCACGCACGTTAGCAGATTGTCATGCACGGGAAACGAGTGTCTAGTTGATAATTATTATATATTGCACCAATCGTGAAATATTGCAGCACGGGTAGTGTATAAGTTCAATAAAAATTGCGAATTATATTTGCTTGTTTGATGCTAATACCCAGTCCTGACTCCTGGGTTCATAAATCGAAGAAGTGTCACTGAACATGATTTTTATGAAGCACTGTGATCCGGAGGGGGATTTGTCATAACGAAACCACAAACGTCAATATTCGAATCGCATATAATTTAATTAGATCGCTAATTTGTTTTTATTGTAAAATTGTCATTGATCACACATCTTTTGCCAGTTCAGAATGCGATTATCCCCTTGTATATTTATTGTCTTATTTCATACTTCACGATGATTCCAGAAATTCTCGGATGAAATCATTGACAATCTGAGGTTCATCCTGCTGAACCCAATGACTTGCGCCACCAACAAACCTAAACAGCGAACATTTGTGAATTACACACCGCATTTTTGCCTCCTGATTTTGACAGGGAAACTTTCAAATCCATGCAGGAGTAATCAGGAGAAATACGTTATAAGAATATAAAGAATGTCTTGCACTGCATCCTAGTAATGATCATGCACAAGATCAAGCAATATCAGTTCATCTCGACCATACCGCATGAAATCTCTGTAAGCAGACTGCCACATAAGTTTCCAATATACGCTACGTAACGCCATGCACGTCTAAACATCGAGTTAAAACGTTATAAAAACAATTTCACACCTGATTGTGGAATTCTCAACACATTCTGGGATGAAGTCTAAAGATTTCTTTAAGAGAAATGCATCTTGATCCCCCTAAAAAAGCCAAGTCAACTACTTTACCCAAAGAAGAGACCTAAATAACAGTTATATCAGTATATGGAATGACTTAAAACTATGGTTAGTGATCACGACCAACATTGCATTTGTGGCTATACTTAGTATACCTTACCCATACAATTAGTGTTGGCGCCGTAACACGTGGTTGGCCATCTTTTAGCCAATCATTATCAATATACATTGTAACAACATTTCTGTAGTAATTTAAAGCAGCAGTGAGCGCGCCAGGCTGCGATATTGCAAATTTGAAAGCTTCAATGTCCAGGTCGCTTATGTTGGTCGTATTTCGCACACCCTGTAAAGTATGGAATTTAGACAGACTTAAAATGAGAACACAGCAACGTCACAGACAACGT
Source organism: Dendronephthya gigantea (assembly GCF_004324835.1). Taxonomy (NCBI): domain Eukaryota; kingdom Metazoa; phylum Cnidaria; class Anthozoa; order Malacalcyonacea; family Nephtheidae; genus Dendronephthya; species Dendronephthya gigantea. The sequence continues at coordinate 398,449 of NW_021163143.1, read as the reverse complement.
GAAAATGACGAATAAACTGCGAATAAAAACGCAATTTATCCGCCATTTTCGCGACGTGTTTCACGTTGCTATCACGAGATTAAAATTCTTTTGTAAAGTTGACATCACCAAAGGCAAAGGTGTTTGTAAGACTGCTCTGTCTGCATTGAAACTTATTTCAAGTATTTTATGACAGCATAGCTAAATATATGTTCACTGTTACATGCATGCAGAGTTTTTTTATTTATTTAGGATATTTTTTAATGACTTACGGCGTACTTTCCACGAAATACCGCCCTTATGATTCTGAATTTTTTTAAGGATATAAATAATTCCGGTAAATATGGAAGTTGATACAGGAAAATGTACTAAACAAAAAATAAAACATCAAGAATTACAACAAGCTTAATGTTTACCACAAATGAATATAAATTAATTAAGCAGTCTATATAATTCATATTTAAACTAGAAAAAGTCGAAATAATTTTTTATCATGTTGTAAATTAGGATTATATCATAGTCTTCAGTAAATTCAAAACAGTTCTACCAAGTTGGCAAGTAATATATCCGATAACTAGTTAATTCAATGGTTAAGAATATACCCAGCACATCAAAAATTGTTTCCAGCTTGACAAGAGGAAGTTCATAAATATTCTGGGGAAAAAATACAGAAACATTAACCGCACAAAATTGTTTATAATTGAATTGAATGATTAAATTTAAAAAAAAACAGACAATATCTCGATCTGAAGTGTCACAAATTACTTTGGATGGGGGCAATTGAGAATCACAAGTTTATCCACAATTTCTGGAAAACGATGGGCCACAGACCTAAGTGACAAAATTTTACACAACGACTCTTAACAAGATTTAGTTTTCACAGACAGAACACGAAATCAAAAGTCATGTTTTGCTTTTAAGGTGAAAATGGCAGCATATATATGTTCACGGTACCAGGATATTAATCCGCCCCAATCATGTCCAACAAGAGTACATGAAGTATAACCAAGTGCTTCAACCTATATAATTATATAGAGTAAGCGTTACATTGTGCCCCTGTGCAGTGTGCATGCATCACTCAGCCAGTGCCAGTGGCGTTGATGCACGACACTTGAAAGGAGGGGAACATATCCATATATTCTTGCTTTAAAGCTAATGAACAATATGGCAATTGGTTATGATATATATAAAGGCTAGTTCATACGCGGTTTTGAAGATTATCTGGGTGTTACCGCCCATGCACTTATTATAGTCCATGGCCACTCACTATTTCTTTTACGTCCTCGGCGAGATAGTTTATTTTATAAAGAGATGTTTTTTCTGGTTTGTCGCTGAATCCATATCCCCTGCAAGTGCGGGTAACAACAAGAATTTTATCTAATGAAGTTCATAACTCATTAAGTTAATTACATACGAATACAACAATTAAAACGGCTTCAATTAACAAACGCTATTTGGCAATGCTGCGAGAATTTCCTATCGAAAAATTATAAGGAAAATAATGATGAAAGTGAAATCGTACAGTGGGATGAAGACGTGTTTGGAGTAAGGCAATTTCAGATTTACCTCAAGTCAACCGCAACAGCACGATAATCTTTACAAAATTCTTTCAACTGATAGCGCCACGAATACCAAAACTAGAAAATTCAATCTTTAATTATAAAAGTATATTTCTCGGTATTTTGACTTTTGTTGTAAATAATTACGAACAATTATAATTTACAATTTGATTCGAAAACATTGTTACGAGTTACTATTTGTAATTGTTGAATTATTTCTACAAATTTAACTGACTCAAGAAATACTTATGGCTATGGAAGTACATTCAAAATTCCGGTATGTATTAAACTGAGAATTTCACCTCAGGAAATCCATGAAGAAACAACATCAACGGTTGACCAACATCGCCATTAGCAACGTAGTGAAATGTGATTTTGGATTTTGTTGTAACATAGTTGTGAATACCAAGGTTTTTGTCTTCAAGACAGGTTGGTGCTAAATTAAGTATTTTTAGTTAACAACAGTGAGAATATTTCAACAGTATTTCAGTCCATTTCTTATGTGATTTGCTCACAGACACAGTGGGGACAAATTATCCAAATCTAGACGAATTTGGATTGGGAAATGAAAAGCTAGTCCTTTCCTAGACAACCTTCAGATTACAAGATTACGAAAAATTCGTATCAACGAATTATTCCACAGGGGGCCCAGAACTGAGTTCTTCTAAAATCGCGATCTGATCGCGTTTTTGTACCTGGTGGTTAATTAAAGTATAGAAATTTGCAAATTTTGCAAGGCTACATTTTTCTTAGTTTTCAACATTCTGCAAGCAAATTTTGTAGTTTTTCTTGCCCAAATAAAAAATTAGTCTAGTATTGCAAAAGGTCTATTGGTAGGCAAGTTTAGGCTTTTAGATGTTTTCAATCCTTTGCACCTTTTTCTTTTATTTGTCAAATAGAGTGGCAGTGGAGTGGCAGTCACATTTCAAGTACTATCACCTTATACTGTCATCTTTATACATTTGACTAGATTTACACATATATAGCAATGTAATTTCAAAATAATGTTGTCACTATATGATAATCAGAGAGGCGGATGACAGTTTTTAATCCAATGTCTTATGACTCATGTAATCATCACATGATATCCTTCATCACACATGATCAGTAATATGCAAGATCAATTATCCATATATGCATATAATCTATATATACAGAAGCTTCATTGGAAATTCAAGCTTAAGATGGAAATTCACCCAGGTAGTACTGATATACACTCCTTACTGTCTTCCACAGGCAGGATACTTACCAAAAAAATAAAAAGGAGAAATTGGTGACAATGGCTGTCAGGTTTGGGGGAATTTAGGCAGAAATAAGTAAGAATGAACCTTGTGCTATACATGAAGAGATATCAACCAAAGACTCTATTTAATATGGAATCATCAATGCTTTAGCCAACAGGAAAATATTTAATTACTAAAAAACTGATAGCAATAGTCTAGCTGTAAATATTTGCTCAATTGCACAAAAGGTAGTTTTTACTTTATTATATAAATATTTCCCTTTTAGTTTTAGCTAAGGTCTTGAAATTTCTACCAGTTGTAAAAAAGGTTGCTAAATAGCTTCTGGTTGATATACAGTTAAAATTTCGGTTTTATGTATATCTTGCCTAAAAATCGAAACAACTGCTGCATATCTAGTGCAGCTATACAAAAATATGGAGGCTCTCATATATGATTTCAGTTGTTGTAGTTCAGTTAATAAGTATTGGCTGTACATTTGGGGCTAAAACGAGGAGTATTTGCGGTTACTGTATGATATTTGCGGATACGTGCTTAGGTAATTTATGGATAAATATAGTCAATATTTCAGTAATTTCACTGATATTGCCTAACTAGTGACAACAAAAATTGAGACGACGTTATTACCCTGCTCTATCGGTACCGACTTAACAACTACGGTACCCTCTCGAATAATGCTCCATATCAAACGACAAAACACCATACAACCATAAAATATTCCGATAGAATACATGAAGGTAAAAGCCATTATTCGTTTGAAAAATAAAACCATGATTTTCGTAGCTTTTCGTACCGACACAGATCTGAATAGTTGCCCTTTTGGAGTTTGGACTTTATTTTCACTTTGAGCGATACTTCGTCTTGCACGCATATTTTGGATGATTGGATCTCGATTTTACAATATTTAATTTACAATATTTAATTATTTAGTTTAGCATTAAATATTTGCACAGACAATATAATATAAAAAATGGTCTAGAGGCCGCCTTTCTTCTCAGCTTGTCAGTTGCAGGGTTGCCAAAACCTATGTCAGTAAGACATGGCGAGGTCCGCCCCCTGCATAACCAATAAAGCATTGTGAGTCGAGTATGAATATTGGTTGATTTTCATATCATCGCTAAATTTTTGTTCAAGGGCGTAACTAGAACGATATTCTTTCCCGGCTCAGAGAAATAATAAAAAAACTTTTTTTACAATGAGAAAGGCCTATTAATCATATTATTTAAAATATAAGATTAACCAATCAGGATAATTGTTGGACTGTCAGGTCGGGTGTGTTCAGCCAATAGCATAGCTTTATTTTCCAACACGAGGAGCCGGGAAAATGAAATATTTCATGTAGTCTTCAAAATTTGAGGCGTCATTTTGGCCCTAAACTTCGAAGCATAAAGATGAGTTATATTTACGGCTTAAAATTTCGACTAACATTTCTACTGAGACAAATGTCCTTGACTAAGATCCTGTTCTCGTTTGCAGAAGAAAATTTTAGTATCTTTGCTGCTCTGTCGTTGTTGTAAGAACAGGTAATATCCCTTTACGATTATCTGCTTGCTCAATCGAGGGATCTTGAGTGAGATCCTGGTTGAATATAATTGCCCTGAAAGACACGTGTTTGACTCGTCGCTTATAACACTAACGTTGTTTTTTATTCACAGCTCACAGAGCTCTGATGACTTAAGGCCAAGTTTGACGATCAAGCTCGTGAACAAGAGACGGATAAATTGTGGCCGAAACTGCTCAAGATAACTCGCCTTTGAAGAGAGAGCACGACTAGCTATTTCTCGGAGCTTATTGGTGAAATGACAAAGGTATAAAGTAAATCGTATGCGAATTAATCATGCAGGGTTTAGATCAAGCAATCAGCTGCACCCTAGCAGCTAACCATCTCGCGCTTTAATTTCAAATCCCTTTGGATGGAGTTCTAAAGCCCTTAAAAACTAACGTTCCCTTCTATCCTTTTCAGGTAGAGTTTTAGAGCTAAAGCTAAACTAAAGACGAAATGTACTGTACAAATACGGCACCTGAGAAAATTACGGTTGACTGAATTTCCTAAGAACTGAATTCTACTCGCGTTTAAGGAGACAGCAAGTCCAAAGCTGCTCTTTCTCAGCTTGCTGCTGAAATGAACAGGTAAACTATAAGTGTATATCTATTTTGTGTCTCGTAGATTCACAAGAGGATGAGAAATTGAAACGCTTGATCCGCAGGCTTCGTGCTTTGTGTCCTCTTTCACCTGATTCGATCGTGCACTTAAACGAAAGTTTTCCTCTAATATTTTGAGCTCGTTTTATTGAAGCGAACTTCTTTGAATCACCGTCTATAACAAGCATTACCTTTGTTTTATTTCAGGTGGAGATTTAGCGAGTTAAAACCATATGAAACGAAGATAAACCTGTTCATAATAAAATGTAAGTGTCAAGCGATTAAATATTTTTGATAGAGCGAACAATGGGGAGCTTAAGCTGATTTAGGACGGGAACCATGACGGCTGAATATACAATAGTAGAAAATTCATAATAGGCGAGAGTAGAAATAATTGAAATCCTACAGGCATTTTATTGACGTCGTTTATATTCCATACACAACAACAAAGCGATGTAATGATTTTATTTACAAAGTCTGCTTTAAGAATAAAGAAAGTAATAATCGAGTAATAGTAAAGTATACAACGTTTTCTAACGTATTCCAAAAGTTAACAAAATTACTGTATTAATACGATTAATTATTCTTATCGTCACGCTGGGCTCCCCAAATTATACGGTCCCAAGTTAGAGAAAAATTCAGCTTCCTGCATGCATAATGCGTTATATTGAACGGAAAAATTATACAAAACTTAAACTCTTCTACTATATGCTTATTTTTTATCCTAAATCTTATTTCAGGTTGATTATAATAAATCACGGCTGGGTTAAACTATAACCAACACGGAAAACGACGCCAAATTTTAAAGACCCAAACTACGCCAAAACGACGCCAAAACGACGCTAAAACGGCGCCAAAACGACGCCAAAACGATACAACGTCGAACAGCAGCGTATATCAGCGATGTTCCCCCGACATCGTTAAAGGTTAGAGTAGCCTGGTGGTCAAAAAATGTGCATGCTAGGGTTAAAATGTTATTTCGCACGAAAAATGTTCTACGAACAATCCTTCTGCAAAACAGAAGTTCATTGTTCGTCTTAAGTGGCGCGATGTTCTTTAAACTATAACGCTTGTCAGTTACCTAGGTCCTGGCCACCAGGAACATAGCTAATGCATGATGCATGTGTAAATAAATTTGAATGGGAGTAAATTTTTGAAAAATTCGGTTATAGGATCCGGTTTTGCGCTTAAGGGCTGCTTGCTGCGCTTAGGGCTACGCGCTAAGGTTTAGGTTGATAAGTTGCATGTTCAAACTAGGGCCGGTTACATATGTCGAAAACATGAATTTTCATACACGAAATGGTTTAAAAAGCCATGCACACGAGCATAAATCACCGCCTCAAATGGCAAACATAATCCCATAGGTTCTTACTCTGTTCCATCTCTCGGAACTGTTATTCTTAAGAAATTTGCGGCTCCGAATGTAGGTTGTAATAATATAAAACAAACACTGTTTTGTACATATACACACACTATAGCCTCATATGGCAAACATAATCCCATAGGTTCTTACTCTGTTCCATCTCTCGGAACTGTTATTCTTAAGAAATTTGCGGCTCCGAATGTAGGTTGTAATAATATAAAACAAACACTGTTTTGTACATATACACATGCACACTATAGCCTCATATAAGGCAAACATAATCCCGTAGGTTCTTTCTTGTTCCCATTTCTCCCTCTCTCTTGTCTTGTCCTGTTGAAATAGTCTTTACCAGGCCACATGCGGCTTTCGGAAATATATATAGATTGTATAAAATTATGAATTGTAAATATACTATTATCTTGCATGGTTTACTATATTTTGTAATAATGGAATAATTTAATACTAATGTATATATATAGCTGATTACATAATAATTTGAAACACATGAGCAAAACACTAATACAAATTAAATCATGAAAACCATATGGCCTTTATAATGGCAAACATAATCCAATTAATAAGGCTTCTAGGTTCTATTTCTCTTGTCTCTTGTTACATACACTACCTTACTACAAATCATAAATACATCAACCTATATATAACAATATAATTAACGCACACTTCATAAAAAACGTATATACATGAAAAATAAAACATGCTCTCAGTGAATTTAAATTTACTTGGGAAATAGGGGAAGGCTGTGCATGGGGGTTGTCATGTTATCTCGTAGCGATATATACATTATTCCTACATTAATTAAAAACAAATCAAGAGACGAACATGGGCAGTGGCATTGCAATTTTATTATTTTTCTAAGGTCTCTGTGAGACTTCCAATCATTTAGCATCGTCGATCAGTGCTTATGAAAAGAAAGGCGCCACTTTTTGTCTGTGCTGTTTGACCTTGCTGATTGGTTCGAAGTGTTAGCAGGTATCTTGGGATATCTAATAACCTTGCAGTGTTTTTTTCATTGCTGTTTCTGTAAGGACAGCTTGCTTTGGCTTTATGCCTTGGCTCTGAAAAAGTTCAGTAAATTTTTCACAAAAAGAAATTGTGCTCGATGCTCTTCTGTAAGGGCTGCTTGCTTTGGCTATACGCCTTTGCTCTGGAAGTGCATGCTAAGTCCATTTTCCACAGAAAAAAAGTAGCAACTCGGTGCCATTTCTAAAAGGGGGAGCTTGCTTAGGCTATACGCCTTGGCTCTGAAAGTGTTCAGTCAAATTTTTCACAGGAAAAAATTTTTACTTTGTGCTGTTTCTGTAAGGGCAGCTTGCTTTCGGCTTTAAAATTAAGTCTATGCACCGAAGTTGTAAATTTCATGAACTAACAATTATTAAAAAAACTCTTAGGAACACTGCCCATGATTTGTCAACGGAATAATTTTGGTTTATGAACGAATAGGGCTTTCAAAATTCACCCAGATATCGATACAATAGAACAAAATCTACACGAGCATGTGCCCCTTACGTATAGATGCATGCAAATAGAATATGAATTGAATAAAATACATATATAAATGAAAAGAATAGAGAAGAGTGAACTCTACACTTGCATACATATAGAACAGAATGAACGATCATTTTCATACAGTACATGCATTCAAATACAAGACAAATACAATACAATAGAATAAAATATATACACGACAATGGTGCAATATAAATGCATTCAAATAGATCTAATAATAAAATACATACACATGCAAGCTACATATTATAAAAAACCAAGCATTATGTAAGACGTAGACATATTCTGAATCTATTTGTATTACTGTAAAGAGAACAAACACGTTTTGTAGCACATGAACGATGAAGTAGTAATAAAAGTAGGAGAAAAATTAACCGTTTCCCTGTCTCTTGATTTCAATAGATAAAAACAAACAAGCTTTGTAACACATGATTGAACGATAAAGTTGTAATAAAAGGAGAAAAATTATTTGTTTCCTTGTGTCTTGATTTCAATAGCTATAAAAACAAACACACTTTGTAAAACATGTAAAACACACGCTTTGTAATACATGATATTATGTTAATAAAATACTAAAAAACCTGTGTATCGTATTTATTTCCGGCGTTCGGTGAGGGTTTTCCTCCAGGATCTCTGGTTTCCCTCGTAATCAAAAACAGTGTCCGTGTGTTCGGGACCGCGTTTATGGTTGGTTTTCCATTAATGACAAATGACAATTCCTTTCTTTATGGAAGCCTAATATCATTTTAAACATATCTTTGAATCCGTCTCTTTAAAAAATCAGACGTTTGCCCTATAATATACTGAATGTATAGTTAAGTGTTGTACAATTTCTCGTATGATAAATGCCTTAAATTGCAAAACATACAAGTTAATGGAACCTGACTGTACACACGGTTACTGGGTTAAATTCCCGGTACACTGCTTTCTCTGAACAAATTGAAATGCATATTTTTCGTCGATTCGAAACTTGGAAGAAAAAGAAGGGGGCGAAGCAATTCACGAAGTGAATAGTGTTAGTTGATGAAAATTAAAGACGTGATACCGCTATTGAAATTCAAGATGATGCAGAGATGATGTTTTGGCGTTGCTGACATGGACAAGGTGACCTCGTTCCAGCACGAAGAATTTAAGAAGCAACTTCAACAGAATGATGATGGATTCTACGAGACAGAGTTGCCTTGGAAAAGTGACTGTATGCCTCTGCCAGAAAACAAGATTCAGACGACTGCACAACGTCACGCGAAAGCTTGAGAGAGTGGGGAAGCTGAAGAATATATATTCTTGTGTCCAATTTTTTTTCCTGTCCAATTTCTTTTCTTGTGTCAAAATATTTTTCATGTGAAATATTTTTTGTCTTTTTTTATATCGTTGAAAAATAAATCGCCCTATGAACCAACGAGATTTAAAAAAATTGACAAAAATTAGGATTTTTCCTTGTCCTCCCGTTGACGATTTGCCTAAAATATTAAAATTTATCAAAGTACTATTTTATGTGTTCAAATGTATTGTGTTTATGAAAGAATGCAATTAATAATCAATACTTATTTTTGAAGCATTTCAAAGCATTTTCAACCCAATTTTGAAATTTCAAAAATTTCACGAAAATTAAAATTTTTCCTTTGGTCCCCCGTTGCCAATTTGGCTGCAAATTTGTATTTTATCAAAGTATGATTTTATGTGTTCAAATGTATTGTTTTCATGAAAGAATGAAATTCTGAAGCAGTTCGACGTATTTTTAACCGAATTTCGGAAATTCAAATATTTGACGAAACTTAGGATTTTTCCTTTGCTCCCCCGTTGCCAATTTGGATGAAATTTTGAAATTTATCAAAGTATGATTTTATGTGTTCAAATGTATTGTGTTCAAGAAAGAATGCAATTCTAATCAATTCTGAAGCATTTCGAAGTATTTTCAATTCAATTTTGAACCTTCAAAAAATTGACGAAAGTGAGGATTTTTCCTTTGGTCCCCCGTTGCCAATTTGGCTGAAATTTTGTATTTCATCAAAGTATGATTTTATGTGTTCAAATGTATTGTGTTCATGAAAGAATGCAATTCTAATCAATTCTGAAGAATTTCGAAGTATTTTCAACTGAATTTTGAACCTTCAAAAAATTGACGAAAGTGAGGATTTTTCCTTTGGTCCCCCGTTGCCAATTTGGTTGAAATTTTGTATTTCATCAAAGTATGATTTTATGTGTTGAAATGTACTGTTTTGATGAAAGAATGAAATTCTGAAGCATTTCGAAGTATTTTCAACTGAATTTTGAACCTTCAAAAAATTGACGAAAATTACAATTTTTCCTTTGCTCCCCCGTTGCCAGTTTTGTTGAAATTTTGTATTCTATCAAAGTATGATTTTATGTGTTCAGATGTATTGTTTTGATGAAAGAATGAAATTCTGAATCATTTTGACGTATTTTTAACTAAATTTTGGAATCTCAAATATTTGACGAAAGTTAGGATTTTTCCTTTGGTCCCCCGTTGCCAATTTGGTTGAAATTTTGCATTTTATCAAAATATGATTTTATGTGTTCAAATGTATTGTTTTTATGAAAGAATGAAATTCTGAAACAGTTCGACGTATTTTTAACCGAATTTGGGAAATTCAAATATTTGACGAAAGATAGGATTTTTCCTTTGCTCCCCCGTTGCCAATTTGGCTGAAATTTTAAAATTTATCAAAGTATGATTTTATGTGTTCAAATGATTTGTTTTTATGAAAGAATGAAATTCTCAAACAGTTCCACGTATTTTCAACCGAATTTTAGAATTTCAAATATTTGACGAAAGTTAGATTTTTCCTTTGGTCCCCCGTTGCCAATTTGGTTGAAATTTTGTATTTTATCAAAGTATGATTTTATGTGTTCAAATGTATTGTTTTTATGAAAGAATGAAATTCTGAAACAGTTCGACGTATTTTTAACCGAATTTGGGAAATTCAAATATTTGACGAAAGATAGGATTTTTCCTTTGCTCCCCCGTTGCCAATTTGGCTGAAATTTTAAAATTTATCAAAGTATGATTTTATGTGTTCAAATGATTTGTTTTTATGAAAGAATGAAATTCTCAACAGTTCCACGTATTTTCAACCGAATTTTAGAATTTCAAATATTTGACGAAAGTTAGATTTTTCCTTTGGTCCCCCGTTGCCAATTTGGTTGAAATTTTGAAATTTATCAAAGTATGATTTTTGTGTTCAAATGTATTGTGTTCATGAAAGAATGCAATTCTAATCAATTCTGAAGCATCTCGAAGTATTTTCACCCCAATTTTGAAATTTCAAAAAATTCACGAAAGTTAGGATTTTTCCTTTGGTCCCCCGTTACCGATTTTGTTGAAATTTTGTGTTTTATCAAAGTATGATTTTATGTGTTCAAATGTATTGTTTTTATGAAAGAATGAAATTCTGAAACAGTTCGACGTATTTTTAACCGAATTTGGGAAATTCAAATATTTGACGAAAGTTAGGATTTTTCCTTTGCTCCCCCGTTGCCAATTTGGCTGAAATTTTGAAATTTATCAAAGTATGATTTTATGTGTTCAAATGTATTGTGTTCGTGAAAGAATGAGATTCTGAAACAGTTCGACGTATTTTCAACCGAATTTTGGAATTTTAAATATTTGACGAAAGTTAGGATTTTTCCTTTGGTCCCCCGTTGCCAATTTGGTTGAAATTTTGTATTTTATCAAAGTATGATTTTATGTGTTCAAATGTATTGTTTTGATGAAAGAATGAAATTCTGAAGCAGTTCGACGTATTTTTAACCGAATTTGGGAAATTCAAATATTTGACGAAAGTTAGGATTTTTCCTTTGCTTCCCCGTTGCCAATTTGGCTGAAATTTTGAAATTTATCAAAGTATGATTTTTGTGTTCAAATGTATTGTGTTAATGAAAGAATGCAATTCTAATCAATTCTCTGAAGAATTTTGAAGTATTTTCACCCAAATTTTGAAATTTCAAAAAATTCACGAAAGTTAGGATTTTCCCTTTGGTCCCCCGTTGCCAATTTTGTTGAAATTTTGTATGTTATCAAAGTATGATTTTGTGTGTTCAAATGTATTGTTTTGATGAAAGAATGAAATTCTGAAGCATTTTAACGTATTTTCAACCGAATTTTGGAATTTCAAATATTTGACGAAAATTAGGATTTTTCCTTTGGTCCCCCGTTGCCAATTTGGTTGAAATTTGGTATTTTATCAAAGTATGATTTTATGTGTTCAAATGTATTGTTTTTATGAAAGAATGAAGTTCTGACACAGTTCGATGTATTTTTAACCGAATTTGGGAAATTCAAATATTTGACGAAAGTTAGGATAGTTTTCCTTTGCTCCCCCGTTACCGATTTTGCTGAAATTTTGAAATTTATCAAAGTATGATTTTTGTGTTCAAATGTATTGTGTTCATGAAAGAATGCAATTCTAATCAATTCTGAAGCATCTCGAAGTATTTTCACCCCAATTTTGAATTTCAAAAATTCACGAAAGTTAGGATTTTTCCTTTGGTCCCCCGTTACCGATTTTGTTGAAATTTTGTGTTTTATCAAAGTATGATTTTATGTGTTCAAATGTATTGTTTTTATGAAAGAATGAAATTCTGAAACAGTTCGACGTATTTTTAACCGAATTTGGGAAATTCAAATATTTGACGAAAGTTAGGATTTTTCCTTTGCTCCCCCGTTGCCAATTTGGCTGAAATTTTGAAATTTATCAAAGTATGATTTTATGTGTTCAAATGTATTGTGTTCGTGAAAGAATGAGATTCTGAAACAGTTCGACGTATTTTCAACCGAATTTTGGAATTTTAAATATTTGACGAAAGTTAGGATTTTTCCTTTGGTCCCCCGTTGCCAATTTGGTTGAAATTTTGTATTTTATCAAAGTATGATTTTATGTGTTCAAATGTATTGTTTTTATGAAAGAATTAAATTCTGAAACAGTTCGACGTATTTTTAACCGAATTTGAGAAATTTAGATATTTGACGAAAGATAGGATTTTTCCTTTGCTCCCCCGTTGCCAATTTGGCTGAAATTTTGAAATTTATAATGAAACTCTAAAGCATTTCGACGTATTTTCAACCGAATTTTGGAATTTCAAATATTTGACGAAAGTTAGGATTTTTCCTTTGCTCCCCCGTTGCCAATTTGGTTGAAATTTTGTATTTTATCAAAGTATGATTTATGTGTTCAAATGTATTGTGTTCATGAAGGAATGCAATTCTAATCAATTCTGAAGCATTTCGAAGTATTTTCAATTGAATTTTGAACCTTCAAAAAATTCACGAAAGTTAGGATTTTTCCTTTGGTCCCCTGTTACCGATTTGGCTGAAATTTTGAAATTTATCAAAGTATGATTTTATGTGTTCAAATGTATTGTGTTCATGAAAGAATACAATTGTACTTGATTCTGAAGCATTTCGAAGTATTTTCAACTGAATTTTAAGACTTCAAAAATAGACGAGAGTTAGAATTTTTTCTTTAGTCCCCCGGTTGCCGATCTGCCTGAAATTTTAAAATTTATCAAAGTATGATTGCATGTGTTCAAATGTATTGTTTTGATGAAAGAGTGCAATTGTACTTAAACCTAAAACAATTCGACGTATTTTCAAAATTCAAAAAAATTGACGAAAATTAGAATTTTTCCTTTGGTCCCCCGTTGCCGATTTGGCTGAAATTTTTAAAATTTATCAAAGTATGATTATCTGCGTTCAAATGTATTTTTTTGATGAAAGAATACAATTGTACTTGATTCTGAAGCATTTCGAAATATTTTCAACTGAATTTTGAAACTTCAAAAAATTGACGAGGATTAGAATTTTTCTTTGGTCCCCCGTTGCCGATTTGCTGAAATTTCAAAATATATCAAAGTATGATTTCATGTGTTGAAATGTATTGTTTTGATGAAATAATGCAATTGTACTATCTAAAACATTTCGACGTATTTCCAAATTTCAAAAAATTGACGAAAATCAGAATTTATCCTTCGGCGGTAGGTTATTTTAGATAGATTGTAAAAGTTTTCTTGTGTCCAATTTTTTTTCCGGTCCAATTTTATTTCTTTTGCCAAAACATTTTTCATTTAAAATTTTTTTCTTGTGCCTCATTTTTCTTCGTGTCAAAATTTTTTCTTTTGCCCAAATTTGACAACTTTTTTACTTACCTTAATTTTTTTTTCACGAAAATTTGACAGGGTAATTTTCTCGAAATTGAAAAAAAATATATTTTTTCACTTCTTTAAAATTATCTTAGAGATTATAACCTATTTTGATATCAACCTCACAATATATGTGTTATTCCGGTGGCCCAGTGGTTAAGGCTACGGTTTACCAGGTTGTAAGCGTAGGTTCGAATCCTACATGGGAAAATTTCGATTTTTCCCACAGAAATTACTATTTAATTTAAAATTCGTCGAAAAGGATTAGGTCAAATAAAGAACAATAGATTTCGACAAATGATGTGGTGGTCTAGTGGTTAAGGCGTTCGTCTCTCAAACCGGGGACAGATGTTTCAACTCCTGGCAATGCACACAAATTGGCCTGAAAAATTTCGGTGTGATTTTGGAAGCCTTAAAACAGTTAAAGGACTTCTCGGCCTTTGCGAAAGACTTGTAAATTGAAAAAAATTTGAAATAAGAAAAATGAAAACAAGTTCTCGCGTTCAAAAGTACTTGAAAATTGAAAAAAAGCACAATTAAAAAAAGTTTTAAAAACACGTGTCTTCTAAAAGGCTTGAACTGAATTAAGAAAGTCAGACGGAAAAAAAATTAACAATTTCCCGCTTTTAAAAAACTCATGTTTACTTACCTTGATTTTTTTTCATGAAAATTTGACAGGGTGATTTTCTCGAGACTGAAAAAATTTAATTTTTTTCACTTTTTTGAAATTCTCTTAGATTTTTTTTTCGACGCGAAAGTATTTTGTCTTGGGCTACCTGTGTCAAGCTAGACACAGGTAGCCCAAGACAGACACAGGTAGCCCAAGACAAAATACTTTCGCGTCAAAAAAAAATCTAAGAGAATTTCAAAAAAGTGAAAAAAATTAAATTTTTTCAGTCTCGAGAAAACCACCCTGTCAAATTTTCGTGAAAAAAATTAAGGTAAGTAAACATGAGTTTTTTAAAAGCGGGAAATTTTTGATTTTTTTTCCGTCTGACTTTCTTCATTTTCAGGCTTTTTAGAAGACATGTGTATTTAAAACTTTTTTTTAATTGTGCTTTTCTTTCAAATTTTCAAGTACTTTTGAACGCGGGAAATTGTTTTCATTTTTTTTATCTCAAATTTTTTCAATTTACAGTCTTTCGAAAAGGCCGAGAAGTCTCTTTTAACCGTTTTAAACATTCCAAATCACATCGAAAATTTTCAGGCTAATTTTGTTTCATTGCCAGGAGTTGAACCGTTTGTCCTCTGAGTGAGAAACGAATGTCTTAACCACTAGACCACCGCATCATTTGTCGAAAGCTATTGTTCTTTATTTGATTAAATCCTTTTCGATGAATTTTAAATTAAATAGTATTTTCTGTGGGAAAAATCGAAATTTTCCCATTCAGGATTCGAACCTACGCTTACAATCTGGTAAACCGTAGCCTTAACCACTGGGCCACCGGAATAACACATATGTTGTGAGGTTGATATCAAAATAGGTTATAATCTCTAATATAATTTTAAAGAAGTGAAAAAATATAATTTTTTTCAATTTCGAGAAAATTACCCTGTCAAATTTTCGTGAAAAAAAAATTAAGGTAAGTAAACATGAATTTTTCAAAAGCGAGAAATCTTTTTCTGACTTTTTTAATTTTCAGTGTTTTTAGAAGACACGTGTTTTTAAAATTTTTTTACTTGTTGCTTTTTTTTTAACGCGAGAATTTTTTTCAGTTTTTAGAAGTCTTTTGACACTGTTTAAAGCTTCCAAATGACGCCGAAATTTTTTAGGTTAATTTTTCCGCACTGCCAGCAGTTTAAACGTCTGTCCTCGGGTTGAGAGACGAACGCCTTACCCACTAGGCCACCACATCTTTTGTTGAAACCAATTGTTCTTTATTTGACTAAATCGTTTTTGACGAATTTTAAATTAAATAGTAATTTCGGTTGGAAAAATCAAACCTTTCCAATGCAGGATTCGAACCTAGGCTTCCAACATGATATGCCGTAGCCTTAACCACTAGGCCACCGGATCCCGTATGATTTTATGTGTTCAAATGTATTGTGTTCATGAAAGAATGCAATTCTAATAAATTCTGAAGGATTTCGAAGTATTTTCAACCCAATTTTGAAATTTCAAAAAATTCTTGAAATTTAGGATTTTTCCTTTGGTCCCCGTTGCCAATTTGGTTGAAATTTTGTATTTTATCAAAGTATGATTTTATGTGTTCAAATGTATTGTGTTCATGAAAGAATGCAATTCTAATCAATTCTGAAGAATTTCGAAGTATTTTCAACTGAATTTTGAACCTTCAAAAAATTGACGAAAGTGAGGATTTTTCCTTTGGTCCCCCGTTGCCAATTTGGCTGAAATTTTGTATTTCATCAAAGTATGATTTTATGTGTTCAAATGTATTGTGTTCATGAAAGAATGCAATTCTAATCAATTCTGAAGAATTTCGAAGTATTTTCAACTGAATTTTGAACCTTCAAAAAATTGACGAAAGTGAGGATTTTTCCTTTGGTCCCCCGTTGCCAATTTGGTTGAAATTTTGTATTTCATCAAAGTATGATTTTATGTGTTGAAATGTACTGTTTTGATGAAAGAATGAAATTCTGAAGCATTTCGAAGTATTTTCAAATGAATTTTGAACCTTCAAAAAATTGACGAAAATTACAATTTTTCCTTTGGTCCCCCGTTGCCAGTTTAGTTGAAATTTTGTATTTTATCAAAGTGTGATTTTATGTGTTCAAATGTATTGTGTTCAAGAAAGAATGCAATTCTAATCAATTCTGAAGAATTTCGAAGTATTTTCAACTGAATTTTGAACCTTTAAAAAATTGACAAAAATTACAATTTTTCCTTTGGTCCCCGTTGCCAGTTTAGTTGAAATTTTGTATTTTATCAAAGTGTGATTTTATGTGTTCAAATGTATTGTGTTCAAGAAAGAATGCAATTCTAATCAATTCTGAAGAATTTCGAAGTATTTTCAACTGAATTTTGAACCTTTAAAAAATTGACAAAAATTACAATTTTTCCTTTGGTCCCCGTTGCCAGCTTAGTTGAAATTTTGTATTTTATGAAAGTATGATTTTATGTGTTCAAATGTATTGTTTTGATGAAAGAATGAAATTCTGAAGCATTTCGACGTAATTTCAACCGAATTTTGGAATTTGAAATATTTGACGAAAGTTAGGATTTTTCCTTTGCTCCCCCGTTACCGATTTGGCTGAAATTTTGAAATTTATCAAGGTATGATTTTATGTGTTCAAATGTATTGTGTTCATGAAAGAATGCAATTCTAATCAATTCTGAAGCATCTCGAAGTATTTTCACCCCAATTTTGATCGTATTTTGTGGAAGCGTGCCACGACAAATGATTTGGTCAATTATCGTAATAATCTCTGTATAGCATTACAGCAGATCATGCTTAGTGAATTTGATGACATTAACAACCTCTACAATTCAGTTTTTGGCAGCAATAAGAAATGCTGATTTAACATTACCAAGAGCTAAATATAGACGATTTCTGAAACCGTATTGGAATGATGAGCTGAAGCGTCGAAAAAAATTGGTTTCGGCCGCGCGATCTGAATTAATTCAAGTATCTGGGATAAATTCAAGTATTACAAATTAATTCAAGTATCTGGGATTATTATCAGGTCACATGGAGGGACAAAATTAGAACGAAGAAACAACTAGGTATCTATACGAGAGTTCATCCATACAATCAACAATCTCATGGGTGGATCTTGGCAAAAACAAGAAAACGAGTTAGAAACCCTGATGATCATTCAAGCTATTGTCCTCGATGCCAACGATGCTCTGAGAAGCCAATACATCACTCTTTGTTGTATTGCCAGGGATCGATCGACGAAAGAGAGAAACTTTGGGAATGGACTAATGACAATCTTACAACAACTATAAGCGTGCATTTAGCAAATTTATCGGATACCGACATTTTTTGCTGTATATTAGGGGAAAAACTAAATATTTTTGAGACAGACTTAGACACATGGTCAAAGTTTCTTTTGCAGTCAGCAAGTTATGTTTCTAAATGTTTTAATTCTACTATGTTAGAAATTTAATTTTATTTTTCATTAACTTGTAAAAATTTCTTAAGAAGCTCTTCAGAAAATGGAGGTAATAAAGATCTAGACGTATTTTCAACCGAATTTTGAAATTTCAAAAAATTGATGAAAATTAGGATTTTTCCTTTTGGTCGCCCGTTGCCTCGCGGAAACATGACCGGATAAAATTAAAAAAGCCACCAACGCTATTAAATATATGACATTATTAGGGAAATTTAGCAAACACGACGTGACGCCTAAAATGGCGTGGATATGGCCACGTGATCACAACCATAGATGGAAATATATCACGCCATTTTCGGGACGTCGTAGGCGAACGTCGTGTTTGTAAGTTTCAGTCTATTGTGTTCGTGACAACGTCTGAGGAACATTTGCAAGTTTCAACGCCTCTAAGCGTTTCTTACACGGATCCGATCCGCATATTTGATTGATGATTCGTGAGGATAATTGTAATTTTGCCAGCTCATCCATCAAGTTTTTATCTCATGTTGTCTCAAGTAAAGGAATCCGACCTGACCCAGTAAAATAATAATTCCTTTTATCAAAGTGATCTGTCCTTTGCATCGAGTTGTTCATGTAAACCCCTGTACATGTTTACACTACACTTAATCTATTGGCACGGCTAAAATGGGTCACCCGTACGGCCGTATCCAATTTTATTATTGCTCAGACTAACAAAAAAAAGGGTATCTTGCATTTTAGCTGTGCCGTGTCAAAAAATCGAGTGTAGTGCTTAAAACGTACTTCACATCATTTAGTCCTCCACGCCTTCACAAGTCTTAAAAGATTATATTTTCTGTCAAAGTAGAAAACCTGTGTAAAAGTGCGAAGAAATTTTGCTGATTCTTACCGGCGTTCGCGCCCAGAAAAATTATAGTAACCTGAATGATTTATGACGTTTTGCCGTTAAACATATTACTATAGATTTTTTTGAAAAGAAAACACTATGTCTTTGTGCAACACAGCAACACCATGATTTTGTCAAACAAAGATATCTGTGCATGTTCTGTTCTATTTCAATTACCACGTACGTAAATGTCATTTTCTAGACTGTAGGAGTGTTTTGAAGTTCTGAAATCATACCAAACGAAAGGAACGATGTCGAATAAGGAACTAAACCGACGGAACCAGTATCTATCATCACGCCCAAACTATTAGCCCAAAAGTGGTCCTAATTAGGCTGATAGCAGACTTAATTCATCATAAATTTAAAGGAATTTCTTGTGCAAAATTGTGTCATATTCCTTTCAATGCAGAGCAATCTCTGCATGCATGGTACTTGGGTAAAATAATATTCAGCCTGATAGGAACGTCACTATTTATATGTTCATTAGTTAATTTTAACTAATTTTATGCCAGAAAAGACGTACCAAATCTTCAAATTTTATATAAATATCATTTGAATGATTTCAAACTTTTATGTGCGTGTATGTACGCGCAAAAAACTTTGCGAGATACAGGGTGTATCAAAAGAATTGTAACCTATAGTCTGTTATAACGAGTGTTGAATTTCAATAGTCTTTTACATCCGCAGAGATGGAAATATGCGATTTTCATCATGATTTTTAATCAAGGTCGTATTTGCTTATTTTTCTCCATATGCATGGTACAAAAAATACGCCATTCGAAAGTCTAGATCTATCATAACATAAAAATCTTACACTTCAATATAAAGTAATTTATCATATACCCTTGTCGTAAAATAAAATATATTGGAATCTTGCCTTGCTCTTTCCAAAAGTGAGATAATTGCATATGGTTTATTATTTGAATTAATATAATATTGTTTAAAGATCAGTTTAGCTCCTAGCTTGGCTAGCTGCATATACATTTCCCGCCTTCTCGTATAACGAGCTTTAGGTATCTCATTACGTTTTGAGCAAAAATGTGTTTGCTAAGCATCAAAACCTGCTTTGAAGGCGTATGTCAAACTCCTGATGCAATTCTATAAGTTCATGTTAATTTGATCTCATGCAAGTTTTAAAACAGTTACATAACCTTGTGATTTTTTTCCGTCTGGGGTTTCTCGTCCAAATTTTCCCTTCTAATTCCAGTCTAAACAGACGGGTAAGTTGGACGGAAAAGGTGATAATAAAACTGTAAAAAACCGTCTGCGTGAATATGAATTGGAATGAATAAAATGATGAGTCGGGTCAAGTAATCTGCATGATTTTTAAAACAGTTACATAACCTTATGATTGTTGCTTTTTTCCAGCAGAACATCACTGAATTATTCATTTACTCTCTCATTGTGAAGTACAATAAAGGAATTACATAACTCAATACGTGATTGAAAGAAACTGGTGATTGAGAAGTTCCCGTCTGTTTAAGTTATATTTAAAAGTGAATTGACTTCGGTAATTCAGCTTTTCGGAGGTGACTGGATAGTTAAAGAGGGACAAAACTACATGTCTCCTAAAATATTGACTTGTTTTGATAACCGGATATTGAGTAAAAAATCTAGACCTCCTGTCATAATCCTTCCCCTCACCAATTTCACATCTCAGGCTTGGGACTGAGCAATGGCTGGTTTAAAAGGAGGAAGGACAACTACAACAAAGATGACATTTAAAATAAAAAGCAAATTCCGAACAAACAAGACATCTTGAGAATCAAGATATAATTCAAACAAGACACAGATTGAGACTGTAAATTTTCGACTTTATTACAAAGTCATCTTCAGACAGAATGAAATACAATACTTTACAACACATATATATACAACACAGAGAGAGAGCGCACGTGTCAGTCCAGCATGTAGGCGGAAGGCCGGTAAACCAAGCAGAGCAAAACATGATAAGGTTGTGAATAAAACTAAATATGTATGCTATATTTACAACAATATGTTAGATAGATTAATTTAAGGAAAGAAAGACCCGACAATTAGAATATGGAGAGATTAAGTGAACAGTTGTAGTTCTTTGCTGGCTTTAAGTCCAGTATTAAGGAAAGGTTTGTTGTGTTTGATTAAGAGTGCTTCAAGAAAGGCGAGAATATGATAGTTATTCGATTTAGTTATGTGTAGAATTCTATAGTTATTGAAAACTAAGTTCTCAATAGGAGAAGGGTTATTCAAAGATAATGATATATCGTTGAGTAGTGAGAACTGGTTTTGTAGTGTGGCTAAGAATTGAGCATGCTCACACTCAGAGAAATGTTGGCCTACTGCACTGGAAGAGAGCCTAGTGGAATGCTCTTTGCGTCATGCCAATATAGGTTTTCCCGCAGCCAGGGCAAGCGACTTCGTATACTAAATTGCTACGAGATAAAGAAGGAAGTTTGTCTTTGTTAGAAACAAAATAAGACAACCTTTTAGTGTTGTAAATAGTGACGAATTTCACCGGTTTGGAAAGAAATCTTTGTATTTTATTGAGACATGATTTAAGTAGAAAATCGCCCCGATTTCCGAGATAAGGTATACGGATCCAGATTTTGGGCAATAGATTATCATCCGCTTCATGAGTAACTGTATTGACAACAGGAGTGGAATTTGGAAAATACTTAGTTTTGAGTTTATTTAGCGTAGAGTATATAACATTATTAGCATAACCATTCCAAGACATGAAAGATTTGATGATTTTAATTTGACTATTGAAAAGCTTTTCCGAACTACAAATTTTAAAAGCACAGTGGTAAAGGGATTTCACCCAAGCTGTTTTGCGGTAGAATGGCTCGAAACTAGAAAAATGTGAGTACTGACCAGTGTGAGTGTCTTTACGACAAACGTCAGTACCATCGACCGTGATTTTTATGTCTAAAAAATGTGCGATACCATCGGGAAAAGTGTCAACTGTGAAATTGAGGTTAGGATCGAAACTATTAAACTTTGTTAAAACACAGGAAATATCGGAAGGCTTAATTAAGACAAGCGTATCATTAACATAACGTTTGTAAAATTTTATAGTGTTATCAGCAATTAATTCAGAAACTATTAATCTCTCAAACTCCGTTAGTATGATATTAGCTAAGACAGGTCCTAGTGATGAGCCCATAGAAACGCCGTCTTTTTGAACATAAATTTGGTCATCAAAGGAAAAGGCTGTTTTGTTGCAACAATCCAAAGTGCGTTTTTGCATAGTGGTGTTACTAACAATTTATCTTTGTAAATTCGATCTAGAATGATGTTGACTGTGCGGGAAAGGGGAACATTAGTAAACAAAGACTCAACATCAAAAGAAACAAGTTGATAGCCATCTTGAAACAAATGTTTAGGGATGTTGTTAATAGCATTCACCGCATCAAATGAATCAGAAAGAGAATAAGAGTTTAAAGTGAGAGGATTTAGTAGAGACGATAAGAATTTGCCAACGTTATAGTGAGGAGTGTTGGTAGTGTCAAGGTGTCTCCCACTTAATGCTCAAGGTCTCAAATTACCATTAATAACAACCATGAGAGTGCTCAACTCCCGAAGGAGGGGCTAATTATATTTCGGTATGTTTAAGATATTGTTTGTCTAAATTCACGGCTGCCGGATCTACTAGATAGCTTTCGGGATAGGAAGCGAGACATGCGCAAACCGTACCGACAACGACTAGATGGCGCAAACCCTTTTCCCCGACATTGCCGCTAGGTTGTTAGTTGAGAGTGCTCAACATTTAAGGAGCGAAAATATTGACTTGTTTTGATAACCGGATATTGAGTAAAAAATCTAGACCTGTCATAATCCTTCCCCTCACCAATTTCACATCTCAGGCTTGGGACTGAGCAATGGCTGGTTTAAAAGGAGGAAGGACAACTACAACAAAGATGACATTTATTCATTTAGTTCATTCGAGGTGTCTCCCACTTAATACTCAAGGTCTCAAATTACCATTAATAGCGAGCTTAAGCAAGTGACGTTTTTGACAACACGTACGTTGACCGGAAGTAAAGTTTTTATTTTTCACCAATCACAATTGTTGACCCAGTCTTTTGGCGTTACTCATGCCGTTTGTGTTGTCAAAAACGTCGCTTGCTTAAGCTCACTAATAACAACCATGAGAGTGCTCAACTCCTGAAGGAGGGGCTAATTATATTTCGGTATGTTTAAGATATTGTTTGTCTAAATTCACGGCTGCCGGATCTACTAGAAAGCTTTCGGGATAGGAAGCGAGACATGCGCAAACCGTACCGACAACGACTAGATGGCGCAAACCCTTTTCCCTGACATTGCCGCTAGGTTGTTAGTTGAGAGTGCTCAACATTTAAGGAACATTAGTTGAAACTCGTCTTATTAAGTAAACGGAAATTTTTGGTGACATACGCCCCGTGTGATATACAGGGTGTCCCAAAATAAACGAAAACTATTGAAATCACTCATTGTTAAAATTTGAAAGCCGTGTTCACGAATTTCAGCCCGTGGGGATTTAATGCAACTTATAAAATGCTAAATGCTTTGTGTTGCTAGAGAAAGGGGACATGTCGAAGTTCATGGTCCTTGAAATGCACATTTAAATAATGTTATCCATATTTGTAAATTGTAAATATTGTTAATAAATATCATTTTTGCGAACAAGCAAATTTGACTGCATCATATGCATGCATAAAAATGCTTATGGCAACCCCGATTTATACACTTGTGGGCCCAACAGAGTGCTTAGGCATTCAAACTCTAACAAAGGCATTGTTATGGGTGATTTCAATAGTTTTCGTTTTTTTTGGGACACCCTGTATAGTTTCATGCAGGTGACAAAAATCAACAGTATGTCAACAGTATGTAGTGATGTCTGCAAATTTTCATCGACAATGTTTGTTCATGTAGTATAAAAATGTTAAGTATATATTTACCTTCCCACTCAGTTTTTGGTGTGGGAAGGTTTTGCTTTATATCAAACGGCATTATACAGTGAGGGAAACGTGCATGAGTCAATCATTGTCTGTTTTGTATAAACCAGGCTACTCACAAAATAAACGTGATCCATGCTCTTGTGGGAGGAGTTGAGACGTGCGTGGGAGAAATCACGGCAATACAGGGTGAGTAAAAAAAAACTGACACCTTTGAAATTCAAATTAGCTGCAATGTGTCTGTAATAGGCTGTAATGAGACAGAGGTTGCCTAAAATATCTTATGGGTATAGGAAGCATATCAAATAAGTGAACCCATTAATTAAGTAGAACATAAGTTTGTTCCCTTTGGGAGTTAAAATGCATTCTAAGCTCTGTAATAAAAAAGAACGCGGAATTAGTTCAATTGGTTTAAACACTTTTGCATTAATTAACCACGTTTAGTTGATTGTACACAATGGGAATTGTCAAGTTCCAGCCATAAGTTCGCGGCTAATTTGAATTTCAAAGGTGTCAGTTTTTTTTTACTCACCCTGTATATAAGAAGTACGGCAATGCCAAGGACCACAGAGTTTATTGCAACTGGCTATAGGAGCAAACAGCAGAAATACGATGAATATTCTCAGGAAGATCTTGGTTCTCATATCTTGTCTAGTTTTTCTGTCTGCAATTGAAGGTATGTGGATGCTACTGCTTGAAAATATTCATCCCGCGTAACACTCATGCAAACATTTTATTTGCTTTCTCCTAATTACTGCTTAATATTAAATCAATAAATGTTCATTTTCTTACATAATTTCAACATACTATTGGCATTGCGCTCACTCCAAGCATCATTTTGTCGTTTTTCCAGTCCTAAAAAAACGTTTGCCGTACGTGTTTTTTCTACATATAGCGAAACGTCTAAATCTCGGTACTTGCATTTTTTTACAAGCCAAATTTATGGACCTGGCTATATCTATTTAGCCACGACATATTTGATAAGTATATTTATTGCTTCATGCACGCAGCTTTACTGTTAAGCAGTTGTTAATGAAACGAACTTCGTAATTATTAAAACCAGTATCGTTATTAAAAAGAGCATTAGTGCCTATAGTAGTCCCTGGGACATAAAGTTGTCCTTGTTATGCATGTTGATATGATGTTTGATGTGATTTAGTTTTGGTTCTCTAGTTTTTGCCTAGTTGCACATTGCATAGTTTGCGAGTGATTTTTTAATCTGACTTGCTTAGATCCTCGCAAGCGGCTCTTTAACCTTAGCTTAAAAATATTGATTCATTTTTTATCGATTTAATAGAAATCAGCAACTTTGCAGCCAGAGTAATTTTACAATTTTGTTTAAAATAACTTAATTATAATTTACATCAATTATATTATTTATATAATACTAAAGCCTACAATATTTTTATGTAAGAATTATTGAAACAACCTGCACATAACAGGGACAAAAGAGTTTGCATGAAACTCTATTTGTATTAAAACATTGGACTTCAAATTGACGTTGGTTTACTTCTTAGACAGCTTCACCAGCTTATGGTCCTTTCATTTTTTCAGAAATCTCTTTGTTTGTAGCTTTAGCTATCACTTTTTTTTAGTTACCTCAACACAGAGATTAATGAGCCAAAACCCCATTCAAACCCCAGGGTTGATTACCCCTCTTCCATAATTATACCTCATAATAATTCATATCCAGAAATAACTGCATGAAGTGAACCAGTTTTTGTTCACAAAGGAGTTACGACTTATAAAATTTTAACATTACAAACTGGTAGACGAATCTATTAATAGAGCAACTAGTAGATAATTTCTAGCTATATTCTTGTTCGTCGTATTTATTCATCTCCTTTATTTTAGGGAGAAAAACGAAGAGATATTCGTTCTTAGTTTCAGAAGGAATATCCCTTGTCGCATTTGGAAAGATAGATTCTCCGGAATCAAACTGTCAAACTACTTTCCAATGTCTTACGTCTCAGTCTTTTATATCTGTTGGCTTGAAAACAGGAGTTTTAAGTCTGAGAAAAAATCCTTGTTATATTCGGAAACAGTCCAACGGTATTCGAAAGCTCACCATTAAAATAAGAATCATTGCATGTCCTAAACAACAACATGATGTTTTGGTAAATTTATTTGTCTTCCCACCCAACTTTGGTCCGGCGAATACGATACTTAATAGCTACAACGAGCAGAAAGTAAGAAGTATGGTAAAACAAGACCGAATATTAGGCACAAAAAAAAGTATGGCAAACACATTACACAGGATTATGCGAATGACCAGAGAATGTGACAATCCAACAGCATATAGAACAAATATGGCATCTGCTATGGTCAGGGAGGCCTTAACACAAGTAATCGATGAGCTTGTAGCAAAGTTTGTCACAATTCCAGGTATTTATATTTATTATTCTTCCGATCGACTGTCGGTAAAAGGCAAATAAAAGACACAAAATCACTGGCGCACTAGTTGAGGTCATATCACTTGACGATTCGCTACGATTTCGCTACAATATATTATAAACACATGTCAGATGTCAGCTATTTTGGCTACAGACCATAGTATAATTTAAAATGAGGAGAAATGAAATTCTGCCACATGTATATATATATATACGAGGGTGGAAGAGATTTATTTCATGGCTTTATTGCATCGAATAAACTGGAAAATATGAGTGTTTAAGTATGTAGATATTACTGCACTGATTCATAACTACTAACACATGCAAGGAAATGAAAAAAACTATATTTTTGGTAGCAGTTATACCAAAACCTAGAAACAAAAAACTATGCTCATGTTTCCCTTTTTTTCTTATAGGCGTGGATGGAAAAGTGATATCTCATCTGTCCCTCAATACGTTATTTACAAGTGCTAGTTTGAATTCCTTGGCGAGTAAAACAGAATGTTATACTCCAAAAGCTAATAATTGCGACAGAAATTCTGTGTATAGAACGATCGATGGCAAGTGCAATAACCTCAACAATCCATTGTTTGGTTCCGCCTCGACTGCACTTACTCGCTTCTTGCCAGCACAATATTTCGATCTCGATGGACTGAATGATCCTATCGGATTACCAGGCCAAGTTAATGTCCCAGATATTCCAGCAACATTCAAAGTAGTTCGTGATTTCATTGTAAATCAGGAGAAATATCAGGAGCTAAACACTCAGTTCTCTCATATGTTCATGCAATATGGACAATTTTTAGACCACGATCTAGATCTGTCACCAGAAATTGAGAATTCTGACAGATGCATGAACACAAGGTATATACGTCGTATCTTTTGTGATATGACAGGCAGGAACCGAAATCGAATAATATAATTATATATATATATATATATATATATATATATATATATATATATATATATATATATATATATATATATATATACCAACACGTAAATCTTACATTTTTTTTTAAACTAAACCAACTGTATGTTATCACTTCAAACGTATTTTGTAGGTGTGATGGATCAAAAGGCGATTTTGTTGAGCCATGTTACACAATTCTACCACTGGAACCCTGTTACAGGTGTATACATTTTTCACGTTCGGCGACTGTTTGTCCCATTGATGGGAATGGTAGAATAACCAAACGACAACAAATCAACGTGAATACAGCATTTGTGGATGGTTCACAGATTTATGGCTCCGATGAAAAGCTTGCGAAAAGCTTGAGAGATTTGAAAAGTCAGTATTAGTAGCTAGGAATTAAGCACGTTTGCTCCCCCAGAAACCCCGTAAATTTTTGTAATTTAGGAGATTTTTATCGATGTTGAATGTGATATCTTGCATTCCCGAGCTTAAAAAACACCAGAAATGATTATTTTGACCTTTTTGAAACGAGGATTATATACTTTCAGGTTTTTTTTAACAGTTTTTTCAGGGTAGTAGTATTTGTATGTAGTATTTCAGGAGCCCTGTAAACCTCCCGCTCAGGGCACGCCCCAGTTATTAACTATTCAGTCAATCAAACTCAGGAGATTAGCCTCCTAGCTCCTGTCTCTGACATAACTGTATTGTAGAAATTATTCAGTTATTCTTATCAGTACATGCAGTTTTGAAGACCACTATTTGAAAAGGTTAATTTTTCAATGAACTAGATTTGGTCCATTCCTACCATTCAGATATGAAATGTCATAAAAACACTAGAATATTTCCATGCAGTGATATGTATGCATTTTTGTATCTCTTCAAGATGGTAAAGGATTGCTCAGAACAGGAACTCGTGTTCAGAATTTTGGTGATTTTTTGCCTGACAATGATTGCAGGCTCACGTTCCCATCTGATTTGTGTCGGCTGTTAGGCGGATGTTTTCTTGCTGGTGATGGTCGTACTAGTGAACAGATGGCCCTCGCTTGCATGCACACACTATTTCTGCGAGAACACAACCGAATTGCTGAGGAATTAGGAAGACTTAACCCCAGCTGGAATGGAGATAAAATCTACAATGAAACAAGAAAAATAGTCGGTGCTGTGTTGCAAAAAATTACCTACGAAGATTTTTTACCTATTATTATTGGCGACAGTCTTCCAACATATAACCAATATGATCCCAGCGTTAACCCGGGAATTTTAAATTCTTTTGCTACAGCTGCATTTAGATTTGGACACAGCTTAATAAGACCAACATTTGATAGATTAGATAAAGGTTTTAATCCGACGGGTAAACCTATTCTTTTACGTGAGATGTTTTTCAACAATACGTTTATAAGAAAAAACGACATCGATCAATTACTACTTGGCCTACTTGGAAACGAGTCACAAATTGTCGACCGTAAGATTGCCAATGGAATATTAAACCATTTGTTTGAACGTCCAAATTCGCCTGGTTTGAATCTTGCTGCATTGAATATCCAGCGTGGCAGAGATCACGGCTTGCCAGGTTACAACGCATTCAGAGGTAGATGTTCTTTGAAGAATGCAAATTCGTTTCAAGACACAGCAAATGAAATCCGTAACCCCCGTAACAGAAAGCTTTTATCGCAGTTGTATAAGGACGATCCAGATCTTGCTGATTTATGGGTAGCGGGTCTAGCAGAAGCTCCTATTTCTGGTGGAACTGTCGGAGAAACGTTTGCATGTATTATTCGCGAACAAATGAGAAGGGTAAGAGATGGGGACAGGTTTTTTTACATGAACAATGTGTTTTCAAACCAACAGTTGCAAGAAATAAGAAAAGCGAGTCTGTCAAAGATTATGTGCGATAATTTGAAAAACATCGTCTCCGTGCAACCAAATGCTTTTATGGCTGGTTCACAACGAAAAGAATGTAGCCAAATACCTGGTATTGACCTCAGCGCGTGGAAAGGTTGGTTTATGATTATCACTTAACCATATCGTGATTGTTGTTGTCACCATTAGTGATGTTGTTGTGGTTGTTGTTGCTGTTGTTGGTGGTGGTGGTGATGTTGTTGGTGGTGGTGCATGGTGATGTTATCTTGTTGGTGGTGGTGCATGTTGATGTTGTTGGTGGTGGTGCATGTTGATGTTGTTGGTGGTGGTGCATGTTGATGTTGTTGGTGGTGGTGCATGGTGATGTTGTTGGTGGTGGTGCATGGTGATGTTATCTTGTTGGTGGTGGTGCATGTTGATGTTGTTGTGGTTGTTGTTGGTGGTGATGTTATTGTTGGGGGTGGTGATTTTGTCGATGTTGTTGGTTTTGGTGGCGGTGATATCGTTGTGGTTGTTGTTGTTAGTGATGTTGTTGTTGGTAGTGATATGTTGTTGTGGTGGTGATGTTCGGTTGTTGGTGATGTTGTGGTTGTTGTTGGTGGTGATGTTGTTGTTGTGGCCTTTTTGTTGGTGGTGGTGGTGCTGTTCTGTAATCCTGCAGTCTAATAACCGTATCATAATAAGCAACTCACGACTAATCTTTTGTAGGGAAGACTGTGACGTCCTGTGCTACGAAAACCTCTGATGGTCGTTGTTGTGTTTTTCCATTTACTTATAAGAACAAGAAGTATACATCATGTAAACAAAGTGACGTTTATGCATACAGTAAATGGTGTGCAACTTCGAGCACATATGTTAGTGGCAATAATTGGGGATATTGTCAAGGTAATCCTTACTTCAGCAACTTTATAAAAATTATAGCTCGAATATATACTGCAGTGACATTGTGGTGTATAATATTAAATCTTAAACGATGATCATGCGTTTTATTTTATTGCTATGTTTGACATTAGTTTAGGCTTCTTCACTTAGAATGCAAACGGCGAATATTCATTTTTAAGCGACTCACGACTAATCTTTTGTAGTGAAGCCCTGTGCTACGAAAACCTTTATCTTTGATGGTCGTTGTTGTGTTTTTCCGTTTACTTATAAGAACAAGAAGTATACTTCATGTAAACAAAGTGACATTTATGCAAACAGAAAATGGTGTGCAACTTCGAGCACATATGTTAGTGGCAATAATTGGGGATATTGTCAAGGTAATCCTTACTTCGGCAACTTTATAAAAATTATAGCTCGAATATATACTGCAGTGTGGTGTAGAATATCAAATCTTAAACGATTATCATGCGTTTTATTTTATTGCTATGTTTGACGTTAGTTTAGGCTTCTTCACTTAGAATGCAAACTGCATGCGAATATTCATTTCTAATCGCGGTTCTGTTTTCCACCTAAACAGAAGCACCATTGGTGTTAAACAAATAGTTAAATGCTACCAGAGATTTAACAGACGCAGTAATTGCAATGAGGAATATATAGTTGGAACCATATTAGCTTTGTTTAATTAAACGGACCTTCAGAATACAATTATTAAGTCGAGGATTTAGTCACCGCGCAGTTTGACCCTCGGAATTCAATCTGTACATACAGACGTGTTAACAACTGCAATTAGCCCATGACGAATATGCCGCTATTTTTGGGGTATTTTTTTTCAAAACCAAGAGCGTAAGACCTCGAGTCATAACAGCAACAATCCTTATTTTTAGGCTGGTTTATTCTTCAAATGGTCTGTTGATTCTAAAAAAAGCCTATTTGAGTAAATACTCCAAAAAAGTACCCCAAAAAAACGTCATCATGAGAAAGACCAATTAAACCACTTTTCAGTTAAAACTATTTATCCTGTTAATGCATTTTTTATCACCATTTCTTTGTTCACGATTTCTTATTTTTACTCTATTTTGCAGCCACTGGTTGATATTCGTATACTTTGATACTAAAACATGAAGAATTTGTTCCGGGAAGAAAAATTATAAAACAGAAGAAAGATGAATTGTTAGAAAGAATAGAACTAATGATTATGATCCTTATACAATATAATTATTTGTACTGTTTTGTTAAACAGATGTCTAATATATATATGGAAACATCTGTTATATATGGACTATTGTCTATACTTGTATAGCCCCAAAGACACTCGCCAATTTTTAGTCCCATGACCATGTGTCAATGACACCACCAAAATGGGGGGAAACATGTTTTAACCATCAGTTTTCAGATTGCCCTGGCATTGCAATATCCAATAAATATGCTTTAGGCAACCACTAGAAATGCAGCCAACAATCTTTAAAATTGGCACAATCATCTGGCAAAAATTTCCAGACACTGAGATCGTCCAGCAACTAAAAAACGTTGGTTTTTATCAGCATTACAATCCACGGATGTTGTCTTTTTCATCTTTCATAAGTAGGAAACAAACATCTTTCATAAGTAGGACGGCAATGCACGTCACAAGGAAACAAGGAAAATTGCATCTTGTACAACAAGCACAATACTTAATCTATGAAAAGGCATGGCTAAAATTGGTGGCTAATATATACAAATCAAAGACAAGGGGACCGACTTTAGCTTCTAAATTAAGTAAACTGAAACTTAATCCGAAGCTGACAAATTTTGGCCATTCATGTATTCACCCACCTAAATAAGCCAGGAAAATCTCTCCGCGACGATTTAACAGATGAAAAAAGAGTAAACTGTGTGACTTTGTTGAAATGTCGAGAAACTTGAGTTACTGATTAAGCTTAGTTTTTGTGATCGTCGTGAACAAGTCATTTTCACCAATAAGAAATAGTCCCGTCTTCGGATGTAAAATTTGTCTTTATTTCTGGGTTCAAAACTGTCATTGTTGACTACACACAGAGTCAGAGGAATGTTCACGACAATCACGATTTAATGGAAACCAGCAGACACGACTTTTCACCAGGGCGCGCAGTCGCGGACTGGGGTCAAACCCGAGGTTGAGCTGGGGTTAGTGCGGTACCATTTGGCATTTGCAACTGAAACATGAGCAATTAGCAATAACCACTGGTAATGGGCGCCAAGGAACATAAATATGGGGACGCAACGCGATATTCCCCGCCGGTATCCCTGTGGGCCAGTCACCCACTGCTTTTCACTCCAGACGTTAGGCAACGAGATTTGTCTAGCTCACGATTTACACTTAGTAATACCTGTTTTACATTTGATCTTTGTTTCTCCTGCATCTGGTTAGCGAAACAAACGTCAGACAGTGTTATATCCAGACAGGCGAAGACTTGGCTGCTGCCTTGTTCGGCTGTAATTAAAGCGAGTGCGACTAAAATTATCGCGTTTACCGGCAGGTTTAAACTCGGAAAATATAAAAAATATTAATTTTTCTTGGCTGTGTTATTTCGATCGTAAATATTTGATAAATATTTTTCGATCAAGGCCGTCAGGGTGCGATATTGGGAAATTGGAATCCATAAATTTTATGGCCAATTTGGTCGCTCTGACGTCACGTGAAAAGCATCGATTGGTTAATTTGTAAAACTGTGGGTGGGCAAAAAAAATGGTAATGAGGATAAGCAATTTGTTGAACTGATTGGTTGTAAAACAGTGCGGACGTCTAAGAAGACAGCGTATAATGATTATAATATCATGTTACATATGCACAGAATGATCCTCTCTTGAGCATAAATAACACAAGAATAACTTCTCACTTCATTCACAAAATCTCCTCTCTCAAATCTACAAGTCGAAGTAATCCGCAAAACACAAAATGTCTGGACGTGGTAAAGGTAAAGCTAAGGGAACCAAATCTAAGACCCGTTCCTCGAGAGCAGGACTTCAATTCCCCGTCGGTCGTATTCATCGTTTGTTGAGAAAAGGCAACTATGCTGAGCGAGTTGGCGCTGGTGCACCAGTTTACTTGGCTGCCGTTCTCGAGTATCTGTCTGCTGAAATCCTCGAGTTGGCAGGAAACGCTGCTCGTGACAACAAGAAAAGCAGAATCATCCCAAGACATTTGCAACTGGCCGTACGAAATGACGAAGAATTGAACAAATTGTTGTCTGGTGTTACAATCGCACAAGGCGGTGTGTTGCCAAACATTCAAGCTGTCCTCTTACCAAAGAAGACCGAGAAGAAAGCGTAAAGTTGTTCAAGCTCAACTTAAAAAAAAAAAACGGCTCTTATAAGAGCCACCAAATTTACAAAAGAAATTAACGATATCTCGTGCAAAGTAGTCTTAACTTTTACCCGCCATGAGCCTATATTGTTCCTGCCGGCTGCCTACGAAACGATTATGTCGTTCGATAATGTATTGGTTTTTCAAACTTCATAGACACTAATTTCTGCCTGTGTCGGTTGACCCAAAAGTGCGTTTGAGGTTATTCCCGATGTTAGGTTGACTTCGGCATAAACCAATTGAACGATTCTGAAACGCTGATTCTATACTAATTTGTTCTAAGACTAAGGTGTAGAAGAATTTAATATGCAAACAGATTATTCATACATCATTTTTATCATGTCTGTTGTTTTTTAGTGTTTCTGAATAGGAATGAACTGTATCAATAAATATTTTTACTTTCTCCGGTTCCATATCCGGATATATCCCATGACCAAGGTTTGCGATGTATTTATTCGTACCAAATGAACGAACCATGCTTTTTGTTGCTCTAATCAAGTCATCCTGTAATGAAATATTGAAGGCGATCAGAGTTCCCAAAGACGCCTTCAACTCTGGCAAGCAACTCCAAGAGCCTAACTTTCCCTTGGACCTTCGTAAATAATAAACCTGATAACTTCTTATTTAAATTACTGCATATATCAAACAGTTGCACGATCGATCAATCCCTGTTGGAGGGCGTGGTGAGGAATTTGCCTTAAAGAGGCCAACGGAATACACATGCATATATGGGACTGCTTACTCAATTTTTATGTATTTTCTCGAGTTGGCCCAACATTTCATCACATGCAGGTGCTCAGTGGCTTCGCCCTTGATCTCGTTATAAAATGTAGCATGCATGCAACGTACCTTGTTGGCATATAACCCACAAGGGTCAAGATTGCCTTGCAGAACACAGTTTGGTGCCTGTAACCTAGAAAACATACAACAAATACCTTCGACGTCTTAACTAATTCTGCTGTGATGTCAATTATACACGCAGGGTTTTCTCTCAAATCACATATACCTTGCACACTATAGCTAAAAAAGACATTCACCTTGCATTCTCCACAGGAACGGTCCAATCTAATCCAATTACGTCATAACTACTTTGTGAAAGTTCTCTAATGGCATAACTTGCCCCTTTTGCAAACACAACCTGTCAATATAAAATTATAGATATGGAATTCATTGAATCAGCGCTCTGCTTGAACACAACAAGCTCCCTTGAAATATTCAACATACCATAGGCACAGCATCTTTTCCAAGACGCTCTTTTACTTTAGCAGCAATTTCTTCAAGATGGGGAAAAGCATAAAGTTTAAACAAGTAAGGACTGAGGCATCCTGCGTGTGATTCGAATACTTGAAGCATCTAGAAAAAAAGGAAATCTTTTATACCGTTTTTGACTTGGGTTATGTAAAATCTAGTGGCTGCATTCATCTTCCATGGAGATAACACTTCAATAGATATTGCCCCACAGCAGAAGTCTTTTAAAATATTTCCACATCTTAAACTACTTGACTTCAACACAAGATAGTCCGTTGCAAGCCATCCTCATAGTGTATTATCTTTTGTCTCTTGCGATAATTACGTAATGTATATATTTTACGAAAAAAGGCCCTGAGCCCAAGAATCAAGATAAGTAATTATAATTATAATTATATAGTGAAACTGTATTTCTAGTGCCAGGACCTTCACTCGTGCAACAAACCTGTGCGCCAGCCCGCACTTGGGCAACAAGATAATCAACAATGACATCTGTCAGTTTCTGTAGTAACAATGATGTAGCTTCACTGTGTTTATATAACCATTTCTTAGCAATTGACATTGTCTTACTACCGCCACCTTCGATCATGTAAGCCATTAATGTCCACTGCACAATATTCATAAAAAAGATAAGAAAACAGCAACATGTAATAAAAGAAATTTTATCGCTTTCATTTTCATCCAAATACGGCTCTGTTAGGGCAAATCTTCCAACGTAACTTTCCATTTCATCACACAAAAACTTACTGGTGCTCCCGAAAATCCAATCAAAGGTACTTTCCCTTCTAGATTATGCCTTGTCAATGTAATTGCGTCCATGACATAACTTAATGTCTCTTCAATTACTACTTCCTTCTTTAGTTTCTTCAATAAAAAGATAAAAAGTATCTGATAAGACAAACAAAGAATCTCACCACACTATTAAAAAATTTATGATTATATCAAAATTTATTTTAATCTATTCTGGCGCATTTTTCAATTCCAATTGGCAATAGCCTATAATTGAATAATTTCATAAATTCACTCACTATATCTGGCACTTCTTCAAAACATCAAGAAAATACACAAGACGGGCGATCCTATGCAACGCATGCAATATTTCCTTTTTTGCAACCGAAGTGACGAAAATAACATCTCACCTTGAGATCGTCAGGTTCTCTCAAAGGCTCTGGGAAATGAGGTCCCTATATACGCAAGAAAGATAATAATAACAATGGTATCTATGTGTAATGTTGTGAACTTACTGTTTTATTGATTAAAGGAACTATTTACTGCATGGTAGTCAAATCTGAATCTCGTTATAACTTACTTTACCCTTCACCATTTCACATGTCATTCCAAGTGCCTGAAAATGTAACATTCACTATGAATACTTTGAACTTTGAATCAGGAAATTGTACGATAAAAAAAATATAATTAGAGTTCATTGAAGTTAGTTATACCTGGGGAATTACTAAAATATCCGAAAATATAATAGCAGCATCCAATTCAAACCGTCTTATAGGCTGGAAAATACAACAATACTTGATTAGTTATTTTTCACTTCACACAAATGGTGAAGATATCACATCAGAGCCGCGGAAGAATGAAACGCTCTAAACCAGCTCCTCTTTATGAAGATTGTTAGGAGAAAATACGAAAATGATCTGTCCCTAAACCTAACATTTATGATCCCACTGATCTTCTCTTGAAAAGTTATTACCTGAAGTGTGATTTCACAGGCAAGCTTTGGTGTTTGAACAATATGAAAGAAGTTATTGCCGTGTTCTTCTTTAAACTTGAGGAACTCTAAGAAAAAAGCAAAGGTTCTTACGGTTCTCATGCATAGTGTGTTTTTACTGTCATGACGTTGCTCTATATGATTCCTCAACCCCGGCGGTGTCTCGTTTAGTCGTAATTATCGTGATCAATTCATTTTCACGGATGAGAAGAAACAGTCCGGTTGTAAGTCTTTATTTCTGTATACAAATGGGTCATTGTTGACCATAGAAATATTCTATTACATCTGCCAACTGATGTACCTTGATATGTTCACGACACTTACGACTAAAAGAAAACGAGGCATAAGCGGCCCCCCATGAGGTTAAGCACTTCCTTTTCCGGAATAATAGACCAAAAGTGAGGTCCTTTTAGGGTAAAGAGCTTGAGGATTGGGAAAACACTTGACGTCTTTTTTGCACTTTCGTCTTTGCTCCCTTGCACCTCACTTGTAAAGTTTTGAATTTATTAAAAATTTAGCTGCGAAATCATCTAAAGTCCCAAACAAATTCGTGATATATTTAATCGTAAAAGGTTTTTCCTCAGTTTACCTTGAATTAAAACATCTTAAATTGCCAAACCATGTATAAATATGATAACTATTTGATTGACGGAGGAATTATTTTATTAGTTGTACTAAAATATGCAGTTGTAAAAGTCTCATTTTAAAAAGTAAGAAATATGAATAGTTCGAATCTCTCAAAATTGACAGAAAGCAATTTCGTGAGATGTTGTCCGTAGAATCAAAGACTGCTATATAATACTCGAGAATAAACTAGTCCCAAATCTGAAAATTTCCAAAACATCACTCGCATGCTATTAATAGTCAAAAAGTCTGCGTTGTGAACTGGGAGTATATTTATAAAGATCTTAAATCTCTAGGTTTCATAGAAATGAAATTCATTTTTAAATTTTTTTGACACCGGACATTAGTCATGAGACCTGTAATCTTGTAAATCATCAAATGACCTTATTGACCTGATTCCGTTATTGGCTGAAATATGACAGATAACAGCTCGTCATTTATCACATTATTCACACCGTTGAACATCATTGATGGTGCATCACTCGCATGATTTAATAAAGCAGATAAAAAGTCATGTAATTGAAGTAAAATATGAAATGTGAAATTAAGGAAATCAATATTTCCATGTAATTGTTAGCTGTTTCCTTTCTACTGTGGTTCGCATATTTATACGATACCAAATTCTTGTATCAATATCGCTTTCGCATACTCTCCATAACTAACACAAGTGAGGCGCGAAACTAATTTATGATATGATTGAAGAACTCGTGGACAAGATTGTAATGGTGGTTGCAATTATTTTCTCTTCTGAACCGTTTCGGCAGTTAGCTTCACGTTTGGTCAGACATTCAACCAACCTGTCCGATGATGAAGATGTTCTTGATAACGCGGAAAGCTCTGAAGTATTGATAAGTGTTGAAAATCAACATCCAGTCAACACGGGTGAAAACCATGAACAACCAGGAGAAACCAAGGATGAAATACTTGGCAATACGAAAGTTGATAGTGATTATGGAACGATTCCTATCAGCGCCCTGGACGAACAACCCAAAACATTGTTCAGTTCGGGAAAATCTAGTTTGTGTATGAGTTTAACAATCACTGTTGCTGTAATTCCTATCAGCCTAGTAATGGTTTTGGTATTAATTGCAGATGTAAATACCTCGAGTATCTGTTACCAACGCGTGCTGGACAACAAATCACTTCCTGAAGAAGTTATGAAATATGTAATTATTGGGCACGATATTGAAGCTATTGCCTTAAATTTCTGGTTTCAACTAATGTTAGTCTTGCTGTTTAGTTGGAAGAGATTCAGATCATTCCTTTTAGCCACATTATTTCTTGGTTTTCTTCTTGGTTTTATAGTTGCAATATTCAAAACAACTTTGTTCCTAGCGAATGTGGACTTCACACAAATGAAATATAGGTATCCAGGCAATGCAGTTTTTCTCTTTGGAGTAATATACTCTAGTTATCTAGTGTCGAAAAAAGTATGTCAAAGATATTCTTCTAATACCAGACGGTTGAAAAAACGAGACGTTTTTGCCATTGCCTCAACACAGTTCTTCCTGGGGTCCCTAATAGCAATGATGTATAGATATGTGTTTGTTCCATGGTTCTGTAGTGCAAACAGTGATATATCACAGGCATTGATTGCAATGATTACACCAACATTAATTATTCTACCAGTTGTAATATCAGAAAATTTGGCCCTAAAAAGTTTACCATTTACTGATGCAGGTCGCATTTTCGTCTTGGTGTATTTTGTTAATGGTGTCAGCATATGGTTATACTGTATAATGCAGGCCGGAGTAGAAGATCTGAGGATTTTTATTGGACTTTCTGTATTCCGCGGTGTGTTACAGGTTTTCCAAACAGCAACAGCAAAATTTAGACAAAAAATTGTCGCTAGGATTTGGAAATGTTTTGAACATAAATGCACAACATGTCCTACAATTGAGGAACTGGAAGAATCAAGAGAACATTGTCGTTTGAAGGTTGACAAAGAAATTCAGATCATGCTTTACCAAAGTATTGCAATAATACTAGGCCAAGCTTACTTGGTACTGTATTTAACTGGCAATTACCATGTTAAAACACAAGAGATTTTGGAAGAAATTTTCATGAAAAGAGTATTTGTTGGCATTGGGATAAGTTTCACTGCAAACTTTGCATCAATATTGATACACATTCACTTTCATAAAACTAAACTGATTGAAGTATGGTATGATCATTGGAAACTTCACTTATCTGCTGTAACTTTAGGAGGAGTGATGTCAATATGTTACTTTACAGGAGTTTTACTCAGTGTTTTTAGAAGCTTTGCTCAATCAAAAAGCTACCACATCAAAGATTGCACTGATCCTTTTAAATAAATAAATAAAATGTATCTTCAGAATCAAATCATAATATGAATTATATGTTCGATGAAGTGCCCTCAAAAATCTGTTAAACTGTGAGGCAATTGTTGAAAAGTTAGACAAATGAATACAAGGGACCTTCAACCTTCTAGGCAGAACACTGTTTAGCAAAAACATGTACAGATACCGTGTTTTGTAAGTATGTCCTACTGTACGTAATACAGTTTCAGTCTCAATATAATTTATGGAGATATCGAAAAGAAAATTGGTATTTATGAATCATTATATTACCCACAATACTGTACCACCAAATAGTTTCTATTATACTTTGCAATATTTCAATGAAATTATCTTATATTAAGTATAAACAATTTGTAATTAGTTGCCTAGTCTCTGTAAATAGTTTATATTTTAAAAAGTCTGTGTATAACAAAAAAATATTGTTTTAATCTACCTTATATTTATATAACACCATATACTTTTTTGTTTACCCTTTTTTTGGCAATTAAAGTAATCTCTATTATTTTTAGCATAGTAGTGATTCAAGTGAGTCTGTGTGACAAATCAATAACAAATCAATACTACTCAGAAAAGAATAACAATGACTTTCTGAGAGTTTTTTATTCTGTGCTATATATGGCACTATTCAAAAGGACCCCCCCCCCCAAAAAAAGAAAAACCCCACAGGCAATACAGCAAAGGATTTGAACACTTCGCAAGTCTTGGAATCCTGCTCAAAACGATTGAACAACAACCAACTAGTGCATTACTTGAGAGATATTTAGCAAACAATACCCGGTACATGACATTTTAATAGATTTTAGATCCTCTATTGTTGAACCTTTTCACTCAGGTACAAAAAATTATATAATATGTTAAAACAATTTTCCCACATTTCACCACAAGTTGTGCTGCGAAACACAGTGCGGAAAAAGAGTATTATCTGCTGTGAATATATCTAAAATAAGTCAATAAAACAATTGTGTAAATTTCAATTTCTTACCAGGTAGATAACGTCCGGCCTGTCTCATAATCCATACTGGGACACGTTCAACTTTCTCTCCTCTGGCTGTGCGAAGTATTAAATCATTTTTCATTGGAGGGAAATCTTTTTGTATATCTTCATTCATTGCTGTAAAACGATTTACAGGTTTCGTACAAACGAATGAAATGTTAAAATCTTTGAATTAATGAAGTAATTCCCCTCATGAACTGAATCATCAATCATGGAAATTAAAGATCAAAGTCTTCAAAGAACTCGAGCCTGAATTTAAGGGTGACCCGGTGGAAAGCCCGCGAACAGACAATCATGAAATAAAGGGCTAAATTTACAAGTAAATAATTTATGGAGAATTGCGAATTACGGTGCAACATTCCCCTTAAGCGAGCTTCCGGAATTAGCTTTTTAGAAAAATACAAGCAGAACAGTCAAGCAACCGTCAAGGCTGCCGGAGCCACGGAGGAATCCCTGGGGCGCGGCGTCCAGGGCTGTCCCCATTGCCCGCCTGCTATGGGGGAAGGGAAGGCAGAGAAAGCCCTGTGGCTATTGCTACCATATAGCAATATCATACATTAACCATTTGGTTAACTATCGCCATAATTATTTTAATAAAACTAGGTTATTATTGCGCGTGTTCTTGAAACTGGCTGAAAATACGTTCTCCTGTGTGGATCTGCAAATCGGGCTACTTCAAATTTTTATTAGAGTGGTGACCATGGTTGCTAAAACACTTTTTCAGGTTCCCCTACCAACTTTACTTTCGACAAGTTTTCGTGCCACAACTGACAACAACTCTTCTATGAAATTAAAAATCTATAATAAGGAATTCTACATTAATCATTTAATCTAAGGAAATTTGAAGCTCCCATTAAGGAATATTGTACTTTGCTCAAAAATGGCGACTTTCAGGTTATTGAGAAAGATTCCAAAAAGTTTAGTTTCTCAACGCTTTAACGTCGCTGTACGATGTCTAGCGAGTGAATCTGGTGCAGCAACAATGCCATTAACATTTGGCTCACCTCAAACGGTAAATGAATGTGATCATTATTAAAACTGTATGGGCAAAAAATTGATGTAAGGCTGTAGCCTGTAAGCTCATTGAAATCCAAAATATCAAATCTGATTCAAATGTTTTTTAATAATATTAGGCTAGAGACCTACTAGAAACCTATGCAGGCTTTTGAGTCAATTGCCATTGATTGTAGCAAGAAATTTAAATACCTATAGAAAATCCTCATTTGTGATAAATACAACCATATGGTCCGATATGGAAACTGTGAAGTGTTCTGCCTTTGGGATAAAACCCATATAGAAAATATATTCCCAACAATTGGATTTGTATCATAGTATTCATACAATATTTATTAACTGGGAGTTCATTTTTCCTACATCAGGCATATTATCATAACGTTGATGTAAAACAAGTCGATGTTCCATCTGGTACAGGCACATTCGGTATACTCCCCAATCATGTGCCAACATTAGCTGTGTTAAGACCTGGTGTTCTCACTGTTTTTGAAGATGAAGGAACAAGGAAATTCTTTGGTATTGATATTTGTGTCACACTACTTTTGTTTTCTGTTCTTTTTTGTAGTACCAGTAACAGTTTTGCATTTCCCCCTCAATTTTATAATAAAATATCACAAAATACATTTTTTAGTAAGCAGTGGAACTGTGACGATAAATGAAGATTCCTCACTTCAGGTTTTGGCAGAAGAAGCAGTTCCATTGGAACAGCTTGATATAAGTGTAAGCTATTATTCATTGCCAAAATTTGTATTTTAATTACAGCCTATTGTAAGGTGAGGTTGGTGGAACAAAATACTTTGGAGAAAACATAATTTGTAATACAACTTATAGTATTTACTGTAAGTAATATGAAGACCCGAGTATGAAAATATTTTAGTATTTTTTATTTATTTTATTTCTTTATTCAAACAGGAAGCAAGGCAGGGTTTAGATTCTGCTCAAAATGCTGCAGCAACAGCAACCAATGAAGAAGATAAAGCAGAGGCACTAATCGCAGCAGAATGTTATGAAGCTATTATTAAAGGCGTGGAAAGTCATTGACACCCATAAACACTTTGTATGTTTATAGCTCTTTATTCCACACTAATATGCACATTGCTTATAATTGAATATTGTAATGCACAGAATATTTTGTTCGTATTACATTCTACTTATTCTTACTCCCTGACAGCACACATGATAAAAATTTTTTTTTTTGCAGATTGTGTGATCAAGTTTTTATGTTATATTAAGGATATTTGCTAAATAAAATCATATCATTTATGTTTGAATGCCTTTGTATTGTCTTAATGAAAATCAGTTGCATTGCTATAGTTATTACAGATCTTCATCCATAGTGGAAAACATAAATTTAGGCTAGCATATTGCAGCCAGATTAGTAAATTGGATAGGTCCGAGTTACTGAAAAGAACTAGCTCTTTCACGTGACATTCAATGAATAATACAAGAAATTATTAGACTACGAGCAATGGAATCTGCGTAACGCGGGACAATCCCCCCCCCCAGTTATTCTTGTGAACTGAAAAAACCTGTACAGGAGGAAAAGTCGGTTAAGGAGCTTTTGATTTGAATAATACTATAACCTCAAATATAATATTTTGTATAGAAACACAATATAATTTGAGTTAATTTTCCCACATTGTTACTCGGTTTTCTACCATTAGTTGTTTATTTGTATACAGGCTATACGCGCCACAATCATTGGGCTACTATGGCCTCGCCTGCAGCACGGCTTGCAGCTTTCACTTTTCGCCAATATATACGCCAATCGATTGTTTTAAATGCGTTCGGCGTCTGAAAAATGCAACAGTTATGATTTGGTATGGTTTAATACCAACAAACAATCTATATACACCATACATTTTATATTTCAATCTTTATAATTACGGTTATGAGATTCGCCAAAAGATATTCATTTGAAAGTTACAAGTTTCTAACATACTGTATGCAACTCAATTACTTTAGGTAATTAATTAGTTTTTACATCATATTTACATAAGCAATTAACTATAACTATGTATGAAAATATATACACAATTCATGTTTTCTTCCTGAATAACGTAACCACGGTTAAGTCTTGGTTGAATTCATTTATATACAATATACGATATACGATGGTCCCCAATGTAAACGCCGATAAGTCGTCCGGATAAGTATCATATTTAATTTATTTAGTTGGACATGATCGAGGACATGATGGCCTCTATGGTATGTTTTAAAATTTCATAAATTGGTAGCAACAGAATTGAGAACAACTTTTCTGTTACTTTATACAACCTATTAACAGTTTGTCCATTCTCTTCATTCATTTTTTGATGACTTTTCACTGAACAACAATATGGGATGACTGGTTATAACTATATCATTGCAAGTGAAATTATGTTCGCGGAGTCAGGTTATGACTGCTTACCACGTTTCTAAATGACGATACGGGAACCTATATTATATTATATTTACAATTCTGATAGAAATTCGGATCGTTGCTTGTTTGGAAGTGGCCAGCACCGTGAGACAATGATTGCACCTTTTCATTCGAAGCACGTTACTTGTTTGTTGTTCATGATGTTTGGTCCTTAAAGCGTACATAAGTCTAACAAAAACATTGAAAACAATGTACCCTTTTAAGAATTGATTGAGTTCACCTAATAGTTCTACATGTGTACCATTGTGTCTTGTATAAAATTTTTGATTTATTGAACTCATAAATCAATCGGATCGGGGTCTTTTGAAAACGGCTCCTAAAACCAAAAAATATTTTACACCATAAGGAGAAATAGTACATTTTGAACATATGTGTATGAAGAACATGCACGCAGCAGATAGTTTGTAAAGTAAAAAACAAATTCCGAATAAACAGGGCATCCAATAAGTGCGAAAATAAGCCGTAACCCTAAAACGTGGCTTCCAGGCCAAGACCGGGAGCCTCAATGGCTATTTCCATACTTATTTGTCAAAATGAAGTTATTTTTCATGTATTTAAGGTGGTCCTAAATTTATAAGATAATGTTGTGACGTAATTAGGGGCTCTTGGATCAACGGTATATATATAGTTCCACAATATCAAGCTATACCACCAACATACCTTCTGGGGTTTTTTTCTAGTTTTTTCTAGGAAACCAAAAAGTTTAACCATTCCTCCATCATATTCATCTAAGGGTTTCGTCGTAGGTGTATAAACTGGGTTCGCAAACGTCAAGCCAGCACTGAAGAAAAAAAAAGTTGTGGCGGTTTCAACTATCATCTAATACTCAGTCCTAATCCCAAAGAAGTATATTTGATAGTGCCATGCAGTATCAACAGAGCCAGTAAGGGTTTAGAGATAAAATGATTGATCTCCATGCAGCTCGTAGAATAATAATTAAACTCACTTGTGTCTCTTTTGAATTCTTTTATAAAAGATAAAGCCGACCATTCCGAAAATGATGAAGATCATTGCAACAACTCCCACGCTTATTCCAATAGTAACAGCTAGAAGTATATAACGAAATTTGATTTCTTAAACATATTACTAAATTATGACATGTAATTTATCATGCTTCGTTGATCTCGATATTTTGAATCAACATTCAACATTGCACGTACCGTTTGAAAGATTTTTGTTGGTTTTCCCGATTATTGATTCTTTTATTTCATTCTCACATCGAACCCCAGAATAGCCTTCCTTGCAACTGGATTAAGACAAAATAAATAATGCAATTATTTGACGGCACATTCTAATTC
Source organism: Dendronephthya gigantea (assembly GCF_004324835.1). Classification (NCBI taxonomy): domain Eukaryota; kingdom Metazoa; phylum Cnidaria; class Anthozoa; order Malacalcyonacea; family Nephtheidae; genus Dendronephthya; species Dendronephthya gigantea. Next base: position 353,625 of record NW_021163143.1, on the reverse strand, counting down.
CATATTCTGTTTGTACTAGTTTGCACCTGCTATTCTAGGTACGAAATTGCAAGGTGTAAACGAGAGAAGTTAGAATGAAAACTACAAGAGTAATTACTGCCTTAGGGCTGCATGATTTCCACTGTCACGTTTCTTGCACGTACGTACACGCACGTAAAAGCTTAAAACCTTCTAAGTTGTTGTATAATTAACTTTATGCCAGAAAAAACACATCAAATCATCAACAGAATCCATGTTGCTTATTGCATTAGAAATGTTCGTCACTGATAATACCGTACACCATCGTACGGAAATATCAAAACAAGCATTAGGGCTGCTTTCTACTTATGCGTTTTTTATACGCACGTACATGCACCGGAGATTTGAAATGCTTCTAATTTTTATTATTTAACATTCAGGTCTACAAGTGCATACTAAAATATGCGGAAAACTAAGTTCTTTCGATTTGTTTACTTCGTTCTTTCAAAAATAACATATATAAGGATTTACACTTTTACGTGCGTGTACGTGCGTATGAAAAACGCATAACTGGAAAGCAGCCTTTAGGATTTCGTAAACTGATCGTACGACAACAATTGAGTATACTTACACACAGTGTGGACCACGAGCAAAATGTTGAAAAACGCATGTACCATTGTTACAGCCTCCCTTCTTACATGTGTACCCTAGAGCAATAATTAGTTAAATTATCTTATTTTTTATGAAACACTTTGATTCTTGCATATAGCGACACAAAAATAAATACGCTGACTCGCAATGATTTATTTACGCGTAGTCTAACCCTTACAGTATCATACACCAGGACATAATAAGAGATATTGCGTTTTATTTTCAAAGTTAAAATAAAAAAACTGATCTAAAACATACCTGAAACATTACAACTTTTGTTATCGGCCAACAGGAACATTCCTTCGGGGCAAGCACAGGTATAGCGTTGTGACTTACGACGTTGAGCAGATAATAAGCACAAATGACTGCAACCACCGTTAGAATCTTGGCAAAAGTTGAACGCTATACAAAAGAAAAACAGGAAAAAAAATTTAGCTTGGGAATGCATTGCTTTTTTCTAAAATTTTTTCCACTAAACTTTGGGAAATACTTATTTTGTGAGTTTACTAATACTTACACGCTGGTTGTCTCTGAGGATGAATCATGCTTATTCCCATGGTATGCACCAAACCTTCTCGTAAAACCGTAACATTCTTCCCGGTAAATTTATTAGCCTTGTATATTGCAGTTTTGTACCAATCACTCCAGTAAACGTTGTCCTCGAATACGGAGATTGAGAATGGATGAAATATCCTTTCAGCTAAAATAACACGTCTATTCGAGCCATTCAGATCACAATGTTCTATGAGATCAAGCTTGGCGTCTACCCACCAAATACTGTCAATGGTATAGTCAATAGTAAGAGCATTAGGCCACAGTATCCGTGTTGTTATTATTGCTCTTCGACTTGCTGGATCGCCATTCATTCCGCATTTCTCAATCTTCGGATTCTTCCCCCAATCCGTCCAAAACATTTCTCTGAATTATAAATTAAATATAACAAAAATATATACAAGTTGTAAGAGAAGAACTGATAGTTTACCAAAAGTTGATCAATATTAACTTATAAGTAAATTAAAATGAATGTATATAATGGCCGTTTCACTTAAACGGTGGATAAGTCAAAATTAAATAACACTCTTACATCTCTCTCTTGAATGGATAAAAAACAGCAACACTTAGTACGCTTGTTGAATAAAACAATAGACTAGTTATCTATTTTGAGCTTATCCACCGTTTAAGCTAAACGGGCTTGATACAACCGGCCCCAGACTTAAATATTGTATAGAATAGAATTAAACTAACCCAAAGTTAGGATGTAGTACTATAGCTCTAGGCATATCAATATCAGTTGTGATCAAGGCACGTCGATGTTCTCCGCGCAAGCTGGCAACTTCAATCGTTTTTTTCCAAGCATCAGTCCAGTATAATTTCCCAGTAACCCAGTCAACAGCGATGCCATCAGGCGCCTTAACATCCGTGATGATTGTTTCTTTCCTAATTTTCGTATCTCCATTTAAAGTTGTACGTTGAATTGATGTATTCTTGCCATCCGTCCAGTACATTAAATCCTCACCAAAATGATAATCCACGGCAATCGTCCCGGCCAAGTGGGGAACAATACCGAAGAATTCAGAGTTGTGAAGCATCAGTTTTCGGATTGAATAATGATCAGAAAATACCAGGTATGGCTGACGTTCTGGATAAAATAGAATACAGGATTATAGTAAAAGCGTATCACTGTATTTAAGTAAATTATATGAACAACAAAGAAATTGTCAATGATCACTGGACAGCAACTGCACATGCAATAAGGAAAGTGTTACTGTGTTAGGGCAGAAGTTGGGAGCATGGTTTAGACTCTAGTTATAGGATTAGGTAAGGAGAAATTTAACGCTTGGATCATATGGTTCAGGAGGGATTAGATTTTAAAGCTAAGAGTTTCCAAATGACTTAAAAAAAGACTCCACCTAAAATGTGACAAGTTTCCTTTTAAAAAAATGGAATTTGGAAATAACTCCAGAATGATTTCCACTAACCTCTAGCTTTACATGTCCTGTGATCCTTTGTTTCCAAATGATAACCGGCTACACAACTGCATTTGTACCTATCACCTTGTAAAGGCTCACAAATTTGACTGCACTTTCCAAATTCTTCACACACATTTATTTCTACATGAAGTATAGATTAAAAGGATGTAAATAAAACTGCCTTCTACATTTTTATGTAATTTTTATATAGTATGCATGAATTGTATCAACTGATTGTTCATTAAAGAATAATGCCTAACCAATGTCCTAATCAATTTTTATCTTTAAGAAACTTGTCTTTAAGAAACTAGAGAACAACAGAGGGAACATTTGTTACATACTTTGACAAGTTTTTTCATCATCCCCAACTTTATATCCAGCCTTACAAAGACAGCGATAGCCAATCTTTTTATCTTCACATCTGTGCTGACATCCACCATTGTTTTTTGAACATTCATTTACATCTAAAAAAAATGTATCTTTATCAACACATGCACATTGTCTACGGTTATAAAGTTCCCCCACGAAATAATATTCATCAGCTTACCACAGAGTTTCCCCTCGTCAGTATTATCACCACAGTCGTTTTGATTATTACACACCAATGAATCAGGGAGACATTTTTTTGTCTTTTCACATTCAAATTCATTTTCCTTGCATGTAGAATCTAAGGATAAAAAACATGTTAAATGCCAAATTAATGTTCGTTCACTTTACTTGTGATGGGATCACCATACCACAATTGTTTTCATCAGAACCATTATCACAGTCTTGTTTCCCATTGCACTTGAAAGACTTTGGAATACATTGGTTTCTTTCACTTTTACAGCTTATTTGACCATCAGGACAAGCTATATCATTAAATTGATGAAATTAGTAATTATTGTTATCACCACAACCTCTAAAACTGTCCTTGTTGTACCAAAATACAACTGTCAAAGTGATTTATTGTTAAATAACACCTTGGTACATAGGGGTAGAAAAGAAATCAAATCTATCATATTTACTCTTATCTGCTTTATTATTGTAACCACACCTCATCAACAACATTGTCTTGTTAGTTGTTACCAAACATCCCTAGTTGTACATTTATTGGAGTACGGGCTTCATGCACATAGTAGCCAACATGCATCTCATTCAGATCCACCACTGTCACTAATGTCTAGTTTAAACATACTTTTGCAATTGAATTCATCATCTTCAAATGGACAATCTACATCACCATCACAAACCCACTCGTTTGGAAGACAACTTCCATCTTTGCAAAGAAAACGATCACCGGGACATTTTCTTATATGTTTAGTAGTCAAAGTGCAATTAGGTGACTCATCACTGTTATCATCACAATCATAATGATTATCACAAAGTGCTTCTTTTAAGATACACCTTTCATTTTTACATTTCCATTCAAACCTTGTATCACATTCACGGAAGGCTGTAATAGTAATGTTTATATCAATGGTAATTTATTGTTTAATGAGATTATTACCCAGGACACAATTTAAATAGAATCAAATTAATATTGAGCTGACTAAGTACTTACAGCAACCCTTTTCATCAGAATTATCACCACAGTCATTATCATGATCACATTTCCAATTTATGTCAATACATTTGTTATTTGTGCATTGGAATCTGTTTGATGGACATGGATTTACAGCTAAATAACAACATTAGAAAAGCATAAGACAAAACAGATGTAGCAATCTAAAAAAATATTTGCGCAGTTAAATTACAAGCAACAAATGCCAATAACAAAGTTTCCTTTATTTCTTTTAAAACATCGTAGAGCTACTATAACCTCTCTGTCTATAAACTATGGCTCACATCATGCTAAATATAACCTACCCCAATGTATATGCCCACTATATAAATATGTGGTACCACACCAGAAAATCAATCAAGCAGGATGTAAATAATTGTCATGAAGCATTATTTTTGGATTTTTATTTTGCCTTTTAAACACTCACATAGAATTTTTTTATATAAAAGACAGTTTTGCATTCATAATATTTTAGTAATCAAAACTTTAAAGGATTTATTTTAAACTGTACTTACAACAATTTTTCTCATCACTTCCATCTGCACAGTCTAAATCATGATCACAAACCCATGACTTCAAAATACAGTCTTTGCTTTTGTGACATTTGAACTCACATGACACATTTGCTATATTGAGAAAATAACTTGACTTTAATTCATCATTCATTCTACAGTACACTATAAGCTGACATATACTGTATAAACATTGTTTCTCTCAAAGAGACATTTGGAAAATATTGCAAAATTATAAGAAATCTAGTCAAATCAAAGGTATTTGTACAGTCTATAATACTACAGTATTATATACTTTCCAAAACGATGGACATAAGATAAAACAAGGTAATAAGTTCTAATAACTAATATTTTAGAAAATAAGATGCTGAGGATAAAATATTGATAGATAGATCAAAATTATGTTGTTTGTGCCAGTAATCTGTTTACTAAATTCTTAAGGCATGTACATGATAGCTTACCACAAACTTCTGGTGACTCGTCAATTTTATCTTTACAATCTGGTACACCATCACACACCCACTGTCTTGATATACATGTCCCATTACAAGAAAATTCATTCTCACCACAAACATCTGTAATAAATGAAAGTTTAAGGAGCTAATAAACGTAACACCATGCACAATCAGCAAAGAAGTCAGGTCCTACATAGGATGAACATGAATGCTTGCTGAAGAACAGTAAAGCATTTGCAGCTTGTTTTCCACCTTAAAAAGTAGGGGGTTGTTGGGTTATGTGCGACTTTATATACATATACTGTCTTTACTTCAGGTTGTTCTGCGCATTTTATCTACTGTGGGTGAATAAATAACACACGTAAAACCATGAGAAAATCGCTCTAAAAACCCGTTTAATTATCCTAAGGGATTGTGATACGACTTTGAAAAAAAGTCCAAGTAACAAAGCGTTCTAGTCCGCCCTTGTAGACCACAATATATGTAGACCCGTACGCAAGTTCCTCTCCTACGCGACATGAATTTTTAATTTATACAAAAACACTAAACGTAAACAAATAATTCATTGCAATAAATGAAAGGTTACTACGGACTTACTACGGATCTATTTCACAAATTGAACAAATATAACTCAAGTTGAGTTCCTACTACCCTAATAGTAAACGAAAGTGTAAAATAAAAATGCACATACCACAGTTCTTCTCGTCTGAGCCGTCGAGACAGTCATCTTCCCGATCACATTCCCAATTCTTTGGAATGCATTTTCCATCTCCCTGACACTTAAATTTTACTTCGTCTGTCTTACACTCGTAGTCTGTAAAAGTACAAAACACGATATAAAATATATCACAGAAGAAACTGTTCTTGTCTTATACAGCCAGACATAAACAAAGACAGCTGATACGCAATAAAAATTTATAACGATATTGAAAATCGGCTTAAAAACAAGTGCTAGGCAATATATTTCATGATTTCTTGCCGTAATTCCACTTTAAACTTTGACAGAAAATAAATGCTGTTTGTATTTACTACTTGAAGGCTCGTAAAATTACAAATAGCATAAAAAATATACCAGGAAACAAGAAAGCAAAACAACAGCAACACAAACATATAAATTTACACACCGTCTGCTTTCGTCGACCACTGACAAACCACTGAAATAACAAAGAATATATGGAGCAAGACACACGGTCTTTTACTTCTACTGCTCATCAGCAACATTGCACTAGCGTAATCAATCCGATCGCCTCACTGGAAGAGATAAACCATTCAAACAATTAAATATCGTTCTTGTTAAAACCAACATGGCGCGAAATCTTCCAAAACAAGGAAACAGCGGCCGAAAGTAGATATTTCTCCTCCCGAATAGTAATTACTTGGTCATGTGCTCAAAACAAACGCGCTGATTGGCTAATAGGATGACGAGACGCGCGTAAACAGATACTACGTTTTCATTCATGTAACATGTAATCGATAAACCAGTTGTATTTCACGTAAACGTCTTTCAAGTTTTACTCTTCGCGTGCTTAAAAATGTGTCAGATAAAATCGAGATAAAATCTCCAGTTTTTGACCCATGAAAAACAATTCAACAATACGATATGAATTCCAATTTTTGACATTTTTGTAAATTTAAAACGTTTGTGTTCAGTGTTTATGTTAGCCTGCATGGCAGGTGATGTATGTAAGCGGTCTCGTCCTCACCAATTTTTGAAATTATAAGATAACATCATTCTATTGTACATCATTCTACAATCCCAAAGAATGAAATGAGACTTTCAGGACTTTAGAGTCTTTGTACTGCTCATATTAACGCATTTCTAAAATAAACGCCCTCTTAAGATCAGCCATCATCACGTGACGTTACTATTCTGTACTTATTTTCTCAATATACTTCGCTGTATTACACGAAATTTGTTCGATTGTGTTCAGATTTTGTGGCTTTATGGTTATAGTTATGATTTTTAACACAAACGCTTTTCTCTAATATAAACCATCTCCTTCCAAACTATAAAAAGATATATGGTGTCCTTGGGCAATCCAAGGACCTTACACTATTATTTGTCTGCCATACAACAAAAGATTAGTTTTCATCAGGTTTTAGTTGTAGTTTGTCTAATGAAGACTAGAATATTCATCACTTTGCATTAGATATAAAATATCTTTCACACTATTATCAGAATCTCTCAAAACATACAGTTCCAAATTCAAAATATAACTTACAGAACAAGGATCCTTAGTAATCCTAAACAATCCACAACCTATGGTATTAGACGTACTCGTCAAAACAAGAATGCAAGTTTATGCAAGTTAATGTGTGTTGAATGTTTTGCTTCAGTTTGACTGCTAATGACTTCCCTTTCCAATTTGTGCCAGTTTAAATTTCAGGCAAATAAGCAAGAGTTGATAGAAGTTGTCAAGCATTTGTGGCCTAACTGGCCAAACTCAAACACAGCTTACAACTTGCATCAACACACATTCCTGCTTGCCTGGGCTTCAGTCTTTTAAAAAACCAACTATACCTATATAATTTTATAACCAAACTACCGTATTCTTTCATATTCATATTTTAGTCAACAATGATTATTTTTCCTTGATACAGATGTATTCTATAGACATGTGCCAACATGCCATCCTAGGTTAGGCATTAGACAAATTGGTGTGTTAGGAAGGTTCTGCTAACCCCCCTGTGTAGAATATATATTGTATCACATATCCTTCACAATCATGTAATCTTTCTTTATTAACATATCCAACAATGCATCATGTATGTTATAATAGCTCCTAAATTCTTGAAATTTTATCAGGCTTTTTTTCCAGAATTGTTTCACCCCAGATGGTTTATCTCAATGTCTCAAATGCCTATAAAATATTTACTTCAAATGGATAAGGCCAGAGGTTCCAGAAAACTTGAAAGATTGCTCAATCTAATGAGCAATCAAAATAGAAAATGTGGGCTGGTAGAGTGGTAATGTGTTTCATCTATCAACGATTTCAAGAAGCAGATTCCTGCCCAATACCAACTGTGATGCGTTATTTGGATATTGTTGTCCACAAGCTGCCAGAAATGTCGCTCAAAGCGTTTATATTTCGTAAAATACGAGTCGGTTTTCACAAACATATAAAATATTAGAACTTGTGGGGTTTTATATTCAAGAGGATGTATATGGATATATGCACAATAAGTTACAAACTACATATTCAATTATAAATTTGCACATTATGTATGTCCTATATTCCTATTACGTTTAAAAATTCGTTCACTATATATCAAATACAGGTAACTCTGAAAATAGAATTCGGGTATATATAATATATCAGAAACATCAACATTTGACACTGCAAGGAAATGACTGAAAACGCATTAATACTTCTTGCGAAATAGCGATGACTTCGAGGAAGAAAAAATTAATTTGATATTCATAGGAAATATTCAAAACAATACTGGATACGTGGTCGACATTCGAGTTGAAAATCGCTTCGCATTCAAAGATTTCGTATCACTACTATTCAATGCAATACCATAGTATAGTATATAACAAAAGTCCGTCATCCTGTTCAGTTTAAGTGAAATAACACAAAAATGCTTTGAAAAGCTTTATTTCCCGTGTTGTTAAACATGCCTGCTTGCCATGTGGTATTAATACGACACGACAAATCCCTACGCAATAATTTTAACTTACCTCAATAGTATTTCAAATTGAGAAATCCTTTAGTCTAATGTTATCAAGTTTCTAACAAGTGGTAAAATGGTTTACAATACTAGTGTTTGAGCCAAAATCAAACTCGTCATTCAAACACGTAAATACTCCAAATCAATAGTTCGAGTGCTTCACCTTTGGCTTCTATTCCGGTCCATACGTCATCAGTCGCTGAAGTGTTGAACGTGGGCGATGTTGTAAGTCGCGGCTTACAGTATTGTATCTATGGTATCAACCAGGGGCCGGTTGTTCGAAAGGCGTTTAGTAAACGGTGGATAAGCTAAAATGGAAAACCAAATTATCTATCTATTGAACAACTGAGTTGAAATATTTCGATGTAAATAGTTTAATTGTCATTGGAAGTTATTTTTCCGTAATTAGACTTCCCAACACTGCAAAAAACTATTTTACTGGGTCTGCGACATTGAGTGAAGACAACGATCGATAATATCATCAATCAATACAATAAATTCCACAATCGATACAAATCGATTCATTGAGATAATTTTTTCCTTTATTGGATATCCCAATGATTGTCACGTTCCCCCCTTTCACGGTAATTTATACAATAACTGATGTGATGGTTGCGTATATATATGATGAGGTCCACTTTTGAACATGGCCTTGAACTGCCTCGCCCTCGGAACTTGTTAGAACTGAGTATGCAGTAAAAAATCGTTGTTAAATTGTTCATTATTTAAACGTCAAAACTTTTATTTTGCCATCAAATAGTCCAAAAATTGATAACCGATTATGGTAATCACCAGACTGACGAGATGTTTTATATCACTCACTACAATTAAAAAAAACGGGAAGAATGAAAGTTTTTCTTTCATTAATTGAACATTCACAAATCTGCTATAGATAATATGCTATATATATTTATCTACATTAAGCCACATTAGAGGAAATTTGATAAGTATCCAATATCGAATAATTTCACCGTGACATTGAAATCCATACTTTTTTTAAAATTGCACCGAACATGCTCAGCGATGGTGTTTCCACCATGTTTATACTGTTCTCAGTGTTGCAGGCATGTATGATTACCATATATGAATAACGTTACATGCAGTATATATATATATATATATACAAGCCTATTGTTTCTTGGCTGGGACAACCAAGGTCAAAGAGAAACCACATGTTCCTATGCGATGAAATGAAATAAGAAAAGCTATGTAAAAACGTGACCAGAAATGGGATGGGGAAGTGTTTATGGAAATAACACCGGGTTTTTAGTAAATAGTAGATGGAAAATCGTGCTGGCTTTTACTTTTTAAATACCTAACACTGCAATAGCTAATTGTCAGCAATTATTAGCGGATATAATAGCCCCCGTGGTTACGGCGCCCCTGACTCGACCATGGTCTAATACGCCATTTTCCGCCGGACTCGACCATGGTCGAATACGCAATTTTCCGGCGAACTCGACCATCGTCGAATACGCCATTTTTCGGCGAACTCGACCATGGTCGAACACGCCATTTTCCAGCGAACTCGACGCTGGTCGAATTAGCCGTTTTCCAGCGGATTCGACCATGGTCGTATTTGCCATTTTCCGGCGAATATGACCATGATCGTATTTGCCATTTTCTTGCGAATATATGATTATTGTCGTATTTACCATTTTCCTGCGAACTCGACCGTGGTCGTATTCGCCATTTTTCGCCGTACTCGACCATGGTCGAATGCGCCATTTTCCGCCGGACTCGACCATGGTCGAATACGCCGTTTTCCGGCGGACTCGACCATGATCGAATACGCCATTTTCCGGCGAACTCGACGGTTTCTTTCCAAGGCATATCACGATTCAGCTGATTCAAAAATGTGGTCTTCCCGCTAGTACAAACTCCAAACCTTTCTGAATATCGTTGAGACCAGCCTGTATATGATGTACTGTTTATCTGGGTGCTCAGGAACCCACGAAAAGCTTGTTTTCTAAGACCCAGGTTAAAGTTGGGGATGATATAAAAAGTCAAGCAGTAAAGCTAAAAACAAAATCACACACCCGTGGAAGAAGCATGGCGATAAGAATACCATGCATGCCCGTTCCCAGCAATGGGGGGGGTGTGGGGGGGTGCTTCACCCCCCCAATAATTTGTTCAAATCGGCCGGAGTCGGCAAATTGCTACGATAATGTTAGGCAAGTCGAACAAAATCGGCATTCAGTGAATTGTTAAAGTATCGAAGAAACTTAGCAATATGTAGGCGTTGAAGCAATAACTTCATTTTTGCCGTATTTTGAAATACTGTTTGTACAAATTGTTGTCTTACAATATTATGCTTAAACCATATTAGTTTAATAGTTTTGATTAGTTCATCTCAGTGTCAGAAGTGTCGTCATTTAGTCGTCGAAAATCGGCGGGAGGCTGAAATGTGAAACCCACGTTTACTTTATAAATTGTCCTCAGGCGTGATTTTTGTTTGACTGTCAGTTCAGCCTTCACTGAGATATTGGAACTCTAGCTCCCCTGTCGGGGAGAATTTTACAATTCGGGGAATGAACAGGAGATACATTGAGTCGCCCTCTATTGTTTTTATTTCTCCCAAATAAAACAGATAAACTGCTTCAAAATTTAACTTAGTATTTTACATTGTACATGGTTTGTAGCATAAAAATTTTCATGAAAAAGTCCGCGATAAGACTCTGAAATGCTAATTTCCAAAGATCTAGAGCAATCAAATTTCAAAAATTTTCTCGCTCGGCGCCAACCAAGGTGGCGCCTCGTGAGCATAGGCTCCAAATCTAAGGCATGGGACTGAAGCAATAAACCGAAAACTGTGCTTCCTTACCTTTCTACACGTTAAAGACAACCAGGAGCTCAGCCCCCAACCCCCTGTCGGGGAACTTAGCCCCTGTGTCGGGGAATTCCTGGCGCCACCCCTGTCTTGAATCACTCGGTATTTTTACCCCTGACACCCCCCCAATCCAAATCACTTCGCGACGGCCCTGCATCGCAGCATGTTATTTCTTTCATTTTTGTCTTTCAGGCACCCTGTAAAGACTAAGAAGCATGCAAAGAAAATCGCATTCTTTTGGTGAAACTATGATTGAAAATAAGGACGTATAAGTGTATAACACGAGTGAGAACACACAAAGACGTCAACCATTCGAACAATAGGCGGGACGACTTAATTCAAATTGGTTGGAAAGAAGAGCATTTATTGTAACATGTGAAACCTATGTCCACCCACTGATTCTACTCCATGCATTCTTGGGCTAGATCGTCAGCTTCAATGGAACGTTAACTGATTAGTTTTATATATATAGTGGCAAATTTGAATAGCAAAAGTGCAAAACAAACATTTATTGCTGACACACACCGCTAGCTGTAATGAAGCTGACAGTGCATGTGGCATTATTATATCAATGCGCGTATCAAATTACACAGTTTACACAAGACCTTGTTGCTGTTGTGAAACAGTTTAGAAAATGAATAATTAACTCTTTTTATTATAGGAAATGGTAAAGGTTTTCGTTAAGGTTTTGGAAATATTACAACTGTAGTGACTAGTCAACGTATTAATTACCTTTATTAAAAACGGCTGACGCAAAAAGTAACCCTCCTAATCCTATACTCCCCGCGAGCCCGCTCAAATTAAATATTGATTATTCAAAAATTTTTAATAAAACCACATGTTGCGACGTCGAATTCTTGTCAACAGCATGCAGCGCCCAGTAACGACAAGCATGAGAGGCAAATTGTGGATAGTAAGACGCAATGTCTTCGCTCTATTTCTACTATCATTGATTCATTGGACGAAACAGGAATCTCTTTGTAAAAGTAAGTGACTTCTATACCACTTCTTGGAAATAATTATTGGTGCTTGTCTTTGCTTTCGAGTCTCGTTGACATGTAACCACATGAAGCATGGCTTCTTTCGCTTCCACACCCGGCAATCAATGGAAATAATTTTCAAGCATCATTATACAGATATATATGGTCAAAATTATGACGCTAAAACACTTGCCACCGATTATATATGCATGTATATGTATAGTGGCTATATATGCAGCAAACTGCTTGGCCCTAGCTGTATAATCATTATTGATTCAGCTGCAAATTTGCTGAAGTCCATATCTACAATATTACACAATTTTATTTTACCTGCTTTCACTTGTGATTGAATATAAACACACCACTATATTAGACCAGAGCCAGTGAAGTGAACAAGAAGCGTTATGAATACGACCTCAGGCTCAGAATAGCTACAACAAGAGATTGTTGATATGGACTATAATTCCTGCAATGTTTCTTATATAAACAATAGAATAGATGTCAAATATGGAAGTGTTCAAACCTTCTCGACAATCTTATCTTTGTTCCAGTTATATTGGAAAACCTTGAAGTCATTTTCCACATGCGCAGCAGCACAATTCGATCAATTTCGCCTAAACTGTGGAACGATGCATGAGTTTTACAGTCAAAAAGCTGAGTAAGAGTAAGTGATGCTCGGGCAAGGCTCAAGTAAGAACGATAAGACTATAAAGGGTGTGTTCAGGGTATTTTAGCCGCTATATTTCGGCAGAGTGCGCAAGAACGGGTTCTTCCTCGTGAGGAAATACTCAATACTAAGTACTCAATCATGACGGCACTGCTTGTAAGAACCATTTCGAGCTTTAGGTACAAATGCCGGCAATTTAGTATAAACCCTCAACTCTGTCTGATATATTGGCCAAGTATGAACATTTGACACCTCAAATGTTTTAAGGTCTGCATGTGCATGTTCAGGCTGCCAGTAACCCAAGTATTCTTTGGAGTAAATAATAATTTCTATGATTTAAAAACATAATATAATCCAATCTGCCGGCTCACTATATCTACTAACTGTAGTTATGGTATCGTCAGTCGTCACAGTGTGGTATCGTCATAAAAAACATTCCGCCGCATAATCATGGCCAGAAATTGCGGACATGGAATATGCAGATTGCCGTAGCAAATTTGCATATCTGTTCAAATATTATTCGTTTGCAGAACTATAAATTATATTGCGCATTCTTAAATTTTGCAAAATTTAAGAAAATCATTGCATCTTTGCTATTTGCCCTGGTTGTTTCTTGTAACTCGTGTCATATTGAAGATCCTGAGGTAATATTTTGCTGGCAAAGGTTTATGTCGGCTCTGCATTTTTATTTTATTTCTACGCTATTACGGTTTTCGTTTTATATGGTATTCAACGTGATAAATGACCAAAACTTTGTTTTGAAAATGCAGGACGAATACTGATAAAACATTTTGAAATACTGTATAAAAATATTAAGATTAACTTGCTCTGCAACGAGCAATTAAGGCAAATTATAATTGACCTACCTAAAGGTGTATTTTTAGCGTTTAGTACTGTGCACATTACAGTTTACTATAAACTCACGAAGCTTTATTTTGACACCATATGCAAATTTAGGCGGAAGTAGAATGTTAAATATGTCCGAATTTTCTGGCCATGTTTCATGTTTCATTCAATATCGAAGACAAAGCGGCCATCACGTGTTGTCTACAACATTATTTACTGAATTTTATTTAATAACTCCGTGATGAACACCTCTTGTCTCTAGTTTATAAAAGTAGAGTTGAATAAAAATAACTTGTTAATTTAACAGAAAGAAGTACAAGTATATATATATATATATATATATATATATATATATATATATATATATATATATATATATATATATATATATATATATATATATATATATGTAAAACGATTTGGACTCATAGCCATAGAGTCACTGCCGAAATATTACAATAATCTCATAATCAGTTCGCCAGATTTGAACAAGATTATTACCCTCTAATCCACTCAGTAGCCGTTATTTCAGAAAGTAATATTGAAAGTTACCGATATATTTTACCACATGCTTACACGAAAGATATTAGAAACTATATTTCGGAAGATTTTTATTTTTATAAGACATATAATTATAACTGATAACAGCAAAGTTTTAAAATACTTCCCTATTTAATATCGCTTAATAATTTAATTTTTGAGCTTTTATAGTTATAACTGAGCTAAAATTCTATGATTGAGCTAAATTTTTACTTATACTATGATGCTCATACAAATAAGATGCCCCTCTATACACAAAAATAAAAGCTGACGACGTGTTGGTCTTTTAAAACTATTATTTTGGGGATGAAATTTATTAACCGCGATATTGATTTAACGATAAGGATACTTGAGTCTTGACATTCCACGAAGACCAGCTAAACGGAACACTTCACCTGAAAACGTCCGACTTCCGTTGTTGGCCTTCATGTCTATCATGCTGTACAGTTCATAAAAATATTCTTGTAATTTTGTGGGACGAACGTTTAATTACTACTCAGTATAATAAACTGCTTGCTTATTATTTTTACTGCAAAGTTTTCACTTCGGCTTCGGTGTTTTACTAAGCATAGTTTTACGATTTCAACGTCCCTTTGTTTTTCAGAGAAAGCCCGACCTCCACCGAGTGGATGCTGTCCAAAGGAATATTCAAGATACTGCTGTCCAATTGCTGGTGATAATGAACTAGTTAAGCCTTGCGAGAGACCAAAAAAACTGGTTAATAAAACATCACCCGTGAGACCTGTAACGCCGAAGTTTAACGCAAAAACAGACTGCGTTCACCCCTGGCGTACTCAGGCATGTGCGGGTGGGTTTTACCTGCATGCCGGTGATGGAAGCATAAAGGCTTGTCCAAAAGGTATTCACGTGTTCGTCGAGTTCCAAACTTCAGATTATTCGTCAAATACGCAGTTTGAGACCTTTAGCTCTATTTTGAACTTATTTTACTTTTCAACCCTGTAAAGCATTATTTTTTTGTAAATTAACTCTCATCGTGTTTTTGTTTTCGATGACCATCCTCACTTCTTATTCTTTCACCACCTGGATTGTAAAAACCGTGCACTTGCACAAAATTAATTCAAATTTCAAATGGCACATAGTTTACCCAAGATTGGAAAACAATGAAATAGGATCACTATTGCAATAACCGCAAATTCGGCCATTATTGCTAGATTTCTGTGTTTTGCAAACCAATGACAAACTTCGTCATCTTTGCGGAGTTAGGGCATGTAATATTTCTGTGTCGTAGCTATTTTCG
Source organism: Dendronephthya gigantea (assembly GCF_004324835.1). Classification (NCBI taxonomy): domain Eukaryota; kingdom Metazoa; phylum Cnidaria; class Anthozoa; order Malacalcyonacea; family Nephtheidae; genus Dendronephthya; species Dendronephthya gigantea. The sequence continues at coordinate 337,743 of NW_021163143.1, read as the reverse complement.
CTTTGGCTGAGTAAAAATAAGCTCTCCTTTTGCTTTGTTGCGAATTGTAAAAACGTCAAGCCCACGTCGTAACTCCGTGTATATACTTTTCAGCATTGCTCAACATCATTGCGCAACGCTTATAATATTCTTTGTCCTTGATATGCCAGAAATCAATTTGGGGATTACTGTAAAAAATCATTCGTCAGGCCATCATTAAACATTCTACGTACGCGGTAGACAGCTCAATTTCATTGTTTGTCCATTTACGTCATGTTCTTAGGACTCAAACGAAACCAAACTATAAACTATATCTATTATTTTCGATACAGGTTTCTATTGTCCTCCTCAAGTGCTGTGTATTATTCCGTGTCCGTCTGGTGCTTATTGTATTCCAAAGCAAAAGAAAAATGGAACTGTAAGTTTTATGAAGTTATACTTTTTATCTTGAGAATGTGACAAAAAATATGATTGAAAAATTTGATAACCAAATGTGATAACCCTGACCAGTTGAACGCTGAATTCGGGCGGGATTTCAGGAAATGTTTTCATAGAAGCGGCATCAAACTGAGAAAATTCACCTGGTCTGGTTAAGTATCGTATGCGTGAGTGTATATTTAGTGGACAAATGTGAGGCTACGTTCACACGGGACAGGACGCGGATCGTGTCTGAATTCGTCCGGTTTAGGTGTTAACTCGGTAGAAAATGATAAAATTTTGACTGTTTCTACATGTTCGCACGAGTATACTGAACGAATTCCAATTTCGTCCGGTACCGTGTGAACGAAGCCTGAGAGCGAAGACATGGAGAATCGAGGGAACTTTGAGTAGGATGTGAAAAAATAAATATTTTGCATGCATCGTTAAGACTTACAAATTGAAAGCAGAGCAACTTAGAAATCCTTGTATCTATAAGCTAGAACACAATCGTATCTTCTACCAAGCCACGATATATTTTTCCTGAAAGTTAGGGCTAATACGTCCTAATCTTTTATTATTTATTTCTAATCGACAGAAAACAAAGCAGTGCGGCTTCGATGTCTGCTGTGGTGATAATTACGATCCCCCACTGCTGTTAAATATAACTGAAAGAACATGTAACGGTCTCAATGATTCTAACTGTATCTGTGGTGGCACAGATGTACCCAAACCATGCCCTCGTGGTTATTACTGCCCAAAACCTGATGTTATGAAACCATGTAAATCTGGTTATTATTGTCGTCCAGGAAGCACAGAACCTGATCCTTGTCCGGTAAGTAATTTAACACTGGGTAAATATATTAACAATCAAGGAGCAAGTCAGTATACTACTACTACCTTTGGAGGATGTTTTATCATGCCTGGTGAAAATAAATTTGCCTTTAACGAAGTGGATAGAAAAAATAAAGAAATTTTCGAAATAAAAGTATAATAAATTGCTTTAAATAACATCCGACCGTTACGTATCATAAATAACTCCGCTTTTTAAAGGGAGGGGAGATATTTTTGCCCCATAATATTAAAAATTGGAGGACGCTTCCCCCATGCACCAACAGCCGTGCTTGAAGGAAGATGGAAATTGTGTTACAAATATTAGCTAAGTTCCGCTTTATTTTCTTGATTTCAGTGGCTAACGAAATGCAAGGAGAACAGCTCAGCTCCAATTTTCAACTTCATTGCTCCGTTACTGGATCTCCTCGTCTTATTAATTTTCATTGCTTTACTTGTTCTTTATCACAAATGGGAGACAGCCAAGTTCTACTTCAATGTCTATTTCACGAGATTCACTGGAAGAGAACGATCTTCAACTAAAAGTTTTTGTGTAGATGCCGGAATAGCTAACACTACTGTCAAGCTTGGCGAGTTTTCAGACACTGAGGAAGAAATCGAACGAAAGTCGTATACAATTGACATAAGCTTTAAAAACCTTGGATTGACTTTAAAAGGAGTATGTTTGTATATTTTGGCAATTATGAAGGCGCTTGATTGGTCACAAGTGACAGAAGTGGTCACAAATACACTCAACTTGATTACCAAAGACGTAATTTAGGAGTGAACTTACGTCCAGATCATTTTTCAGAATCTTTCAAAACTAACGAAATCCTCCAGTCCGAAAGATTAGAAGAATAATTTCCTTCGTTTGCCTAAGAGACTATTTCATTTCTTTTCAGGGCGATCAAAAAGTTGTTTTACAAGGAGTGACCGGTCACGTGCGTTCGGGTGAGGTAACTGCGGTCATGGGGCCTTCTGGGGCGGGAAAGACAACGTTCCTCAACACATTAAGTGGCAAAGCGTACTATGGGGTAAATGTTTGGGTTTCCTGCGAAACAATCTCCTCTTTAGCTCCATTATTTCTTAAAGAAAAATGAAATTGCTGAACAATTCTGTTAAATTGAATTAAACGGTTCTGTCTTTTAGTAAAACTTTACTTTTAGTTGGAATCCAATTTTTTATGGAAGCCGAAAAGTAATTTTAACCGCAGAAAATTTTCACTTCAGGATGCAAATGGAGAAATATTGTTTAATAATGAAGTGGTAAAAGGAATCAAACAGTTCAGATCAATAACTGGGTTTGTTCCTCAGGTAGGGTATACGGAATTTGTTATCGGCTGGATAAAAACTGTTTCGGTATGCTAAATAATTTTATAGATTTTTTATATGATGTTTCAAAATAATATTACACCTCTTATTTGACAGGAGGACACGATGCACAGAAATTTAACTGTTCACGAAGTCTTGTATTATCAAGCTATGCTTCGCTTACCATCAGGAACTGATACCCGCACAATAAAGTATAAGATACGACAGGTATGAATTTAAACTGTTTCATGCAGTATTACGATGCAAAGTGTTTTTTCAAACATCCTTATTTACAGTTGGAGGAATGATTTTACAATCAGCATGGTTTGTCCTGACGTAATATAGGTTAATGCACCACTTCAATGCTTCGCTATATACAGTATACCCTGCATGGACTTTTAAATTGTTCTTTCTGTTTATTACATTTTTCTTCATCTTTCAGACTCTCAATATTTTAGAGATTTCTCATGTCGCTAACTCACTGATTGGTGATGAAGTATGCATATATTTCTGGATAATTTTGATTTTTGAGGGCACAGTATCTTAGCAATGTCTTATTTCAATGTGATATCTTCAAATCAAATCTGCCTGTGTAAACGGTATACTATGAACTGTACATGTACATGTTAAACTGTACTTAAACTGTACATGTTTATAATTCTTGGATTAATATGATTTAGGAAACAAGAGGCATTTCCGGTGGACAACGAAAAAGAGTTAACATTGGCATGGAGTTAATTGCTGATCCAACTTTGTTGTTTCTTGATGAACCTACAAGGTATTAAGCGAATGTTTACTTTTACATCATGGATAAAAGATTACTGGTAACGAAAGTGAGATTAAATATATGAAACGCGTTTCTTGAATTCAGTGGTTTAGATAGCACATCAAGTTTGTCAGTATTGAAGTCGTTGAGAGCTGTGGCTGAAAAAGGAGGATTGACGGTTTTGTGCGTTATTCATCAACCACGTTTTGAAATTTTCAGTAAGTGAAAACACGAATTAATCTATGACAGAGAAAATGCTGTTTTCCAGAAAGTATTGGCACACATGAACTACCTGCATGGTTTCATGCTTATGATTACGTGTTTGAACGTTCTTCTTTGCACAGGCTTAGTTGATTTCATAAACCTCAGGACATATCTAAGAAAATTCTGCCCAAAGTGACCTCCCCATGCATGTGTATGACGTCCTAAAACTCGTTGCTTTATGTTAGATATGTTCCACAACATCTTGCTCCTTGGCCCTGGTGGTAAAACAGTTTATCAAGGAACCGTGTCTGGCGCGGCCACTTATTTCTCATCTCTTGGTTTTAATACTCCCGCCAATGTCAATCCAGCTGATTATTATATGGATGTTATTGGAGGATCGGTAAAGACAGGAGAAGAAGACGTAGATCTGTTCGAATCCTGGAATAAAAACTCTGCTGGGGAAGGAGAAACGTCTGAGGACGGGATGAAAAAAATAGATAGTTCTGGACCGGAAGGTAGGAAATTATGTAGAATGTACGCATCGTTTTGTAGAATACATTTCTAGTATGGTGACCAGTATGAAAATTCACCATTACAGCAACCATATAGTAGCATTCACGATATATACCGTATTGAAAGCAAGATAATCTTAAGCAACAGCTAGAGCAATCGCATGATATTTGTGGTAAAATATTCAAATGTACGAAATTAACCCGTTAAACCATTTGTTTTTAGAAAAACGTGTTCTACCGAACCCGCTTTATCAATTTTTCACATTCACTAAACGAGAATTTCTGCTTCAAATTCGTCTGGTAAAAACTTTGCTTATTGACGTTTTCTTGGTATTCTTTGCTGGTGGTGTTCTTGGGGCCCTGTACCTTGAGGTAGGACGCCAATTTATTATAGTTATTTGATTTTATAAAGCACACGCATGCAGAGTTTTAAGCAAAATAGACTTGCAGTCGCAAGAAAGGTTTCACTCGTAAATATCGTTTATTGATGCAGGTGAAATTAGAGAAATTCACTGGGCTCTGTCGTATGAGTGGGATGGCAATAGGGTTAACATCGATGTTGGCATCTCTGAGATGTTTTGGGAACCATAGAACTACATTTTGGAGGTAATGTTTTCAAACTTTCCATTCGGAATACGGCATGCAGGAAAAAATAAAAAATATACGCTTTATATCCGCATCTAAAATTTCTTTTTTATCTTTTAGGGAAAGTGCTGCAGGTGTGAACCGAGTTAGTTATTTTCTGGCGGTAAATTTTGCTCAGTTGCCAATCTTGGTAATAATGCCTTTGGTTTACCTCAGTCTTCTCTACACTCTGACGTCACCACGATGTAAGAATATATTATTGCATAAACCATAAAAAAACCATTTGACATAGTTAGATATAGACCATTTGATATAGACCAAATTAGTAAATACGAGTAGAACATTTAGTTTGTTATATAATTGTTAAACAAATTTCTTTATATATTTCAGCATACTTCAGCTCTCATTATACTGCAGTGTTTTGTGCCCAGTTATGCTGTTCTGGCATTGGCTATGCTGTTTCCACGATTTTTAACCCCAAAAGTTCACAAATGGCGTCTGTTGTGGTAGTTTTGGTAATGGCTATGCTGTCAGGTCTGTATATATTGCTATAGTATAGTAGTAAAAGGCTTCATAGACTGTTGATTGGGCCGGAACAGGCGTCCTTCTCCGCCAAAACTCCAGTTTGGTTAAATAATATACACTATATACAGTTTGTTCACTAACGACCAGGCACAATATAATTGTTTAAATGCATTCTTAATTCATGCAGGGTTTTCACCAACATTGTGTAAACTTGATGATTTGGATTTCTTTGGACCTCTTGGTTACAACTTGTCCTATATTCGCTGGTTTGTGGAGGCTCTGTTTGAGAAAGAAGCTTTGCGATATCCTGACGTTGATCGTCCAATACGTGACAGAATTGCCTTCCCTGACCATTATGCTTTAGATGGAAATTTTGCTTTTTGTATGGGAATAATTATCATCATGGCTGTCGTGTTTCGCTTGTTTGCTTTAATTTTCTTGCTCTTTACCAATCGTGGAAAACAACAGTAATTCACTAGCTTTTAGTTGTAGTTTTTGAGACTGATATATATACTCATGCACACAGGAACATTTGATTTCAAGCTAATTTGATTATTAGGGAACTAATAATCAATTAATTTTCGTTATAAAAAACTTGTGCATGGACATGAAAGAAAAAATTAGAAATCTGAAAGGAATTACAGTTCAATGCATCTTGCGCTCTTACAACCTGGCTGCTTTTAATCATTTTCTTAACGTATACTGTATTGAGGTATAATAATAAAGCTTTTTAGGTAGCTATATGAGTGTTTTAATTCATCAGAGTGACACATATGCATATGTTGGTGGAACACATCAAAACTGGACCTAGAATTGTTTCACTTATATTTCTCTTTAATACTCAGTCACAAAGCCTTCCTCACCTCCTGTTGACTTGAAGTTATTCACCTCATTCTCAGCTCTGAATTCTGAAATTCCTAAAAGACTCACAAATAGTTAATAACGGAGGCCTTTATGTTGCAACGTCGAGTTGTTGGAAAACTGAGCTGCTTCGCTGCTCTTCAGTTATTTCGGAAGAATTTACTTTAAACAAGTTGTTATGAAGGCATTCAGCCTAAGGCCTAAGCCATATTTATTTAGCGAATAATAATACTTATCTTGCTGGAAAGTATGTTAATTGGCACTATATTGACTATGAATTCGTATACATAACATTTTTACGTACTTTTGCATCTGCATGATTATAAACTTGATGCAGGAAGAGGATGATATAAATGATGCCAACGTATTATGATTGGCGTGTATTTAAATAGTAATTTCAATATATGTAAACTTTAGTTCTATCTCGTCTGCTGATATATTCGTATATTAATAAGCTGTACTTAAATACTTCATCCTATAGTCCTCTCAGTCTACACGTTTTTTTATCTGGCAGAATTAACATCTCATTAGGACAGCGGCAGCTGTAATACGGAGGTCTGGGATTGAGTAAACAAAGATGGCTACAACCTTTCTTCTTTCTGCCGCAAGGATTGGTTTCTAAAATGAAAATTATTCGGGAAAAATTGATATAATTAATTGCAGCCAGAAAAGTTGTTGTTTGAAAACATAAAACACATACCTCTAGGATACATCTGTTCGTGCACGACTCTGATTCCTGTTGGTCGAAATGATCCAACGCCTTTTGAAAAATAGATTTTTCCAGCCAATTTATCTGCCTTGAAGATTTTATTAGCCACCCAGTCCGTCCATATTATAGAACTGTTATAAACTATCAAACCAAATGGATGAATTGATTCTTCTGCAACAACGATTCTTCTTAATGAACCGTCCAAATTTGACGTCTCAATTTTATCCAACATGGCGTCTGCCCACCATAACTTCTCTTCGTTATAATCAATTGCAAGTCCATTTGGAAAACCAAACATTCCTTTAACCACAGTTTCTCTTGTAGCTATATCACCATTCATTCCGCATCGTTCAATCTGAGCATTCACACCCCAGTCAGTCCAATACATGTATCTACAAAGAAGAATATCTTTAACGACAACAAGAATCACTTGCATTTAACTAATTTTCACCTCTGTAAAAAGGTTGAGAGGTGCGTAGATTGCAGTCATAGGCAATGAAAGGAAATAGAGGAAACGATGTCAGGATAGATATCTTTTTAGCCGGGGAGTTATTGGATTTTATTTCATGGCTTAGTGAAGAAAGGGCATTATTCTTGTAATTTTGCGTTAGTGAGAACGACTGTGGCATTTTCTTGTTTTAAATATATAATTTTGTCGAAAAGCTTCACCTTGTTTTTGGGTGTAAAACAATCGCTCTTGGTTTGTTAAGATTTTCATCAATCAGAGTCAATCTTGAGTTTGGCTCTTCAGGGTCGGCAACCTCAATCACCCGTCTTTTCCCATCTGTCCAGTACAACTTTCTGTTAACCCAATCATAAGCTATCCCATCCACCGACTCCAGATTATCTGAAATGATCGTTTCGACGGCACCAATATGACTTAAGGAAACACGTTTTATGGTATCATTCACGACATTTGACCAGTATAGATATTTTTTCTTAAGATCAACATCAATTGCAGCGGCACCACCAGCAATTCCGGCTAAAACTGGACTGATGTGTTGCAAATCAACATTTGAGTAGAATATTCCAACACTATTTGCAAACAATATGTATGGAGGACTGTCTGTAACAAAACAAGATATAAAACCATTTTATTTCTTTTGCGAGGGACACGATTTTCGAGACTCGAAAAAAAGAAAATATAAACAAACTAACCTTGTATTGTACAGGTTTTCTTGTCTTTCCATAGTTTCATACCAGTAGGACAGAAACAGGAATACGACTGTTTTTTGTTTGGTGATAAAAGACAAAGATGACTACACTGTCCATTGTTTAAGCCACAAGGATTACGTTCTATGTAAAAAATGCAATGACCTCACTGATTAGCATGCAGTGTTTAAAACGGTTTTTCATTTTTATAGTTTTTTTTTGTCTGCTACGGTTAAGACCGGCCTATCAACAAAGCTTGATTTGCGAAGATACGTAAACTAAACCTGACAAATTTATATAGAAGGGTTTCAGTAACGTACGAAACTCCTACCTTTGAGTTGCTGATGTGGATGTACTATCTTTATATCCATTGGAAGCAGGTCTTGTACACGTTGCGCAATTGTTATTCGTCCGTTTGAACCTTTCTTTGTTTCGTAAATACATTTTTCTGTCCACTCAGTCCAGAAAATACTTTGCCCAAAAACTGCGACAGAAAACGGATGTTCCAGTTCTCCATTCGTGCGACTAATCTCAATCCTTCTTTCTGTTCCATCGAGATTTATACTTTCAATTCTATCCATCTTAGCATCCACCCACCACAGCCGCTCCACTTGGTAATCAATGGTCAAACCATTCGGCCATGAGATATTACTACTTACCAAAACCTCTCGTGTGTTAGGATCTCCATCCATTCCACATCGTTCTATTTGTTCGGAACCCTCTTTCCATTCTGTCCAGAATAACAATCTTAAAAAGTAAATTACAGTTGTGTCGATGCCTTCTCCTGCTCATTAATAATAATAATAATTATAAGTTGTAATATATATATTGTATTATAGTTGTATATTGTCATAGCCGAATGATATAACGCCGTACAAGGCGATAAAAAATGTAAGACCAGTGACCTCAACCTAAAAAAGCTAACATCATTTGATCATCAACAACTTTAAATCATTCAAGCACCTGTCATGTGAACTTCTCTCAAAAAACTAACATCAAATTAACTGCACGCCATTAAACGCAATAATTGAAAGATGATGACTATTTTATATAAGATGTTAGATTATTTTGTGATCTTAAAAGGTCTTTTCACACGGTCCATTTTTGTTGGATTAACAACAGACTACATTCCGTGAACAGACCTTAAGTGAAATAAATTGTAATCTAATATGTAGCACCTGTATTTTGGATAAACAACGATCGCTCTTGGGTTTTGAACGTCTTCACCGACCAACACAGCACGGTTACGTCCATCCAGTTCAGAAACTTCAATCTTTCCTGGAGTTCTATCAGTCCAGTATAGCTTACTTCCAACCCAGTCCACCGCTATTCCTTCAGGACTTGCCAAATTGAACTTTATCACAGTCTCATAAGAATTATCTTCTGCTTCAATTTTAGCCCGGTGTAAACTATCGTGATGTATATCCGTCCAGTACACCATCTCTTGTTCAATGTCAAAATCAATCGCTACAGCATTTGGCAGTTCATTAAACAAAACTCTAGAACTGTAGTCATGTAAATCCAGCCTGTTAATGCTATTTTGTGTACTATACAGGATGTACTCTATACAAAAGCAAAAATCTACGTCATTTTTGAGACCCAATTCAAAAAATTAACAGCAAAAATTTGAGTAGCATATGTAAATACACTGTTTTATGGAATAGGGCCTAGCCTCTCCAGTCTTTGTCATTACGTTACTTAAAATGCAATATATCTTTACGCTTACATTTTCATCTTAGACTTAATTATATAACAAAATCCCCAGAACGTTTTGCTCCATGATAGTATAATGTAGTATAGTGTATATTGAAGTTAAGACACATTCCTTGCTGACATGCGTAAACCGCTCGTTGAAAAACAAGGAATGTGGTGTAGTTGGAACTAATAGTCAACCGTGGTCAAATTTTTTAGGTGCATGTGACGTCTCATTTATACATATTTCATACCTTGGCATGCGTTTTCATCAGACCCATCCAAACAATCAACGATTCCATCACAAATCTTATTTCCCGAGACACATTCTTCACCACACTCATGTTCATCTTGACGACATCGAGAACTCAACAGTGGAGAGGTACCTTAAGAGGATAAAATGAAAAAAACGATTTTTTATGGTTTTGATAAAGCTGACAGTTTGTCGATGCATATCAGAGCATTAATATAAACTTAACGTTATTTAAGCGAAAGGAGAATGAAACCAGAGAAGGACGTACTCAAATCGAAGTGACATGGTCAAGTTCATAAAAATGACTCATTTCGAAACCTCGAAGAGTCACAGTCATTCCAAGCTTCTTAAAAGTTAAAACTCTGGTAAGAGAGATCATGCATACGGCCAGCCCGGCTGCGGCTGCACTGCTTCTGGACTGGCACTCAATTCTTAGCGAAAACCGGATAGGCAAGGCACTGAAGGCTGTCGCAGTTTTTTCCATTGCAACATTAGATAGAATTATTACCTTAAGTTAGTCCAGACATGACAGGTTTTTATGCATACAGAATACGTTTCCATTCGCCGTTTTTTCACTTTTTAAAAATACGCACTTATTCTCTAATAAGCAATTTAACTTGCGTGTTAGCAGAGAAGCCCCTACCGCAGTTTCTTTCATCAGAACCATCTCTACAATCTCTGTCACCATCACATAACCACGAACTATGTATACACCAGACATTGTCACACAAGTGGTCATCCTTGTTGCACATTTTTGGGGGAACTTGACCTTGAGGTTCTGCTGCAAAGAAATGACGACTTACTTTGCAGTATACCAAATGACTTGGCAATTAATATGGTAAGAGAGTATGGTTGACACTCTCGTGTCAATGAAGAGATATTACAAAGTTTGGCAACTACAATATGACGGCAACGACAAACAAGGGCAAAGGGATTTAATTTTGTTTCACATCCACACACTTAACTCTTTCTAAGCTGCCGTCGTTTTTAGTGAAATTTTTAGTGAATTTCAGACATGTACACCGCATTTGCACAAGACAGGGTACTTTTATTTATCACTCTCAAAGTTGCATATTCTCTGCTTCCTATCAAATAAAATGATAAATTTGTGCCTATTTGCTATTTCTTTATACAAAACATTACCTTCGCATTCAATTTCATCTGATCTATCACTACAATCATATTCGCCATCACATTTCCATGGCAACGGGATACACTCGCCATTATGACATGGAAACATAGAACTATCAGCACCACATGCTGCGTATTCTGTAAAAAACATTTTTTTGAAACCAAAATTTAATTAATGTTACAATAAATCAATCCAGTCCATAGTTAATTCATTTATCACCTAAATAACATTAGCAGCATAAATAACAAGTAAAATATAAGTGAATATAGATTTACCGCAGTCTCTTTCATCTGATCCATCAGAACAATCTTTATCTTTGTCACAGATCCACGATTTTTTTATACATTTCTTGCTTTCGTTACATTGAAATTCGTCTGTTAGACACGATGTTTCACTATCTGCACATAATTCAAAGTTTTTAACTCCTTATCACTTAAGTATGTTTGTAAATGTATGGTGTTTCTGCATGGGGAGACTAGTCGATTCGGAATAATATGCGATACACTAATTATGTCTACCGACACCTGATTCAAAATATTCATGCAAAATTAAAATACCGGCAATTGGTCGCCAAATGTTGGCATGGTTGTTATGCCCTGCGGGGAAGGAACACTCTGGAAGACAGCTTATGTCTGAACTCACCACATCCCATTTCGTCACTGCCGTCTCCGCAATCATCATGATTGTCACAACGCCATAGTTTTGGAAGGCATTTCCAATTTCGACATGTAAAAAATATTGAACTGTTACATTTGTGAAAGCCTTAAAAAGAAAGTTGAAATGAGACCTACATATACTGCACTCAATTTGAAATATTTTGCGTCTGTGAAAAAGGGGGTGGGGGTAATATACTAAACCCCTCCTATACACCCCCAGGGTTGTTGATTTTGGAGGAGACATACAGGAATCTCGATGTTCATCTGTATTATCCCCACAGTCATCATCACCATCACATGTCAGTCTCCAGGGAATACAACGTCCATTTGTACAGGCAAAATCATAGAAAGACGAGCATGGTTTTATATCAACTGTAAAATAAGGAATTTAAAAGTAAAATTACAAAAAATAATGGAGCAAGTCCACTCAATTTTTGCAAAATTACGCATGTAAAAATTTTTAATGAAAACGCGGAACATACCACAATTTTGTTCATCAATACTATCAGCACAATCGTTATCCATATCACAGACCCACGCTTTTGGAATACATTGGGTTTGTCTGCCTTGGTCAATACAGGTAAATTCGTTGTTTGGATGACATTGGCGGTCTGAAAACATATTAACACCAACAAAAGTCCAACATTATCGTTACCAACATCATTAGAGTATAAATTCCCGCGCTCAAACATAAGAAAATATTGATTTATGCGAGCCAGGTACGTAAACCTAACTATATACTTACTATAACTTAACCTAAGCCTAGTTTAGCGACCACTGCATAAAATGTTTTGTGTTCGTTTTTTATAAAAAAATGTTTCAAATACAACAAAATTAAATTCGGCGCGAGAACAACGTAATATATTCTTCGACACAGAGAAATTATAACAACATTATATTGCGGTGAGATCTATGAAACTTTCTGAATCATTTACCTCAATGCAGTCAACATATAACTCTGTATAGTCGATAACAGATTAATTGACATTCTTTCAACATATTATTTAATAAATAGCGTTAATTCTGATTGAATTGAGGACATTATAAGTGAATGGCCATTTCCTTCATTCATACTTGATTTTATGCTGAATGATTTGAATGATTTATAATCGCGCACCCTGGTGTTTTAGTCAAGTTCCTTTAGTCATAATCAGCTTAATATGTTGTCTTTTTCATGGACTCACACAAAGGCAAACCACAAGAGTTAGAAACAGAAGGAAAAAAACAGATGTAAGACGTTGATGGCTGCAATGTATAGTTATCATTACATACGATGAAACAGTTAATTGGTCTAAGATTGAATGTATTAGGACCCTGTGTGATAATTTCCTGGCACGTGAAAATTGACGGAGTCAATTAGGTCAAAGACACGACAATCATGATTTATCATTCATCCAATAATTCATTGGCTTGCAAACAACGCAAAACTCCGTAGAACCAGGTGACGTAAATTACTAAAACTTTCATTTCTTACCTTCGACATTCACAAACAACTCTTTTCTTGCTACGCCATATTTATTTCTTGCTTCACAGATGAACCTTCCTTCGTGATTATTTTGAACGGGATCAATGCTCAAATAATGCAGTCCATCTTGTGTCATCATCTCAGAATAACGACTTTCAATATTATCTGCTGTTACCCAAGTGACAGTTGGCATGGGAGAACCTTTTACTTCGCATTGTAAAGTCAGCCTGCCATGTCTTGTTGCAGTTACATTACTGCTCATGTTTACAATGACAGGTGGATACGTCACAGTTAATCTTGCTTCACTTATCAGAGGCTGGCTCATGTTATTGGTGGCGATACATGTGTAAACACCATCATCCATGATCTGGACATTAATAACCTCTAACGTACCATCCTGCAGAACTTGAATTTTACCAAAACTTTCGCCTGGTTTTAAATACACATCGCCTCTTCGCCATAATAATTCAGGTTTAGGACTACCATCAGCAAAACAGTAAAATGTGGCAACGGTACCACGACGAGTGATCACATCTACTGGTCGTTGAACTAAGTACAAAGGAACTATACAAAAGGTAAAAATATTATAAAACCCATATTCGATGCATTTTTAAAGCCTGATAGCGTATGTATAAGCATGTATACACGTCAATGTGCACAAACTTCATCAGTGTGCAATAAAACTACAGCTAAAATATTTTTTTAAAGAATAAAACGAGTCGTATGAAAACAAAACAACAAGACAAGGCATACAGGTTGAATTTACAATGCGAAGTAAAGGGTTCTCCCATGTCCTTACAATTCAACTAGTGCAGGTATGCATCAGTATACTTGCACGGAAGATGCAAGGAACGACATATACAGAGAATATATTGAAATATTAAGTCTTACCAAAGAGGATGACAGCAACCACTGGGCTTTGTCTGAATTCTCCTTGATGTATCTCACAAAGGTAATATCCCTCATCATGCGGCTGGAATTTCATGATAGTCAATGATCCATTATTATTATCGACTACAATGTTTTCATTATCTGGGACAATCTCGTTATTCTTGTACCATATTACTGAGTTTGGCCGAGTTTTATTAGTGGTTGTGACGCAGGACAGATGCACTTTCGCATCTCTTTTATAATAACCACCTTCAGGAAGAACTTTTAAACCCTTGCCTATTAAAAAACAGATGTTAAAATATGAGAACATCGCAAAAACAAATATAGAATAGAGGCAGTGTTCAAAATCTTTCGTCCTGGATTTCTTTTTTGAGTAAGTGAAATAGCTTACGTACAATAGAAATCCGTCGGTCAAAAGTGAATATATGAGTAAATACCCCCCCCCCCATCCCTTCCCACCCAATTATCGTTCTAGTTACGCCCCTGTCTATCCCTCAATGTCTCGGATAACAACATCGTTAACTATATTGTTAAAACTATTAAATGGAAGTGAGATGAATCAAATAAATAATGATAAATATGTATTTGAATGAATCTGGTTGTCTTTATTATATTTACTGTCTTAATTACTTATGCTATATACCTTGGGCAAGTATTGCATACTGTGTGATTAGGAGAACAGCGACACTCAACCATGACCAAAACATTGCACCAAATACACTTAATAACGGCAGAAACAACAACTCTGTAGAGAAACAATAAATACCGAATTAGTTATCGAGGCTTTCTTTCATTTTCTCATTTTTGTGTTCACTGCACCACCATATCACGCCATATAAAATTACAATTAACAGTTTCATGATAAGAGTCATTGTAATAGTCGTCAATCGTCATATAGACAAATATAAACTATTTTATATCTAAAATTATTTGCATTCTGTACATTACCTACTGTACTACACTACAGAATCTATTGCCGCAATAACTGACGTAGTATTTTTGCAATTCTAGAAACGAAGTAGTACAGAAATCGCGGATTTTTCGGATTTTTCTGGTAAACCTTTATAAGCTGTGGCGTTTAAGATACACGATCTCTTTATCCAAATAATTTGATTATTTTGTAATCTTTCCTTATTCGGGTTTCTCATCGAAAACAGCGAGATACAGATTTGACATCCACTACCGCACTATTTTTTTTTACTGTGTGATTTGTCAATCTGTCCTCAATGGATCTCGGGTTTTTCAAAGCTTTGCAAGAAAGGTATGAAAGCATTCTGCTTAACAAAACCTCTCTACATTTCCCAGGAAAAAGTGTTGTATTTATATATATATGTATACAATGTACCTATGCAGAAACAGGGTGGCAGTCGTGGATATATTTATCTGTCTTTGCACTTCACAATTTCATCACCTTGAATATTCACTGAGTATTGTTAAAATAAGCATTTGAAGTGATTTCACCTGAAGGTGACGCTGTCTGAATGCCATGCAAATAATGGCTAATAATGACATTGTAAATAATTCTCGAATCATGGGGCATGTCAACAATTTAAACTATATTATAATCTATAATAAAAAACCTACTAATGCTGATGGCATTTTAAATTCTTGTATTAGATTAATCAAAAAAGACAGGATGGAGTGGTTGACATTCTTACGCGCGTATCAGGCACTGTATTAACCATATGTTAGTCAGTTAGTAGTTATATATAGCGACAGAATGTCAAGGAGTCAGACGGAATTAACATCGTTTCCAGAGCTATGCCTATCGACATTACTTCACGATAAGAATTAAAATTTTATCGACTGACCAAAAAATATAATGCTTTTCTGTATTGTTGAACTTGATAAATAAAATTTATCAAGCAAACATGAAAATAATGAACTGCTTTTAAAAAGGTTTCAAATAAGCTTTGTCCGCATTGATTTAACTGGGAGTACAATTACGACATTTTTTTTCCTGTTTAACACCTGCTACATAAAGTGTAACTGTACAGGATTTGCCCAAAATAATGTGATCGATAGTTGCTTAATGAAATGTTCTCGTAGTTGTACAATAGATTTCATGCCGTAATCAAATCTAAACGTCTTTATAGGCATCCTAATAGCTACGACGTTTCAGGCATTGGATGTTTTTGCAATGACTACATGATACGTAAATATCAACTTACATGTTTTTATCGCCCACATGCGGCTTTCTAACTTAATATTTCCTTGAGCGGCGAAATTCCAGCAAGAATGATTTCTTTCTTCAATCGAAACAACAACTTATTTGAAGCAGGTAAATACGTATTTAAATGTCGAATGTTTGGCGAAGTATAGAAGACAAGTACAATTATCGTATAACAAGAAATGATGAAAATGAGATCAAAGACAAAGAACAAATAAGTCAATGACCTTTCTTCAAGTGTAGAGCTGTGTGTTCGCACCTATGTATAATTACAATACATTCCAATACATCTTTTTAAATCATTTACCATTAACACGACAATAAACTCCGGAGCATCATCATAAGTATGTTACATCCTAATGCAAAATTTATGACCATTACTTTACTATAAATAAACGGAAATGAATTTTTGAACACATTTCGCATTATAAATACGACTGGCTATGAAGTCGATTTGATCAGCTTTAAAAATCTCACAACAGAAAGCATTTTATTCGTACGACGTGGTAAGTATACGAGGGGTAATCGCATTGTTTAGGTGAACTTTGTATAAACAAACAAAGCTCTCATGTTTGCCCTCGAACATGTGTTAAAAATGTCGAAATGCTAACACAAAATGCATGTTCGCGCAAATAATTCTAATTACATACCAATAATGACTCGCGCGATCCTCCTTTCAAGTTTGCGTAGACATTGCCTGTGCGTCCTGATATTTGTAGGTTTGACCGTCGTATAACGAGACTACAGTGAGTGTGACCAGACTGCTGTGAAAATGCACTGCGAGTATCGTAACTGTCAATTGATAAGCATCGACGCCCTGGGATAATCCGACCCAAGCCAATACTAGTCTTACCAGTCTCTTGCTCCTTGCAGTGGCAATTCTAGAACACAAATTATCGCGCAACTGTTTTTACTAGGAAGCTCATACTATTTTATCACCATTCATACAAAGTAAACCTAATTTCCTTTAATACTGAAACAATAATACAATCTTACTATGTTATCTCCAGCTATCTCCAGCGGTGAATAACTGTGGCAGCACTTGCTTGTCAGACTCACAGTCACAGTGTGTGATACCGCACTGATATATTCGTCACAGTTTCTCCGCCGTTCAGCAGGAGTTACAACGCGTTATTCTCATGATTAGAAATTGGAACTTCCTAGCAAGATCAGATCGCTGATTTGATGAATATATATATATATATCACTTTTTAGGTAATCTCATTCTGAAAAATTCACAATCAATGAGTCAATGTTTGTCATATTTTTCCCCTGTGGTGACAAGGGACGAAATATGACAAACGCCGCAAAACATGAATGGATTTACAAACATGAAAGCGTGATATCTGCGCCCGCATACCAGTGGAATTCGAAATGTGCAGCATTCAAGGACGTCGTTTATAGCAGCGAGCAGTGGGAAATCATGGAACACGCTGTTGTCATGATGCGGTATCGAGCTTTGATTAAATAACAGGATTACTTTTATTAGCAAATTAAAATTTGTGACAATGATTTTCACGCACTTTTCGTCATCCGCTTATCGTGCGGCTGCGCTCATCCGCGGAGCTTGGTTCCAGTCTTAGATAGCGCTAAATAGCTTGAGACTGGAATTATAATCCAAATACTCTATTAGTTTATTGTAATTACCATTGACCTAAAACACTCTGAGTCTCCGCCATGCACAGAGGCTTAATTAATTATTAATGCTTGAAAATTAGGCTAATAAAGATATAATGCTAATATGTGATTTATTTGCTTGAGAGACGAGTGTAACTAATAAAACCGTGATGAAAGGATCTATTAAGAAATCAGGATGCACAGTCGCATCAAAAAACCACATCGTTGCCCAACTGAAATCATGCAATAGAAGCTAGGTCACAACGTACTGCGCATGGCGTAACAATTTGAAGGAGTTCAGATTTAGTTGCTGGTGTCCTGGCCCCTGGGAAACATCTTAACTCAACAAGGCAGCTGACTGGCAGCATGATTGTATTCCTATTTATGAAGGCCCAAGAGAAATTCCGTACGAAAATCACAAGAATTTTTCCCACTAAAACGAGGTCATAAGGTCTCAGTTTATAAACACATAAAGAATGTTTATTTAGCGGTGTTTTTTGAAATAAGTCCTATAAAAGTTCATCAACAGCTTTTAGGCATGTCTCGTGCAATTTGATTCAAGAATTTTGCAGAAGCAGGACAAGGTGGTCAGTGAACTGCGAAGAAGTGATTTTGCTTACGTTGCTATCGTTGCCGTTTTTCTGAAAGACTGTCGCTAATTAAAATATTCTATTTCCGAGGTGCATGGCGCGTAAAATACAATTTACATTGTAAGTATTAAATTACAATTATTACAGTGGCGTTAATACCTTTGTCCCATTTTCCTGGATTGTTATTATTGTCTGTGACTCTTCGCAAAAAGGTCAAAATTCTCCGATGAAAGAAATGCTCCAAAATTGTACAGGCGTGGATTTGGTACTATAATCCAGAAAAAACATCTGCACAGCATCCGAATCTCGTTTCCAGGGTTAGTGAACTTTATCGCAACAAGCTCTTTATCGTGGTAAAGTTCAACCGCGCAAATTATAGAGACAAATAGACAATGTCTGATAAACGGTGTTCCTTGTTAAATTTGCAATAATTCCATCGCATTGCAAATCAACAGGAACAGGGGTATTTGGTTTGGAAAGAGCAAGAGCCTCAATTCTTAATTAAGTTCACTAACCTGAAGCACTGAGTCCAAAGCATATAAAGTTTTTTAAAAATTTATTTTAAAAATTTATGAGTTAAGCATGGTTAAATTAATCTCGCCCCCCCCCCCCCCCCCCTTCAATTATATCGTAAACACTTTTACTCTTCTTGATCTATAGCACTTCAATTCATAGACTTTCGACCTCTACATTGTTGTGGCAAAGTGTTTATATGTTATGCAATCGCATGAAATACGAACACCTCATGACATTTGGACGTAAGAGGTTGCCCATTCTGCATTCTGGTTTTATTACAGCTCATAAATTTGAACGTGTC
Source organism: Dendronephthya gigantea (assembly GCF_004324835.1). Lineage (NCBI taxonomy): Eukaryota > Metazoa > Cnidaria > Anthozoa > Malacalcyonacea > Nephtheidae > Dendronephthya > Dendronephthya gigantea. The sequence continues at coordinate 318,609 of NW_021163143.1, read as the reverse complement.
AACCAAGTAAATTCCTGAAAAAAATTATTGAATTGAATTAAGCCGAGCGCTAAGTTCATGTTATTTACTCATTTCAATGCCTCAAAGTCATCTCACGCCTTGTTGAATCTGGGCTGAGCTGGATCATGTAAACAGCCCCTTAATGTGCTCATTTAAGTTGGGTCTTTCGGGATTTAGAAATGTTTATGAGCAAACTGGGGTATTGTTATGTTTTGCACTAACGTTGGGGAAAATAGCCTTATAAAAACCCAGTACACATGCTTGCACATACCTGTTGTTTCCTCTGCGAAAAAGGATCTATCATGACATTGATGAGCGATGCTTCATTCGTTTTTTCAAATGCTTCCTTCAGCGCGTGGTTTAGCTCTTGTGGTGTTTTTACAAAATATCCAGTACCTCCAAATGCTTGGATAATTTTTTCATATCGTGCTGATGGTGACAGTGCGGTTGGTGGAGCACTAAAAATGCATGCGATCATTTCATTATCATCTAATAAAAGATTCGCACTCAAAGGGTATTTCGTGCTAATGTTCGGGCTGAAATGACGTAATCCTATATTTGTCCCAGAGCATACGACTCACAATTATATCGTAAGCTGATTGACAAACCTTATTGCAGCCCCTTCGGATGAACTTGCAAGATCTTTCCAGCTTTCTTCATCCACGCCATTATAGATTCCGTTGTTGTTTAAAATAATGAAAACTATTGGTAAGTTGTATCTGAGAAGAAGTAAACAGAAATTATTTTCTCACAAATATTGAGTATATTTTCTCACCCACGAAGGTAGTAAAGGTCTCGGTTTCCGTGTTGTGTGATTTACAAAGACAATTTATGTCATTTATTTAACAATTAATATGCATAACATCATGGATGGACAACTATTGTGACCACGTAGTATTGTGACCGCTTGTATTGGTTTATTGATCTACCTGAAAACAGTTTCCAGTTCCATTCCCGAGAAACCAAAAGCGCTATCACCTTGGATACAAACCACACGACCTGCCGGAGGATCCAACCTTTCATCTTTATATTTCACCAACACTGCTGCAGCAATCGCAAAACCCAGACCTACTCCCATTGTACCAAAGGTTCCTGCATCCAGTCTGCAGAGGAAAATGTAACCTTATTAGGATCTCGTAAACTATGTTAAGCTTTGTTTCCATTTAGTCGTAATTGTCGTGAACACGGTCAAGGTGGCTGAGGTCAGTGAGGTGATAGAATATTTCTGTGTATGCTGTCATGATCATTATAGCGACAGTAACCTACCTATGTCGTGGTAGATAACATGGTAAAACTGTTCTGCCAATATCCATCGTATTAGCTCCTTCGCTGATAAGAATACAATCTCGTGGTACAAATTGCCGGATCTGAGGGAAAATGATGCTTTATTTTTTCCATTAATCTCATTTCTCGCTGTATCGCAAGCAAAAGAGCGAAATGTGAAATTTACCGGTCCAATTTAAGGTTTACCAATTGTATTTACTTAAAAATAAAAACAGTGTCTTTAACAGCCAACAGCATCTTTAATTAATTCGCTTGTTTACCAAGTTGTTTGCGCACAATTTCGTCGTTTGCATTCGATGTTAAGATCTGTCAACATACCTCTTTGTATGCTCTGTAAAAGTTCATCGGAATTGAATCATCATTTTCAAGTTCCTAAAAATAATGCATGTACCGTAAACTTGTGCCCATTTTGAACGTATAAAATTTGACACTTGATGGTGAAAGAGAAGACTCTGGCCTTAAGACCATGATGCTTTGGCAAAATTTATATAGTTGAAAAGATTATGGACCAAGAATTCTAGTTTTATCAGTTAAAATGGCATGGTGCAGGCCTGGTAAGGTCTGTTTCTGATATTTTAAAGTCTGACAGTGGGACTTCTCTATTTTAATTTCAAATCCAAAATATACATGCGCATTATAGGCTACTCTCAGGCGACTTTTTTGGATATTTTTTTAAACCTGCACCAATATGGCGAACTTCTGACGCCGAGATGAGAATGCGGCATCAACGCAGCTAAACCCAGTGGCTAAACCTCGTTGGTATTTCACTGAATCACTAGCTATCGACCTTTTTAGATTGAACGTTGGCAATCATCTTTTTCTTCAACTCATTTCTCCAGCTTGGTAATATTGTAAATTCAGTTTCTGTTTTGTGTTGTGTACTGGAGTTGAGCTAAAGGAAAAATAAGTTAATTTCGATTATTTCTAACAGAATATAACTTCACATCCCGAGCGTAAATTGCAGTCACTCCATGTTTTACATCTTCAAACACACAGTTTTCCGCCAAAATTGCTCGTAATGCATACAACCCCTCAAAATTGTCATTTATACCATTTTCATGACAAGTAAAATCATCTCTGCATGAACACATTATGAGGCAGAGTGGTTCTACTGTATATTTCGTACACCGTGCATTAACAACAGGACGTTAGTGTAGATGAATGAAAAACAAATAAAGAAATGTGTAAAGCTTGCCTGTTTCATAATTGAACATAGGTCACCCAACAAAGCGACAGCTGGTTTCACATTGTTTCCAAGCTCTTCAGGAGATATATCAACCTGAACATCGTAACAGAATCATTATACTCAAATATAAACAGTTATAGGAAAAAGCCCACTGAATACTGTAATGTGTATGCCATGCTTATATTTGCAGAAATAAAATGAAAAATTCGCGAGGTAAAAAGAAAAAAGCAGGCAATGCTAGATTAGCAGCTGAGAGAGAGTCTCGTCTAGCCGTCTAGTATCGACTCCTTGGGCAAATCTAGAGGCCTAATTACGAGTTACACAAAAACAAGTTTTATAAAAGTTTTATGGAGAAAGCTAGGAACCTGCAGCCTCTAGTTTTGTCTGAGGATATAAATTCTGTACTAGACTGTGCCTGAACATTAAATTCTGCATGACAGTGTCTACATTTTTAAATCACTTTCCTCAAAACTAAAACCTGAATAAGCAAACCTGAATAAGTTTGACTTGAGAATTAAATCTGGGCGGAAGACCAAAATGAAGAATCCAGTTCATTCTTGCTCCAAGTAACAATACAACATCAGCTTTTAGCAAGGCTCTAGAAAATATATCACATTTTCACGATTCTCACCTTGTTCATCATTATGAAAAATTCCAATACTTATCAATCGGCAACTACATGTAAATGTATATATATATATATATATATATATATATATATATATATATATATATATATATATATATATATATATATATATATATATATATATATACAGTAGGAGGCAAAAGTTTGAGTCCAGTGACTGTATTTCATTGTTATAGCAGCATATATTAATATCCTACAGAAAACCTTACCGATAAGTGAACTAAAAAAAGTAAATGAGTAAACAGAAAAATACATGCTGTACAACAACTATGAGATGTTATGATATTCATTTTACGTATGTTAATGTGCAAATATGCATTACATGTCAATGCTTAGTGTCCCTCTTTTTTGCTCTTGAAATGACCTTTATTCTTTCTGGCATAGACTCCATAGGTTTTTTAATGTCGCACGTTCAATACCTTGCCAGCATTCGTTGACCACTTGCCTCAAGTCATCCTGGCTGACGGGTCTGTGCCTCGCCCATTTCCGGTTAAAACGGTCCTATAAGCGCTCCATAGGTTTTAGATCTGGAATTTGAAGAGGAAAGCCATGAGAACGAGATCACCAAAACCAATTTGCTTCTAAAAGATTTCTGGCACATAAAAGATGTGCATGTGCTTAGGGGGATTGTCATGCAGTTAGACGCACGATCATCTTTGTACCAGACGAAATTCCATGTCCTTGAAGAATTGGATGATACTTTTCTTTAATTAGGATCCTATTATATCTTTCAATATTGCCAAACCGAGCATGACCGAAGCAGCTAAAAGTTTGCTTGAGTAGGATTTAGTTTCTTCGAACCTCTCCAAGGTTAGTTGCATACCACCTTTTTAAATTCTCCCTTTTTCTGCGATCTTACGAGGAAAGAATCCTTCAATACTTAATACAACTATTTGTCCTTGTGCACCATCACTTTGCTTTTTTCCCCACCCATCTTGGGCAGTGTAAAGGAATAAGAACTTTATTTTGTTATAATTTAGATCATTAGGACGAAAAAAGTGTGCAATTAATATGGTTTACAGTACTGAAACACTAGCGCGCATGTCTTAACTCGAAAACACTGCCAGGATTTAATACTGGAATTCTACAACGACTGGACTCAAACTTTTGCCTCCTACTGTATATATACATTTTTTTTTGAGGACAAGTATAATCTTTTCGGAATCGACCTTTCACGATGAGCTAAGATCCTGTCATAAACTTTGAGACAAGGTACAGGGAAGAAGGTTTGCGGGATAAATGTTTTTATGTGTTTTTAATTATTATCTGCTGCCAAGACGAACTTGTAATAAGGAGAGTAAAGATTTTCCTTTGTCACAATTTAGTTTCCCTCTCACGTCGTTTCTCAACTCGTGCATTGGGTGCGTGGGTTGGTCCTGGTTGGTCTAACCAGGCTCAAAAGAGAAAACATCATTTATCACCTTGATCTTGCTGCAGCAACACACAGGGGGTGCTCATCTGAAATCACACCTTTCCCCATTGGCGTCGGTAGAAATGGTAATTGAAATCTCTCCACAAACTTACAAATTTCTTTCTCCGCACGACCATATCCAGCACCTTTAACAGCAAAATTAACTATACAGATGAGTAACTAACCAAGTTAATTCAGCCAGCTTTTGGTGTCAATACTTCCCGCTGAAAGTTAACATTAAAATAGGACTGTTTCATTTCTGCTTGGAAAAATATTTTTCTCCGTTTTCATACGTTTACTGTAGGGGAAAAACACATTTCTTTGTAAATGGTTTAAGGCATGTTTTATTGCCACTACGAGGGGCCAATCAATCCACGCACCTTTTCCAATGATAACTAACGGTTGTTTTGCCGATTTCAAGATGGCCAGAGCGTGTTCAACATCAGTTGGATCTGCCTGAGATGTTGGCGGCGGCAAGCAATCTGGGACAGCACTAAAATTACAGCATATTTCGTAATTTATTTAAGTGTGCATTATTCCGAGGTCACCGCAGTAGCAGCCACAAAAACATGAAGTAATGAATATGCAAATATATTAAAAACTACAACACCTTATAGAGTCTCTTGTTGTACCAAGCACCATGTCACCTGGAATGTCAATATAGGATACACCAGGACGACCATAAATACTGCTACGAACAGCCTGGAAAGAATTAAAAGAACTACTAATGTCAAAAAAGATTTAGTTTGAAATTATTCAAATAAAATCGACAATTTCAAAAGCGTACAATTATTACCTCTTGATTCTGCTATACTGGTACCGGGTAGTCCCCATTCATAATGGATAATATAGCACGAAATACTTCCAACATAAGCATACTAATTTTTTTCATGAAAAAGATAACCTTTCTACTTCAACAATTACCTTTTCAATGATAAATGGAATGCTTGCGACATTGTTTGGTCGACTGGCGTACTTAGTGTACAGACGAGAGCTTTCAACCTGGAACATACATATATTAAGAGATGATCTAAGGTCTTCGGAATCACCATCGGATTTAGGTTTCACCTACTTCGTCGCATGAAAACAAGCGCAAAAAATGCACCAGGATATATACATAGCAAATATAGTAAATACAAACCTGGGGGAATTCTTGGAAGGCTCCTCTGCTCTCCTGGTCTCTATCGCTACTACCACCAATGACTATCAATGGCCTGTATGAAAAATACCAGAAGGTAAAAATTTCAGACCATCACCACTACACATTCCTAAATATTTAACATCAATATTTTCTGTGAAATTATGCTTCATGTTCTTTGCACACATCTGAGTAATCACACCATGTTAATATCTCTATGGATAAGAAAAGTTACAACATATTACCAGCAATTAACCATTGCATTTGCCATCCCACCTAGGGCATGGAGCAGACCAGGACCAGACACAACTAGACAAACTGCAGGTCTATAAAACAAACAACAATTAAGGATTTCTGTTGGTTAGAAAAATGGCAGATTTGAGATGTTAAAATTTAAAATATGCTACCTTTGTGTTAAATAGCCAATAGCAGATGCTGCATAACATGCCTGAAAAAAAATAAAAAATAAAAAAAATTTTCAGCTCAACTAATTTGTCTCATGTTGATTTGAAAAAGTCATGGAAAAAGCCCTAATCCTGTCATGTTGAAACAAAAAATTTTGAATGGAAATAATCATGAAATTGGGTCTACTTACTGACTGTTCATTTCTCATGCCAAAATATTTTATTCCTGAAGCTTGTGCAGCAATAGCAATTTCAATAACTGGTATCCCAACAACTCCAAACATATATTTGACTCCCTGTTGAACAAGCGCTTCACAAAGAACTTGACATCCTTGAATGGAATCCATCTAGAAGGTTTTCAGTTCTTTACTATAATTTATAGAGAATACAGTTGTCTATTATAATTTATATAATAACCTAAAGAATTCAAGCAATTTCATTGGTCGAGAGCCATGATCTATAAAAGGACAGACGCACGGAATGACGTCACAGCGATTTTCTTGTTTTTAAATTGCAAACAAATAATTCAATTAATTTTGGATTTTTTTCAGTTTTATTATATAAAACAAATAGATTACAATGAACCGTTGTCTGTTCAGTTATAGATACACGGTATGACGCCATATGTGATAAGAACAAAAGAGTGTTCGCCCCGGCGGCTCGTGGCCACTTTTTTTGTTCTTATCACATATGACGTCATACCATGTATCTATAACTGAACAGACAACAGTTCATTGTAATCTATTTGTTAAATAGCTGTAGTTAATAATAATATAGAGAATACAGCTGTAGTTGATAACCTGATCAGGAGCAGTTGAGAAAAATGCAGCAACTATCTAAATTTATTTATCCAAATCAAACTCCTATATCTGATAGGGAGTCAATAAAGAAAGGATGAACCTTCCCTCATTTCATTATGCAATGTAACCAGATCTGGTAATATTTGGTAATATTTATGCTAGATTCGGTCAGATGCACATAAAACAGCACCACCTGATTTTAATAATAATTAAATTTAGTCCAGTAGAGGGCAGTCTAACTAGACTTGAGCAGCTTTGCTCATAAAATGTTCATATCTGCATGGTCACACTGCTCCACAATGCACAAACGGTTAAAAACATTCATGAGGCAGGGTAAATTTGCCAATACCAGCACAGAGAGGATACGTAGCCAAGTACTGCTTTCCACTTAAAGATCGAAAAAACGCAGGGATTCGAGTTGGTGCTCCTAAATAAAATTGATTCCAATTTGCAGAATGCCCCTTGGCCTTTAATAGTAATAATTTACGAAGTGGCTAGACAGCCGGCAGCCGGCTGTATAGTTTTTACTTGTCAAGCCTAAATAACCGGCAGCCGGCCATATTGTTGCTTGAAGTCAGCTTGAAATACTAAACGGCCGGCAGTATTCTTCGTTTGCGATGGCGTAATTTCGGGATTTCAGTTGGTGTGCAAGTATGAAGAAATATATTTTTGTAAGGCTTCTAGTCAATATCGTTGCTGGAACCAAAAATTATGTAGTGCCAGGTTTGGTTAATATTAAAGTATGTATATAGACTGTATAGACGGGTTGCAATGTTTGTGTTGGAGGCGGAAGTACTTATTATTAAACTACAAAAATTAATGATTGGTCGCTTGATGTTGTTAAATCTATGTTAGTGAAAATGATTTATTGATTTCTCTTCTGCCTCCAGTGCAATCTAAACAAATTACGTCACGAGAAATCCATCTTTACATCAAAATGTGTAAATATGATTTTAGTTATCAAAATATTATTATTAAGTATAAGTGTTCATTGTCTTATATACCAAAGTCTAGTAATTAGTGACCAGTTTTATACGTGCTTAGCTTTGCATTTGCTGCAAAACCAATTCCTTGTCTTGGGTGGTCTTTTCAGTGAAGTACATTTAATATGATACCAACACAGGCACCTTTCACATGCTACACTTTCATCTTTGCTGCTGATTGTGGTTGAACATCCAGGACATATCCACTTTGTCTTGTTCTTTTTTTCACTGACATTAAGAACAACTTTCCATGCATTGGCAACAAAATATTTCTCAATCCTATTCAAATCGACATTCTCTTTGTCACGAATCATGTCTGGAAGCTTAAGAGGATTTGTTTCGACTTCTTCTGGTGGTATTAAATCACCACTTTGGATTGCGTTGTTAGCAACTGAACAACGGACAAAGCACTCTAAAAGAATCCTGTCCTTTTCTACTGCTTTCACCTTGCAAAATGGCAGCAACCCTTTCTTTGCTTTCTTTACTTTGGGTAGCCCAATGACAGTTAATTCCGCTCCTTTGGGCCTTCCTCTCTTGAGCATTTTCGGTGGCATTTTTATGTTTTTAAGCTCTTTCTGCTTGCAATCATTTTCTTTGCTCTTTACTTGTGAAGATGTACCAGCAGTCTTAGACTTATCAGCGAGGATGGTGGGAGAAGTTTTGGCAACGTCACCTGGAACATTTGATTTGTTTTTGTTTCTACTGGCCTTCTTTTGATCACGGGGAATGGGACCAAAATCTCTTTTATCATAGGGTATGTCATGATCTTTGTTACGAAAATGTTCGTTTTGGGTTTTGGTGGGCTTTTCTTCATCAATATTTGTTGTGTCTTCAGTGTTGCTGCATCTTCCAAGACTGTCTTGTGCTTGCCAAAGGTTGAGAATTTGTTGCAGATCAGCCATTCTACTGTCAAATGTCTTCATTCCGCCTTCACTTGCCAGTGAAGCCAGGGTTCGTGCCACATTCATTGCCTTGTGGAATTTCTGGGCTTGCGTCAAAGTGGTAGATTTCTCTTTACTTTCATGAAGGACATCGACGTTGCTGATGCCGCATGTGGTTGGCACATTGGCTGCCTCAGAAGCTTTATTATAGTATTCAACGGTCCATCTGGCAGAGAGGAGGGAAGGATCAAATCGAGATAACTTAAGCGCAGTTCTGGCTTTAAGGATGTGTCTACATGGAAGTCCCATTTTCACAGGATACGTGCATTGGCAAGTGTTACCTGACACTGTTACTTCACCATAGGTACAACTCTTTATTAAAACTTTGTTCTCGGACAAAACCTGTTGTACGGTTAAACGTTTGGCAAGTTCAACTTGACGCTTAAGGTGTTTGAAAGCGTATGGTGTTAGAACTTCAGCATATGTGCGGATGTCCTCCTCACACGATTCAATTGATATGGGCTTGCGTAATGTTGCCATAAATTTTCTGGTGTGTCCTTTCATTCCGCAATGTTCCAAGGAGTGCAAACATTTCTGTAAAAAATTGTAAAAGTGTTGCATAGCGAGAGCAAACACTTTTAATCTTCGCATTAGCACTCTCTAAACGATTGTTGGTTGTTTCACCAAGGTTAAAAGTTGAATCCTTAAAACAAGAAACCCATTGCTCTTTTATAGGGTGCCAATTGTCAAAGAAATAGTTTCTTACAGCTTTTGATTTGGTTTCCTTTAACAGATTTACGTTTTCTTCATAGGCTTCTTCTGTTTTGGAATAAATTATTGCGGTTAATATCTCAAGAACTCTGTCCCGTTCACCTGACGTTATCCCCATTTTCTCAACTGTTATCTCCCTTCTGAAAGTTCGAAGTGTATGATAAAGGCATATAAGTAGGGATGCGCTGGGAAAGCATTTGGCGAAGGCTTGACGTTCTGTGAAATCCTTGTCGGACATGATTACTGTGTTACATGTACATGTGAGCTAAAATATACTATACAATATGTCATATGTAGTACACTAATAAAGTAGTCTACTCTGCTAGTCCATGCATGCACATGTCATACATACACATAGTGTCCAGTGTTTATCTTCATTGATAGGGAACATGAGCAAGTCACTTAGAACTGAACTATCCTAAAAAATACAAATAAATTATTATTTTTTCATATGTAATTAACAGTTGACTATCTAGCAATATCTTGTTATTTCTCAACATAATTATAGTGTTGCAACATAAATAATGCATACAATTTAGAGCAGTACTACTTAATTGATCGAGGTATTGTCAGTCACTTTTAAAAACAGAAAAAATGTAATTAACACATGATTGTTTTATTATTTTGTTTATTGTTTTACCACCTACAGAGATGCACCATTCCTTTTTAGACTTTCGGACTAGGCAAGTTAAACAGTATAGCTTAATCCCCTACTACTTTAAAAAAAGGGGTAAGCATTTTCCACACAAATACAAAAATATAAAAAATTTGCCAACATCACAGGGCTATATATTTTCTGTATTTTACATGTTTTTTCTGCTGTACTGTTAACTTTCGAAATTCAAAAGAGGAATGGCGCATTGATATTATTAATAATATAGCCTGCAAGCAGGCTCTCCAGTTGCTACAGGTGTACCTTGTCCATCCATCTAGCAAATGAATTGGAAAATTCCTCTTTTTTAAACTTTGTGAAACAGAAGCTGTTTTTAATTGTGATTGATACATTCTGTAAGAGACAATATACATATATATACCAATAATTAATTAATCAATCAATTATAACATTAACATATACAGTAAACCTAGCAATGCTCACCTATTCTAATTATTATCAGAGAACATGCAATGGAATATATGATCAAGACACATATAAAATTCATAACACATGTACACTATTGTGTAGTAATACCATACAGTGCAATATCATGGGACACCATGGTTGCCTTGAATGTATGCATGGTTTTGCAATTGGCCATGTATTCCTCAACAGCTTATAGTATAATAGTGTGTTTAGACATAGCATCCTTGATTAATTGATTATGAAGTGCATGCATGTATGTAGCATAACATAATGAATCATATACATACAGGCATCTTCTGTGCGCATTCTTGTAGAAGATTTCCATAGAAATTTATTATCTAGAAAGGAACCAAACAATTAATGATTATAAATTAGTAACCTCTAAGGAAAGCTTGCCTTATCCTTAAGCTGCAAAACTCTCCCTTAAATGAGTGTAAGTTCATCTGTTGGACAGAGTATAAATACCATACAGTAAACTAGTAATGTGGCAATGCATTGTAGTAATCAACAGTGGGTCAAAGTACGGCCCACCATAGAACTCTGCACCGTAATGGGAAGCACCAACAAGAACAGAATGATACAATACTGTAGGGATGGTACTGGCTGGATTATACAAAGCGGATTTAATTCCTTAGGGGTATATTTAGTCAGTTGGGGAGGGGGGGGGGGGGGGGCTAGCAAATGTGTGGATGACCATTCGATGACCACTTGCACTATGGTTAGCTTTGCCATTGGGATTTGGGAAACAGTAGCCATACGCCAAATGGATTGTATAAAGCTTGTCTTACCTCGTCATTGAGCCACTGATTATTAGATACCTGTACTAGGCTTAGGTTGATATTTGCTGCGATCTCTTCTGAACAAATAGTTTAAAATTTAGTAAATAAAGTAAATATTTGAGTTTGAGCAAGATTTCTAAGTGTATTCCAATTTACCTTTACTGTTTTCAGCCATATGGATACAATCTTGGAAATTTGTATTACAAATTGACTTGTTGAATATTCCAACTTCCCGCCATCTGTATATACCGCGTAGGCGCGCAATAGCGTGTCTTTTTCGCGCGTCGCGCACGTTTTTGTTCCCAGGTTATTAGGGGCCAGACAGCGCTTTTGCAATAATACATATAAACAAAAGCTTCTGAGTAGTGGTTTTACTGGTTTATACGAGTCGCAAATATCTTGTACTCGAAACCATTTTCTTCAAACAGAGAATAACAAGTAAAAAAAGGGGAAAATATTCGGATTCCTCATGTATGACGGCTCAATTACTGCAAATTATTTATAAAACAACACGATATATATACAATGGCATTTAATAAACTTTATTCGTGCGAAAATACGAATTCTTGGCATTTTGTATTAGGATACTCGTGTAGACAATACGTGGATACTGCAGATTAGATAACTGCCGGCCGTTTAGTATTTCAAGCTGACTTCAAGCAACAATATGGCCGGCTGCCGGTTATTTAGGCTTGACAAGTAAAAACTATACAGCCGGCTGCCGGCTGTCTAGCCACTTCGAATAATTTAGTATTATGAATTTAAATCAATGTAGTTAATACCCCATAGGCCATTGAAGCTTGAATATAATAGAAGCTTGAATATAACAAATGCTTGAATATGAACAAATAAAGAAAAACTCGAGACTCGCCTTTGATTTATTAGTGAAACACCACTTTCTAGTTTTTTGTCTGTGGTTCAGTGGTTGCTGCGGAGCGAGCGAGCCTGAAGCGAGCGAGCGTAGCAGCAGTCTAATTTGTGCAGAGAGGGGGTTCTGAACTAAATTTTATTTAGCGCAAGGAATTGTGGTCGTGCGCGTTTTTTATGCGTAGAACACACAGGATCTTCAAATTTTTGTTAAATTTCAAAGCTTCTGTTCTATTTTGACTATTCAAGGTAAGATATTTTCATCTTTAGTTCATATGTTACGTTTACAGTTGTTTACAATTCTAACTGGTATATTTATGAAACGCTAAAAGCATACAATCGATCACAGCTAGATTCATGCTGTATATATACGAACTATATAAATCATTCTAGAATATTAAGATGTACTATCCAATTTGCTAATTCGCTTTACTTTAGCAGTTGAGCTGTCAGTGCTGTGAAGCAAATCAAGTCTTACATACAGATGCTTTAAAGTCTTTTTTATCCATTGACATTTGTATTCTTTTGCTGATTTCCATATTTTGCATCAAATGATGTTTTAAGTATGCGGCTTGACGCTTGCGAGTCGTGTTTAATAACATGACACAGTCGCAGATAAAATATGCAATTGAATTGATCGTCTAAATTGCCTGACTGAATCGCTCAGATTCGTGAAATGTTTGACTTATTTAAAATTAGGTTACTGTAAGCATAGGCATATGTTTTTATTCCTATTTTACAATGAGCTAAATGTTTTTGTTATTTAGTGCTTTTACCGGATCTTCACGTGGTTTCTGATTACACGTCTTCTCGAGCGCGTTCAAAGTTCAAAGCATTAAGTGATGTTTTGTTACTCTTCACATGAAGTCAAACATTTACATGGATACAACAAAGACACATAGCATATTTAAAAAACAAATATCCATGTTACCAAAAAATGTTCTATTTTGTTAAACATGTGCTACTGGGCCTGTATTTTCGCTTTGTTGCGGGAAAAATGTCGCCACGCGCGCAAAATTCTACCTAATATTACTATTAGTGTTAATACTCCTGTTGTGATTCGTATGTTAAAATATTTTTAAAACTAGCTGCTTCTAAAGACTTTGAGACGAGCTGCAACTCGCAAGGAAGACGAGCTGCAACTCGCAAGGAAGCATTGATATAGCATATATTGACCTAAATATTGACGTCATTGACAGTGTTCTCGCTAATAGGTGTTAATTCATGTACAGCCCCAGCGAGTTATTGAGTTAACGCTCAATAGAGGTTCACTTTGCGTTTTTTAAACCTGCTATTGCTATTAGTTAAAACGGATTTAGTTTACTAACATTTCATATAACAATTAACTTGGACCCCAAAAATGCTCGCAGCAATCTCTTCCTTGCAGGTAACCTAGTTATATGGGTTATATGGTTCGAAAAATTAATCGAATTTCGACGTTCTATATCTTGAATTTCACCAAATTTCACCAACACCTCCCCCCCCGGCCACTGCCAAGCCGCAACTAAGGTTTTAGCTTACAAGCGCGCAATACGTGAGGGTAATTGGTTATCAACTTTTCATTGCAATGTTTCATTGGACCATGTAAAAGCCTGCAAATAGAGATTATAACATTGAACTTGATAAAAACGATTCAAAATATGGCAGAAAAATTATAAAGGTTTGCTGATACAACCAAATTGGAAAGAGATACCGTGGAGCTACCCTTACAATTATTCCTAATTCTGTTCTTCGGACTTCAATAATCCAGGCATTTAAAAAAATATTTTTATACATAACAATCCTTTCGTACCTCTTTGAAGCTGGTGTTACTGTGTTTGTTCATGACTCTTATCCAGTTTATTGTAGCCTTGGGTATTTGTCCCAACCTTTTTGAAGGAGTAGGTGCAGCCTTTAAACCAAGAACTGGTTTTGGTGATGCTTTGTGTGCTGAGCAAGACATCAAGTGTCCAAAATGTTTGTAGAAGTATGTAATGGTCTTGGTTGTATCAGAAAAATTTCATAATTTTGCTGCCATCGCATTGGATTTGTTGATCTTTTACGCTCAGATCCATTACGGCAACTCGTGTTTAGCTATATTAATTTAAGAAGATATATTAAAAGAGCGCAAACATAACCGATTAAAGATCAATCGTACAGATCTACTATCGATGTTTACTGTTGACACTGTTCCCCTGCTCTTTGAACTCGGTTCTTGTTCAAGTATTCCACAAAACGACAACCTCAATTCCTGACATGATCTCAAATGCTCCTCCGTTTCTAAAGCTCGCCAAAGAAACATAGATTCAACGCTAACAAATCATCAAAATTGGTTGTGGCTTTAACGGCTAAGTGCATGTCTGTAATTTTACTTCGATTCAAAAACTTGTGAAATAAAAACTTGTGAAATAAATACATACAATTTAGGCCCAAAGTGTACCGGCGAGTCAAGCGGCTATACCGCTAAAACACAAAATTAACAAAACATTTTAGCAAACTAAGCCGTTCAGTCATTTATATTGAGTTTCCTTTCGAGTATGACGATTGTTTCAAAACACTAAAAGAATATCAAAGCACTAAAGTTTCTCGCTAAAAACACTTAAAAAACGTTTAGGCGTTTAAATCATGTCATTTCCAAGCGTGTGCCTTATTAGTCGTTTTCTATGCATATGCTTGTTAGAGACCGCCTCCCGAGACCAGGAAAAGCTTAAATACGTTAAATTTATCTTCGCTCTCAGGGCTAGCCACTGTAGCTGATTCGTCTATGACGCTAGGCTAGTGGCGATGCATACTCTGTTTCTCACTGAGACGTAACGGTTAGGTGCACATACATCATGGTCTGGGGGCCGTAGTGCATCTCCCCCTTAGACGGCCGTTAAGATGTGAGTTATGGGGGGGAGTTCTTCCTATAGCAACTGTCCTTGCACCTTTCGCAGTTGTAATCATGTTGGTATATTGCAGCCGGTTGTATCACCAGGTTAGATTGTGGCATGAGCTGGATGAATCTCTTTTGGGTGTTTTTAGGTTGTTTCCAAAAATTTTTTTTCTTTCCAAGTTTTTCTTTTACATGCAAAAAACACTGTTATTAAACATATATGGAACGGATATGGTTCGAAAAAAAATTATATCGACTAAAAACCACCTTGATTAACCCCTGAATACTCTCCCCAGTCTCTGCATGATATAGGAGGCAATGAATTAAACAATAGCAGAGTTCATTCATAAACATCAAACATTTACTGTATTATCAGCATTTTGATCAACCTTACAGCAGTAAAACAGCAACAAAGACATTCAGACAGTCAACTCTGCATTCTCGTTAGTGCATGCCTTCAGCGCGAGAACTGTCGATCAAAAGTCTGGATAAATCACCTGGCTTTCCCTGCGAGTTTTCAAATTCATATTTCAAAATATCTGCATGACATTGAAAACAACTCGAGATTTTCTACTAATTGTGGACTTGCTTTATTCATTAATGCTCCATGAGATACTTTGAACAAAGACTTCACCATTGTTGGGTATACCAGTGCAGTATGATAATCCAGGTAGTTAGATCCCAATGGTAGACCATGCATAATCTCGATGAATCACCCTGAATTCCTCTGTAGCTAAATTTCATTCCACAACAAGAAACACGGCATGTTTATGGCCATTTTAAGAGCACATTCAATTGTTATTCCCAATTGATTGCATATAAAATCCAACTTTGATTTAGTTTCAAATACATAACTTCGAAGCTTGGGACGGCACTTGTAGAGAAAGTGCATGGACAAACCTACTGCGACCATTCGAATCCTCGCCACAATGAATCGAACCACGCAGGTAACATAAGCTGAACCCAAAGTTATAGCCAAACTTAACATCAGCACAGGGGGTGCTTTTCAACATCTCTCCGCTCAATGAAGGCTCGTCGAGACAGTTAACCAAGACCATTACATACTTCTACAAACATTTTGGACACTTGATGTCTTGCTCAGCACACAAAGCATCACCAAAACCAGTTTTTTGTTTAAAGGCTGCACCTACTCCTTCAAAAAGGTTGGGACAAATACCCAAGGCTACAATAAACTGGATAACAGTCTTGAGGATTTGTTGATCTTTCACGCTCAGATCCATTACGGCAACTCGTGTTTAGCTATATTAATTTAAGAAGATATATAAAAGAGCGCAAACATAACCGATTAAAGATCAATCGTACAGATCTACTATCGATGTTTACTGTTGACACTGTTCCCCTGCTCTTTGAGCTCGGTTCTTGTTCAAGTATTCCACAAAACGACAACCTCAATTCCTGACATGATCTCAAATGCTCCTCCGTTTCTAAAGCTCGCCAAAGAAACATAGATTCAACGCTAACAAATCATCAAAATTGGTTGTGGCTTTAACGGCTAAGTGCATGTCTGTAATTTTACTTCGATTCAAAAACTTGTGAAATAAAAACTTGTGAAATAAATACATACAATTTAGGCCCAAAGTGTACCGGCGAGTCAAGCGGCTATACCGCTAAAACACAAAATTAACAAAACATTTTAGCAAACTAAGCCGTTCAGTCATTTATATTGAGTTTCCTTTCGAGTATGACGATTGTTTCAAAACACTAAAAGAATATCAAAGCACTAAAGTTTCTCGCTAAAAACACTTAAAAAACGTTTAGGCGTTTAAATCATGTCATTTCCAAGCGTGTGCCTTATTAGTCGTTTTCTATGCATATGCTTGTTAGAGACCGCCTCCCGAGACCAGGAAAAGCTTAAATACGTTAAATTTATCTTCGCTCTCAGGGCTAGCCACTGTAGCTGATTCGTCTATGACGCTAGGCTAGTGGCGATGCATACTCTGTTTCTCACTGAGACGTAACGGTTAGGTGCACATACATCATGGTCTGGGGGCCGTAGTGCATCTCCCCCTTAGACGGCCGTTAAGATGTGAGTTATGGGGGGGAGTTCTTCCTATAGCAACTGTCCTTGCACCTTTCGCAGTTGTAATCATGTTGGTATATTGCAGCCGGTTGTATCACCAGGTTAGATTGTGGCATGAGCTGGATGAATCTCTTTGGGTTGTGTTTTAGGTTGTTTCCAAAAATTTTTTTTTCTTTCCAAGTTTTTCTTTTACATGCAAAAAACACTGTTATTAAACATATATGGAACGGATATGGTTCGAAAAAAAATTATATCGACTAAAAACCACCTTGATTAACCCCTGAATACTCTCCCCAGTCTCTGCATGATATAGGAGGCAATGAATTAAACAATAGCAGAGTTCATTCATAAACATCAAACATTTACTGTATTATCAGCATTTTGATCAACCTTACAGCAGTAAAACAGCAACAAAGACATTCAGACAGTCAACTCTGCATTCTCGTTAGTGCATGCCTTCAGCGCGAGAACTGTCGATCAAAAGTCTGGATAAATCACCTGGCTTTCCCTGCGAGTTTTCAAATTCATATTTCAAAATATCTGCATGACATTGAAAACAACTCGAGATTTTCTACTAATTGTGGACTTGGTTTATTCATTAATGCTCCATGAGATACTTTGAACAAAGACTTCACCATTGTTGGGTATACCAGTGCAGTATGATAATCCAGGTAGTTAGATCCCAATGGTAGACCATGCATAATCTCGATGAATCACCCTGAATTCCTCTGTAGCTAAATTTCATTCCACAACAAGAAACACGGCATGTTTATGGCCATTTTAAGAGCACATTCAATTGTTATTCCCAATTGATTGCATATAAAATCCAACTTTGATTTAGTTTCAAATACATAACTTCGAAGCTTGGGACGGCACTTGTAGAGAAAGTGCATGGACAAACCTACTGCGACCATTCGAATCCTCGCCACAATGAATCGAACCACGCAGGTAACATAAGCTGAACCCAAAGTTATAGCCAAACTTAACATCAGCACAGGGGGTGCTTTTCAACATCTCTCCGCTCAATGAAGGCTCGTCGAGACAGTTAACCAAGACCATTACATACTTCTACAAACATTTTGGACACTTGATGTCTTGCTCAGCACACAAAGCATCACCAAAACCAGTTTTTTGTTTAAAGGCTGCACCTACTCCTTCAAAAAGGTTGGGACAAATACCCAACGCTACAATAAACTGGATAACAGTCTTGAGGATTTGTTGATCTTTCACGCTCAGATCCATTACGGCAACTCGTGTTTAGCTATATTAATTTAAGAAGATATATTAAAAGAGCGCAAACATAACCGATTAAAGATCAATCGTACAGATCTACTATCGATGTTTACTGTTGACACTGTTCCCCTGCTCTTTGAGCTCGGTTCTTGTTCAAGTATTCCACAAAACGACAACCTCAATTCCTGACATGATCTCAAATGCTCCTCCGTTTCTAAAGCTCGCCAAAGAAACATAGATTCAACGCTAACAAATCATCAAAATTGGTTGTGGCTTTAACGGCTAAGTGCATGTCTGTATTTTTACTTCGATTCAAAAACTTGTGAAATAAAAACTTGTGAAATAAATACATACAATTTAGGCCCAAAGTGTACCGGCGAGTCAAGCGGCTATACCGCTAAAACACAAAATTAACAAAACATTTTAGCAAACTAAGCCGTTCAGTCATTTATATTGAGTTTCCTTTCGAGTATGACGATTGTTTCAAAACACTAAAAGAATATCAAAGCACTAAAGTTTCTCGCTAAAAACACTTAAAAAACGTTTAGGCGTTTAAATCATGTCATTTCCAAGCGTGTGCCTTATTAGTCGTTTTCTATGCATATGCTTGTTAGAGACCGCCTCCCGAGACCAGGAAAAGCTTAAATACGTTAAATTTATCTTCGCTCTCAGGGCTAGCCACTGTAGCTGATTCGTCTATGACGCTAGGCTAGTGGCGATGCATACTCTGTTTCTCACTGAGACGTAACGGTTAGGTGCACATACATCATGGTCTGGGGGCCGTAGTGCATCTCCCCCTTAGACGGCCGTTAAGATGTGAGTTATGGGGGGGAGTTCTTCCTATAGCAACTGTCCTTGCACCTTTCGCAGTTGTAATCATGTTGGTATATTGCAGCCGGTTGTATCACCAGGTTAGATTGTGGCATGAGCTGGATGAATCTCTTTTGGGTGTTTTTAGGTTGTTTCCAAAAATTTTTTTTTCTTTCCAAGTTTTTTTTTACATGCAAAAAACACTGTTATTAAACATATATGGAACGGATATGGTTCGAAAAAAAATTATATCGACTAAAAACCACCTTGATTAACCCCTGAATACTCTCCCCAGTCTCTGCATGATATAGGAGGCAATGAATTAAACAATAGCAGAGTTCATTCATAAACATCAAACATTTACTGTATTATCAGCATTTTGATCAACCTTACAGCAGTAAAACAGCAACAAAGACATTCAGACAGTCAACTCTGCATTCTCGTTAGTGCATGCCTTCAGCGCGAGAACTGTCGATCAAAAGTCTGGATAAATCACTGGCTTCCCTGCGAGTTTTCAATTCATATTTCAAAATATCTGCATGACATTGAAAACAACTCGAGATTTTCTACTAATTGTGGACTTGGTTTATTCATTAATGCTCCATGAGATACTTTGAACAAAGACTTCACCATTGTTGGGTATACCAGTGCAGTATGATAATCCAGGTAGTTAGATCCCAATGGTAGACCATGCATAATCTCGATGAATCACCCTGAATTCCTCTGTAGCTAAATTTCATTCCACAACAAGAAACACGGCATGTTTATGGCCATTTTAAGAGCACATTCAATTGTTATTCCCAATTGATTGCATATAAAATCCAACTTTGATTTAGTTTCAAATACATAACTTCGAAGCTTGGGACGGCACTTGTAGAGAAAGTGCATGGACAAACCTACTGCGACCATTCGAATCCTCGCCACAATGAATCGAACCACGCAGGTAACATAAGCTGAACCCAAAGTTATAGCCAAACTTAACATCAGCACAGGGGGCTTTTCAACATCTCTCCGCTCAATGAAGGCTCGTCGAGACAGTTAACCAAGACCATTACATACTTCTACAAACATTTTGGACACTTGATGTCTTGCTCAGCACACAAAGCATCACCAAAACCAGTTTTTTGTTTAAAGGCTGCACCTACTCCTTCAAAAAGGTTGGGACAAATACCCAAGCTACAATAAACTGGATAACAGTCTTGAGGATTTGTTGATCTTTCACGCTCAGATCCATTACGGCAACTCGTGTTTAGCTATATTAATTTAAGAAGATATATTAAAAGAGCGCAAACATAACCGATTAAAGATCAATCGTACAGATCTACTATCGATGTTTACTGTTGACACTGTTCCCCTGCTCTTTGAGCTCGGTTCTTGTTCAAGTATTCCACAAAACGACAACCTCAATTCCTGACATGATCTCAAATGCTCCTCCGTTTCTAAAGCTCGCCAAAGAAACATAGATTCAACGCTAACAAATCATCAAAATTGGTTGTGGCTTTAACGGCTAAGTGCATGTCTGTATTTTTACTTCGATTCAAAAACTTGTGAAATAAAAACTTGTGAAATAAATACATACAATTTAGGCCCAAAGTGTACCGGCGAGTCAAGCGGCTATACCGCTAAAACACAAAATTAACAAAACATTTTAGCAAACTAAGCCGTTCAGTCATTTATATTGAGTTTCCTTTCGAGTATGACGATTGTTTCAAAACACTAAAAGAATATCAAAGCACTAAAGTTTCTCGCTAAAAACACTTAAAAAACGTTTAGGCGTTTAAATCATGTCATTTCCAAGCGTGTGCCTTATTAGTCGTTTTCTATGCATATGCTTGTTAGAGACCGCCTCCCGAGACCAGGAAAAGCTTAAATACGTTAAATTTATCTTCGCTCTCAGGGCTAGCCACTGTAGCTGATTCGTCTATGACGCTAGGCTAGTGGCGATGCATACTCTGTTTCTCACTGAGACGTAACGGTTAGGTGCACATACATCATGGTCTGGGGGCCGTAGTGCATCTCCCCCTTAGACGGCCGTTAAGATGTGAGTTATGGGGGGGAGTTCTTCCTATAGCAACTGTCCTTGCACCTTTCGCAGTTGTAATCATGTTGGTATATTGCAGCCGGTTGTATCACCAGGTTAGATTGTGGCATGAGCTGGATGAATCTCTTTTGGGTGTTTTTAGGTTGTTTCCAAAAATTTTTTTTTCTTTCCAAGTTTTCTTTTACATGCAAAAAACACTGTTATTAAACATATATGGAACGGATATGGTTCGAAAAAAAATTATATCGACTAAAAACCACCTTGATTAACCCCTGAATACTCTCCCCAGTCTCTGCATGATATAGGAGGCAATGAATTAAACAATAGCAGAGTTCATTCATAAACATCAAACATTTACTGTATTATCAGCATTTTGATCAACCTTACAGCAGTAAAACAGCAACAAAGACATTCAGACAGTCAACTCTGCATTCTCGTTAGTGCATGCCTTCAGCGCGAGAACTGTCGATCAAAAGTCTGGATAAATCACCTGGCTTTCCCTGCGAGTTTTCAAATTCATATTTCAAAATATCTGCATGACATTGAAAACAACTCGAGATTTTCTACTAATTGTGGACTTGGTTTATTCATTAATGCTCCATGAGATACTTTGAACAAAGACTTCACCATTGTTGGGTATACCAGTGCAGTATGATAATCCAGGTAGTTAGATCCCAATGGTAGACCATGCATAATCTCGATGAATCACCCTGAATTCCTCTGTAGCTAAATTTCATTCCACAACAAGAAACACGGCATGTTTATGGCCATTTTAAGAGCACATTCAATTGTTATTCCCAATTGATTGCATATAAAATCCAACTTTGATTTAGTTTCAAATACATAACTTCGAAGCTTGGGACGGCACTTGTAGAGAAAGTGCATGGACAAACCTACTGCGACCATTCGAATCCTCGCCACAATGAATCG
The DNA here is from genome assembly GCF_004324835.1 of Dendronephthya gigantea. Classification (NCBI taxonomy): domain Eukaryota; kingdom Metazoa; phylum Cnidaria; class Anthozoa; order Malacalcyonacea; family Nephtheidae; genus Dendronephthya; species Dendronephthya gigantea. The sequence continues at coordinate 296,466 of NW_021163143.1, read as the reverse complement.
AACCACGCAGGTAACATAAGCTGAACCCAAAGTTATAGCCAAACTTAACATCAGCACAGGGGGTGCTTTTCAACATCTCTCCGCTCAATGAAGGCTCGTCGAGACAGTTAACCAAGACCATTACATACTTCTACAAACATTTTGGACACTTGATGTCTTGCTCAGCACACAAAGCATCACCAAAACCAGTTTTTTGTTTAAAGGCTGCACCTACTCCTTCAAAAAGGTTGGGACAAATACCCAACGCTACAATAAACTGGATAACAGTCTTGAGGATTTGTTGATCTTTCACGCTCAGATCCATTACGGCAACTCGTGTTTAGCTATATTAATTTAAGAAGATATATTAAAAGAGCGCAAACATAACCGATTAAAGATCAATCGTACAGATCTACTATCGATGTTTACTGTTGACACTGTTCCCCTGCTCTTTGAGCTCGGTTCTTGTTCAAGTATTCCACAAAACGACAACCTCAATTCCTGACATGATCTCAAATGCTCCTCCGTTTCTAAAGCTCGCCAAAGAAACATAGATTCAACGCTAACAAATCATCAAAATTGGTTGTGGCTTTAACGGCTAAGTGCATGTCTGTATTTTACTTCGATTCAAAAACTTGTGAAATAAAAACTTGTGAAATAAATACATACAATTTAGGCCCAAAGTGTACCGGCGAGTCAAGCGGCTATACCGCTAAAACACAAAATTAACAAAACATTTTAGCAAACTAAGCCGTTCAGTCATTTATATTGAGTTTCCTTTCGAGTATGACGATTGTTTCAAAACACTAAAAGAATATCAAAGCACTAAAGTTTCTCGCTAAAAACACTTAAAAAACGTTTAGGCGTTTAAATCATGTCATTTCCAAGCGTGTGCCTTATTAGTCGTTTTCTATGCACATGCTTGTTAGAGACCGCCTCCCGAGACCAGGAAAAGCTTAAATACGTTAAATTTATCTTCGCTCTCAGGGCTAGCCACTGTAGCTGATTCGTCTATGACGCTAGGCTAGTGGCGATGCATACTCTGTTTCTCACTGAGACGTAACGGTTAGGTGCACATACATCATGGTCTGGGGGCCGTAGTGCATCTCCCCCTTAGACGGCCGTTAAGATGTGAGTTATGGGGGGGAGTTCTTCCTATAGCAACTGTCCTTGCACCTTTCGCAGTTGTAATCATGTTGGTATATTGCAGCCGGTTGTATCACCAGGTTAGATTGTGGCATGAGCTGGATGATCTCTTTTGGGTTTTATTAGGTTCTTTCCAAAAATTTTTTTTTTTCCTGAAAAATGTTTCTTTTAGATACAAAAAATGCTGTATTAACAAATATGAACGAATATGGTTCGAAAAAAAATTTATATTGAGTAAAAACCACCTTAATTAACCCCTGAATACTCTTCCCAGTCTCTGCATGACTGAGTCTCTGAATTAAACAATAGTACAATACCAGAAATCATTCATAAACATCAAACATCTTCATCAACCTTACAGCAGTAAAACAGTGACAAAGACATTCAGACAGTCAACTCTGCATTCTCGCTAGTGCCTTTAATTTCGAGAACTGTCAATCAAAAGTCTGGATAAGTCTCCTGGTTTTCCCTGTGAGTTTTCAAATTCATTGAAAACAACTGAAGATTTTCCACTAATTGTGGACTTGGTTTATTCATTAATACTGATCCATGAGATAGTTTGAACGAAGACATCACCCTTGTTGGGTATATCAGTACAGTATGGTAATCAAGGTAATATCCGAATGGTAGACCATAATCTCGACGAATCACCCTGAATTCTTCTGTAGCTAAATGTTCATTCCTCAACAAGAAATACCGCAAGTTTTTGAAGTTTAAACGAACTTAGCTTGTGTAATATCTAAAAATAGGTCTATTACATTTGTAAGGTTTGCGAAAGTGTTTTATAACAATTACAAATGGAACCTTACTCTGTGAGAAAAGTAAACCTATATAGGCGCGGTTTTCTTTTTTCAAATAACTCCATCAGTATTTTAAAACCGTATTTACAAATAACCCAAACATGAAAGAGGGCGTGACAAAACGTGCGTTTTGAAACGGCAAACGTACCTTTTGAAACATGAAAGCTTTAACGCAAATGGTAATAGTACTGATCTTGAACTCACCACTTACTTGTTCCCACGGCTTGTTCCTCTGTGCCCAGGAGTTCCCAGGAGTAACCACTGAGGTTGTAACCTCAAAATCCAGGTGGCTGATAATGCATTGTGGGACAGTTAATGATTATTCCAAGATGGCGGCTGAATACTGCGCTTGAAAATATAGCAATCTTAGTAGAATCGGTTTTACGGACAATTTCGGTAGTTTCAACCAGTACAGATTAGAATATTTGCCTATATATCATCCCCGATATCTCGAAATGGCAATAATATCTGATTTTCTTATTTTCGGGCAAGTATTTTATATTTGTTTACGTCAGGTACAAGGTTACGTCATTTTATCAGAACGGTTTTCCAAATCATGTTTTTGCTGTATTTTTATTTAATGACAGGACTCTTTTGGTGAATGCATGTGCTGTTCTAAACTTTAAATTGTGAGTATTAGTTATAAACTTATAGATTGGATATTGCACTTATAAAAAATGGTACAGCTGTACAGGAAAATACCTAAGCAGTAAACACATTATTTCCTATATAACGTACTATGTTATAACTGTCCAATCAAAACGCTTGACTTTTACCATATGATTAGGCAATTCATCAACATATTTAATATTACTAAGGATTGCAATTATATTAGGAAAAGAAAAGATCCTACAGAAAATTTTGGGGAGGAAGAACCTAGCTTGGGTAATAAACCTTGTAGTGTAAAAAAATTCATTGATTTGTGGCTTAAGTAGTTTTTATACTAATCTGACAGGTAGATTGATTTTTTACTGTTAACATATAGTGGACAAAAGTCGAGAATTTCTCCTGAACCTACGATTCTTCAGAACCTTTATTGGTATCTGGAATGTTGCAATAATGATATGCATGATCATGTGAGTGTTATATCAATCCATAGCTTATGCCTAGTCTCTATGACACTCCCTCTGTATTGAACCAGTTTTCTAATGATTATTTGCGACAAGAGAAGATCTGGTTAGAAATACTGTATTTGATGTTCTATCTTAATAGTGATCTGCAAATAAACTGGATATAGCATCTATACCAGTGTACCTATCAAGAACAAAACTGGAATAATGTCAGATCAGTGTGTCTAACCACACAGACCTTGTGGTTCTTTATGCATTTTCAATGTTATAACATTCTTTTTTTACTTTTTTAGTTTCTTTGGTTCTTGACTGTATATTATGTGTATCAAAGAATGTGTATGAACAATCCATATGTTGCGGAAAAAGTTTAATTTATTGTTGTATAGTAATATAGATACTGGAGTTAATACTAGACATAATAGCCCTTTTCAGCTTGCATGCAAATTAACCATTTCAGATGTTGTGATCATGGAATTGCCAATAAAACTTAACCATTTCTGACCATGATACTTGAAATGGGTTAATTTGCATACAAGCTGAAAAGGTCTATTATGTAAACTAATATTGATCAGCAATAACCGTGAACATCTTGCAAATATGTCGCAGTTCATATAATTGGCAAACATTCACAGTCCAATTATTTTATTATTGTATTTACAGTTCTGGGTCACTCAGTCTATACAAGATCATGAATATAAATTTAGGTTAACCTGGTCAAATAATTAGATAAAATTGTCTCCAAAATAAATAAGAGTTTTAATTATTATTGAAAGAAGAATAAAGAGAGAATGGGGTATGATGGATACACATTCAGCCTGGCTGTTCTGTTTTGTATACAATAGTGCTAGCACACAGTCTGTTTTTAGGAAAGTGTAAATAAAATTTTGCCAAGATATTTAAATTCTTTTTGCTAAATAAAAGCATGAAATTTAGCCAATGGCACAAGATGCTTGTGTGTGTTACTATGGTTACACTAAGGTGAAATGCCAGGATTCAACAGGGATGAAAATTGGTTAGGATTTTGTGGTGATAAATGGAATGCGTTGTTATAACATCTTTGGCATAACCAATAACCTGTTTAGGCTTGTAGGACAATCTGGTTCATGTCATGATTTTATTTTGGTTTTCAGACATTCCAAACTGTAGTGGTAATCTTATTCCAACTGCAGAACCCACAGCACTCAGCCAGGTTGTTAGATATAAAGTTGCATCTCTAAATAGGGAAAACAGTTGCATAAATATTTGTGTAGTTATTGTGAATTGATACCTTAAATAGTGATGTTATAGCCAGTGCAACTGATGTATGTCATTATGTATATATCCTATCACATTGAGTATACCATATCCCAGCTTCCTTCAGAATATCCAAGCCTTACTAGACTACATTTTCCATTTATACCCTGGTTGAGTTTACCATATATACTTGACACTTTTCTGTGAACCAATGGATAAGCAAGCGGGCTCTGGGAATGAGATTGTGACTTACCTTTTATGAACTGAGGTATTCATTAATATTTGCTTCATTAACTCAGCAGTATGACATGGATGAATAAGGAAATATGGTCGATGTAGAAGAGGATGTTCCTAAGAGGAAAAAAAAACAACCTTAACCATGAAAATATGTTCATCTGCCAACATTATATGCCACAATCATATATATCCTTCAAGTATAAGGTTACCTGCTGTGTTATAAATGACCATTTATCGTGATTCAAAAAATCCTGATGAATTTCTGATACTTGTTGCCAAATATCGCTTAGTGAAAGTAGTTTTCCATCTGTATTGAAAAGGAAAATTCAAACAAATCCTAAACACTATCTTAAAGACAAACTATTCAGAATAACCTTGGTAATAACCTTTCTGTCATCTTAAACTATAGGTGGATGTAATGAAGATATGTTTGACTTTTAGTATGCTGAAAATTTATAGGAGTAAATTACAAAGTACCTTGCGACCAGGCGTTAAAATACAGAACAGGTACGTTGTAACTAGAGCTGTATACCACATGATATTCAAATGTTAAAATCTCTTTCAATAGTTCTGCATGGCCTGAATATACCTATATGAAAAACATAAATGTACAAGCTAGTCTACTAGCAAAAATACCTAGATTCTAGAAAAATAGCTAAATTCTTTAAAAAGCCTGGCTAAAATAGACCTCTTAAAATTAATACAAAATTTATATACTTGTTGGTTTGACAGTGCTATGGTGGCAAGATGCAATTTCAGCATGATATAATCTTTTTTAAACTAAAATGTAATTTTTTTAGTTTCTTTTTATAAACTGTTAGGACTGACCCAGATAGCCTGAGATAGGAATGTATTTATATTGAGATAACACAACACTCTTACAGCATTATCAAACATTAATATATCATCCTCTAAATATTCTTTTGTGCCATCAGTCAGGTTTTCAGATTTCTCCTTATTTCCAACAATAGCAGCAGTCATTTGCCTTTTTACCAAATATTTTTCCGCAGGAGAACCCTACAAGATCAAATGAGCTTAATTCACTTTTGACAAGTCATTCTCTATCTTCTCAGCCTTAGCATTATTCATGATCAACCCAGGATATGCATGGCAAAAATCTCATGTCTTCAGATGCTGTGAGCAACATGCATTTAGTAGCCAACAAAAGATTTCTTGAACTACTTGTCACACATTATCTTTACCTTAGGTGACTGTTTTTTGTGTGTGGCAGACCTTAAAGGCAGATCCTGTTTTCATATTATAGGAAAATGCAACTGTCCTAAAAGTTGTGCAGATACAGTGAGACTCATAGACAATCAATCATAAGAATGAGGTTTAAGATTATCAGCATACTCTCATAGTCAAAATTTGGCTTACACCTTATCAGCTGGTGCATGCCAAACCAGGTGGGGGGAGGCAGACTTAGTAATATAAAGTCAAAGCTGTCAGGTAATTTGTACTTATATTAGACATTAAATTAGGCTTTATTTACCTCAACATGACATACACACCAGTTTTCATTAAAGGCTTTAGATTTTTCAACAAACTTATCAATACCAATGTTAAATTGTTCCCTGGTTAGACCACCATCATTCATTCTGCACCAGTATTATTGCCCAACACCAACACTACATCAATTGCAAGTATTGCAAGTCAGCAAGTGCCAATTTTGCAAACAGGAAGTTGACTGGGAACTAAGAGACATTAGACATAACCAAAGTTTATATCATCAGCCATCAATATATGTGTATTTTAATTGTGTATTTTATTTTCAGGACCGATTTTATTGTGAACAAAGTGTTTTAAATTTAGACAACTTTTTTAAAGGCAAACAAATAAACTGTATTAAACCAGCAGGGTATCAAAAAATATCGTTTGAATCCGCTTTCCAAGGATAGGCGAAGCATTTTTACCATAATTTTTACAAATGGTCGTTAAATTTTAAAGATTCTTGCAGTGTTAGAAACTCCGTTTTTACATTCCCTATTTATGCTGTATGAACACATTAACACTTGCATTCCTCTGATGTCTCTATGTCGACAGTACAAATCGTCGAGCAAATCGTGGTTTTATCGAGATGTGATAAACTTGCTCCTACTTCCTACAAGTGATTTGTAACGGTCGTCGATGTGTGGTAACACCCCAGGGTTTTGTAACAAAGAATTATTAAGCGTATACATTTTTGCTTACTTCACGCGGTGTTTTGATACGGTACACGCCGATAGTGGGCGACCTTGTGGTTTGCAGGTCAAGGGCAGTTCACGCATCTTTTCTTATCGATAATTATTGTAAAAAATCTCGGATTTTAGGTCCAGAATCAAAACACTATATTATGTAATACGTTGTTTTAAGACATTAGACAACGTTTTTCAGGTTGTTTTGTCTGAGAACTTTTTTAATACTTATACATTTTTGATATTGTGAGATATTGTTATAAAATCAGCTTAAAATAGTCACTGTTAGTTAAATATTAACAGCAAACGGTTGAAGTGACCCAAATATTCAAATATTGAAGCTTTTATACAAAATTCTCACAAAGCCACGTTCCTATCGCAATTAGAAGAATATCGATTACATTTTTGTTTAAATTTGTAGTTGGCATATCTCCCACTTGCCCGGGGAAGCCACTTGACTGCAAAGTTGTAAATTTCACACTTTCAAAAATCAATGTTTCTCGACGCTTGCCCCATTAACCCAAAATACAGCGACAAGAATAATTCGTTTAAAGTTTGCTAGAAATCAAATAGCAGAGAGCTTTGTTTTGCTGATAATAATTCGTTTTGTGTTCGTTTTTGACGGAAGCATTTTGTGTGTCTTTTGTTTCGAGATCACGATTTGTTCGAATGAACCAATTAGAATGTTTCTTTTGACAAGCGATCGTGATCGTTGTCATGGTAGATTGGCCTTGGGTTCGGCGGCGTTCGTTTCGAGCATGATGGAGCTATCAACTGATCCTACGTTGACAGGCAGGCACAGCATGTTCTCAAAAGGCAAGACGAATACAGTCCCGTCAGACGCTCAGGCGAGAGAAAAGTAAGCCGCATTGAAATTTTCTAATCACTTGAGCGAACAATTTCGATTCTGCAACATCGAAAAACTAGATGACGTGTTGTTGATAGTCTGGTTTTGTGAATTATATACTCTTGAGTGGATCGAATTATTCCCGCCGTATTGTGTATAGTTCAACGTTGCGTACAGTATTTCTTCAACAGTGTAGAATAAATATTGCTTTCTGTGTATTACTTTAGACTTGCACTGTATGTCTACGAATATTTGCTCCATGTTGGCGCACAAAAGAGTGCTCAAACGTTTCTCAGTGAGGTTAGTATGACTGCTAGTATTGCAAGCATATCTGTTTGTATTTGCTTTCTACTCACTTGACACATAGTGAATCATCTATATTTGTATTTTAGATAAGATGGGAAAAGAATATAACATTAGGAGAACCGCCAGGATTTCTTCATTCGTGGTGGTGGTAAGTTATAAATTTATTTGCTAGCTAATGTGTACAAGTGCCATTCGATATGTGTAATTGAAACATGTTTAATACTACGATTTCATACGCTGAGCCAAGGGTAAGTACTAGTAACAATGTATAACAGTTCATGTTTATAATGTGGTTTTAGTATATTGTAAACTTCTAGTAAACTTCTGGTGCAATATATTTTCATTCATTTTATTTACAACATGGCTTCTGTTTCAGTGTGTTTTGGGATCTGTACTGTGCATCGCCGGAACGGAGAGAAAGCTATGATCATTCAAGCGAGGCTAAAGCTTTCCATGATTATGTGAGTATTGGGGACAATTGCGTTTCAAGAAACCCTTACGATTCATTTATAATTTGTAATAAAATTTAAGCTTAACGAAAGGATGAATGCGAAACTACTTTACTCCCGTCCTTTGTTTGACCTGTCGGGGGAACGGAAGAGCAAAAATCCACGTGAATGAAGCAAAGCAGCTGGTTAATGCCGGCGAGAAGTATTATTTTTATTATTAAGTGCACAACAAAGTCAAAGCTTTGAAACGGTTTGGTCATTTAATAAAACAATATTATATAACAACAAAATATCACAGGTAAAAATACAGAAATGTAGTCTCGTTTATAGAGCTTTGGCCACAGGCCTATGGCACAACCGCTTTAACTTTTTTCGGGTCGTGTTTCGTACGATTAAAATCTTTCGTTACAAATGATTCAAGTAAGCGTAGCGATATTGTGGCGTTTAGAAAAGTCAGTAAATAGGGAATTATTTTCGCAACAATTTTGACAATTTCTGTACTAGTTTATAATCCGTCGTACTAAAGTACACGAACGGAAGTGAAAATTGAGATGCTCAAATTTCATTTAAGACAACCACTTGACAAACTAGGAAATAATTTATGATGCCAGCATTCTTATTAGACCATATAGTTTTCTATTGCCATATCTACAAATTAAAGACAGAAAAACCCGGGTTTTGCTTTAGTTTTGAAGCATGCATGCATACACATAGATCTATATACTCCTTGCATAATGGCCAACGCTTCGCCCTAGCTGGTTGAGCGAAAGTTTTAAAAATCTTGTCGCTGATGCACTATTAAATCCATCTGTGATTTATCTTGAAACTCAACCTTATTCACTTACTATTTTCTAATCAAGCTGTGAGTCGGTTGTAGTTCATTGTGAGCTTATGACTTGGAAATATAGTACAATAATTTTCCAATTTGCAATAAACTTTGCTTTCTTGGGCAGCTCATACTAATGCATATCTGTGCATGAGATATTTACTGGTAATATTATATTGAAATATCATTTGGCAAGTGATTAACAACTGTTTATTACAGTTTTCCCGATATATAATGTAAAATATTATGCTTAACTGGTGATAAGTTGTTGAAAGTTTATTATAATAAACACAGGTCAATGTTTACATCGTAAGTAGAACACGATATTTTGAGATGCATGCTCAAGTTTTGTTACAGTATAGGTACAATATGAGGGAATATCCACATTCCCAATTTAATGTTGTAGAGTTTTCCAGATTTAAATGCACATGTTTGATGATTTAGGGTATAATGTGTGCTTTCTTTTATATTCTTCCATTTGAATATATGTCAAAATCTTTTGTTCATAGCTTTATGTGGCAGGTGTTTGACTAGTGAAGACATTGTCTTGCATCTATTCATGGCTAGGCAGACCTTGGAATATATTGCCTTGGCTTTGCTGTATTGTTGAGTTATACAATATTGACACAAACATGATGCACAATTTTGTTCTTTAAAATATTATGAGATATAATACACATGGAAATCTCCCTAGTGTTTTTATATTCTCCAGTTCTTTAACATTTAATTATTCTGAGTTATGCAAATAGTTTAGGATGTTTGGCAGGCATTTATAGCATTGAATTCCAAGCTGGCTTTGTACATTAAAAACATGTAATACACAGTTTAATAAAATAGTTGTGTGGTAACATTAGTTTACAATTTTTACCACTGTGTCTGGTACGCATTATTGCCATGTTTCTATCGATCTAAAACAAAAACAGCAATTAATAGCAGAAAGTTTTTACAAGATTTAATTGTAGAAGAATAACACTGAGGTTTTTGCCTACCTACTGCTCAATTGTGCCAGTTTCCAAGTTAGTTTCAAGCTCTAATGTTTATTTTAAGTAATTTTTTGGTGGGATGACTTGTAAGGTGTTGACTATTCATATCAGATATTTTGCAACATCTCCCATTTTTATATAGGTGATTCCAAACCTACCTCCTGGGGCTGTGCCTTCACCTCCATTTCCTCAGATGACCAATGAAAATTCAGGAAATTTAGCAGGAATGCCTGGTTATTTTCCAGTGAGTTTTAATACCTTTCATTTTAGTGGCTGTTTCAGTAAAACAAATTTGCTAGCTGCATTACTATGTGCATTTAATTTTTCTTATTCACATATTTTTTCTAATGACCTAATTATATGTGAGTGGTGCATTTAGTGTTGTCTTTCTTTTCTATTCTATGAAATTTGTATTTCAACTGGGTCACATTTAATGGAGTCTTTTTGTTTCTATTACAAATAAATTTAGAATTTACATTCCATTTTAGCCTAATTCATCCCAAGGTCCACAAGGTCCGTCCCCTCACCATGGAGGACCTACACCACCTGGGTTTATGCCTGGACAGCCGGTATGTCGGATACATTTTCATTTCTAGGGACAGTTGCACTTATCATTTAGAGTAGTTATGACTAATTTGCCTAAATTTTAGTAGATTTATCCTTATGCTATTGTCTTTTTCTACTTTTTATTTATGCCAAAATGAAATGTTGTGTAATTTTTATTGCATGGGAATTAAGTGATATTTTTACCATGGAATTTGCCTTCTGCCTGCTATCTCTTTTGCTGATTTCTTTGTTTGTTTTAGAATGCTCCTTTTATCCCAGGACCAGGACCACAGGTAAGGCACATGCTTAATTAGCTTGTGGAAATAATAAAGAATAAAAATAGGATGCTTGTGGAAACACAATCATGTCAATCTGTACAGCTGTGTACACCACAAATTTTGCCTCATCATTCAGCTGCCCTTGTAAATGAAGAAAAATTTGGCATAGCTAAGTTAAACATAAACCATTGTTGTTAATCCAATGCCTGTTGTTTCTCCCCAAGTTGAATTTTACTAATTCAAAGAATTAGAAACTAGGATATTGCCAGTGAGTAAGTGTGTTCATTTACTGTATATACCACGTTCTGATGTTCATCAACTGTTGTACTTTAGAATTTCATACCCCAAAGATATCAATCAAGGTCATCTGTGAGAATACCTGGACAGGTAATCGACAATATATTTTCAAAAATTCTGCCATTTCCTGCTGTTAAACTGGTAGTTACCGTAATTGAACTGAATTTAAACTGAACTGCTTATTTCATATATATTATCAAAAGCACATATACAGAGAAACTATTATGCAATGTGAAATTTACTTTTAACTTGCTTTGTTTAGCCTGTTGGTGTTCCTGGGGTACCTGGTGCTCAACCTTTGTTACCAAATACAATGGACCCTAACAGATCTCAACCTTCATTTGGAGGTAAATACATTACTTTGTCTGTTTCACAGCAACCAGAACTTTGATAATCACGACAATTGCAATTTTGTGCACAACAACTGACCGACAGTAATCAAAATCCTAGAACTTTGTGGTTTATCAAAGGCCCTTTTTTTTACCAGGTCCGCCTATGTCTGTTCAAAGAATGGCACCTCGCATGCAAGTTGTAAGTCCAAATGTACGTTTTTTAAACATTCTAATGTAAACATTCTAATGTAATTAATTTGTAAACACTGAACATTCTAATATAATTAATTTGCTACAACAGCCCAGTCACCTTTTAAAATGTCAGTTGGTTTGCCCTTTATTTGCTGTCTTTATTACAATTTAGCATTTGATTGGTGGCTGTTAAGTGAACCCTGTGCATTATTTACTAGTTAAAGTTTTAAACTAGCAATAATGTTTTTCTGATTTTTTGAAGGTTTTTATATAGTTTTAGGGTTTTTATAGTCGTGATATTTTGTGTTTCAGGGTTATTCATCGATGAGACCAAATGCACCTGTTGGACCTCCAATGTCATTGTAAGTTTAAAACTCTTTCAGCTGTTGCTTTAGGTAGGGAGTTGAAAACAGCTAGGGTTAAATTTTTCTACTGTTTGTAAATACGGAAGGCATGCCTCTCAAGTCATTTCAAATTTTTTTCTTCGTGGAAGTTATTTTGCAAATTTCAGGTTTTCGTCTTAACATCAGTAAGATGTTGCGTGATGCGAGAATTGCTGAGTATTTCTTATCTTTTTGCAGGCCAGGTGGAAGAGCTTGGAATCCAACGACAAGTGCTGGGGTATGTTTGTGTTTAAGCTCAAATCCATGAACCATTAGGTTATCTATGTGAATTTTGAGTTCATGAAAACGGTTGTGAATAGTAAAGTTTTGTTTTTCTAAAATTCCGTTCATTTGTTCCTTCGCATTTTCTCTTATTTTTGTATAACCGTTTGTGTTTCAGGGCAACGGGCCTCCGGGTACTCCAATGATGCCCAGCACGCCAGGTTAGACTTAAGACACTTTTTTCATTTGTCTTAAGAATTGCTTCCACTGCACATTCTTCTAAAAATCCTGCTTAAAACACAGGCTTTGTAAAAGGTCTGTAGAGTGATAACTCTTCATTTGATTGGTCAAGATAATTCAGTGGTCTTTCGTTCTTTATCAGATACTCCGACACAAGCTGCTGATATGTATAACATGATGAAATCAGTACCAGGCGCTAGTTCCATGACACCGGTTTGTATTTTCATCGCTTTTTGTGTTTCCCTTCACGCCAAATAAAAGTAGTTTTATACACGAGATAAAATTGTATATTTTTTATTTTGATTTAGTTTGGTATGCCAGGTGGACCAGAACCTGGACTCGGAATAGGTAATATGAAATAACATGTATATATAACTTGTGTTCTGAATGGTCGAAGCCTGTGTTTGGATCAGGCCATCCAAGCACGGAAACCATAATTGTTAAAATATGCATCAGGTCAAGTTACTCGTGTATAAGTTAAGAGAACCTTTCCTTCAAAGTGAAAAATATCGTTTCGATTCATTAACCCTCCCACAACTATATACCCTCCCAACCTTAGCCGGTTGAGAAAGGACTTTACTGGAATCACATCAATGCATATTTGTTTAGATTCACAGCAAGATATAGATGGTTTACCGAAGGTAGGTTTGCTGTCAAATTATGCAAATATTCATAATTCTTTTGTCAGTTGGACTTAATAACGAAAAATAACGTTAAAAACTTGCTTTAGGAACCCCCAAACGACCACGGCCCAGGAACTCCTGGTGGTGAATCAAACGAGTTTGGTGGAATATTATCGTTTAATCAAGATGGGGTGTGTAATGTTTAAATAACTGACTACAAAACGTAAACTACAAACGTTGTGTTTGTTGCAGTAGCAGTTATATTTCATAGAAAAGTGCCTGTTACTTATCTGTTTGTTTTCGATTCTGTTTCAGGGATTTCCAAGCTAGAAATAATGCAGTATATCGCACGACCTTCTCGCGTAAGTTTGGTATATTTGGAACGTGTAGAACCAAAATTCATTTTCGACCTAGGGTGCCCTACAACGGAAGAGTGCACTAATTTCGCTTGGGCACAGCAATTCCAAACCAGAAATTGCATATTTTAAAACTGGTTACAAATGCTGAAGTTGTCTCACGAAGAACGAACACTGCTTATCAACAGGCACACGACGCCCATGCATTAATTGCTACATTATCCATTTTTGTATTGAAAAGATAAATCTGCATGCATGGCCATTTAACTTTTCAACTTTTTAGATCAAGTCAAAGACACGACAAGATTTCTGAATAGTACGTGGATAAGGTGATGACTATTGCATAGAATAAATTATTGAACATTTTATTATTATCTGTGCAAAGAACGAGAGACTTGGACTTTTTTAAGAAGATTTGGTTGGGAGAGACAGTTGGGTGAATATTCAAATGTGTTCATTCGTAAAACATGCAAGCCAAGCTTGATAATATCTCATTCGGTTAGATATGGTTAAATAGTTTTGGTTCATGGCCGATTTCATAGCACACATGCAATAATTCGTCTAAAACACAATAAGTTGTATCAGAAAGGCGAATCCTTGACCAGTGATTTAATTATGACCCGGCACATTCGTATTTATCGACTATGATGATGTATCAGGTGTGAGTCATACTGCAATAGACGATAGGTTTCATTGGTGGAGACTTGCATAAATGTTCACTGGAGTTTTAATTTAGTGAAGCAACTTTATTTTTGATCGGAAAATGTCCAATTGATAGTTGTTTCGGGTTCTACAGAAAAAAAATAGGCTTTTTTCGATAATTATCTGCAAAATTATTTAACCATATCAGAAACAAACCACTCTAGTTAAAAATCAAGATATTTTGCAAAAAAACCTCGCTGTATATAAATTTATTATACAAATTATATATCGCATAAAGTAACGAAATTTTGCCGTTGGTCTGCAGCTAAACAATTCTATAGAAGCATGATTCTCGAAACTCACGTTTACTGATTGAGAAAAGCAAAGATAAAAGCTGGAGAGAAGTGAGCTGGGGTTACCTGGTTAGTTTCTTTATCCGGGCCCGCAATCCTTGTGGACATATAACCTCCATCACTATGTTCAGCGGTCTTACTTTCTGAGGAAATGTTTACTTCCAGCCTTGACCTTTCTTACTGTAAAACAATGACTAGCCATAACGTTAGGAAATACGACATTGCTTCTGCAGGTATTTGGTTGCTTGGGAGCGACAATAATGCACATTTTCTGGACTGGTAAACGTAGTTCATAAGGCGGGAAAAGGCTTTTAAGTTTTTGTGTTTAGCTGCTGATCAAATGTATTCACTGCTCATTGAACATTCATCAGTTAATCATGGTGTGCCAACTGAACTCTCACTAAAACGAAGCAACCTCACACGGTTTTTAGAGAAATATAACCCTGTGTACAGTATGGAGACCGCCAATGTTCGTTTCAAATAAAAAGAGATGATTTACAAATATTCTCTGAATAAACACCAGATCAATCCTAAAAAAATATATTGGTAAAAGTTAAAAAAAAATTTTTAAAGAACAGCCTCTCCCGTATTTTATTTCGTAGGAAATATTATATTTATCCGCCTCTTGGCTTCAGATAACCCAGCCCCGGGGGCCAAAAACTCTCTACAACCGGACACATTTATTACTGATACTGATAATCATTAAATTCGACCGATAGACCGATTTAAAAAACTTCCGATGAAACTGATAAAAAATATTTGATTTAGAGATTAGCAATTTTCGAGGTTTCAAAGCAAAGAGGGACCGATGTAATTATGAAAAATGTGTACAATCTTGTGCATTTATTAGCGTTTTTAAGACAAGGCAGAAGTTGTGATGTTTTGTACGTCATTGTGTATCTTTGGTTTGAAACGTTTCTTGGTGTGTCATGTAAATAGCTGACTTTCTATAAACTCTGTAAATTGACTTTGTAGTGAGTCAAGTACATATTATTGTAAGGATTTCAATATAATCATTTTTGGTATCCATATTGTCTTGGTTTTTTATTACACCACGATTATACACGATCATTTGAATTTGAAGAAACTATAAACTTTGCAAGTGAAGGTTGAATATACTAAAATATGGTATTCTCGACCTTGGTAATAAGAAATTAGTGAAGGTCGATTATACCGGAATATGGTATATTCGACCCAGTATTTGACCATGGTTGAATATACCGGAAAATGACCTTGGTAAGGTCGTGTATATACCGTAATATGGAAATATTCGATCTTGGTGAGCTTGAAGATATTTTATAACTTTGATGCACGAAACAAATATGTTATAATCGAATATACCGGAAAATGGTATATTCGATTAAAATGGCACATAGCTTTACTTGCAACGGAGAATAGAAGTATGCAAAACATATTGCCATGAGACTACAAAACTTTGTTTGTTTCAACTTTCAAACGTGCTTGTCATGCGCCTAACGCATGAAAAACAGTTGCCTCCTTATGCGGTCGATTTCTAAATGAAAATACCAAATTCGGACCGCCGGTCAGGTAACCTGAAATTCAGGTTACTTTTGGAGGGTTTTTCTCCCGGGCACTCCGGTTTCCCTTCTTTTTGTTTGGCTCTAAAAACAGTGTCCATCAGTCCATGTCTGGGGCCAAATAACGTGTTGTCGAAGATGGTGAAAAGATTTCTTGGTTATTTTACAAAATCGAGAAATCCTATGTGTACACGAAGTGTTAAAAACGCAAGTGTTTGGCTTCTGGGTTCGATGCCCAGAACACTGGCGTAAAAGAACATTACATGTGAAGACCAGTTCAGTGGTTGAGACCATGGTGAGGGGAGTTATAGGTGTATATCCCCCCTGCACCACCAGCCTGGTACTGAATAAACCTTGGTAACGCCTGAATGCAGGCTGTCGGATAGCAACGCGTCACAATTTGAATTTGAAAAGCAAAAAATGTGCAGGAAAAAATATGAGAATTACGGGACAGGCAAGTAGTTTCACTTTAAACTTATTTTCCTTCAGAGATAAATGGATAAATATAATTTTGAATATAAACTTTTAGTTACTGAGGAGACGAAGTAGCAAGCCGTTGAATGAAGTACGCCATCTTGACCTTTCGAGCACCAATATCGGTAATAGAGATTAAAATTAAATAGAGATTATTGACAGGTCTAGCTTTTGTTCTTTTATTACACATACCTATTATTTGTTTGGTATATTACAGTGACATTAAATCAATTGGAGTTATGTCCGAAGTTGACAACTTTAATAGCGAGTCATAATCTTTTGGAAAGTGTTAATAATTTGGATAGTTGTCCTGAGCTATGGAAACTTGATCTTTCACACAACAAGGTAATTTTTATGTTGGAATTTGACCATGATCAAATAGATCAATGATTGCATATAAAGAGGGTTGTGATGAACGCTATGTGGGGTTTGGTGTAAAATTTAAATTATGACCAATTCAATGGTTTGGGTGTGGTTTTTTAGGCAAAGCTTTCAAAATTCATTCATTGTAGGATCAAATCATGTGAGGAACTAACCATCTACCTAGGACTCCACTCTGCAAATTATTGAAGTTTGGCACTCCAGGCCCCCGAACTGGACCATTTGTTTTACAATGCGATAATTTTTATTCCAGCTTCGAGACATAAATGGGTTGGGTCGGTTTTCTGTGCTTGGTTGTCTGATCCTTTCAAACAATTGTCTGGATTGGTGTGATCTAGAGGATATCCAACAAACACACATCCTGAATCTTAGTCTTCATGGAAACCCAAAGTTGGAGAAAGATCCTTATTGTAAGTTCATACAAACAACAAGAGTTCAGACTTTAGACCTTATATATAGTATAAATTATATAAATTGATTTCTGAGGCCTGAGATCCTCAAAACAAGTATAAATCTTTGTAGTCTTAGTCCTAGTCAGGTATATATGCAGCTTCTTTGTAGCCTGGCCTCAGATACGTGTACATGCACCGAGATGCACCATTTTTATATACATATCAGTAGCAAATCACCTATTCATAATCCTCTGTTTGACAGAGGAATATATTCCATCAACCTTTGATGTCAATGTGCTTAAAACCCTTTAATCCCTTTTTTATGGTATAGATCGAATGCATGTTATCGATTCCTTTCCTTTAGTATGGATGTTGGATGGTATACTTATTACTTGTAAGTTTGAGGATTAATTTCACTTATCCATATTTTATCATCAGTATATATTTACCAGATCAAATAATGACATAATGGTATTAAGATCATCATAATTATATACATTATCAAATTCTATAGCTGCAGAAAGACAGCAAGTTCAAAAGTTTTTTGCTGAAAGTGAATTAAAAGAGCATCCTGTGGTATTGATTGTTGCACTTACAAATAGCGTTTATAATTACCAGATCTCCAAAAACAATTACTCCACTGTTTGATTGTTGCACTTACAAATAGCGTTTATAATTACCAGATCTCCAAAAACAATTACTCCACTGTTTGATTTTTCTCACTTACCGAATGTAATTTGAAAGCATAACCATGAAATATTATTTTTTCTAGCGTCACAAAATATCAAAGAAAAAATGTTTTACTCCAACACCATTGCAGAATCTTTTGGTCAATGGTCCTTTTGGTGAAAAAGTAAATATAATTGATAATAAAGATTCTTGTTATATCAGGAGCAAGAAGTTTTGAAGCAACAAGCTGGGTTGATATATGGCCATGAGCCCATGACAAGACTTACTAATAGTGATTACAATGCATTTGCTTTTCAAACAGACGCAACATTGGATAAAAAGATTTCCTTTGCAAGAGAAATTGACTCAAGGTAGTGTAAAATTTGAAGAGTGAAATGTGTTAAATTTTGATTAAGTACTTTTATAGGCTTTAAGAGGGATCATCAATAAAATCTCTTAAAAACAACTACAAATCCCCTGTCAACAATGTAATTTAATGAGCGGGGCAGATTGTTAGGTTATTGTTGTACGTTTTTCTTTCTGCACTCAATGTGGTGAGCTATAATTTATTTTACAGAACTTGATAAAAGACGACTTTGTTACTTGGCATACAACTTTCAAGAGGAATTTCGGCTCCAGTTACAACGTTCTAAAAGTACTGAAAGGTATATAAGGATCGAAAAAATACTGGATTAAAAAAAAGTTTTATTAACTGACAATTGAAATTTTGAAAAGTCCCAAACGAGTGAAGACGTATACGCTGAATCTGTGTGTTTTACAAAAAAATGAGTCATGAATATGTTGTTTCTGCAGCGAAACGGATGAAGAATTGTTTATGGCAGTTTTTGATCAGCGGGAACGCGAGAAGGAGAAAAGTAACATGCTGTTGCTCCTTCTGGTTGTAAGTTCGAAATAATCAAATATTTTTCTTGAATATGTGTTATATGAAATACTTGACTATTGTTGTAAACAAAGCTAAGCCTATATCTCTGTCTTTAAAATAGCCGGATTGAATGTTTCTTTTTAAGGCCACTTTCGAGTTTGATATTTCTGAACACGTTTTGCAACAGACGCTAGATATCGCCAAGCTGAGCAAGATCGGGTGAGTACAAAACAATTATTAAACTATTAATTTTGTAGTACTAAATTTGTAGTCTATGGTGTGCCCAGTTTATTTGGAACCTCAATCTTTATAACTACTTCAGGTAATTTGGTTAATAACTTATTCGATGCTAAGAAAAGATATTAAGCGGAAAATCAAACTAAAACGATCGGTAAATAGTTCTCAATGATTTATATTTTATAACGCATCTTATTTACAATATATATAGCTATTTTCAAACTGATCAATTACGCTACACTTCTTGCAATAGGCAAATACCATTCTCATCATGAGTCACAACAAAGCCGGCTAAGTTTTTTTTATACTTCTGCTTATTTCCCGCTTTCTTTACTGCAACTAATGTAATTTCGTCATTTACTGCAACGGGGAAGTTACTCGAATCAACAGCGGTCTTTTGTGGTTGCCAATAATAAGGATGATAGTTGTTGAGACGTTCACCTCTCCGAAACGTTTTGCTCGTTGCTTTATTTCTTTGGAGTTGAGAAGCATTGTGTCTTCTGCGATTATGAAACCAATTCTTTGAAAAAAGAAAATAACATATAATTCAAATAAATAACTGCATATGTGATATAACTACAAGAGGTTATTGTTCATTTCCCTCGAAGGTATATAGCTAGATCACTGTTTTTTGAGAAAATCATAGTCCCGATGTATACTCACTTTTACTGTCGCTCGAGATAAATTCAATTCTTTTGCCAGCTTGTTCTTCTCCCCCGGTGTAACATATCTGCTCTTATGATATTCTTGAAGCAAGCGTTGTTTTTGTGTCGTGTCCAGTCTAGTAATCGTTCTCTTCTTCTCGTATCTTTGATTTTCATCTATAAAGAAATGAGACATCTTAGAATTTGTTTCCAAGATAGACGGGAAGAAAAAGATGCTTTGTCGATGCGATATTTATCGAAAGGTGTTTTGGAAAACATAAAAAAACAACTTACCGGGCAAACAGCAACAATCCTGATCAATTTCTGGTAAAGAATTCATAACTTCGTCAACCATTTGTCGTATGCTTCTGTTTCGTAGTAAATAGTTTGCGACGCTTTCCCAGTTATCAGCCATTTTGCAACTTGATGTGTTCACGATGGAATTTGTTCACGAATGAAACCGTAATGGTGGCGGTAGTTTTTATATGGTAGCTTGGCTATATGAATCATGTCTATTTTTAGACTTGTTTGTCAACCATACAGACCTCTAATGGAATGCCGAGAGATTCATTTGAATACCTTTTGTATTGAAGCTACCCAGAAAAACAATTTGACAGGACAAACGTTTTTGTGTAAAGCATTGCGACATGTATTTTCGCTAAATTGGTGCATCGTTTTTCAATGTCATGAAAGGAGACGTATCTATTCTGCATGTGTAACTCTATATTCAGTTACTTATATCAGTGTCAGTGAGAAGTTTAACGTAAATTTCGTTGAACGCAATTACTCTTGCTCTTCCCTATATTTATTTTTCGCTCAATTCCAATTTAAAATAAAATAAAATAATATATAGTTAAATTCCTGTATATCACGATACCAGAATCACATTGTCACTACATGACATGCACGATATCAAGTTTTATATATAACCATGTAATTTTCGAAATCGCAGAATTAACTGCGAAGCGCGATTTTTCAGGGTCATGATCGCGATAGCAACGAATTTTCTTGTGTTGTAAATCCTGACGTTTATTGGTTGAAACTAAATCGTATATAAATAGATAAACTTGGGTGAAAGTGAAACTTGGGTTCGAAGTTCCAACTTTCAAATTGTTTTAACTATACGTTGGTCTGGCTGCATCCATGTTATTTTTCTAATTCGCTGTGAAATCGTAGCCAAGTTTTAGGTGTTTTTTTAATGATTTCGTCCTATATATATATAAAGTTGTTTGTGTAAAGATCAAAATATCATCAAGGCACGCATTGTTTCGGCTTTCATTGTTTTGAGAGTGAAGTGTTAATGTTCCGAGTTGATTGTCCTGAGGAATGCATAAATTGCCGTTAAAACATAAGTAATTACACTTATTATAGCTTAGTATAAAATATATTTTAACAAAGCAAAAAAATATATAAGTAACTTTAGTTCATAAAAAATTATGTTTCCATGCACTAATTATTTTCCCACTATATCCATAATCTTCCTCTAACGGTCTGTTTTTTACATTGCCTGACAGATGTTATGACACAAAGAATATATTTCTTCTGCCAAAAAAAGAACAAGCCTCTATGGCGTCCTTACTTCTGTCCGGAGTTAAAATTGATCGCGATGCTAAGATTGTGAGTACTAGCTGCTTATGTAATACATTCAGAACGAGTCATCCCTTGAGTAATTCAGATCTGCCATACGCCTGTTGTCATATTCGCCCGCTTGTGTTTAAGAATATAAATACGAAATTAAATAGCGTGCTACAAAAAGTATTTGCCCGAAGAAACTTAGTTTAACTGTAATAATATTCTTGTAATTTTCCATGGTGACATGTAATAAGTAAATTAGTTTGTAGGTACACCACGTAAGTAGGTAAAAAAGATTTTGAAATCTTAAAAACGATTTTGATTTCTTATCATATACTTACGTGGTGTACCTACAAGCTAATTTACTTATAGTTTAAATGATTGTCGTTTATTCCTTGGTCAAATTTATATTAATAAATAACATTATTAAAGGATGACGGACTTTATGATTGCCTTTATCTGTGTTTGTGTGATCTCGTCTCTGCGTGGCATAAATTAACGAATAACCACATGGTATCGAGGTGAGCCTGAAACTGAATATTAATTGTTGTTGAAATGTATAGTTTTAAAGTTTAGTACAACCGACCCCTAACATCTCAACAACCAATCATCTTACCGGATGTTTATGTTTTAATTCAGACCAAGTGGAATAAGGGATATTCTTGCAGCTGAGATCGTCCAGTTGTTTTGTATCGTTCCCGCCTTTTTATTGCTTGTTCAAAAAGAAACAGGTATCTCAGTGGAATAACTGATCTTTTTTTATATAATAAATCCATATTTATTATGCAGCGGCGGTTATCGGAAAGACGATAGATATATTGTTCAGAAAATCAGTGTAAAATAATAGTCTAATGACACGAAATATGTTCTTCCCGTCTGTCTGCCTGTCTGTCTTGTTAGGCCAGGAACGCGTACGGTGTGGAATGTTTTTGAATTTTGTTTTTGAAACCAATGATTTTATTTAAAAGGCTTATTAGAGCTGGTCTCGTCGGCAACAAAAGAATCCGATATTGAAGAACAGCTGTACAGTGTTGTGATGAAGGCGAAAGCTAAAGGAGTAAGTCCATTTTTTACAAATCAGTTAATTTATCGCGTACCTTTAAAACCATGACTAAAATATCCAGTGTGACAGATCACGGTGGATGGGGTATCATATATATATGCTGGACTATCCAGTTAGAAATAGTTCCTGACTCTAAGTCGCCGGGACATCGATCATTCCTCGTACACATGCACATATATACATAATTGTCTCATTTTCATTCAAAGTTTCTGATCAAAAACTTTAATGATTCTACTTTTAATTCACGATAGACAAAACCCGATGAGATGTTACAAGGGATAAGCTCGTACATACTGAAGAAAGTTTACAGCAAATATAATTGTCAATTTGGCAAAGCTGCCGGGAATATCCTCCCCAAGGAACCAAACCCGTTTTTGAGGACGTCAAGTTATTCAAAACGTGTAAGTAATATAAAATCAAACAAGTGACATTTAGTTTGATGTTGCATAAAGAAAAACGTCGCGTGCATGTCTTAATGTCCGAAAATACATGAAATGCGGCTCCATATTCAACAAAAAGTTGGTTTCAAACGTCAAGACTCTCTGTCGCTCCTTATTTATCTCCATGCACTTCGGAATAATATGATTACTAATTCTTCAACTCATTTTATTTTAGATAAGCACTGGAGATGAATCACAACAATATCGAACTTCCTTTTGTTTAACAAGGACGCAAAATATACCCAAAAATAGACAGTGAGTTGATTCCTATGAATTATCAGAGTTATAACACATGCAGGGGGAGATCTGATTAGCAAGGTAATCATGGTAATCATGTCAATTGATCATGTTTGTTATAAATATTCATCAAAACATTCTGATCTGCGTAATATATCGTCGTACGTACCGGTACTTTATTTCTATTTTATGATGTTTTTTATGTCCTAGTGGCTCGACTGTGAGGAAAATAGGAAAGGCTTTGTCTCCCAGAGTAAAGTCGTTAGAACGGCTACCAGGTACGTAAGGCCTTCCAAAGTGGTCGTAGATAAAATACTTTTAGTTTAAATCTATTCATATAAATCTTTTCATCTGCAACTCTATCTATATTTTAGCTTTGGGAGACCAGTTTTTTACAAGTGACCATCAGGTAATTGTCAATTCTTTCAATTCTTTCTGCATGTACATCATGTATATATACTTTCCTGTTTTGCATACCACGTCATTCTATGAAAATCGTCACTTCAACTTCTTAGAAATATTTTTTCTATTAAGGTTTGTGGCCATATTGTGGCGATGCCGGAGAAGAACGTCGTGTTGGTAAAGTTGGATGCCGCCATTCCAGGTAAATTCTTGGATATTGTGCATGGACAAACAAGAAAACTATCTTGCTGACCTTAAAATTATTCATAATTATTCTTTTCTATAATAGTTTGTAACTCAGCTCGCGATTTGCAGCGCTCAAGTACAAGGATGAAAAGATCTGACAATGGTAATCGCTTCATTTATGTCAACACAGAAATGTTAGAGTGGAATTGTCGAGGTTACTGGAAAGTTCAGCAAATTACAAAAGGTTAGGAACATCATTAGTAACATTATACAAAGAAAATTAGGCAGTTCTTGTGCCACAATTGATGCAAAGTTGAAATGCTGTCATGCTGTTCCTTAATTCGATTTTTATAATAGATCATTATAGTACACGTCAGCCGAGGCAGTTATCAAAAAATGAAAGTAATTCTGTAAGTACAATTATACTTTTTATTTTATTCACTTTATATTTATATACGTTTTATTTTGTGGGGTACGTATTGAAAGATTTTTGCGAAGAAGATTTAGTATATGTCTTGTAGATGACAGGGCTAAAAATATATTTATTTTATCAGCTGCACGAATCCTATCTGGCCAATACAGTCAAGAAACAGCTCCCTGTCGAAGTTTGGATGTCTTTTTCTACTTTGGAAAATTCTCCTGGCAAGTCTGAAAATATCATGTCAGGTATAACATTCATTGTTGGTATCCGTACTGCGCATGAGCGGGAAGATATACGCAAAATTTGCTATATAAAGTTAACATACCAGATCACATAATTTTCTTGTGATTTGACTTTTATGATACTTGGGGTCAGTTTAGATTTAAAGAGGTAAGTTCATGCTTCTAAAGGTTTAGCATACGGCTTGTGCAGCAAATTTAAACTAAGTACCCATATTCATATGTGGTTGTATGATTTCTATATATAAGATTGTTCTTGTATAGATGGGAATGCTGTGTCACAAAATGTACGAGATTTGGTAAAAGATTGTTTAGAGCATGCGAAAATCACAAATGAAGGCTCTATTCATGAAAATCCATGCCTTCAAGATGAAATAACTATGGAATATAAAAAATCTCTTGAAAATGGAACTAAACAACAAAAGGAAGGCAAAGATTTTCAGGTATACAGTACTTGAAGTAAAAAATGATATAAGTTTATAATAATCACTATTGAGACCTGTGACAGAGGAAAATATTTCGTCTGTTAAATTGGAATTTTTCTGTATAAACGAATACAGCGATTGAACAGTTGAACTGATGATAATTTTACGTTTATAGCGTAATGGGAATACGTCAGCCCCTGAAGAAATGAAAGGTAAAATTAATTTTATAAAGCAACGCCTATTTGGTACAATTCATATTTAATGTATAGCTAAGAAACATATATACGAATACGCTACTTGCAAGTACTTTCAATAAATAGGACGCTCGTGGATCATTGTAGTCGCACATTTGTCTTTCGGGTCATTCCAAGACAGTCATGAACATTTGGGAAATTTTAAAACTCATGGACTTTTTAGAACATGCAGACGAAGTTGAAAGTGTGACAGAAAACGAAGATGATTCAAAATTGGAGTTTACAACGGACGATAACATGATATCCAGGACAGAAAACGAAAGACTTGAAGCTTGGAAATTTTTTCGAAATGTTAAAGGAGGTCTCAGTCCTGATAAAGTCACCAAGCTTTGGGCGTCTCCAGGGGTACCATGCCCTACTCCTAGAGTTGAGCCAGAACGAAATAAACATAATAATCACACTAAATCACGAAAACATCTTTCATTTCCACTGCCTGGTTGGATGGAAGATTTTCAATATAAAAACAGACAAGCCTCACGTGCGGTCGAAAGTGTTTGTTATGCGAGGTTGGTAATTCACATGACAAAGCTATGTACTGTAAGCGGGATAGAGTAAGTTAAAGAGAAGCAGACGTTTGTTTATCACTGTTTATGCAATATATGCAGGGACAGCAATTTTTTTAACATCTAGTATTGTCGTATCTATGGAATTAAAATAGATCATTTTCAAAAAGAAAATTGAATTATTTTGGTATTTTCTAGAAAATCGGAAAGAGAAAGAAGGTGGACCCCAATCATTTCAAATACCGCAAATTTCACATCTGGTAATGATATAATATTTTTGCTATTGGTTATGGATTTCCAAAGCCAATGAATATTGCAATTTCTAATGCAATTGCTTAGAGCTGTACTGTAGTAATTTATTTCAGGCTACCCTAGTCAGAGCTTCAAAAGTTTCAATGCCAATGGAGAATTGGACTTCAGTCGAGAACGTCGACCAAGACGACACCATTCTGACAATGTTCAGGTGCGAGGACATATTTGGAATGATATATTAAATTATCTGTATCAGAGATCTCTACCCTAAACCAATATAGTTATTATAGTATATAAATATGTATGTCTTTCACAAACGACGCTATATTAAAAAATAGGTATAATTCGTTTATATATATTAAACGTTTTTTCTTTTTCATGCATATAGGCTTCATTGAAATCAAATGGATATGAACAACGCTAGATTAAACCAGGAAAATGGTATTCATTATAACGCTTTATTTATTGAAATTTATTGCTATTATTTATTCATACATTCAAAGTAAGCAACCTTATTTACATTTTTACAAAAATGCATTCTCTGCTTTATTACTGCAACGTTGTCGAAGATAATGGCAACGCTGGCTGGTATACGAATTAGGTTAACCTAGAAATCTGTCACAATGTGCAGTCAATGACAAAGCGCAATGTATTCATCTCAGTGCAACAGTTTATACTTGACGTGGTAACAATTTTGATAAAAAATTGTTTAATGTTCCATCAACAACCGTAGGAAAAGTGAAGGATCCTGGATTAATAACACATTCAGTGGTAGGTATATGTGGTGTGTGTTTTTTCACTTTTACTGGGGTGCTCCATGACCATGTCTTGCAATTAAAAAGATCAAAGACTTTATTCATATAATCACATCACAGAAGTGTTTTCAATTGGTCCTGTATCACAATAACACACTACAATAGCAGTGTATCATGTACTACATAATATATAATACAACACACATACATAAATGAAACAATTCATAACACAGTAATCTATAAGATAATCTCCTCCAAATTCTAACAACCATATCCCCTTTAATAATGCTTTTACAAAAAAAAAAACAATTGAACAATACTACCTTCTAGACATCAGTGGCGTGTCTCTTTGTTGAATTATCATTTCCCTGTTTGGTTTCACTTAGTTTAGACGAACTAGCCCCTTTCTCAGTAAATGCAATGTAAGAGTATGCAATGCTACCAATAATACTAAAGGCATATAAAGAGAAAAAAGTTATTAATTTACATGCAAGTTTTTTAAAATAAATTAAGGGTACATTCACATAACATGGTTTTTAAAGTGACCTGCAATACCAAGAACACCTAACCTGATGTTAAGTCCAATAAAATTCCAAATACTGAATTTATAATCCCCACCAACAACCATACCAATATAGGCAACAAGAATATTCTAGAAATATTTCAAAGAATCGTATTAGCAAATGCTTACAACCCAGTTGTTTTTCCCGATCCAGAGACCTTAATTTTATCACCATTTGCAGTTCAAGATGGAGTGGCATATAACAGACAAAACTCACCTTTAAGCACCCAATTACAGTTGTTGTAAGAGCAGAGTTAACTGCGGTGCAAAGGACTATTGAGTACATCAATATGAACCTATGTTGATTAAGCATATCCTTTATATTGGAAATAAGCAGGATGTAATAACATTAATAATTTTATTCACATTACATCAGGAAACCAACCCCATAATACAAGAAAGTAGAAATTGAAAACAGAAAAATGGATTTAACCATTCATCGTATTCCATAGCCTGCAAATAAACAAAGAGAGAGAATTACAGTTACCTCCAGCCATTGCTATGAGATAACTTAAGAGAATGATGAATCAGTTTTGAACACAAAACAAACCTTTTCTATATCACCAGTATAATAAGCAATCAAACTTGCTGGAACTAACATCAATACTGCATTATAATACAGAAGACCATATTTGCCCAAGTCCTAATAATAAAATTGAAAGCTTTCATGTACTAGCTAAAAAGGAATATTTTAGTTTAATTCAACCGAAAACTAAACTGCATGTTACAGTATGAATGCAGTTTGTGTAACTACAAGACAATGCTTATCGCAGGTTTGGGAGAAGAAGAGATTCACCTGTACAGCACGAATCAAACCTAATTTGATCTGCTGTGACTACAGTTCATTTCTGTTTTAAAAAACCACACCTTAACATCCAATTTTTGTTTTACCACCACACCTGGATGAAATAGAAATAATATTCTAATAATCTGCATTTTTGGCAATTGAAATTTTCCCAGTACACCAAACTTACCATTAGCAGCTGTAAAGAAGTCATTAATTAACACGTAACTGTAGCCAACAATATTGAAGGATAGATCATCACTTAAAAAAAGTCAAATCAAAATTTGTTATTCTCCAGACCAATCTCAAAAAAATTGAACAAAAAAGCTTTTATGCATTTTACCTTGCAGCTACAATTGCTCCACCAATCATCATGAAAATAGTTATTTGTATTGAAGAAGAAGCAGTTTTTCTAATTAAAAATCGAGATATTACCCATTGGTACTGATTTTCTGGTATATGCATGAGCATTAAATATAAGCATGCTGCACACATGTATTAATTTATCTGCACTTACTTTAAAAGAAGCCTTTCACCAATCATTGTCATCCAAATGCTAAAACGCCTCAGGACTGTCATCATTGGAATACTAAAAAAAGTAGAAATTCTTTTAACTAAACCAGTATAATTAAGGAATCTTATAATAATTATGAAATAATACCTTAACGCTTTTGTACTACCCAAACCAAATACAAGGTTTCCAACATATATCAAAGGCAATGGCCATACCTATAAGTGAAATGCAATTACAGTGTAGTGTATTATAATATTCATGGTGTGGAATTGAGCTCTAGACAGTACAATTTACAAATGAAACAATACCTTAAATAGTACTGAAAGAGAGCAATCAGGAAAAGTAACTATTTTCAATCTCTTTGCAAAAAATAGAACAACTATTATTGCACACATCTATAAAAAATGTAAGACATGATTAATATTAGAACATATCTTCACTCTCGGCCTCCTGCATGGGTAGGCACTACCTTGCACCCCCAGTATATTTATTTCAAACATATGAAAAATATGGAATTAAAACTAAAGAAATTTGATTGCGCATTGTCATGCATGAAAACTAACCTGCCCTAGGCCAACGAACTGGAAGGACGGAAATCTGAAATCAATTAATTAACCAATTTAGCGATAATGGAATGTAATAAAACAAAAAATATGAACTGTCATCAAGCACCATACCCGTGTCCTGTCAACAAGTTCTTGTTCACAATAACAATTAAAAACGACGCTGAACCGTATAGTACAGCCGCATATATTTTGCTGGCTGTAGAGGCTTGATTTTGAGCATTCATCGTAATTTATAGTGCCATTGAATACTAATCCCCTAAAGTTCCTTCAAGAGTGATGTATCGGATTAACAAAGACTCTTTTATGCATCCACTTTCACGTTGTTCCTTTTATCAATTTTAAAGAGTGAAATTTGCTGATCTTTCATCCAGACACTGACAGGTTTGCAACGTGGACACTACGTGGAAATTTTTGTAATTTGTTCTCGAACCTTTTTTGTTTGTGTCCAAATTCCAATTATTCATAATCAGAACGAGACCGTGTATTCGTGAGTGCCCGTAACCGAACGTTCGGACATCGGGCTTTTAATTTTATTTTGAAGAAGAATTAAAAAAATTTACATTTTCTTTAAACTTGAAATGAAATTTTTTTTGCCAGTACTTGATTTCTATCATCAATGCAAATATTATCTCCAGTTTCACTGGATGGAGTCATGGAGAAAGCGCTGAGCATTTGATCTTGTGATTCTTTATGAATTATCAAGTGAAAAGGAAACTGAACAGAACAATTCCACAAGGTGGAAGCACCACTAATATTGATACACAATCATTTGTAAACAAAGAAAGTTATGGCGAAGCAAATTTGTTTTGTGTTTTTTCTCCTTGCGTTTTTCCCTTCACCTTCGCACGGACTGAGTCTCTTAACCGAAACTCTAAAATGTCGAGAATATTGTGAAAAAACCTATCCACTACATACCTATCCTACGGTAAGCTAACTATAGTTTTACACAACAAACAATGTTATAAAATATACGAATGATAGAAGTGAATATCTTTGCATACATGAATACTGCACAATGCACATGTAATTTTATAATAAACGACTGTGCTTGTCGTTCGCATTTATTTATCTTTGTCGCATTTATGGAACAGATAGGTAGTTTAAATATAAGACATGTAATGGATATTTGTTCTTTTTCGTTTCAAAAAAGGTAAAACATTTTCAAGCGTGTCAACATGGCTGTTACAGTGCAGCGAAACAAAAATCTTTGTCTAGCTTTGCTCGTAGTTTTGGAGTTCGCTTTGTTCACAATTGTTCTCAAGGTAAAGTGGCTTCACGTATTTATTATAAATTCAGCTTGGACCTGCTTGGTAGTGCATAGACTTTATAACAAAAATTGCACAGTATTATTCATTTATTCATTCTATGATAGATCATTTACAGGATGTGATTACGAAGGCGTAGGTCATCTAGTTTTTCCTGTTAAGCAGCTGATTATATTGCCATAAATTTCACCATAAACACTGCTAAAATGACTGGCAGTTTTTCAGCACACTAATCGTCTAATCCCAATTCTAACCATAATCCTCAATTCTTAATCAGTTATCTTATCCTAACCAAAACCTAACACTAGTCTTTACCGTGAAAGAATTGAAGGTATAGAAAACTGGGACCAATGATGATTAGTTATTACTCAGTGGCTAGGTTTCTAACCTCTAACTTGCCCTAAATTATTCTTTTATGTTAGAATGTAAAGATAAGTTTGCTGTGGGGAGCTATTATGCTTGCAAGTTAGGCTGTGCCAAAGGGAAAAATATTAACCTTGAAACAAAAACCCCAACTGTTGCAAGAAAGTCTACCCCTCCTGAAAATGTAAGTGTAGTAAACATATGATTGAAAATGATAAATGTAACTCGGTTCTTGAATAATTTCAATTTTTGAGGAAATTGAATTGATGTTTTCTACATGGAATGTGACTTCGTGCAATATTTTGTGATATTTAGGGACAGCATAGCACCATTGGAGCTATGATACTTCATCCAGTTCTTTTCTTGCATACTTATGGTCGTGGTATGATCAACAGACTCACGTATTACATACAATCTTCAACCTCTTTTTATTTCCGCTCTGATAATGGAGGAATGGTTGTTGTCAATATCCAGGTGATGTTATTGTATTTATAAAAACTGACAATGGTAAAACTAGTTCCTTCCATTCATTAAGTATAAGAGCATGAAGTTAGGTTTTCCTTTGCACAAAATATCCTCAATTCTACTAACTAATAAACATTAATAAGCATTCACAACCAAACTTCCATCATCTGATCCAATAGTTGTAATAGACAAGGGACATCTTCATGGAAGCAATATGACTGCCTTAAGAGATTATCTTTTTTAATATAAAAAGATGATAAGTTGGTGCAATCAACTTATGAATAGTATTTTTGTAGAGCCCACCACAGTTGTATGTTTCATCATCCAATTACAATGACCAGTATCCAGCACAATTAAATGATGAACAAGATGAAACAAAAGAACAAAAGAAAGATCAAAGTATGTTTATAGTGACAATGTTTTTTACTAAATAAAATTAAACATAAGCACTAAGATTGCATCTTTCCAATATTCTGTTCCAATATTTATAACATCATATAACTACCATGGAATGAACATACCTTGTACTTTGCTCAAGTGAATGTTTTACATTACAATTCATGAAGTCTGTGTTTGATTTTCTCCTGACAATGCAATTCCAGGCACAAACCATATTGTTGCACATTCAGCGCATTTACCAAATGTTCATGTCATTCTGGATTGATTATCACTTATCATGCTAATACATGAAGATTTGAACTCTTTTTTTTGTATCGCCAGCAGCAGATGGTTATAGTGAACAACATGAATCGTGGATAATTGTCCGTCGTGGTCACCATTGGCTTCATTGTGTGTCTCATAAATCCGGTGTTCCATTGTGGATCTTGAGCAGTATTCTATTTCTCTCTTCATTCTTCCTACTTTGGTTATGTTGTGCTGCAACAGTCACCAGTCCATCTGCAAAGAAATCTCACCCTGAAAAGAAGGTACAGTGTAGTTGTGTAGAGCTGGAACTATTATAGGTTGTAGCTAGTGACAGAGGATGCGACCATGCCCGCTCACTAATTGTTGATTACTATATTTCAAAATTTGTTGATTACTATATTTCAAAACTTGTTGATTGCTATTTTTCAAATACTATTACAAGCACTAAAAAATTCCATTATCTTTGTTTCTCAGGCATTCCTTATCAAGGAATTTTTGTCAGCATCGGAGAAAAAAGATGGTCAGGACGTTCCCTTGCTTAGTTTGGATGAGAATGAGAGACAAGCAGATCCATTGCCTCGCAAAGACAAATCTGCAGCTGTTATTTCAATTTAAATATTATTTTTTGCATTCATTTTAGTTCTGTTGTTTACTAGTTCTTAGCACGCAGGTTCTGTCAATATTTACGTATTGACTATTCAGTGTTATATTGTATACTGTTAGTTTGTTAGCGTTAGCGTAACATTTTCATTGGTTGAAGAATGAAGTATACTGACATCATTGTGTGTATGTATGCAGAAATAGCATCATGTATAGTTTCTCTTTATCTTCTTTGAGTTAGTATTCGGAGTCTGAAACACTATCAGACTATCTACATTTAAAAAAATTTTATTCTCAGCTTCATGCAAATGGCTCTTTCAATATATATATATGTATGGGGATGGTGTATGGTAATAATGTTGTACACTGTATATAAAAATAGGGATAAATAAACTGCAATATGCGCACTAATTAATCTCTTTTGTTAGTTTCAAGTGTCATTAGGACTACGGGTCTCTAGCAAAGATAAACTTTTTTTCACAAGAGTTGCGTTAATCTTTTTATCGATGACTTCGTCACGGATCTGTTTCAACTCTTTCTGAGCGTTGTCACGAAGCTACAGAAAATTAGAGAAATCCGTATTTTAGAATTTTGTGAATGTGTCCGACCTCGCAGCCGGTGATAAAATCCCTGCAACTGTATTGTATTGGCGTAATTATCTTGAAAGCAAATGGTTAGACTAAATCAGGACGCTGTAGTAGAGACCTTCATTTCTGATCCCAGTTTTATTTTTGCCTCCTCCACTCTACGTCTGAGTTCCTCAACTTCGTTTTCTTTTCGTGTCAACGTAATTCTTGCGTTTAACTATTAATTAGAAAAACATGTCAGACGTACAGTCTACAGAAAATACCACGCGGTACAATTCTGATTAGTCAATTATTTCAAGTTTACCTTTTGAGGATTGCCATCTTTATTTAAATATGATGACGCAGAGCCACGGTCTGTAAGTGAAAACAATAAACTGATATAAATAAAGCACGATTAATGATTTCATCTTATTTGCTAACATCCTAATCTTTATTTTGTTTCGTTACACCCTCATGATTGAATCATCCTCGATGAATTTTCTTTTCATCAACACAAGACACCCATGAATGCATACCAACCTTTAGCCGAATCACCAGCAGAGAAAATCTTCTTGTGAATAACTTCCACCTCGTATCTCAACTGATTACAACGTTCCTCAAGAGACACTGTCTTCTTTTTCTCTTCGAAATATTTTTTCTTCCACACTGTTTTTGCTATATAGAAGCAAAGTTGCATACAGAGTAGTCATTATCTTTGTAGTGACAGTAGACCTGTACATATAAAACGTCTAGGCTGTGACGTTTCTTTCTGATCCTTCAGGCTCGATCGGAATCACGGAAACTCCGTCATAACTAAATTCATAACCAAATTCATAGCAAATTTTATATCCCTGTTTCTTCGGGCCCAAAATATTTTTTGTTGCTTGAATTTCGCCTTTTGGCTAGAGTAACGATACCGTTCAATATTTTTTTAAAACTTGAAAATACGTCCAAGTGCTGTGAAGATATACATGTATATGCAAGCAAAGCTATTCCAATGCGTGTTTGATGCAGGCTATAACCTGATCCTGCGATAATCAAATATAATTTCAATAGTCAAAATCAAACCAGATATATATAATGCAACATACCTTGATTTCTTTTCTGATTATTGTGGTTTTGGATATTTTTCACTTTCTTTAGCAATTGCTCTCTGCTTTTCTCACTATCTGATCTAGAAACGAATCATATGGATCTGGGTCAGATGAATCTGGCCCTCTACACGCGCGCAGGGCCGTAGTTATAATTGTCTTATATGTCAGAATTATTCTTTCTACGGTCCTGCACACTTGACTTTGCGTTCCTCGCAGCAAATGCATCTATTGCATCGGCACAACTTAATGTTTTCTAAATCAAGTTTGATTGTAGATGTAAGTTGAAAAAATGAATAGAACAGACTGAGGTATATATTCCATACCTTTCACTTCTAACTGCATTCAGTTCAGCTTGTAACTGTAGTACTAAAATGATAAATTTTAATGGTAAAATATATAAAATGCATCATTTCGTTGGTAACTAGTGAATATACACTACTAGGTGGCAATCGAGGAAAAAAAGTTAGAAGAAATAGAGACCCTGATCTTGAATTCTAAAGTCAGATTTCTATCACCAAAATCAAACTCGGTACATAGTTATCTTCCATGCAAACCAACTTCAGATGATATAGTTGACATGATTATCTTACGATGAGTAATGATTTTTACTGTATGTAAAATTATTTTCTGGATTTTAACCGAATGCAATGTGTACCTAGATTCTCTTTATCAGCAATTGTGACACCGAAATCGTTTTTGCTCTTCTCTACGTCGGGCCTGTTGTTGTTATTATTTGACTGGCTTAATGATTCAAATCCACTGGATGCTACTGAATTATCTGCACTATGTTTGATGATATCTTTTGTTAAATCAACAACCACACTTGTCTCTTCGCAACCATCTTTTTCAGCGGTCATTCCCTTCTGATAACTGCAACCATCTTTTTCAGCGGTCATTTCCTTCTGATAACTAGTTTGGTTGATGCTTTCATCCTCCGAACCAGGATGATTAAAATTTTCTTTCGTCTTTTTTGCGACTTCATTTTCAATTTTGTTACTTATTCCCAAAGGATCAGGATATTCATTTGATATCAAATATTCGTTTTCTTTTCTACCATTCAAATTCTCTCGGAAGACTCCATCATTCACACTCTCGCTATTTATTTCTCTTGCATTTTCTGTTTTTTTACTATCTGCTCCTTTTTCAGTGTCCCCTTCATCGAAGTTCTTATTCTTCGACGTTTGAAATAAAGATGGAGCTGTTTTTGAATGAAGCAGGGGATTCTTTTTTGGTATTTTGTTTCTGAAATTAAAGCAACAAAAAGTTTAATCAAATTACAAATGTCATTTCCAAATTGATTCTGACTTGAAAATTGATCAATCCAGACTTGAAGAATTGTGTCCTATTAAGGCTTGTTTACTAAGTAATTGTTTATTTAAACATTTATTTAACAGAGGCATTCTCACCGTTTGTCATTTTTAGCATGATGTTGTTTATCATCAAAACTTGATGACATTTGTTTATCATCAAAACTTGGTGACATTTGTTTATCATCGAAACTTGATGACATTTGTTTATCATCCAAACTTGAAGGGATTTGTTTATCATCATGGGAATTCCTTCCGTTATTTCGTGTGATTACACCATTTACATGGTCAATCTCATCTTGGTTTCCTTGGCTACCATTGTCGTTTGGTAACTCAAAAGATATCCTCCGATTTTCACTGTATAAATTCTGATTATCTTGCCTACTGTTAGACATTGAACTCAGCTTATGTTGTGGTTCATCAGACATGTGAGGTTTTGTGTCTTGTGGTAATTCTGTTGAATGTGTTTGTTTGATTCTTCTATCAATAACAATATCATCAGGAGGATTTCTTTTCAAATCTTGATGTAGATTGTCTTTCCCTACATTGTCACTAGTACTGTGTTCAAAATGAACATGGCGTTGCATTGCATCTGTGTCAAAATGCTCATTGTTGAATCTTCCTGGTGGTGAAAACCTTGAGTTTTCATCTTTTTCTTTTGTATATGTAAGGTACTCTTGCACTATGTAAAAATTAAGGTATATTGCTTTACTATAGAAACATCTCTATGAAGTTTGCATGATCAAATCACTCCCTTGTAAAATCAAAGTGTGAAACACATTCGTAGATTGGTCCCCAATTAGAACAGCCTGAACACCTACCAGTCCCATAGTCTTGAAGATCCGAGCCAGTGTTAATAGAAGAAGCTAATGTTTGTGACAAGCTGCTGTGATTTCCATATAGAACAAAAATTTCTGGAGATGAGACCTGGAGTTAGAAACAATGATACTGCAATAAATATAATTGCTTTTTAATATAACAATCAAATAACAATAGAAGTATAATTGTTTATACATACAATAGGTGGAAGAAAGTGTTTCACTTTCAAAGACAACTCTTGGATTTTATTAACCTAAATTTATTTAAATAACATTAATCAAGTTTTTTACTGTAGTTGGCAATGATAAATGATATATAAATTATATAATTGTCATGCATTGCAAAACCATTAGAGAGGTGGCCGGGAAATTACTGGTGGAAATAATTAAAACAGACTAACAGAGGACACTCAACAATACCACAAATACTACAAAACAGCAAAGTTTATTACTATGGCTAAACATCGACCAACACAACGCAGAAAGACGTATTCATCAGGTAAAATACCACCACCATTCAGTTGTTCTCCAATTTGATTTCTCAAATCATCTAGAGTTTGTTGTGGAGGGACTCTACGACAAAGAAAACTAGCTTAAAACTATTATCCAGTTAGTTAAATTGGCATGTTTAGGAGTAGCAGATTGGTGAAATAGGGTTGGATTTTGATGATGGTACTATACTAAAGCAGTTAATTAATGGAAGCAAGGTATTAAAGTCCAAGCATTTTTTGATAATAATCTAATTATCCTTTATAAATCAAGAATGACCATCAAATACTGATATTTCAAGCATATACAACTATAATTCAATACATGGAATAATTAGTATAATCCATCCATTATTTTGCCATTTTCTATAGTCACCGTTTATGTAACCATGGTAACCACAGCTAATAAACTCTCTAAAATAAGTAAAATCTGCACAATTTACAATATTGTGAATACACGTTTGGATAGAATACTTATAGCAAAGAAAATTACATTATTATAAATAATTTTGTTGCTGCAAGATGAGCACGAGTATATATTTATTGTGTTAAGACACCGCAATCAGTCAAGTTGAGTCAACTGTCAGCGAAGTAAGCCCTTACGTTATGCCACCACCACTTACCTCACAAACCCCGCAGAAATTGACTCCAAAGTACTGCTATTATAAGCTGTTCGGTATCTCTCCATCCACAGTTCATACGGTACGACAAATACATGAAGATCAACAAACTAGATTATAAAGCGCATATTTGTACATGAGAATATATTAAAAACAGCGACAGAGTATGTTCGGTACACGCTACATACGGATACAGTTCCACTGTTTTACATACATTGTCAGACGACGGTCGTTTTTCTTGCTTTGGTTTTTTTGTCGACATATTCAAAAATCTGTAACTTTTTACTAAATATAACCACACTGTGATAAAACAGAACAGTCAAACTACAAGGTTTACGGTTTACCAACGTAACTAGTCCGCAACTTTAATACTCCATCCAGTCAATTAATCACGAAGAGCAACGTCAGTGGCGACACAGCTCGCCCAAAATATTTTAATGACAGATTGACAGTGTATACAATATCAGTGAACTGTAATAAATAACTGTTATAGAAATGTTATATTCATTTCACTACTTTTTCTATTTGCAACGCTGTTCCCTGGGGGTGTAATTACCCCCGACCCCCCTTCGACCTACCTTCGACCTTTTAATGATATTATGATAACTCATGGCAAACAAACAAACAAACAAGCAATCAAGGCGGCCAAACAAAACGGCAAACAAGGCGGTCTTCAGAATATAATAGAAAAATTTTAATTTTAAGGATGGCTTGCCCTAGATTGAATGTCAAGGCGATTCTCCATTACGTCCGCTCCGCCCGCGCGGGCGAAGCGGGGTTTTTTTTTTCAGACCCGTCATGGTCCCATGAGCCGATTTTCAAAAGACGCTTCGCCCGCGCGGGTAAAGCGGACGGTAATGGAGAATCGCCTTAAGAAAGGTTTGCCCTAGAATGTAAAGTGACAAACGAGATATACCATTACCCTATTTATTGTGATAAACACCCTGAGATTACGTAGCACTGGGTAGCACCCGTTTTAAAAGCTCTGAAGTCTCAATCACAGTAAGCTCTTAGAAAAATTAAAAAAGTACACGTGCAATGACTTTTTCTAAAGGCAAAAATCAAACTGTCCGGCATTAGTTTAGGCTTACAGTACATGAATAATCCTTATGTTGGTGACTGATTATTATTACAATGAATAGTCCTTATTTTGGTGAATTTCGGTTATACCGAACATGAAAAGTGAAGTAAAAGAAAGCCTTCCTGTCAGTGATATTAGATTCTACATATTGACCTTATACGTCCTTACTTAGAGTCTTTGATTATGGTGATGTTGCGTGCGTGTCAGAGCCTCCGACCTTGAATACCATCACGAGGAATGCCATCAAGTGATCTACTAATATAAATTATAGGAAAATGCCTGTGTCAGCGCTGTCAAAGAAAGAAGATTACTGTATTTAAGTGGTAACTTTCATAAGAAGTATCTTTCATGTCTAGACACTGTCATTTTTGGTATGTTCAACCCACTGTTTCCTCCTTAGACATTTTCGATAAGAGGACACCTGTTACGTTGGTGGGAACGACCTCTCTTTATTTAGAAAACGTTCCTTAGCTTTAGGGTATGTGCATAATGTCTTTATAATTATAAGAACAGGCAATTTCCTGGATTTTTTACAACAAACTATGTTGCCATTTTTTATTTTTTTTATTGCCATCAACCTTCATGCCATCAACCTTCATTTTTTATTTGCCACCAACCTTCATTCTGGAAAGCAATGTCAATCAATGGCTCACTGTTTAAATTGTCACACATAAAATGAATATATTATATCACACCATAACTACATAGTCATATGTTGTTATTTGCGTAGAATTATGATAATAGACAAATAGTGTATCAATCTAGTATTTCAACCATGCAACTTCATTTAGACGCCATAAGAGGAAGCTGTAATATTTCAAAAAGATAAGCCTACTGTGTTGACTGCTGTACATATATTCCGATAACGATCTTTTGGGACATGGCGCACTGCATAAAACAGAGCTATTTCTGACAAGAACATTTTTGTAGTATGATAGCTACTGCCCACTGGATGGATCTGAAGTAATGCGTGATTGGCAGGCAGTATCCTGTTGAATCAAATAGAAAATTATAGTCTGTATGATACGTCTACCGGAATTGGCAAGTCTAACAACTGCATACAATAGCTATATATGATTAATTTTATTTCCATCGGAGTAGGAGTAAAGCGAAATATTGGGGCACTTGAATTCAGCATGCGATCAGTTGTCCAAGATTCCGCTCTTTTATAATGATAAAAGAAAGACATAAAGTCCGGTTTGATAAATCTAAGGAGGCACGTGATTTTCAGTTCACTGCATCAGCCTGGGTTGTGTATTTCTATTTCATTATCCAGGATATTGGTTAAATGCTACAAGAAGGCCGCCATGCAGGGGTGGAACAACGAAGAAGCAAAAGTGTGGAGGGGGGGGGAGTACCTTCGTTAAGAGAGTTTAGGATTTACCGACGCAGTCAGCTTGACGCCACAGCCACCGCACTTTATTCTCAGTTGAAATAAATACACGACGTCGACAGTAATTTAACTGTACCGCCGCCGCCTTAATTTTCTAAAGCATATTTTGAAAACTTCACAAACGTTTCAATTATACTAAGAAAATCCGATATTGTTCAAATTACTTTATAAAACATCTCTATTGTTGCAGCTGCTTTTATGTTGTCGACACTGACCCGCGAAAATGCCTCATTTGAATGCGTCGTGAACGGCAATGTTGCGGCCGAGGAATTTTGGAACCACAAGCTATTAATGTATTTCCCCCCATGAAGTTCTTTGTTTTGCAAGCGTGTCGTCAAGCTGGCTGTAAAATCGTAAAATCCTTTTAATATATGACAAATTTGAGGCCATTACGAAAATCAAAGTTTTCAGATAGAGACTGATGCTTGTTGGGGGAGGAAATGTCGTAATCTAGTGTACTCTGTGTCTAGAACTGAGCAGATTGCAATTCTGTGTCACAGTTTACAGGCGTTATACGTATTCACCAATTTTCCAATTTTATGGATTTGGTAGTCGGTGCATGGTTTGTTTACGATTTTTTCTTTCAATTTGACCCAATCTCTGTATAAAGTGCTTTCGCGATCAGCTGTTTTCCTGTAACTAACACACTACACAGATATCTTCTTTGCGTTTTAAATTTCTCCTTAGTTTTATTCAATAATTCGGACATTAACTTCTTTCAAAGAGGTGCAATGAAATAACCACTCAAGGAAATGATTTTATTACCGCAAAAAGAACCACTAAAGAAAGAGGAATTTGTGATAGGCATTCTGATTGATAGTGCTCTCTGTGTGCATGGTAATGGCAGCACGAAAGGGATATTTTCTTCGTTGCAGCACGCACAAGCACCATTCAGTTGAAGTTTAATTTCATGCAGCATTTGGCATAGTTGAACGAGTGGGTTGTAAGCCGCGTGCACTAAAAGCTGAAAAGATCTTGAGTCAAATCAAAAGGTTTGGTATTGTTCTTAAACAGGATTTCCTTTTATCAAGTGTTTATACTCAAGGACAAAGTCAAACAACATGTTTACAACAACCGGTTAAGAGGATACTTAAAAACCACAAAACTGCCGGAGAGCCGAAGTGACTTTTAGGTAACCGCGCGCATCTTGTAAATATAGTAAGTCAAATATATGAGTCAATCAATAAATATTACTTTTGGGAGGTTCCCAGTAAGAATCGATCTATTTTATTTTCTGTAAATCTAGAGGTTGTAAACGACAGCTTAGAATCTATCAACTGAAGATGTTTGTCTTTGTTACTTAAATGGCCATATCATGTCTCTTGTTAGTCTTGCATGTCAGCAACTGACTGGTATTTTTGGAGTTTTTGCTGTTTTTACTCTGAATCCGACAAATCGACCCTGACTTAAAAAGTGGTATAAACTAAAATATACTTATATATTGCTTGTATTAATGATGTTATAAATAATATGACGAGAATCACCATTCAGTTGCATTCATGATGCACCATGCAGTATTAACATAAAAGCGTTACCATGTCCATGCCACGTGTGATGCATGCATGGCCAACATGGTCGCCAAATGTTTTTATCACATTTATTATTAAAAGTGGAGCTTAAACTGAATTACTAGCTTCTGATAGGAAGCTGGTTGATTACTGATTGCATTTTGCATGGGCAGGAAACTAAAGAAGAAAGAATTAGAGAAAAGAATTCCATGTGACATGACCGCAACTAACAGCATGGTTATATATTTTTTACTTTCTTTTGCTATTTTATCTATCTTCTAACTGTAATTGTAGCTGGGCATGTCGAAAATAACATGCACATTTGTTTCATAAAGATAAACTAGAAATTGCACAAAGTATAGATGCAGCATGACCTATGATGATGCCCTTTCACCTACAGCCTACTATATTGTAAACAATCTTATTATATTATAATTACTGCCTGTGCGGCTCGTAAAAAAATAAATCAGGAATTTCAATCATTCAATGCATGCGCCGCTGAGACCTTGACTGCACGTCGGAAGCTCTTTTAAATACAGAAGTACAACAACAACACGAGGTATCGTGTGATAGTACAAATCTACAACACAAATATCAATGTAAATTAAAATGCTGAGTATACTATATTATAGTCATTTTTGCTCACTTCAAGGTAATGGTGTAATTTATGTCATTTGGTAAAGGATGTTTAGTCTTCATGGGCCATGTTTCTTGTAATTAGCGACACATTTCATGCATTGCATTTTTTTTTAAGTCTAAACTCGTACCAAGGCACACTAGGGTTTGGCAATGATGCAGTTGTTTTGACTTGAATTAGGGTGATTCATTAAAAGGGGAACAATTGATGGGGGGAGACGCTGTTGCGAACAAGGAAAGATCACTTCATTAGAACCAATCAGGCTCATCTAAGGGGACCCTGCCCCATAATTCTGTGATTGCACATACATATTTTTAACTTCAGTTATGTACATATTTGGATATAATTTAATGTTAGGAATTTCAGTGATAAATTCCATGGAAAATCGCTACTTATAAACCACTTGTATGTATAATAAACTAATAGAAGTCCATGCATGATCATCGGGTAGCTAATATTCTCCACACCCATGCAATCACGAGATTTCTGTGTCTCTTTGCGCCAAAGCATATCTTTCTATATTAGATTCGATTTTCTACTGACCCATTCCTGACTCGCGGCAAATGCAAAAAGTATACCAGCCCTAGAAAAGTTGTTGCTGTGATTCCCAACACGTTTTCTTGCATGCATGGGATGATTTTTTCATCAACAACGCAATGTGCACTCATATAATATATTGTTTTCATGCATGAATTAGGCTTTGCCAGTTTATTCATGTGTTACGTTGCCAATAACAGATGTAAGATTTCTGTCAATGCGAGATATAAATTTAACTGAGTGTGAAGCTGGTTATTCACTCCATATCATTACTTCATTGAAAGCCGAAAGAAATTATCGCTGCTAAAATGACGTTTTATTTTTAACTAAAGGAAATGACCCCTGACTTCGGCTGCATGTAAAAATGAGAGCTTGCCGACGGAGCATTTCTGATGTGGTGAAAGCATAGCCTCGTACATGCGTGGGATTTTTAGAAGGAAAAAAAGATCGCATTAAGGCTGATTTAGGCAGTGATTACTGAGGCAGTGAATGTGATATATTGTTATTCTCATGTATTTAATTTTGCAGGATGGCTTTTTTTTGACAATCACATGCGCTTCACGATAATACAAATCATATTTCACGATCTGAAAATCAAATATTTCACATTTCTCACCAAAAAAATTTGGCCATGCAAGAAGCCCTGTACGGTTTATGAAAATATCCTTTACCAATCAAGGATTTATATCAGTAACGGTTCAGTCTGTTATTTCTGATGAATAATTATTATTTACAGTATAGATATATTTTCTCTTGGTCCTCACCAGTAATGTATGAATGTATCTGCAGAAATGCACACCCTCCCCTCTGCTAAATTATTACGCTACCCATATGTACCATGTCATTTACAGATCAGCGGTTTTTTCCTCATCCGTCTGTCCAAATATATATTTATAATTTTATATCCCCGTGAAATATGTATCCGCGTTAGTTTTAGGGATTAATTTGTGGGGGTTGTGTTGGAATTTTGTTTTGGTTTGGAAAACCACAAGCTATAATCCCGACGTACGTGTTTGGCTTACAAGCTAGGAATGGTACGATAAATCAGTATATGTGTTGAAAACCGCTAATCAATCTTCATCAGTACTA
The DNA here is from genome assembly GCF_004324835.1 of Dendronephthya gigantea. Taxonomy (NCBI): domain Eukaryota; kingdom Metazoa; phylum Cnidaria; class Anthozoa; order Malacalcyonacea; family Nephtheidae; genus Dendronephthya; species Dendronephthya gigantea. The sequence goes on along the minus strand of NW_021163143.1, from coordinate 253,083 downwards.
CTTGAGGTGTTTTGGCTCCACTTTTGTGGCAAAGGGACTTCTTTTTTTTCATTATGTTTGCCACCAACGCACAGCTATATGATGTTCTTCCGTTGATCATGTTATACACGTCCATTACAAGTTAAAATAAATCATACTTCATGCATGCAAGCACGTCTTCGACGCCAAAGTGAAATTTAAGTTCAAATTTATGGATCGTTCATTCTTGTGATATCCAGTGAACTTATAGTCCTAGAATTGTGATAAAAAAACTTTTCTTCTATACAATAATCAACCCTCAAACCATGCTATCCAAGCAATACGCTAAACGCCAGTAAACATCAGTGCAGGAGAACGTGGAAACTGGAAAGAACTAACCAAACTCAGCATAAAAGTGTAAACTCGTGCCGCAAACTTAGGCCATGTTTGGCTATTTTTGAAATTTATAGCACTGCATGAGCCTTGAGTTACACATGTGAGAATGTGCATACATTTTTATCTATAACACCATATAACGCGTCAGTTGGAGCAAAACTAATCATTTAAAAAACGCCATGAATAAAAAATCTAATGTCGTCACGCAGCTATTTTACATAACTCGTTCAGATATAAAAAGAAATGATGTCGCATGCATGGATGACATGGCTGATGGCTGCTCAACAGAAATGAATATGAAAGAAAGTCATGCACGAAGGCACACCTAATTGAACATGATGCTATTGAAATTGAAAACGTTTTATTTTGAACCAAAATAGCAGTGACAAAAATGGTTAGCAATCAGATTGATCTTCCTCACTTCATGCCATGCACTGGACATCCAGGCTACATCTCATGCTTGCACTTAAGCACATTCGGAAGTTCCTATTTACGGAAATGCATCATTTTGAGGTAAATTTAAACTTTATCCTCAAATATATAAACGTTTGTTCCGCGTTTTGTAGGATTGTTATCATAATGAACCTTAATCCAATTCTGATCTGATCTTGAGTTCATTCCTAATGAATTAGATTGTTGTTGTCGGCTGAAACAACACAGCCATAAGCGACTAAAGAATTGGATTACCCATAGATCCGTCTTTACTCTAAAAACACAGACGCCCTAGGGTATTCTCTGCAAATGAACTCGCGATAACTCTAACTTAGGTTCGTTTTACAGTGTTTAACAGCCACATTTTATTCTTCACTCTACTTTCAAGGTGTATTCAGATTATATTCTATGAAATACGCGCCGTATGTATCGGTCCAATCTGCAAGATCTACACAACTAACGTTCGTTTATTTCCCATATTTTTAATAGCATGCATATTGGTACAAATTCACTGGTCAAAACCAGAAAAGCAATCTTGACGTTTGAGATATGAAAAGAAGAAGAACAAAGATTCATTTTAAAGTGATTGTCAAACACGATGTTTTTTTATTATTTAACCTTTATGGGTTTTTTTTGTTATTTGCACTTTTATTATTCAACGTTTGTATCTATTCAATATTTATGTCAACTATTCTATGTATGACAACAACCCCCGAGGCCTGATATCTTAGTCAGAGACGCACTGGAAAGTAATCGAATTCCTTTTGTAACTTACCTCAACATAGTACCAGTTCATTTACATTTTGAAAATGTAGAACTATCATGCCACACCGTTGCAGTAAGTGTTGCTGCATGTCAGATCGTTATACCCAACATAAAAAAGAATAAAAATATATTTTGATGTAAACAGCCCCTTGGAATAAAAGGAGACACCTCAATGGTGTAAATTATGCATGAAATAGGCTTTCGTGCAAGCGATTATTTCCATAAGGTCATATCTTATCATTGTGTATATAAATGCATGGCACTAACGCTCCTATCATTATTTTTTTCATAACAATAGTGAATAGCTATAGGCAATAGCCATGTATGAGATGATTTTTTTTGAAAATACAATTATGTCGTTGATTTTAAAATCAGAAACATTTGCTACGATTGTTTCGGAAATGAGTATCAGACACGTTTGAAATTACGAAAGGAAACTATTAAAACAATTGAAATTACTGGTATATTAAAATTCGGCTCTGCATCTACTTTGATTCTTTAAAAAAAGATGAAATTGTAAGCTTAAAAAGCGAACAACAATTGGTATATGATGAAGAGAAGAAGAGCAAATAAAACAGTGGGACAACCGACAACGAAAGGAATTTTCTTCTCGACCGGTCGACAAAGAAGACTTAATGAGGTTGAAGAGGATATCTAAACACTTATGAATTCTTAAACAACCTACTTTATGAGGTAATTTCGTTGACGCAGTTCTAACAAGATGAGTCAGTCAACTGTTGTGGTTTTAAAATGAAATTTTATTTCTCAGCAATTTAAACTCCACCCATCCTTGATGCTTGGTGCATGGCGTATCCTCATATTGTTCTGATATTAATTAACTGGTAAGGCGTGACAACACCTTATAATTCAAGTATATTCTATCCGTGCATTGTACATTAAATTTTGTTCATATGAAATCTGATACCCTCGAGAAAAGTAGCAACGAGAATACAATGGTGATATATTTTGGGAATATAATATAATTGAGAGTGATTAGAGGGCGGAATTGTCAGCGGAATGATGCTATTAAACACTGCAAACGATGCATTCAATTGTCTCTCAACAAACTGATTTGAAACTTCATTTTCTTTCTATCCCTCTTCTATTTATCAAACATCCATATCCCTTCATTATTTTTCGTTACAGGAATTTATTCGGAGCATTTTCGTTTCAAATAAATTATTCACTTGTCAGTGAGAAAGACAAATATTAAAAATAAGCATACAAAGTGTCTTTAATCTTCACTTCCGCCTTCTGTATTTGGACGTCAAAGTGACGTCAATTGGGTAACTTGATATTTAAAAGCGATCTCAAAACAACATGGTGTGACTCAATGAGACGATGCAGCCTCGTTTTCATACCAGACTATCTAGCGCCAATTGTGCACGTGATTGAGTGTTTGAAGTGAACTACATCTTTCTCGCTCAAGCTGACAACAGAGGGATAATGCCTTAGGAAAACACATCCTATGGGAATCCACAACGTTGTTATGGTAAATTGACTAATACACTTACTTATATAATCTTCGTATTTATGTAGATTTTTGAGTTCCCATATTTACATCCCTGTCACAAGTCACAAGTTTTTCCTTGTCTTGTCTTCTGTGTTGAAATGCGTGTGCGTGTAATAGTTATGACCTTCTAAACAACTTCGTAATGAGCTCGCGCCATTCACGCGTTTGTTGAGTCTGAGATTTCCCGCTATTTTCGGCAGACGTACTACCCACCGTCTCCCTCCAGGTGAATATAGTATTGTACATTTATCAAGTTTAGGCATATGTTCATAGTTTGAATGCATTTAACTGAATACACTTACGTTGTCGCGTCTTTTCCCGCTAGCGTTCGTCAAATGTTGTTTCATTTTTACCGAACAAACCAGCTACGCTGGAGCATGATTTCCAGCGCGTATTTTCGAAAATTGTGGTTATTACCTTGATATATATCAAATGTTGTATTCACCCATTCATTCTACACCATTGCACCACGCTCCTCATTCCTCACTACATCTTCACAAAAGTTGCAACAAATTATTTGATCAAAATACCTTCCACAAGCAATCTACAGAAGTCTCTTAATAGACTGAATTACTCACAATCTTACTTATATTAGATTAATTTTATTCACTCCTGCTTTCTTTGGCACAATTGCAAAAACAATCTTCTATTCAAAAATTGCCAAATCGGAAAATCAACATGTCTGGTTGTGGAATTAAAATTAAATTACATGTAAGAAGTTTGAACTGTATGCAGCGATCTAGGTTGTTCAAGAGCAGGCCCAGCGTAAAATAAATTTAACGATAACAAGAAAACTTATCGAGAAGATAGCATTTCTCAAAAGGAACGCAAGTGAAAGATAAAGTTATCAAGTAACAAGTTTCACCGCAATTGCCGGTGTAATTTGCCAAAAAATGGCGGAACAACCAGTCAAATCTGCACTCAGAAAAGTCTTGGATTGAACCGCATACTGTTTTCGTCCTGTTTAATCAGATATAAATTTTAATCATTTAGAGTACTGATTAAAACAATGAATATATAGAAAGTTGCAGTTGAAGTTTTTGAAAAGTAGGATACTGAATGTATCGATAGCTGGGAGGATGTAGACTGGTAAAATTGACATAATTTCACTATTTAACTCAGCTTCATAGGCTTTTAGACGAAGACGGAACACTGCATGAGACATAATGCTACGACGTGTCCCATGAAATCCGTCTCTCTTTCGCCCTGTTGCAGACACTTTCTAGCAGATCTGGGAAGCCTGCCATTCAGATTCGAGGAACTTCCGATGTTTATAAACAAAACTCCTAAATAATGTCGATCATTACTACCGCAATTGTATCATATTCCTTTAGCGCGGATAACCCAAAATATTTCTTCATCTTTTTAGTTTGATCACAGCAAACTATAGACGGTATTTTTATATTCAACATGGAATAAATAGAGAGATAAATGATAAATGAAAACAGCAAAATGCGATGCCAATGGTGAAATAATACGTTGTCAAATACCATATATATATACATGCATGCATCGCTACTCTACGACACTGCTTGTATGCATTCATTATGGTCAGTTACGTTTTATGCATATACTCTCCTAGATTTTGATGCCACGGTATTTTGTATGTCTTGCTTAAACCAAGAAAATGGCCGTAATTTAGTGGTTCCCTTTGCTGTTTTTGTGACTGATGATCAGTACTGATCTGAGAAACTCGTGAAAGCGCGATGAAATTTTCCCACGATTGTTGGATTAATGGTGGCTGCCTGAGTATATATGACTTAGAATTTACTATTGAACTTTTACAATTCATTAAAAATCAAGATATCGGTTCTACAGCAATACTTAACAACAATATAGACATGGGAAAAGCTTGCAAGTACGACTTGATTGTATGATCTTATTAGCTGTTATTAACCGATTGATATGATGTTCTCTTCGAAAGATAACGTTTTACGATTAGGGCAGGTCAGCAAAAATGCTTGTATGTACGTTTGTTAAACACCAGCAAAGTATGGCTACAGCCATACAGGATATATTTATATACAAATTGCTAATTCTTAAAATGACACTAGATACTCATATCATTTATAATGATGAAGAGGTCTTGTCTGTTGCTTTTACTGTGAGTTCATTAGCAATGCTGATTTTCTCAATTCTGATTTTAACACATTATTTCACTCTTAATCTTGATCTCCTTCATTTGCGGGTTTTCGTTTTAAAGAACATGTTTTTTACTGAAATTTTTCCGGATTCTGAACTGTATTACTAGCAATTTCGTATTCATGTTATATTTGACAGTCTTCCTTTTTTGTCTACTTTGTCTATGAGACATTCTACAAATTCTATAGCGACTGAAAAAATGTTGGGATATTGTTTCACAAGCATAACGATCCTTTGAAAAACAAACTCTTTTCGATTTAGAAAGGATGTTACACAACATGACCTTTGAAACACGATGTTGGAAAATTGAAAAATGAACTATCAATAAGCAAATATCAATAATCTCATAAAACAGAAAAAGATATCATGTTGACTTGTTTTTCTGTTTCTAACGAAGCCGGCATTCTTAGGTTTCTCCACCCACATTTTAACAAACTTTGATATCCGGTAGGATCAGGGAGGTGTTCAATCACACCCTTAAATCAAGCGGAACTATTCACCACAAATATGTGAACAACCTTTCATTTAATAAACGATAAAATACTGCATATCAGCGGATACCACAGAGGCTTTTGAGAATGTGATCGTTTTCTTTCAAATATCTCATCGGTGTCCGGAACTAACGAACTATGAAAAATCTTAAGATAATACTTATGGCAATCAATTCAAAGTTCGTTGTTGTGGTAAGGCAATGCATGCATGTCAAAGCTTGTATGTGCTTGTAGAGACGAGTACACGCGCAAACCTGTGGTAAATGAAACAACTAACTATAGGGCACCGGCCTCATTATTTTTAAACTCCTGTCTTTCACCTGAAAAAAAGAATAACAAGCAAAATTATCGGTAGAACCGTGACCATTAACCATTTAACCTGTCTACAAACAATAGTATTAGAGGAGATGACTGCGTTAAATAACCAGTGATGTTATGTCATTGACACCTGCTTCGTCCTAATTTTTCAAATGCAATGTCCTCTTTCTTTATTTCGGACAATGTATCTAATTACCTTGTCATGTGATATAATGAAAGAAACACCGCAAAATTATCATAACACTTTTTGTTCGCGGTTTGCATGTTTGATACGCTTGAATTCTGCCGACCAAAGACTATAATAACTTGATGATATGGCACTAAAAAGCGGCTTGTTCGTGTTGTCAGCTATGTTACATAAATGTCACGATAGAGTCTTGCTCATTAGCTGCAAAATGCTGCCGATTTAGCTTTGCGGTGTAAATTTGATGAAACTTTATTAAGTCAATAGTCTAATATTATTGACATGAAATATGGTACGCTTGTTTTTTATTCATAATGAACTTTAAAAGATGAAAATATAATGATTATAATGGCACTCAGTTGAAAATTGAATGGTCTCGATTTACATTGGTTATGCAACCTTATAAAACCGCACAATGACCGGAAAAAACACGACATGACTTGTCGCATAAACCCTGATATATTTCTCTTTTAAACATTCTGAAGATGCGGTGTATATGTTATATCGAGCTATCTTTAATATCTCGGCACATGTTTTGAAGATTGAGGGTTAGCGGTCAATTTCACTCGCACGAAATCTGACACACACAATGGCGCTCGCACTTGACACAATTTATACGTCAGTATCCGGACGCAGTGATTGGCTGGACGCTAATGACTATTAGTAGAATTGTTGTTACGTTATGAGGAGAGTGTAAACACTCCGCAATGAGCAAGGTACGTGGGCCCACGACGTAACGCAGTGAATATATCTCAGTGATCTCAATGAACGTCATTATAGACAAACCATGGTAAAGCACAGTAGTGTATCTCTGGATTGCAATCCAGCGCTGTCGTCAAATCTTAAACTATATTCTTCTTCTCTTCTCCTACAGGATGAACTTCAATTATTTATCGAGGCATTACTACCACACGTTAAGTCATTCGCATACACCTGGTTTAACCTCCAGGCACGGAAACGCAAATACTACAAACGCCATGAACTTCGTATGAGTTGCGAAGAAGAGAGAAAGTGTAAAGATGAATTGGAAGCGGAGTCTGCCGAAGTTAAAGAAAAATGGGCTTCACGTTTACTCGCTAAACTACGCAAAGACATTCGACCTGAGTGTAGAGAAGACTTTGTTTACGCCGTGACAGGACGAGATTGTTCACGTTGCGTCATTTCAAATCCTGATCAGAAAGGCAAAATGCGACGTATAGACTGTTTACGCCAGGCCGATAAGGTTTGGCGACTGGATTTAGTTATGGTTATATTATTTCGTGGTATTCCTCTGGAAAGTACGGATGGGGAGAGACTTGGTAAAACTAAACTTTGTCAAAATCGTACACTTTGTGTCGTACCAAATCATATCTCAGTCACAATCAGGGAATTGGATTTATTTCTTGCGAACTTTATATATCGACAAGGTAATGTGTCAACCTCAAGCACTTTTGTGTACAGTCTAGGTCGAAGTTACATCACGTTTATGAACGCAATTTGTCTAAAACTTTCAACAATTTATTTAAACTGCCATGTCATGTTAAAACTTCGTATCACTTCGCGAAGTATTAATTTACATACCAAGAGATCATAATAACATTCCCCCGTAACATTAATAATTCAATTAAACATTTCTTCCTTTCATAAATCTCTGTGTTATATAGAGAATAAAAAAGATTGTACAGACAGTCCCGCGAGAACAGGATCAGCCTGTCTAACCGATCAAGTTGAATTCTCAGGTACGTTTAGTATTCAACTTGTTTGTTGTTTATACGAATTATATCCTGACATTAAGATGGTCTTGAATATCAAGCGAAGGTCGTCAAGATTTTGATTAATTTCGGGAAGTTTACACAGCATTATGCCATTAAGCGCACAACGTTTTTCGTTAGCGCGTATTTTATAAACAAACGCACAATTATAGCTACGCAGAGTAACTCAAGACAAAACGTTAATATTTTCGCGTGCACGTGTTTGTCAGCTATCATGTCGCACTATCTTTTGATCTTGTGCTCCCGAAATGACAGCTTTAATAAGTTTTCGTGCCGATTCTGCTATTTTCCGCTGGCTTTGCTGTAGTGATTGTTTGTCCTCATTCGTTATTTGTTAAATATTTTTTGTGATAAAAATAATCATTATTCGCCTGCTGTTTATTTCACGTTTGTAGATGATTACCTCCCTTCCTTTCAAATGGTGCCCCAATTGTTTCACAGGAAACGCTAAGACAAAACCCACCAAACTAAAACACACCTTACATCTTAACATGCCTAATCCATAACACCACGCAGACAATGACATTGTTTTGCTTTTAGCATTTTATATTAAACGAAGTATTTTATGATTTTTTACTGTTTAAACGCGGTCACAATATGATTTAACACAACATCCTGTTATTGACATTTTCATGTGGTTTAACTTAAAAGACTTAACGTGTCAAACGAAAGTGATCATGAACCAAATCACGGTTATTTTAAACTAAGGAAACAACTCACAACAACGTTGCATGTCTCTATTATTATTACATTTCATGGCTGCATTTCGACAACTTAGTCAGTTTGAAGAGCTGGAATGGAGTGCAGGCATCAGGCGTAGTTTGTTCAATATCCCAGCATGATGTCCAAAAACCCCTTTAACGCTTTCGCACGGTATAGTTGCAAAATGAACGATTTGCGGTCAAAGTTTCAGGCCTAAACATTTCTTTTACTCAACAAAGAGAGTTAATACCAAATTTAAAATTCCAGTCATCGAGTGGCACCAACCGTAACGATTAACTTAACAGTTTAGCTCATTAGCATTGCGTGAGCAAACATTGGATAATTTAATGTGACAAACATCAACAAATACTAGAACAAAGCATGAGTAAAAATCATGTCATTTTCTGCACGCGAGGACAAAAATCATGTAACGAAGTTTGAATGCGAAGCCTTTTTTCGAGTGGTAATGACTGTGTAAAATTGAGATTAACCCTATCTTTCAAAGTGGAACGTAAAGTGAAATGCGCGCGGAAAGTGATGCCTGATGGCTACGGCTCTTGTGAATTGTATGACAATACAGTACTGATAATATTGCTGTATCAAACAGCATCGTTTATGTATAGATTCGCTTTTACTAAATCTAATTCTTTAATTCCTGAATTAGAATATCCCTGGAAAAAAAGGGATTAGTTTGAGAATGAGCGGCAACATGCAGTAACTGGCCGTCATGTGCACTTAAATTCATGCAAATGTGATTGTTGTATACAGGTCGATTAAACAATATTTGATAAGGCCTTCTCTCTGTTAGATTTAGTTGTAACTGTCTTTGTTCTAAGGTTCGTCATGAAATAGGAGTACGGTAGCGATAAAGCATACCGCTTTACTTTCAATTAAAATCAAGGGACCGATGTTAAAACGCTAAAACATATGAACTTGACTTGCGTGTTGAATTTTCGTGTCACGTTTTGATGAATTGAACTGCGCAACACAATATTAGATCTATACACTTCCGTTATGATTGTTGTTCCTGTTTCGTTCTCAGCACTCAAAGACAGTTTGTTTCTTCAAGGAGCGTAACTCCGTCAGATTGCTTTCTAAGTTAAATGCTGTAAAATATGTTATCAAATCAATGATAACAGGAACCGTCAAGTGTCTCATTGCCATGTGATAAGTATAATTGTATTTTTAAAATGCAAGTTGAGGTATTTGTATATACAAGTGTTGACGCAAAATGAGCTTATTTGGTCATTTTCTAGTGCTCCCACACCCTCGGGTGTGTGGTTTGATATGAAAATATCACAAATACAATAGACAATAGATTGGGTAGCCCTTTTATTTCCAACGGAACTTCATTTCCAATTTTTGGTAAATTGAGCCGTATATGTAAAAGATAAATCAACAGAAGCAACGGGAAATAAAAGATCTCCACCTTAGAATACATAAACACACAATTGGTTTATACATGTTGCACATTTGAAGACACACAACTTGAAGGTTTCTAGTGAAGTCATGTGGTTTGACACATTTACTGAATCATTATGATGTCACATCTATTGTTCTCTTAAACATCACACTGATCTAATTTCCGTCTGTGTTGATAGAAGTTGCAAATGTTCTGATATATTTAGATATTGTCAGAAAAACCCCAATAACACCACTTTTCTCTCCCCTTCTGAAGTTGCCAATATATAAAATATATAAGTGGTATATATTTTGGTTAATTTTAAACAGTCGTGGTAATACTGATGGTAGTTGAATTTACTGAGCAGCCGTAATTCCAGTCGCTCAAGGATTCTCGAATAGTCCGAGTTTTACACCGCAAGGCGATTGTGAAGCAAAATCAGTAGGTTTGTTGGTGTTGCAAGCTGTATTTTCCTTCACTCTTACATCGTCTACTTATTCTACTTAAATTGTGTAAAACTCTTGTATTTGTTGCTGATTTAATTCTTATTTCTATTTCAAAAATACCCAGTGTCTCGGCGAAACTTGAATTCTTTAAGATAGATTCTCTCGGGAAGCAACCTATGTTTGAATTTTGCTAGTATATATATAAGCAACATGCAATGATGCGGATAAACAGCGATGCAGGAATACTTCTATTACCTAGTTTTGTCAACAAAATCTGGTTTACGTATTTCACAATCGTTTTTACCAGAATTTAATACGTAATATTGTACATGGAATTTTAGTTGTCTCAGACATTAATACCATCCACTATGGTAATGACAAAAAGGTTTCCATATTAAGCAGATGAAGCCATATTTAGGTTTTATTATAAACTGACAGAGATGCGATAATATCGTTTGATTATGAGGATTTATGAAATGGGATTACTTGAAACATCATTTCATTCGTTGTTTACCAGATTTACAGGTATAAATGCGGAGTTGCTGATTAAATCGATCAGATGAAGGGCTGACCTATGTTTATATCAGATACACGCTGATTGTTTTGAAAGAGTAAGGACAGTTAAGGCACCTCAGGAATTACCTATTTTTGTCATGTCAAATCCACTCTATATTTGGCTCAAATTTATATAAATAAATAAAAACCAACAATGATGTCCTATTGGAAAAATGGTAAATAGTTGTGGGCGGAGAGAAATATTTTCTACAATTCTAACGAAAGTCAAACATGCGTTCATGCATTACTATTTAATATTCTTCCTTCATTGGAAGGAATGTCCAGTTACAAAATCAGTTTAACGACATATTTTTCTGTTTTACTTTTTGGGATATTCCCAGTTGAATATGTGACATACGAACAATTGTCTAGTACGTATGACGTCACAACAGGGCATAAAGTCGTACCCGGGGTTTTCAATCGGGTAAATATCTGATGTTTATATATTTTCTAATTGCGTTTAATACAATTATCACACATAAAAGTCCTAAAGTACCTGGGTCTAATCACCTCAAAAATAGGTTAATAGCAATGCTTTGTCTCCTAATTGTGATTTTCTGAATGTCTGTTGTAAACTCATGTGTCATGATCACCTCATTTATCAACATTTTAGCATTTCGTAATGTGAAGTAGTTAGTGTGATGTTATTATACATTGAGCACCGTTAATCGCAGGCGTTATTCTGTCACCAATGAAAAAGTGTCTTATAACTATATCGATATAAATATATTGATGATTTGCAAGGGCCAAGGTGAACCAAGTTGGTCCACGGTACCACATGCCGATCGTCAAAGACGATCTTGTGTCCTGCTGATGTTGTTCCGGACCATTGTCCCGGTCTTGTCTGTACAATTTCCTGATCCTCCCTCCGCGACCACAAGTCAGTGGCCGCCATCTTGAATGAATACTTTACATCCATTGTGTGCTCGTGCGGTGCACATGCATGATGCATGCAGAGTGTCTAATTCACACAGGCTTTTGTGAACATTTGTGACCGCTTTTGACATTGCACACCGCTGTTTTATGTAGTTTTAATGCATGAACTACAATCTTACAAACATGAAAGTCTTAAGAATTATATTACAATGTGGTAGTGAAATGTACCGATATCTAAATACCGATATCTAAATAATTAAATAATGCTACTACTATATATATTTAGCTATGCTATCCGTAAAATTCCATGAAGTTTTGAGAATTTTTTCTTGTATCGTGTAAAGAGTGTAGTATCACATATGCGGTGTTTCACAGTGTAATATTGAATGAAGATATAACGGTTTAGATCTTGGGATGATGATTTATAAAGAGGGACCTAAATTTGGTGTTTGCGTATAATATAGCTTTTGTCTTTTAAATTCATGATTAGCGCGCTCTTCGTGCCTTAAATTGAGTAATAAGAAATAATAATATGACTACTTTGAGAAGCGACACAATTTTCGCTCGCTAACGTCATTCAAGCCTCCTTCACTTTGAATCTACGTCATAGGAAATAACCTTAATTAATCTCCCACACTCCTCGTATGATAACAAGTCCACTGTGAGTTTTGAACATGTTGAAACATATTCATAGTCAAAGAAAGTCGTTTTGTGTATATCAATTTCTATTCTCTAACACTAACAATATAACGTAAAGAAGCTGACTAATTTTAGATTGTCGTTGAATAAGGGTGTCTTTGTCACCATCTTGTTATAAAGAATGCGTCAGTTGTTGTTTTCGCCACAGCGATTCGTTGGGATTTTTTAAATTAAAATGTATGATTGATTTTCGCTCTACCTATATAGCTACACACAAAACTGTACTACTATTTCATCTAACGTTTGTTTGCTATCTCGGGAGGGGAACATAACATAAAATATGATTGTTAGAAATGAACCAATCAGTTTTGTGAATCTTTGCGCTGAAATAGACATAATTAGATATAGAGATATCTATCATTTTACATTCATGTATTCACTAAAAAAAGTTTTGTGAAAGACGTCACAGTAATCTTTTGATGAATTAGAAGCATGCTTTATCTTACTCTCTGACAGATAACGTTCTTGAAATTTCTTTATGTTAATATATATAACTTATCCTTGAGCTATGAAGCACTTCAGTTAGGAGTATGATAACGTATGTTAGACCACGTAGCTAAATAATCTTGACCTTCAAAATATAATTAGTCGATTCTGGAAGTTCAAGTGGTCAGTAATTTTGTGTTGACGAGTGTCGAATTGCATGGCTAAATTTGAGTTTCCAACATGAAGAAAGCCTGTAATTAGGATCCACAGTATATAAGAAACGACCATGGTAACTTCAGTTTCTCTTCAGTCAAATGTGGCATATAACAACTGCGAACAATGTTTCGACCTTAGGACATTTGTCTTACTAACTATCCCAACGAATACACTTCGAAACGTCGAGAAGTTTTTTTTTGTCTAATTTAGGCAGTTGTTACACCATATGCAAATTTGATATACAAAGTGGTTTGAAGCCGACACTACAAGTCTACAGCCACGCTGCTCCCTTGGTTATTTCGAAATTCTCCATCATAATAATAAAGATCGACTTTAAATCTTTTTAACATCCTAAAATTTCTTAGTTGCCTCATCACATCTCTTCAAAATAACATTCGATATAATATTGCACACAAAATTGAATAAGTATGTTCTCAAAAAATAGCTTGTTGACCGTGTTAGAAATTGCAAATCACTCTAAATCTAGATCGTTGTGTTGGCGATGAATTTCTCCGAATTATTTTAAATATTTTCTACTTGCAATAACTACGTATAAAATATCAAAGCAGAAAATTAAATTGAGCTGAGTGATCTGTATTTCTCAAACTGTGTTAAGTAGCTTAAGGTCTGGTCAATTAAGACAGAAATTAAAATTGTTCTGGGTTAAGCACAACCTTATCCTTATTGACGTACATGAAATCACCCGATCCTGCATGAACGTGACCTTTTTACTCACCAGGAGCTGGTTGTATATAACGTAGTTAACTTTTAAGAGTTTTATACAACCAACACCAGATGTTGTCACCTTATCTATTTCTCATCACTTTCCAAAAACCGTGAGAGTGAGTGTTGCCTACCCGAGCAAGCGTGTAACCATCTGCTTTATATTTTTAACAGCGCCAAATTCATTAGAAGGAAACCTTGCAACATCAGGAGTTTTTTCAGTCAGTGAACTCTACAGATGTTCTCAAAGTAAGTTTTGATAAATTGAAGCAAGTGAAAACACATCTTGTGTAAACACAACGAGTTGTGAGGGCCATTGCATGTGACGTTTTGTCACAATATATCAGTCGCACGTGATCAGGACAAAATTGTAGAAGAGAAGTACTCTAGAAGAGAAGTACAATACTAAGACAGTAAGACTAATATCCAAATTTTATGTTTGACCACAGCTCCCATCGTATGTGGCCATTCGGGTACAAAATATTCAAGAACAGATCTCGAAGGTGTAGGGTACTGTCCAAATAGAAACAGCTATGGTCCATCCGTGGTGGAAAACTCGCCATACTTGTTTGATCAGCTCACAAGAAAACGAAGTCGAACAAACAGCTCATCAATGGACGACGACATGGAAGAAGATGACGAAAGCGGTTTTCATGGCAACAACAACCGCTCGCCTGGAAGCCAAGGGTCCGCCGGATGGGAAGTTGATCAAGGTATATATTTACAGTTTTCACCTTTTAGTGAAAACAAAGAGATTAACATAACATATAATTAAAAAAATAGTGCGAAAAAAACCTATTTTATACTTTAATTACAGCAAGTCCTTCTCACTATTCCCAAACACCTTTACTGAAACCAAAGACTGAGCCGCCGTTCGGACTGGGATGTAGTTACGTCACTACGGGCGTAACTGGGCCTCAGAAGATGGACACAGCAGCTATGATCAGGGTAGCTCAAAATGGTCATCCATGGCCTCCGTTGTACGGCCATCATACACACAACGCATTAGCCAGATCTGCACCGGCTGTTTTACAGAAGGGACCTGCCTTCCCCCACAATGCAATGTTGGCTGAGATGTCTCATATGCCATTTCGTGTTCCAACAGGTAATTACTCTTTCGAAGCTACTTTTTTTCTTCAAATTTACAGTTGAAACTAATCGGAGCATAAAATAATCGTTGATGTACTTCTTGTAGCACAACCCTTGGGAAGAAGTTGCTCTGTTCCAGACTCTACAAAGAATGGCTCGACCGGTGCTGGGTTTATCGAGAAACTTGGTGGCGTAAAACAAGATTGTTTATCGCCTCTTGCAGCAAGTAGATCATCTCCTGGTACACCAAGTGGGAATATTGCTACACATCGTCCACCACCAAGTGATCTACTTTGTAACAACACTGGAAACAACTTCAACGAGAGGACACAGGTACATACACACAACTAGAACAAGAAATTAATTTGATTCCACGATAGTTCAACAATCACTTTTTATGAGCATTGATAATCAAAAGAATCGGCAATACATGATCTATTAAGGTGATTGCGTTAACCATTTAGATAGTGTTCTTTTCTACGCAATCATTTTGCCGCAGTCGGCAAAAGTCTGTGTGAAGAGATCTTTTTTCTTCCTATGACTCAGTTTGAAATAACTTTGATGGTAAGTCAATATATTAATCCCGATATATCTTCCAGGGACAGTACATCAATGTAACGACAGCAAACAGTTTATCCAGCGGTGTTAATCCAGCAGTAATAAGCTCATTGGGTGACAGCAATGACGTTCTTTCAACACAGTGCTCCAACCTCCGTTCAGCACAACTCCAACAGCAGTGGCCCCAGGGTATCCATAATGTTCCTATTACCACCATGGCTGGGACATCTGATGCCACAGGGAATGAATACCAGTTTTTCGTTAATCAGGCAGGTAAGATACAGGTTTTGAATACAAACATTCTATTGTATTAGTTATGATATAGTAAACCCTACAGGCTCGGAAGCCACATATGACCCAGGAAACAGGGGTCCCTAGCTATGTGATCCCACTTACCCCCCAACCGAGGCATGAAATAATTTTCAAATATTGAAAAAGTTTTTATGGAACAAGGAACCACACATAAATGGCTCATTTAAAGTCAAAGTCTCGTTACGTTTGGTTCATTTCGGGTAAGCGGGATCTCTAGCATCGAGGGTCTTGACTTGAGAGTCCCAAGTCGATTTGTATATTTCAACAAAACGCAACATGCTCGATTGCAATACTTTCTTACTACAGAAAGGTTGTTTGGTATAATTCCAAATGATGCAACGGATGTTGCCGCTGATTCAACAAGAACGGCGGCGTAACTGGTCGGATATCTGGTATGAATGGTCCGCGCTGAATCTCTGTCACAGATGTATTCTAGACCATTTCTAGACCTATTCAACCTACATACATCGCAAAGACAATGGCGCAGTTAGGAGAAATCCTTGACATCTCTAGCTAGAAAAGTAGAAGAAATATTTTATATGTAAAGTTCTACTACTAGAAAATAAGGCTATTCAAAATAAGTGAATAGTATAATGTTCGTCAGTAGAAAGGTTATAAGATACAAGAGTGAACAGGTTTTTCATGTATGTTAATGTTTTTCTAAGCACTACCGATGTCAAATATCACCAGAAATTGTGCTTGACATTCGAAGCAAGAAACACTTTTTAATCGTGAAGTTTGCTGCTTCTCCCTGTTCTTCCACATTGAATGGCGTAAGCAGCCACTAAATGTGTCAATTGCAAAACTAATGATAAACTGCATAAATTTTATGACACTGGATGCAAACAATAAGCGAATTACTGCAACAACTACATGAAGTTTCGTAGTTCTTCTTGTCCTTTCAACCATGTGTATTTAAGCAGAGTCAAAATATGAACTAATATAGAGTAAAAAATAATATGAAATATTTAGAAAATAGTAATAAAGCCGCATTCGTCTTATTTTAAACCTGCCAAGCAGGAAAATATATTGAGAAAACATGCTGTCTATAGATGTAGTACTTTCAAAGTAGTTGTGTTGAGCAACGTTAGATCATGGTAGGAAATATCTCGGTGCACCTTCATCCATCTTTTATGTTGTTGGAGCATAATCAATAATCGTTTCATGACATTTCTAACGGTAAATTATAAATAATACGGAAATAATATAATATAGGATCCATTTACAATACGTGCTCTTGCAATATGAAAAAGTCCTTTTGATTTAACCGATAACTGCAGAATAAGACTTTTTTGTCTCTTTTATGACACCTCTAAAACGGCAAACAAAATTTTAAGCTAAATTAGCATTCTATATTGTTTGCTTTCAAGTAATTCTATTGTGGTTTGCCAACTAAAATGATGGAAAGCTACGTGTACTAGTTATGTCACTTTAAACAGGGTCCAACAATGACCAATTTATATTTTTGTGTTTGGGACTGCACAAATAACAGTGCTAATGCACAAAAAATTATCAGTATTAGACGCCATATTTGGCGTACCGTTTGATTATCCGTCTTCAAATAAGGGACTAGACTTTGTTGAATCTAGCTCTGCTGGATTGTTAGAGAAAGGCTTGCATGCAGGATGCAGGTGCATTGAGATTCTCTCACTATTAAACTCGCAAATATTTTGGTATTTTTAGCAGATACTCGCAGTTAGGTTGATATCTCCTATATATCAATCTATGCCTTCAAAACATTAATGTATGTCTTAACCCCTTGTACCCAGGATTGCAACCAGGATTGCATCAACATGATTGAAAAACATGTTGAATTGATGCTTTGATATATTACATTTTTCTTGCTGCGATTTATTTGCTAAATACGAATTAATATAATATCCATGTTCTATTTAACATTAACTGGTATTTTATGTAAATTTCTTCGTGAACTTGCAATGTACGTGGTATACATCAGTTATACTAGTCCAGGGTGCGATAAAACAGTCAGAGTGTCATAATTATGCTGTCGAGCGGCATATCTGCACTTAAACAAAGACGTTTTACTGAATATATCGTTCAGAAAATTACTGTACTCTTGCCCATGTTTGTACATGTTTGTTCTTTATAAATAAAAATAAACGAAAAATGAATACTTTGTCCCATCTCATCTTTAATCATTCCTTGACAACAACCAGTATAGCTATTTTCTCAAGGTAAAGTCTGTAAGACAAACATCCAACAGCTTAACATCCCCTGCCACTGAATCAGCTGCAAGAAAGACGATTACCGCTGTCGGAATCGAACAAGAGCAGAGTGGCAGCCTTAAGGCTCGTTTACACTTGCGATTTTTGCTGCGATTTTCTTCTTTTGATAGATGTGAACGAAAGACGAAAAGTGGACATAAAATCGCACATAAACGAGCCTTTAGGGCGAACTGTGATATTATATCTCCTGCATCCTAATCTTAAAACTTTTGTTCCAGCAATGGACATGATATTCTGATAACGTGCAATTCCAGAAACCGCAGATAACCTGATCTTGCACTAGCTTTTGCTATTCCCTCTATTTTTATCAATATTATTGTAAAAGCTACCAATTACCAACCAATTGCCATGATGTATATGTGTGTGGGAAGATACTTGGAACCTGATATGTTTTTGAAGGGCATTTCAGGGACTAAAATTAAAGCGTGATCATTTCGTGGAATTTTATTTACACTGTCACATTCGTCCCTATGAACCAGTGGGCCATTCGGTTTGGGCTGATTCCTTCGCCTCTTTTTCGATCTTAATTGACGTCATAAGTGACGTCACGAAAGAATGAAACACCTGCAAAGAAACCCAGGGAGAAGGTTGCAAAATTGGACGCAATCTGTGGCCTTTCACGTTGGTCATATTCGGCAAATTTTCTCCCGGTAAAGAGGGCTCAGTTTTCCAGCGGTCTTCGCATAAAAAATTAAGAGCTTTTCGTTTTACGCTCTGCTCTCAATTTTGTGTAAGTTGTCCGCTGACAACATGAGCCCGCACGAGTGGGAGAAACTTAGCTAAGTTGGACCAGCGTGTTTTCTGCCTGAATACTGCGAGAATGTAATGTTTGTCTTCGTAATTCTTGAAAGAAGCTTTGGTCCATTTGAGGATATTTGCCGGGAAAAATTCGTGCAATGGCTAGAGTTTTTTTATTCGTGCAATGGCTAGAGTTTCCACACTAGGAAGGGATGTTGAACAAATGCGATAGTTGTGTTTCTACAGCATCAGCCGGACAAAACAAAACAAAATGAACAAAAAATGTCTAAAAGTTGAAACTGATAAAAACGAGAAACCACTGATGTTAATCTCGTTTTCTGAGCCTGCGATGAAGAGCTTGATTACGATCAATGATTATCAATAATTATGAATTATGAAGAATTATGATAATAATGCTGAAGATCGAGACAACATGAATCATTGATCATTACCATATTATTACACATTTAAAGTAAAATAGTTTATATGTGTTTGAAATCATGCATCAAGATGTTAACACAAACTCTAGAGGGTCTTTATTAAACAAAATGGAAGTGGAATCGGATTCAGATGTTCCTGAATTCTCTTTACCACCAAAAAGCATTGTAAAACGGCCGAAGAAAACGATTAGGAGAAGGTATTTTATTATACGAATTCGGCTTTTACAGCTGTTTAAATTTGACTTATATTGTGACAATAATGTGCTCTTTATTTACGTTTTTAGAACTCGGTCAAGATGGAGAAAGTGTTGTAAAACGTATTGTCGTTACTGTGGTGTTGTTCTACTGGCACTCGTTCTATGTGCTTGTATCATGGCTATTGCGTTGCTGTCTTGGTCTTCTTTCAGATTGTCTAGAGAGGTGGAAAATTTAACTCGTCGCCTTACTATAGAAATAAATCTTGGTATGTAAGAATAAATATTGTGTGTGAAAGTATACAGTATTCGTTCGTAATTTGTATTAACTCTTTTATACATAATAATGTAGTATGTTTATGTATTTCGGATTCCTGTAAGTACACTTATTCTTTATTTGGGATAAGGAAAAATTGTACTGCATATTTTGAATTGCAGCTGTTGTGTTTGCCCACTGTTGTAAATAATTAATATTACATCAGTCATTTAAGAATAAAAGCCACACTATAGAGACAAGCACATGAAGATACTTTGGGAATGTTCACGGATTTACACAATCTCCATTGTAGAAATTGTGGTAGATAATATGGATGCACATTCCAATAGACCTTTCCCCCTTTTAGCTTTCAAGCGCGCAATGTGTGATGGTAGTTGATTTTCAAGGTCAATTTAAGTTGTGATTCCACCATGTTCAGGAACGATTTACTTTCATCTTTGGCATATTCACTGCTTAATTATTAAGCTAAACAGCTTTTGCTAAGTATTTTAATCACAAGCTCTACAGTCTACCTAATACCCATCACCTAATTTGTCATATTTTCAGTTAAAACAGAGCAGATGACCAATGTTCAGAAATGTGAATCAATTGAAAAAAGAATGCAAGAAAACATGAAAGTGTTGGAAAATGGTCAGAAGGATATTAAGGAATTCAAAAAAAAGTTACAAATGTCTTATGCTAAGGTAAAATGTGTGTGGATCTGCACCTGGCCAAGACAACCCTTTAAGAATGTTATCATTTGTATATCATTTGAATGTTATCATATAGATCACCAGTCTGAATGGATCATTGTTGAGAATATCCCACATGTTACATGGCCCTAATGGTAAGGTGACGCTAGGTCACACTGTAAATGCTTTGAAGAAAGGAATGGCAGATACTGGTGCTGAAATAACAAAATTAAGCGATGAAATTAAACAGCTGAATAAAAAAGCCTCATCACAAAATAGAGCCCTAAAGAGAATAGTTCTTGGGATGTTTAATATTTCAGTGAGTTTGAATCTTCTTATATTTAACTATCACACCATTGTGTCAAAATTGTGTAACTGTTCATATACGGCCGAAATATGAAATATCTCTTGTCAACCATTGAAAGATGTGAAATGCTATCAATAGGCTGCACAACTGAACTGTAATATATAGATGATGTTTCATACAGTTTTCTTAGGCATAAATATGTGAATTTCACACCATTGTGTCAAAATTGTGTAACTGTTCATGTACGGCCGAAATATGAAATATCTCTTGTCAACCATTGAAAGATATGAAATGCTATCAATAGGCTGCACAACTGAACTGTAATATATAGATGATGTTTCATACAGTTTTCTTAGGCATAAATATGTGAATTTAGATTTTTATTTATTATCAACTTCATCACTACTACCCTAAATTATAGTCAATATTGGGATGAGTTTATAGTATAGCTATTAACTGTAGGGGAGCAATAAAGGTCGTGCGTTTAATTTTTTTTTATTAACTCTGTTTTTGTCAGTCTGAGATTGCAAATATAACAGGAAAGTCATCAAAGTCATTCCCGGATAGTCAAGATTACCTTCAGCAAGAATTCAACGAACAAAATAACTTTGTTGAAGAAAAATGTAACCACTCATTGGTCAGTCTTTTTGTCAACATAAATTTTGAAATAATAGTAAACATACTAATGTGAACAAATTTATTACAGAAGAATTCAGAAGTCTATGATGTTATTGATACACTGAACAAATCATTGTCTGAACAGGTGGAACATCTGTTAAAGGTATGATGACGACTTATGTTACCAAATAAGGTCATAAATACCCCGTAGAATCGCAAAAAATCTGTATTACACACTTTTTTAACCGGTTTTCCGTTTTAAAAAGAGGAAATTCCCACTTTCTTATGGTAAAAATGAGACGTTTAACTGATTGAATGTGTTTTGACGCGTAATCCGGCGGAGCAATTTACGCGTTCCCAGGCTGGGCAACACGTCAACCCATTTAATAAGGTCTGGGTCTCTGGGTCTAATATGAGAGAGAAGGTCAACCCAAGGTAAATCATCAGAGAATGATCCAGATGAAATATATACGTATGATACGTATCACCATTTATACAAGAAGTTTATGAACAAGAAGGTCTAAAGAATAGCAACCAAACATTTTTTACTATATCCAGGACATTTTTTACTATATACTTAGTTTTGCTTCAAATACTTAGATAAAACCAGGGTTGACCAACACTCATAATGAAGATGTTGTTGATATTTCTGCTGATATATCCCGAGTTCAACGAGATATGTCCGTAATTAACCGATTAATTACAAAATTGGTAAGTAGCGTAAGTCGGTAAGTGCAACAGTTATAGTGACACAATCCAATTACAATTCTTTACTTAGCCGGGCCTACATGACATGAATTTTTTTTCTTACCTCGTAGAACATGCAAGTTCGAAACCTTACTCAATCTAACACGAATTCTTATGAAATCAATAATCAAATACAACTGCTTTGGGGAGAACTTGAGTTACAAAATCAATCTATTATTCAAATTCAAAATCTTGTAGAACAAAATACGGAGTTTAAACCAGGTAATAGCGAGAAGATGATTTGGATAAGATAATTTCGGCTTGTCAAGCCGTTGTGTTAGTTAAACTGTTTTCATTCTTTTTCCTTCGTTCAGGAGTTTCATCGCGACGTCGCGTTGAATTGAAACAGGAATCTTTGCCCGAGAATGATGGTGAGATATTTCCTAAAGATAGACAATCAGATGCCAATGAACAGAAAAGGGACACTCTTAGAACGAGATTTAAAAAATTAAATTCAAATTCAGAAAAGAAATATTCACACAAACTGAGGGACTTAATTGATGACAATGTCCAGTTAATTTAATTTAATTTAATTTAATTTAATTTAATGATTTCCACGCCCTAGTTTGGTGCTGGCAAAGTGGACCGCACAAATAACGACGTTGCACAAAAATAAGGCCACACAAATTTGAACTTTTTAGGAATCGTTTTCTGCCATTCTTTTTGTGAACTGACCTGTCTAGTCTCTACTGATAAAATGCATGTTAGTTAACTATTAAAATCAACCATCAATCAATCCATCCACTATTTTGATCAGTGAACTTAACTAAAACTGTTGGTCGCAGTCCGGTCTGTATATTCTCTAGATCCTGTGGTCCTATTGATGTAAATGGAAATTAATTGAATAGCTATATTAGCTATAGATTTAATAAATAGCAGTATTAAAAACTAAAAGATTTAAAATATATTTCACTTTTTTTGCATATTATTACATTAGTCATGAGACTTACTAGAAGTGACATACAATTCGCGGATTATCTAAATAGCTCATCCTCCATATATAAAATGCTGTGTGAAAATGTCCCTTATGTATTTAAGAGTCATTTTTACGTTATTTTTACAATTTATTAACTTAAAACTTGTATAGAACATCTGAACACCAGGGGCAAGTTCACGGTGGTATAAAAGGCTAGTTGAATATACGATTGTGAACTTAGTTTTAGAAATTTTCATGAACTCGAGCGGTTACTCGCAAAGACTGATCTGAAAGCTAATATCCGAGGAAAACCGAATTTCAAAATTCTCTCCCTCTCGCCGACCTAGATCCGCACCTTGGCGTATATTAGGGGGGGGAGGGAAATCCCCGCACTGCTATTAGACAATTATGCCACGGGCCTCTGGCCACGGGCCCTGCGTCTGGTCCGTGTGCGTGCTGTTGTGCAAACGACGGCACTTATCCGCCTGATTGCAGGCTAATGTTTTTGCCCCGAGTACTAATTTTTGCATTTGAAAAAATATATGCGAACGAAGAATGTTCTAGTGATGCATACTTGTACAGTCTGATATGGTACACACAATACCGATAACGTCTTTTATTAGTGTCCTTTGACATCAACATCATTGGTTGTTTTATTGAAGTAAAATGGCGAAGGAATATGAAAGTGACCAAGAGCAGTCACTTTTCTATGCCAGTGGATTTACAAATCACTATGGCGCAGTGAACAGTGTCGATCTTGATGGACAAAGCACCGAGGCGCTATCGGAAAAAATGAGAGCGCGTTTGAAGTGGCACTATATGAATGCTTATGAAAAATATAGAGCTGGCGGACGCAAACCATGGAAGCTACTTATTCAAATAATAAAGATCATTCTTGTCACGGTGCAGGTTAGTATTTGAAATAATATGTTTGCTATTGTCATATCATTGTCGACATTGTCATAAGACTCGTCATGTGATTACGGCAAATATTTGATCTATTTGATATACTGAAGGTGATATACCATTGTTATTACTCGTATTATTGTTATTTGCTTTGTTCTTCTTTGTACTTGCTAGTATAGCATCAATGCTCTCAAAAAAAATAACCAGAATGGGCACTAACAAATTATTTTCCCCTTGTAACTTGTAATTAATGGTCATTATTCATATCTGGTATTTAATGTTCAATATGCTGTGTGTGAATTAAAGTCATTTAATTCTATCATATTAGGTGGATGGCTGACCAGTCTTTTTATATATTGTATTTTATGAACATATGTGAATTCATTTGAATTGAGTTACCGTATACCAATTGAGTTACTGTATATCATGGTTTGTGTAAAACATGCATAATTATGCATTGAAGGAAGTTGGCAATAAAAATTAAGTTTTTCTTATTTAGAAAAAACTCTGAAACTAAATATCAAGTTTCTTCCTCAATTTTCACATTTTGCTTAGTACCTGACTGGAGTGACTTCAAGAGTTGTGATTGATGATAATTACATTTTATAGATTTGTTGGTTTGCAGAATTGAGATTTTCAGTTGTAATGTATTTGGATGAGGCACATCATGTATTTCATGGATTGTTATTCCGGAACAATGGGAATGCATTTTACACGAGGCAGAGCTTATATCACCAGATAAATTACACAACTTTTCAGGCAAGTGTGGTAACAGTTATTGAACTAAGTACTGCATGATAGCAAAAAAACATCAAAAGAAAACCTGTATTTATAAATCATGAATAATAAACATGAACAAGTTTGAGCTTTAAACATTTCATATCACAGATTAGTGAAGGTTATTTTTTCATATTTTAGTATGAGCATATAGAAGAACTGGCATTGGGACCTTACTCCTTGCCATGTGAAAATCCTGGTGACTGTCCTGTTGTATTATGTACTCACTCATATAACAATTCAACCATTAAACCACGTACATTGTATTATGAGTTTGGAAATGATGAACCAGAAGTCAGTATCCTTTTAATTGGGGTTTAACACATTTACATTGGCCTTTGCAAGGTCTGCAATAGTTAAGATTTGTGCGCTATTTGTAGTTTTCATGTATATAGCAAATCCAACTATTTCATGTATTTAGCATGTAATTAATGTAATTACATGCTAGAGTCATCAGATTTTTTTAAAAGTTTCTGTAGTTGCTTTTATAATTACAAACTAGGTAGGCAAATTGACCTTTCTGAAAATTAAATCATTTAGCGTAATATAGTACCTCCCACTCATGAACTTGAAGCTGTTCATTGCATTCCATTCTGCCTTTTGGGAGCTTGCACATTATGGAAAAACGTTTATCCAACTAAGGCTGTATTGTGTGTATTTAAGATCTATTACAGCAAATTATTTATCTGGTAAAAATTTGTTTGGTGCCATTAGAGAACTATTCACCTTAAATCATTTTAGAATGCATGAACATTACAACAATCAAAAACAAGAATATTTCTGAGTTTGTTAGACTGAACAATATTCCCCAGGAGTTTTACTGGTAGGTTTAATTGTGATGTCTAGACATGTAGGTCAGTCCATTGTTGCAATTGCTAGACAGTGACTATAAGCAATGAATAACGTCACCCAAGTATGCAACAATTTTTTTTTATCTTTTTCAGCATTGATGCTTTCTCGTTAAGACTAACTTTGCAATCAATCAAGATTGGTCAGCTAAAGTTTGGAAATAACCCTGAGTGTGTTAGGTTCAAAATTAAGGTATACAAAATGTTTTGGAAAGACATGAAAAGACATATTTTGAAAAGGCAGTAAGCTAGTAACCACTTCAAGCAAAAACAAAACAAAATTCTGGATAAGCATTCATGAAGAGATCTGGATGCATGATGATTTTGTTTTGTCTCTTTATTAGATTAACTTTCATAATGGACACAACACAGGAAAATTTAAATCTGAAATGGAAATAACACAAGAGTATATTGACTGCAAAGTTCCTGGTGGTGTAAAAGGTAACTCTTGCACAGTCTTCATTGTGATATTTATAACTGTATGCTTGATTTTGTTTTCATGTTTCAAAATGGCATTCAGAGATTATCCGTGATGGTAATTTAAAGAGCTTGATTTCCAGTGTTTTGCCTTAAATCTTTCCATTGATTATTTGAGAAAGAACTTTCTCATTAATCAGCAATAACAAGATTTCTATGACGCACTCATTAAGTGTTAGTGTGAGTGAGCTTTTTGAATACAGGCGTAGTATAATTTGCAATCCATGTCCTAGCTAGCTTCTTCAGGTTTGGGTAGGTTTAGGATATTAAATTTTTATATGTTCATTGCCGATCCCAACTCATCATTTATCCAGCAGTGTGTGCAACACGTATAATCAATACCTATGTATATGACTATGTATGTATCTATATGTATCTATATATATCTATATGTATCTATGTGTATCTATATGTATCCATGCGACTTTTACCAGATGAACTGCGTTCCAGTGAAGTGATATACGACATTTTTGTCATTGTGGTCTGTTTCTGGTCCCTGTTGCTCACAATACGGTCTCTTTACAGGAATTTCAAACTAGCGAAGGTATGAAAACGTTTCCGGGAAACTGCCAAGGGAGGTTATCAAAAGCCAGTTTATCAAATTTGTCGGAATTTTTTCCTTTATCATTGTTTGACATAAATGAAAATCTGATAAACATAATACAATAGTTCCAATGAACTCACCGATTTGAGGGTCTCAGCCATAATTCACGCGTAACAACCCCAGGTCCTTGTTTCATTCATTACTTCCCGTGTATTGCATGTATTCAAGAAAATGTAGCATAAAAATGAATTTTTATTCTCTTCTTTTTTCGCTAAGTTGACGTTCAAGTTTTTCAAACGTCATAAAAAAGAAAAATTATCAATCATATCCGATGGGTTGGAGCTTGTGAATGCTTGGTATATTATTATTGTACTCACGGACATATTAACCATTGTTGGTTCCGTCATCAAGATTTATATCGATATGAAAAACCTAAAGGTATGCATGTTGTTCATCCTTGCACTAAACCACGAGAGTGCATCTACTATACGGCTGAATATTAGAGAAACCATGCAGTGATGTGTTGTGAAATAGTATTACAAATTGATATATCTTTTAGGAAACATATTTCTACGATGAATGCAGTCTCTGCCTTGGTATTTCTGTTTTGTTCATTTGGATTGGTATTTTGCGTTACGTGGGATTCCTAAAGAAATATAATGTAATCTAATTTCCATTTAAATTCCTTCTAATCTGATTTAAAATATTCTTAATTATAAAATAGTCGATTGCAACAACTTTGCTGTTCCAATATGCTGCAGAAACGCACGACGAAAGTTGCAAGCTGCTAAGTAAGGTCAAATGTATATATTTCAATAGTTTAATCTGACTTCTAGGTTTTGCTGATCACAATTGAAGCAGCTATGCCAAGTGTTCTAAGATTCCTAACTTGCGCGGCAGTTCTTTATTTTGGTTTCCTGTTTTGTGGCTGGATTGTCATTGGACCATATCATCCTAAGGTGATGAAAATTTCTCTTTCCTTCAATAATATTCCTTGCTAAAATACTGGGTGTTTTATTTCAGGAAATTTCAAATCTCACCTGGGTGTTATAGCATAGTTATTAGACTAGTTTCTTAGAACGACATCTGCGCGCGCGTATCAAACATGCATTCAAAATATTTCGACTCAGCGAACGCCGTGCAAAAAACATGCGCGTAACTGCATGTCAATTATTCATTTTGTTTCAGTTCTCAACACCCCTCGAGGTGTCGGAGTGTTTGTACTCTCTCATCAATGGCGATGACATGTATACAACATTCCACGAAATGTCGAAGGATAATTCTCAACTGTGGATTTTCAGCAAGATTTATCTTTACGTGTTTATTTCACTTTTCATCTATATTGTTCTCAGTCTGTTTATTGGTATCATCAGTGACACGTATGAAAGATTGCGGGTATGTTTCAATTTTACTTCATTTGTTTTTTCAATAGTCCGTTATCTCCCAACTTACACTCCTCTCCATTAAGTATACTAGAAACAGGAGAGAACATGAGCTATATTCCCGAGGCAAAGACAATGCTATTTGCAATTTCTGAATTGTTCTGCCTTAGAGAAAGGGATCTTTTTCAACTTATTTAACACTTTGCGATCAGGTGTAATATTTTTGGTGTAATTTTTGAATTTGGTGTGTCAAAGTGGAATGTTTTGCTTGTGTCAATCCAAAAAACATGCTGTGTTGGAGTAGACTCCACTTTTTAGTGGAGTAGGCCTTCAGGGCGCTTTTTTCTAACATTTCCAATGTTTTTCTACTAAATACAAGTTACTTCTGGTATCTCAACTTTCTCAACTACATAACGTACAAATATAAGTCCCGAAAATTCACCTTTACTGCAAGCTAATTTATATTTTGAAGTACTTTGACAAAAATTATTTTGTTTGTTTTGCTTTTGTTTTAGGATGGCCAAGACATCGTATGTTCAAACGTGCTGAAATTTATTCATGGACCAGAATGCCCTTGTTTCGACCGTTCTGAAATGACTGATTCATATGATGGATCACGTTCTGGACATGATAGTGACACACCACAATTACCTCACGATCTTTAGATCTGGTTTAAAACATTTCATTTCATTGTGGAAGTGCAAGTAACCTTATCACAGATTTTGTCGGCATTGACCTCATTATATTCCACTGTATTTGGCGCATAATATAACTAGTTGGACTCAAATTTAATAATTTATTTGTAAACCACAAATTGTCAGAAGAGATATGTTACAAAAGTTATGTATAAAGCTTCTAACAGAAATATATGGTAAAAATATTTAATGAATAAAGATAATATTTTTTTAGTTATAGAAGTGTGGAATTTTTTTGTACATGAACATTTTGCCAATATATTGATATTATGCATCAAATATATGCATATATACAGTCAAATTACTTGTTTGAAGTTATTCTCTTACGGATTAATTGTTTAAAAAGAAATAAAATGATTCAGGTCGGTTGTTTAAAAAAGATACATAACAACAAGACCACCTCCTCCTCTTTCTTTTTTATTCAATAATAAAGGGCACGAATGCGAATGTTTGTTAAACCATTAATACCGCCTATCTACCTCTCTTCACCTATCCATCTTTCTCCGCCTGTCTACCTCCCTCCGCTTATCCACCTCTCTTCACCTATCCATCTTTCTCCGCCTGTCTACCTCCCTCCGCCTATCTACCTCTCTTCACCTATCCATCTTTCTCCGCCTGTCTACCTCCCTCCGCCTATCTACCTCTCTTCACCTATCCATCTTTCTCCGCCTGTCTACCTCCCTTCGCCTATTCACCTCTCTTCACCTATCTATCTTTCTCCGCCTGTCTACCTCCCTCCGCCTATCTACCTCTCTTCACCTATCCATCTTTCTCCGCCTGTCTACCTCCCTTCGCCTATCCACCTCTCTTCACCTATCTATCTTTCTCCGCCTGTCTACCTCCCTCCGCCTATCTACCTCTCTTCACCTATCCATCTTTCTCCGCCTGTCTACCTCCCTCCTATCTACCTCTCTTCACCTATCCATCTTTCTCCGCCTGTCTACCTCCCTCCGCCTATCTACCTCTCTTCACCTATCCATCTTTCTCCGCCAGGGCCACCGAGAGAAACTGTGGGGCTCAGGGAAAAATTTTTTTCCGGTGCCCTATGACGTCATGGTTTTAAATATCTGCAAAGCATAATGTACCTTAAAGCGTTGTGCAAAAGTTTTACAAACAAACTTTTTTCAAACAATCTCAACCAGAAAATGGCGTATTCGACCATGGTCGAGTGTACTGGAAAATGGCGTATTCGACCATGGTCGAGTCCGCCGAAAAATGGCGTATTCGACCATGGTCGAGTGTACTGGAAAACGGCGTATTTGACCATGGTCGAGCTCGCCGGAAAATGGCGAAATCGACCATTGTCGAGTTCGCTGGAAAATGGCGTATTCGACCATGGTCGAGTTCGTCGGAAAATGACGTATTCGACCATGGTCGAGTCCGCCGGAAAATGGCGTATTCGACCATGGTCGAGCCCGGCGGAAAATGGCGAATTCGACCATGGTCTAGCCTGTGCCCCAGTCCATACAAAATGGCATATTCGACTATGGTCGAGCCTATCTCCCTCGCATGGGTTACGGGATAGCCTTTGGGAAACGTTTAAAAATTTTAAAACAAAAAAATAATTTTTCTGTTTAGTTCACGTCGCTCTCTGAAACGTCGGAGTGTTTGTACTCTCTCATCAATGGCGATGACATGTATCCAACATTCCACGAAATGTCGAAGGATAATTATCAGCTGTGGATTTTCAGCAAAATTTATCTTTACGTGTTTATTTCACTTTTCATCTATATTGTTCTCAGTCTGTTTATTGGTATCATCAGTGACACGTATGAAAGATTAAAGGTACGTGGTAAAAAATTACCTACCCGGTCGGTAAAATCTCTTCCTCCCAGTGGAAACCTTAAAAGAAAATAAAATAATAGAAATTGCACTTTTTCGAATAAGGCAATATTTAGCGAATTAAAACATTTTTAATTCCCATGTGTCTAGAAAAGCACAGAATAAGAAGTATGCCATTTGTCGCCAAAAATGAAAAGATTTACCTGTATTAGCTAGTTTGATCGTGTGTGTCAAGGTAATTTAACCTTTTGGTGTTTCATCTGATGTTTTAGAATGGTCAACACATAGTATGCTCTAATGTCAGGAGGTTTATTCATGGACCAGAATGTCCTTGCTTCAACCGTTCTGAAAGCACCGCTGACTCACGTGGTCATCATAGTCATGCGCGCGCCAGACAGGATGATGATGAAACATGAACACGTGAAGTTGTATCAAAAGTCAAAACAAGATTTAAAAAAATTGAGTGTGAATATCAGGGATTTTAGAAAACACAATGGAAATTAAAAAAAAAAACTCAAGATACCGGGTATTTGGGTGGCAACTGGCAATAATTTTCGTTCAGACGATTTCTATTATCCACATCAGGACGTTGTGACCCTTTCCTCAAAAATGAGCTTCAATGCGACAACCTCAGTAGCGTTCTATGCTTCGTTGCTTTGAAAATGGCTGTTTCTACAGGCAAGGCACGATCTATAACGTCACTTGCAAGAGTTCAATGAGGTGATAATTATGAACTGATTATCAATTGTCATACAAGGTGCACTTTATAACCGGGGCTTGACTTACGTTAGTTACCTACAACGATTAACACATGTAATTACTTTGCGAGTTACTTATACTAATGTAATTAAGTTATAATTTATTACAGCAAAAGGGAAGATAGATAAGTCGATTATAATTATGATGCTAAATATTTATTTTATATATAAATTGTATATTTTGAATAATTAAAGTACAATGTGTGGATTAATTTTTAGTGCAATATCTGTTTGAAGTGCTGAAATATTCCGGTTTGCGACTTTTGACGATTTCTGGCTGTGCATTTTACTAGAAAGGGATTTTTTTCGAAAATACACTGTTCCTTTGAAATTCGCATTTACTAATGCAGTTATTTTGTAGCGTTATTTTCATTTTCTTAATAAAGATGACTACATCTTTGTGACACAAATGCGTTAACTAACTTTTACAGGCGAAATTTAAAGTAGCACAATTAGCGTTTCACAATTTTATGTTGCACAATTTCTCTATTCACAATTTTAATGCATCACAATTTGATGTTGTTTTATTTAGCTCTTTACAGGCGAAATTAAAAGTAGCACAATTTAGCGCTTCACAATTTAAAGTAGCACAATTTAGCGTTTCACAATTTAAAGTAGCACAATTTAGCGTTTCACAATTTAAAGCAGCACAATTTAGCGTTTCACAATTTAAAGCAGCACAATTTAGCGTTTCACAATTTAAAGCAGCACAATTTAGTGTTTCACAATTTAAAGCAGCACAATTTAGTGTTTCACAATTTAAAGTAGCACAATTTAGCGTTTCACAATTTAAAGTAGCACAATTTAGCGTTTCACAATTTAAAGCAGCACAATTTAGCGTTTCACAATTTAAAGCAGCACAATTTAGCGTTTCACAATTTAAAGCAGCACAACTTAGCGTTTCACAATTTAAAGCAGCACAATTTAGCGTTTTACAATTTAAAGCAGCACAATTTAGCGTTTCACAATTTAAAGCAGCACAATTTAGCGTTTCACAATTTAAAGCAGCACAATTTAGCGTTTCACAATTTAAAGTAGCACAATTTAGCGTTTCACAATTTAAAGTAGCACAATTTAGCGTTTCACAATTTAAAGTAGCACAATTTAGCGTTTCACAATTTAAAGCAGCACAATTTAGCGTTTCACAATTTTAATGCATCACAATTTGATGTTGCATAATTTAGCTCTTCACAGTTTATTGTTTTCAAATTTACGACTTTCACCATTTAGGGTATCACAATTGCAGAATATAGTACAACGTGACGACAATGTATCACAAGTCAATATTTCACAATCGAATTTATACAATCGATTCTTCGATAATGGCGGGGACCACGCCATAAGTGAGAAGCGCTCCTTGAAATATATGTTATATAGCTCAGTGGACAGACTCGAACCCGTGGCGGGAAATATTCGCGGAATAAAATCAAGCAACATCTTCAACATGGAGGATGAGACAAAAGGAAGCGAACAACAAGCGAATATTTCACAAGAAGGAAATGAAGAGAGAGTTAATATTTTTAAATCTACCAAATTTCCACAAACTAGAGTTCGTAATATGATGAAAATGGATGGTGATCTACATTTAGCTAGTCAAGAATCGGTGTTTCTCGTATGCAAAGCTGTGGTAAGGGGGCAGATTGTTCATTGTTGTATATATTATTAGCAACCCTACTGACATTACTGACTTGATTTGTAATAAATATATATTAATTATGCAATTCAGGAATTGTTTGTTGAACACTTGGCAAAGGAGGCATATGAAAGAACTGCACAAGGAAAAAGAAAAACAATACAAAAGAAAGATCTTGGTATGTAAATTACTCTTTTTAATAAAAGTTCATTTTACATGTAGCTCACTGCAATTCACGTCATCTATAGTGTAATGTAGTTGTAACATTTTTATTGTTAGAATTCTGTAAATCTTCTCCCAGGATGCAGGATATATGGCATTTCAGTGTTTAGGCCATGCCCCTGTAACCTCCTAGAAAGGTGCACACATTTGGCAGGCACTTTGCGGACCCTCTCACTTCTGGCAGTTTTCCGATGCCCCTAGGCCAGGGGGAGGGAGACTGCAGCCTCTGGGCAGAATTTGTTGACCATTTTGCACTCTGTTTGCATTTTGGCATCATTCCATCTCTCATATAAACCATGGAGAGACTCCTACTTCAGTCAATAAGGTGGTGGCTTCTGCAATTAAGCTTATTTATCATGTGAGGCCTTGGCAGAATTTACAGTAGCTTTGCAAGCAAGTTCTCCAACCTGAGCATTAATCAGCACCTCAAAGACATTGTTTCTATTTGTAGATAGTTGTGTAGATGAAAATGATGAACTAGCATTTTTACAAGGTACACTACATAAATTGATATTCATTTCAAAGACAAAGCATGTACATGTTTATATAATCTAAACAATCATATTCATAAATTGAACACACGTGTCAGTATGCATTCCAAGGCAAGATTACAACAATTTTTCATTTTTTCAATGCTGAAACAACTTGTACAGTACTTGTATAGTACTTGACAGAAATAGTTAAAAACTAGTTTTTCAATCCCTGCATTACATTGCGCTTCTGCATGTTTAGGATTATCAATTATGTTCAGGCACACAAATTATTCTAAAATTATTCTTAAAGGTATTGTTGTTTTTGATAATTTAAAATTAACCTTTGATTTTTAAGGAGTGTTAGAGTGATAATTGCAGGAAAACACCAAAGCTCTCAAGAGAGAATCCAAGAGTACTGCGTAGTACCTATTTGTTACTGTAGTCTGTCATCCTAATGTTTATTATAGTCACTGTTTAACCTTTCAAGCAGCAACTGAACTTTGAATTTTGAAAAAAAAACGTTTGCATTTCTGAGAACAACTATATATGAAGAAATTAGAATTCAAAACCTAATCAAGATGGCTTATTTGGATCATGCAAGAAATTTTTGTATCATACTTGTATCATACTAGGTAAAGCCTTCACAGAGTGCAACAAAAACGGGAATAGATATAATTACGACACTCCACATTCCAAATTGCTGGTTAATGCAGCGTTAGACTAGGCAATGCAATTCTACACAATCAAAATTTTTCATGGGTAGATCCTACATACAGTAAATCATAGAGAAATTCATGACAAGTGACAGGGGAAAAATGTAAATACAGTTTTATAGTTTTCCCATATTCACATACAGTATGTAAGTGCAGTTGTACCAATTGAAAAATACTGTCGAACTACAGTAAAGAATAATTCATTCGACACAATTGCTTAAACTTGTATATTATTGATATTCACAATTGTTTATATATATATAAAATATTGCTTACTGTATATTTTAAAGCACTATGTTTAGTATATATTATTGTTAATATTAAATACAAGATATCAACAAAAGCTGCAAAATTAGTTCTCAAGAGGCCTGCACTATATAAATAATTTTCATAAAAAAGCATCTACATATGTATTCAAAGATGTAAAAATGGCATACTTCATTTTTTAGTAAATATTATAACAAACTATATTAGTGTCTTATATTAGTGTCTCTTTCTTAGAAAGAAAGTTCACATGTCTCAAAACATGCACATAAAAAAGATCTATATTTACTATGCTAATGATATATACACAATATGTATACATTTTATGCATACATAAATTGACTCTTTACTCACATAAAACCTATGTGTATTGTACATTAAAAATGCAGTAGATGTTTACAATTGAGAACTGTCACATCGTGAATGCATATCCAATGCACAATAATATGCTGCACAGTTTTAATACTGAATTGAGTGAAAGGAGTCATGGTTCAGGTTTTTTGTGAATAAAGAGATAGAGAGACTTGGAAAGATGGCAGATACACTTCAGGCAGCTTAGTGTTGTTACGTGCGTTTTGGGTATCCTTTTTTAGGTGGTAACGACCCAACACAAACTGCAACACAGTCCCGTGGCTGACTTATCGGTGCTGAAGCGTACCACTTGTTGGATAATGGATCATACCTAGATAAATATTTTAAACTTAGGATTCAAATTATGTATTGAGACGTATATAGATTACGGTTTGTCTCTCTAAACAGTAAGCTTGTGTGCAAAATCAACCCTAATGTTTACACTTACAGGATTCTATTAGACATTTTGCTCACCTCTCCACAGAGCTAAGATACGATGTTCCATCATAACCTCCAACAGCATAAATAAATCCATCAAGTACAGCAACACCGCATCCACTACGGGGTACACTCATGCTGCATACTTCAATCCATTCATCCCGTTTTGGATCATAACGTTCAACAGATTTGTATCTAGTAGTATGATCACAACCTCCAATAGCATATATGTAGCCACCAAGGGCAGCCACTCCAACCTGTTTTCTGTATAGCAAAGAATATTCGATAAAATAAATTTCAGATATTGTGCTATGCCATCGCCAATGAATCACGACATGAAAACCAGGCTTCAATAAAGGGAAAAAAATTAAACGCAAGGTGACAGTTTCATACCTAGCTGTCACCATTGGAGCCAACAACCTCCAGGTATTTGTATCAGGGTCATATCTTTCAACTGTCCGGAGGTTTGTGCCATCTGAACCTCCAACAGCATAGACATTACCATCCATGATACAACATCCAACACCAAATCTGGACTGGTTCATCGGGGATATCTTTATCCACTTTGTATAACGACCACGTGTGTCATAATATTCAGCCGTATTCAGTGGCATTGAACCATCAAATCCACCTGTTCAAAGTATAAATGTTCACTACATGAATTTTAGAGGAGAAGACAATCTTAAATGAGATTAACAAAAACATGTGACAGTTGTTGATTTTCATATTGGTACTTTATAAATAAATGCATTGTACCATACCTATAGCATAGATCCTTCCATCACCACCACACACTCCAACTCCATTTCTGCTAGAAGACATAGGTTCTGAATGCACCCACACGTCATTATATGGATCATATCTTTCAACAGTATCCAGACGAGATGTATCATCACTACCACCACAGATGTAGAGATATGGACCAACAGAACCCATACTTGCTCCCCAGCGACATATACTCATTGAACCTAAATAAAAAATATGAATTTATACAGTAGCTCTCTTGTTGAAAGTTGACACTTTGCTGTAGCAAATTATTGTAGCAATATTATATAATTCACAATATTTTTGGGGTGCAGCACAATATATGTAGTTCACTTATGTTTTTTTGTTTATATTCCATGGATGGTATCATTGTTTCCTGATTTATTCACTTACATATAGGACTCCACTTTCCCTCTTTAGGATCAAACTTTTCTCCACTTTTACTTGCCTCTCTTCGACTCATTCCTCCAACAGAATACAATACTTGATGATCTGTGGTTGGCCTTCGCTGTCGTGGGCTTTGGTTTTTGTTTAGAAAAGAATTTCTTATACCATCCAATAAATAACGTCTGTAAGATACATTTAGAGTGGATAAATTATATGTGCTTGATGTTTGGAAGCGAAAGGCTTGCAACTGTAAGCTTAACATAAAAGATGAAATTGGAGTAATGATATGTAACCTACATGCATAATCTGTCACTAAGAATTAAATCTTCAGTCCCAGCTCGTTCCAGCAGGAACTCAATTGACAGAAGATCAAATCTCACTCCTTTGAAAACATCACTTGCATACTCCTAAACATTGGAGAATACAGTTTATGGAGAAGGAAACCAACTAAAATTGAATGAAATGGACCCATTACACATCTAAATTTCCACAGTCTGTCCGGACAAGTAAAACACCAACATTCCTTTAGAAGTCATGAGAATTAACTGAAGGATCACCCTGTAGCTTAGTAAAAGCTTAATTGAAGTGTTAAATAAAAATAACTTACAAGTCTGGTGGTTGGATCATGTTTAATCCAAGCCAGAACAGCTTCAAAAACTCGTTCTTCGCCAAGGACATTCAAGTCATCATCTGCTATCAACCTTGATAACTGTCGTGGTCTTAATGCCATAAATTCTTCATTTTGTAAAACATCTACAAAGTGTTTTCTTGCAAATGTTTCAGCATCATGAAGAAGTTGAGTGCATGCATGCTGGTCAGCAAAACATGCAATGCCTGTAAATAAAAAGGAAATAAATTTTACACAATATTGGATATTAATGCAATATTAGATAGTGAATTATGTACTCAGTACATGGAAAATCATAAACTGTTTACAATATTGCAATTCATGAAAGAACATATTTGAAATAGAAGATATATACCTAGACAATTTTCATCATTAAGTTGCCTTCTCAAAAATTCACAACAGGCATCAAGTACATTTTGTACTTGCAGAAGACTTGCAGTGGACAAAAGATCTTGCACATTTCTTTCATTAATTTCAACCTCTGCAGTGTAAAAAAACTGAACAATTTGCTGTAGACTATTCCCATCCATCTGATGTATTGATATGGAAGTCTGGTTGCATTCTGAAAGACCACCTAGGTAAATAATAAGTAATGTAATTAATTTGAGTGTTCCAACATGGTGTTGTATGGTTTTAAAAAGCTCCAATACAGTATGTCTTTGAATATATATATATATGTTATTAAACTTGAGGTGGTAGTGAGGTGTTTGTTGCATTGCTAAAAATTATTATATCCATTACCTGTAAACATTGCCTTAAAGTATGGGCTAGCTGCTGCCAAAATTATTTTATGAGCATGTATTTTTTGGGTGTCAACTACCAATGTAACATCGCACAATTCATCGTTCTCTCGGAAACAGCTAATGGAATGGCCAAGTGCTTTAAAATGAGCAACATCAGTGTAGTCAACATAATCACAAACTGACTGTCTTGATGCAGCATTGTCCACCTTTGATAAACATGAGCTGGCCATTTTCCTAGTTGAAATAATCATGATACAAAATTAGGTATTGGTAATTATTATTTCAATGAAAGTACTACATTGAATTGTGAATATTTACAATTATTGTGGTGGATCTTTTTCTATCCAGTAGTTTGTTACAAGGAAGACTTATATTGGCACAATCCTCTTCTAGCAGTCAATTCTTTTCTAGCGGTTAATCACTGGCATTATTATTTACAAATATACCTCTGAGGTAAAAATGATCTAAACGAAATTGTCTGGGATCATCAGTTAGAAATGACAATATTATGTCAAATATGCCTTTTCTTTTGCGAATAAATTTTTAGGATATTATTCAGACCAAAAATGTTTATTTCAAACTTGAATAAGGGATAGATCTATATTGAAATAAACGTGATAAATATAATTTACTGGTCTACATAATCCAAGAGTGGATCAAGACTACAGTAAAGAATAAAACAAACATTACATTATATTTCCGTATTTTTAACAAAGAAAATTATATATTTTTCTAATTATAAGCATTAGTATACAAACTGATGAACGCGCTAACGAGTTGTGTTTTACACCCATTTTGAGTGTTTCATCCCAAAGGCCCAATTTTATATAAATTATAAACACGGCCATAAACATCAGACCTTTGTTCTATTTATCGCTCGCATATTCATAGTAGAACGTATTAAAACTTTAAGAATAACTCCTGTTGTTAAAGAAGAATTTCACATACCATAAAAATATACGACGAAAACAATGGACTAATTCAAGATAATAACTTATATAAGACTTTATAATAAATATTTTTAGCTGCCATATTTAAATTTTATTTCTTGTATTAAAATACTACGATCAAAAGATCAAGCCAAGCGATTTTTCGTTTGCTGCGTGATACCGTTTAACACTTTGAAATAAGAAAAGTTAGTTTATTACCTTTAATTTGAACTGACGGAAAGGCCAAATGTAACCATAAAATGCCACGAAATATAAGTAAAGATGCGAAATGAAAGGAGGACCACAAGCGAGGCAGTATTCCAAATTTGGGTTACACCGGAAACTCTATTTTCCGGTTACTATGGACCGGTTTAATCTCGCCTAGGCCTCAGTGATGGATGTTTTTGTTTCATGTATAAATACAAATTTTGTTAAAACAGCCAATCATTTATATTAAAGACAGAAAAATTTTATACGCTCTGACCACTATGAAAATAGTTGTGAGAAAGAGAAGATAGGTCGCTGCCGAAACTCAGTGTACTTCTATAAAGTTGTTTTGCATATTCATATCCTTGGACTCAAGTGCCTCCCAAAGGCCAAAACAAGTGGAATTTTATAGCCTAAATTAATCTGTTGTGTTTAACTGACCATGTATGAAACAAAGAAACAAATACAAAAAACAGTTATTGTGAATATTATTGACAAATTCACATGAACGTTGTTATTGATCCAATCAATCGCAATTACCACAAATAGTATTGGATCAGTTTATCCGCGCTATTGCTATTCAAAATTGCTTTTCCTTTTCACATTGGCTGGTTTTCCTTTCTGCTTACAAGTTACAAAGATAACGTAGGAAATAGGAATATTGCAACCGAAGCAAAATACTCAAGAGCCCTTAAAGGTAAATACTTCAGTGACTGATGACCGGAATCATTGGAATGTGTATCCTGTATCCTGGTGTATCAGATAACTAATCCAGTTATAAAGTACCACTTGCATGAGGGCAGTGGGTGTTGGGGGCCGCAGCCTCTCCACTATAATCTAGATTTACACTTGTGAGTGCGCCAGCGAGAGGTCCCCATTTGGTAATGCCCCTCCCCTCCACTTAAAAGAGGCCCTGAGATTACAATACGACGTTACCGGTAAGTCAGTGAGGCCATTAATACAGTACGAAAAAAAATTGAAACCTGCCAACTATTCACTATTGTATTTATTGTTTACGGGTAGGCTGATCATGGCATAAGCTGTTTTATCCATTTTTTTATTTTGACAATGTTGAATTTAAAAGTCAGTCTGCTTATTTTACAGATTATTATCAGCCACGGCAATTCAGGTGGGATGAAATTATATGTGTGTGTACGAGGCGGATAGTTTCCTTGCAATACCGCCAATGTTGGCAATACTGAGATAAATATTGTTATTATTGTTATATAATTTCATTGTGAGATTGTGTTGTCTCAGTGATTATTTTATGACTACGTGCCAGAAATAAGTATGTTGGAATTATATATCGATCTCAATCATAGATAATCGAATATAAAAAAGATTGATAAAAAATTGAACATGAAATTGCTAAAATGTTAAATTAGAAAATTTAGAAAATTTGTTGAAAAGTTGTCCGCTTCTGTTACCTTTATTAAAATTGCACTTCACTTACTGCGTACTAAATGTGGTTAGAAAAGGTCTACTATAAGTCTATATATGTATGTACTACCTAAAGTTCAATGATATGTACGCGAGTGTCCAATTAAATCACACGAACACCTATAAAAACTGATGGAATTTTGACCGGACAAATTCAAGCACGTTCCCTGAACATTGTTAAATTTTCATGCAAGCAAGGCCAAGGGGTTGAACTAGTAACTGCATGCCAATTCTCACCGGTTCGTTACAAACCTGAAATGCCATTGCTAGAAAAGGTAGTTGCAACTGTTGCATGGTAAAGTTTCAGGAAGTGGTCGAACCATGCACTTTTGCATGAGGTTTGATATATAACAAAAATGAGGGTTTCTCAAAAAACCCAAAATGAAGTTAACTGCGATATCGACCTTTTTGAAGGATATATTCAGTGAATTCGATGATTTATGCGCGGTATGAAAAGGCAGTTATTTAGTTTCACAATGTCAGTCAATGATATACATTAATTTCTGTGGTTCATAACAGCAAGAAATGATGATATATTTTTTAAATGAAGATTATTGACAGAGTGATTTTGAGTGATTCAACTGAATTGTGAGTTGAAAAATGAAAAATCCAATTGATACATTCGTTTTCATTCCAAAACGGTTTCAAACACCGCCAATTTACAATAAAAAGTGAAGCTAACATATATTTCCTCAGTTGGATCGTGTGGACAGAGCGTCTATAAAAAGTAATATAGACAAAAACGATTTTGAAAACGCTCCAAAACGACGGTCGTGTACACAGCCTATAGGCTAATGAAGTTCTATATTTTATGCTTGTGCTTGTGCCTGCGTGCTTGTGAGGTACTGAAAGAATTTTTTTTCCAATTCTAGGCTCATATAATGAAAATAAACATTTTTTCAGGAGAGGTTGCATTGAAATTTTAAACTTATTTCGACTCATGTTTCATGCTCCTCCGTTGGAATGGGACGATTTCCTTGCAGAACGTGCGCAATCCTGGGCATTGTATCTAAGTAATAGACAGGTATATATTTATATATAGTTAACAAACGATCTTTACCTGCAATTAGGTTTAGCCATATATATAGATATATATCTTTCCTATATAGGACAAAAATCAATCAGAGATCAAACGTTCGAAATATGGGGATACTGTATATTGTACTGAAGAAGTTGATAAAATAGACGCTGTGTGTTTTAAAGCGTTTGCTTCTTGGTTCCGAGAAATGGACGATAATTATATGGAGCCAAGCGTAAAACGTGGTAACGTACCGCATCACTGTAGCTACGAATATAGGGTTAAATACTTTTTTGACCACTGTGTCTTTCATGTGTTTGCAAATTGATTTCAAAATCATTTAGGCTAACTGATGTGCAATAAAATGTAATTGTAAGAAATATCCAAGTAACGTTGTATATACATTTTGTTTGTCTTAGTCAAGTCATTATAGCTGCTTTATATTTTTTAGAACAATTTACCCAGATGATATGGAGAGGCAGTAGGAAGATAGGGATTGGTGAGGGCGGGCGAGCAACTGGAAAGTTCTATCTCGTTGCGTCATTTTTTCCTCCAGGAAATATACCTGAATATTTTACGGAAAATGTTTTGAATCGCAGTAAGTGACCGAACTTCAAAGCATTGCTCTCTCGACTGGTGTAATATAAATTTGGAAGAATACATGCATTCAGAATATGGGCCAAAAATAGGCAAAAGAATCAATTAAAAAAATTTCAGCTTTGCCCTATTATCTGAAGGTTTACAGTTTAAATGAAAACAACATCATCCAACGTTTAATCATGAAGGCAGTCGCTCCAGGCTGTGGCTTGAGTAAAAGCTTATAGTTATATAGTTCACATATAATTCATACTGTATTCGCATGCCCATGGAATTAATATATGTATTATATACTATAATAAACTAAATATATCCATATGGGTATGCATATATATATTCTACTGAAATCCCTGCATGAACACTGACCTTCGTTTAGATATTTTCTACATTGGCTGATATAGCTAGCTATATTATGTGGCCTATATAATAGGAGATCTCAGTAGAGTCTTGATGCATTCGATAGATGAATGTATAACAATAATATAGCATATATACATATATGCATGGTATTGCTTAATTCTCTAAATAATTGTACTCAGAAAAGAAAAAGTTTCCAAAACATTAAATGTAATATTTTTTATATAAGCCAAAATTCCCTTATCTTGCATCTTGAAAATCTGCAAATTGGCACAACCTGGTACTGGACCAAAAGATCACTCTAATGCAAAACAGGAAGCTTCTTTGCTGACAAACCTATTGGGTGGAAATGCAAATTTCTTTTCCAACAGTTCTGAACCATGTGTCTTACCAAATGCTACGCTCAGTCGCAGATGTGAATACAGAGATGAAGGTAACTATATTTATATAATATAAACAGGGACACCGGGACAGGGGGGCGCAGGGGCAGCTGCCCTTCTTTCCTTTTACACCATCAGGGGTAATTAAGTACAGTCTGGCCTTTTCAGACTTTGTGCATGCGAGCAATATTATCAAATCTTAATGATTTTTTTTGTACTTGTAACATGAGTAAGTAAAAGGCGACTGCACTTCATTTCATTTCACCAACTTCTTTTTTAATTCCGCCAGCGATTGAAGGAAGTTTGCTACAGAGGCAGAAAGAAAAAACAAGAGATGGTACGGGACGTGGTACCAAAGGTTAGACTGTTAAAAAAGTAGCTATCATGCATATTTGCAAATGCGTGTGATCATTGTGATGTGCACATGCAAAGTGATGTGATTGCAAATGCATGTGATGTGCACAAAGAAATGCAATTTTTATTACTTCATTAATGGAGATGTTCGTCCGGTGCATGTCAGTTGGGTATAAAAATAAATTATACTGATTAAAGTTCGGTGAAGTATATAAATTGTCCGGACAGAATTTCAATTCAAACGACAAATTATACCAATTGCAAATGAACTGAAAAATCTATTTTTGATATATTTCTCCTGCAGCAGTCCGAGAACTTTTCGTGCAAGCTCTTGGAAGGATAGTAAATAGCACGAAATATTTTGGAAGAGAAAACAAAGAAGTTGATAAACTGATTGAATCAAGAGGGACTGAAGTTCATGCGGACATCACAAAAAATAAACTGAAACTGAGTAGTGAACAAAGTCAAAGTAGCAATGTGCAGAGACCATCGTTTAAAAACCCGAATACTTTGTCTGTGAGTATAATGGCCGAGAATACTCATATAGCCGGCACACAAGCAGGTAAGATTAATGATCTATTAGTGTATGCCTGTGTCATGTGGTCTGGGTATATCGATAGTCAGCCCGGTTGATAGAAGCAAAATTTACTTTATTTATAGCTAGTAAAGTACTACGAGGAGAGATATTTGTAACCGCCATTGAAGCACTGCGGGGCACATTGAATGATGTAATAAGTTGATCAAGTTCTATTTTATTTTTCACAATTCACATATCTGATGTTTTTAAACATTTTTGCCTCCCAAAAAAAAAAGCTCAAAAATGTATAATGATGTCTCAATTCTTCAACATTTCTAAAACAATGTAATACAATGTACTGATGCAGTAGATAACGCTTCAGTTAACTCTTGGAACGTATCCTCAGTTTGGCGATTTAATATCCGGTTAAAGTTTGACTGACGGATTTCCTTCTAGATCTTTAAAGCTTCATGTCCATTGATAGTTGGCACTTGGCAGTCAAGTTTTTCTTTTCAATTTAGGGATTGAAGAAGAAATTGAATTGACCCCAAGCACAGCGGGCGATGATACGTCGAAAGTAATGGTAGTTTCTGTTCCTGAGCCCATAACGACACAAGACTCGCCTTCAGTGCCAGAAAATCCAAAAGTAGCCGTTCCTTGAGATTCTGACCAGAATTAAATGTGAATGTTTGTACGTTTTAAATATGTTACA
Organism: Dendronephthya gigantea; assembly: GCF_004324835.1. Taxonomy (NCBI): domain Eukaryota; kingdom Metazoa; phylum Cnidaria; class Anthozoa; order Malacalcyonacea; family Nephtheidae; genus Dendronephthya; species Dendronephthya gigantea. Next base: position 208,678 of record NW_021163143.1, on the reverse strand, counting down.
GTGCAGTAATGCACGCCTTTAATCGTGTTCAGCTTTCCGTTAAAGCGGATCTAGCGTATGGATGTTGCTTTTGATACGTTTTGCTACTACAATCCTGGTACTATTGGCACAGTACTTGTGACAATTAACCAAAACTTAGTTTGTTGCTTGATAGCCTTGATTGGCTGATCAAGTTGTCTTATCCGCGAATCATAAGTACGTATGGGTCTTAGTTATAGAGCTGGGGATCTCACTCCCTCCCCGTTCTTCATGAGTTTCATCTTACCTGACACAGGCATGTGGATTATACGCTACAATACCATAGACAATCCAAATAACATGTTTTGTCTATGGTTATACGCTACAGAACATACAACTATCCTCAGAAACGGTTCCTAACTGAGGAGGTGTTCCTGACGATAATAGCTTGCTCCTCTGCCTCAGTGCCGTAATATAGCTTTTTGAAATCTGGGCAGGGTTTTACGTTTACCTGAAATTGTATTAGCCCTAAGTAACATAATCATGATAACAGAATAAAAATGTTTCGTTTGGTTTGGCTAGATTACTCGACCTGATAACGGCGGCGATGCTGTCATCACTGCTGTCAGGCGACATCTTTTGAGGACCTTGAGGTCTAATAAATAATGCATGTTTACTATAATCAGGCCTGGTTTAAAGATCATGTCGATTCAATTTCTTCGCGACAGTTTTGGGAAATGGTTTAAAGATTTGCGTTCATTAACCAAGTTGGTTGATGAATCATTTGTAAATAAATATTGGGATGTCGCCCAAAACTCCTGGAAGAGAGCCTCGTGTAACGAAATATTATTGCAGTTGTCTGTGCCACTTTACCACTTGATGCAAGAACAACAACGGTATGTTGCACATATTGGTGTTGATTTCTCTCACGTAACAAGAAAACTACACAGTTTTATAGAAGAGTGTTTGCTTCGTCGTGCAGACGCGGAATGTTTACAAAAGGTGGTTGAATATGAAAGTGTAGGCGAGCTATATACAGCTTTCATCGGCGCTGCTCAAAGATTCTCAACTGTTTACATAAAAGATGACAGCGATGGAAATCTATATTTTGTCTGCAGTAATGCATGGGAATTCTTGAAAGTAAGTGGTGTCTTGTAAAACTGCAGAGGCCTATAAGGATGTGTTAACTGTTAAACGTTTAGGCTGATAATTTTTGACTCTGGAAGAAGACAAATATCCAAGAATAGTTAGAATAGCCGTCTACATAAATGTTCAGCAAATATGATAACGAGCTGATTAGTCTGGACTTTGGACTCGTAGACCAGCTTACAGCAGCCAGTTCACACAGATAAATTTGCTGCAATTTTAGGTGCAAATGGCTTTTAAGTTTTAAACATATAAACCAGTGTTACAAACAGGCAGCCATTCATTACATACTAATTCACATCACTCAAAGGAAGAAAGTCAGGCCTAAACGTGCATCAAGAATGAATGGCCTGTGCTATGTGTAAACTTCCCTCAAGGCTTCTTTAATAGTAGTAACAGGAAGTGTAAAGTAAGGTATGAAAGTTTTGATAGAACCTGATGTTAACATGATATTCATGGTATCATTTTTTTTCATACAAATCAGACAAATAGTACACAGTATTCAGCACATTTTGCCCATTTGATTTCACTACAGAAACAAAACCTCAACCAAAGAGTATAAAATCTATTTTAATATTCATTGTATAAACATAGCATATACTAACGTTTTACTTTTATATTTCAAATGTAAATAAGTATTGAAAAGCTCTAAGCTATGCAGAATTGTATAATATATAGTAATAATAATAAAAACCCCATTCCCATGCAGGTTATTTCATTTCCAGTTGTAAACCCCATTTCAAGTTGTAATAGGTTTGTTGGTAAGACATTTACATAAATGGTTTATATATCTTCTTTCCCAGGAGGCTAACGCTTGTCTATTTCTTTCACAGAATCTAGCCCAAGGTAAAAGTAATGTTGCAACTTGTAATGCTGCGACAAATGTTCAAAATGCTTGCAGAGCAACAAATGATTGGGTTTGTTCTCAAATAAAAGAATTAACTTCACAGTTCATGGATAATGCTGAAAAAATCCTTGTTGCAATGTTTGATGTTTGCAGCAACAAAGAATATTTGCAAGCGCCATGGTCAACATCATCAAACCTGGCATATCTCCTGGGCAAAATTTTAGAATTTGCTGAGCAATTTTTGGACTATATAGCTTCGTTGACCGCTTTGGACATGGAATTTGAGTTGGAGTTGGGTTGGGTAGATATTGGGGTGGATGAATTTGTGGTGATGGATGTACCAAAGAGGAAGAAAAGAAGACCAGTGGGACAACTTTAAGAATGAATATCATTATTGTAAATAGAAACATTAGGGGGTCTAAGTAAATGGTCAATTGCATGTGTATTTTGAATAATGTACAGAGCTTAATATAAAGGGGATAAAATACGGTGTTTTGCAGCGGGAAATATTATGTAAAATATGTTATATTACTATTAGTAATATAATTTTATTTTTCTTGGCTGGTTATGGTCTATTTTTAATTGAGTCGCGTTTAATTGTTGGCGGCTAATATTTTCACGGAGATCAGTGGCGCATCTAACCAATCAAAACGATCAAAACACTGCATCTGGCGTACTGAAAATGGCGGCGAGTGGCTTCAAAATTTTAATTCTGAACAACTGAAATATTTGCGCTATCCAGGTTTATTTAAATTTGGTCTATATCGTGGTGATTACTAAGCAGATGTAATCAACCCCCTACTTCCTCAGTCTTCCCCTTCCCCAACGATAGGTGTTCAGAACGAAATTGAGTAAGATCAAATCTACCATCGTTCCACAGACTACAACATACACAACCTTGGGTGAATGGGTGGTGCAGGATAAGGGGGGGGGAGGTTTGACATAAGTCTGCCGACAAAACATACCTCATAAAAAACGATTGGAATTGCTCGTTGCACTATAAAACATTACTTGCGTTCGAAAATAAACTCACAGATATATACAGTAACAATGAAGTTTCATTACAGACATATAAGAAGTACATAAAAACATACAATCATATCAGAAATATAAAAACAAGAATTGGCAATTATAACTTTGTGCCTTACGTCTATAACTAATCTAAATCCTCGTCAAGATCTGGATTTTCATCTTCTAAAGGTATTAAAGAAGATTTCATTAAAATTATTAAATTCGTGAGTTAAATCTGCACATGCACGCTACTTGAAATATATATACGAAGTTTTTCGTGATCTGATATGTTTTGCTAATCAAATCATTTCCATTTTGACAATCAATCTTTTTACATTCAGACTCGGATAAGAAGTTGAGATTACTGCTAGGCTTATTAAAGTTCGTCATACACGTTTCACTGCCAGGCGCCTTACCATTCATCACGGCCTGTACACGGACCTGTGATTAGAGTTGGAAGACACACTTTCCTTTACCATTCTCTACAACACATTTCTGACCAGGTTGACATATGGAGAACCGACACGGGTTTGGCGGCGGCACTATAAAATCAAATTAGAATATGGCAATATTGCTGTAATATTTCAAACGGCAGCGTGCGCAGGTTTCAACAGTATTGCAGACTGCAGAGGAGCAAACTTCAGAAACTGCAAAATGGCCCACTACGGTGGTGGATTCTTACGTGGATCTCCGCATTTCACTTTATGACCACGATAATAAAAATCGGCGAAGCATCCCCCACAGTAATTATTAATACATTTTGCGATCGGATTGTTAAAACAAACTTTCCCGTCACAAGGAGCCTTTTTACACTGATGAATTGTCAGAGGCGGAGGACAATCTGGAAAGAATAACAAAACGTGATGATGATTACAATAACATAATGGATGATTATCAAATATCATAATAGATGATAATCAGACAACATAATAGATGCATGATAATGATGTTACTCAGCAGCCTCATTTGGTTCCACCGCGACTCATTTGCTGTATTTTTTGTAATTCCTATTTTACGTTCAGTGCAATATATTATTAAGCTGGATGGAGATTACGATTTTATTCTTACCACAGTTGACTTTTACATCACCAAGGTAGAAATCAGCGTTACACCCACCACAGTAGTTATTAACACATTTTGCACCAGGATAGAGTGAGCATTTTGCATTCTGACAGGGAGGAATGACGCAATAGTGTAATGGTTTGTTATAAGGGCACGGCGGTCCTATATATGAAAATATCAGGATAAAAATATCTATACTTGCATGTCGTCGAACAGCAAACTTCCGATGATCTTCACATGGTAAAGTTAAACTGTGTTTTCTTGATTAAGGTTTAGTAATGATCCTTATTAACTTTTACCTGCATGGGTATTTTTTTTATTTCAAGCAATTACATTTTTACCTGGATCGTCACATTGACGTTTGCAATCTACTTTATCAACAAAATTATTTTTGTTTCCTCCGCAACCTCCGTACACGAAATCATCACATCTTTTAGACGCTGTGTTGTAAAAATATCTTACAAAGTATGCCTTACACAATCCAGTTTCAGCTGGCAGTGAACAAAAAACTGAAATTGAAAGAATAAAAAATATAGATGAAGAGTGAATGCAAATAATAGTTTTTACAGATGATGCGAAATGAGTGTCAGGAGATGTTCGAGGAGAGGATAAAGTGAAGTAGAATACTAATAATACAGGGTGTCCCAAAAAAAAGTCCCCGCTATTGAAATGAAGCTTTTGTTGGAATTTGAATGCATGATCAACGCAGTAGTGTGTAAATAGCATAGTTATTAGGTTGAGGCATTCAAATAAAGCGTCTTGCTTTCAATTGGGTTTATCATAATATTAAGGCAATCAGATTCTAACAAAGGCTTGATTTCAATAGAGGGGACATTTTTTTGGGACACCCTGTACTTTATAAATCATCCATCCTTGTATTGATGATATATTGTACTGATCACCGTACCTGGCTGACAAAAAGGCCTTCTATTTTTCACAATGCACTTTGTTCCTTTTGGGCAATTCGATCTTCTGCATGGGTTCACTGTATTAAGAGAAAAAATACTGATATTTCATAGCATTCATTAACACTCCATGGCCACGATCAAAAGTACAGACCATGTATGCACCCAGTTCGGAATTTGTTCACTGAGTTAGTCCTCATATAACCGGGTATCAAGGTCACATGCAAGCATATCTGTGTAACGTACGTAACTAATTCTGCAGGCTTTGCATGTTTTTTTGTGTCTTGTTTTCGCCGGTTTAAACTTTCTGAATTTAAAGCCCTGCTTGCATGGGGACAACTCGAATGTCTTTGAAAATTTTGTAACGGATATTTTGTGTAGGGTGTATAATAGCTGATGCAGGGTCAATTTTTCGCGAATATTTGCAGCAAATTCCAAACGCGGAAATTGTGCATCTAGCTAGTAAAATAAAATAATCCAACATGCTTGCATAGTAACATGAATTTTGAGTGTGAACTTTCTTTCTACATATCATGATATTTTACCTGGTTTTGGTGGCCAGATCCTTAAACTCTCGCTCAGCGCCTATGAATGAAAATATAGGTCGATTACGCCATAAGTTAGGCTTCTCTTTCATGAGAATATTATGATACTGATACCCTCACCCATGCATGCAGCTTATATATGAATAAAATAGGTTGCATGCCATGTGGTTTAGATTAGTTTTAGACCCAAAGTTAAGTGTTTAATTCCTCAAGAATACTTACCCTGCATGCATGGGCATTTAAGACTCTATCGTGTGATGAATACCTAGCTGTATAGTCCGCCAGCATGCATATTCAAATCGAGTCATTTAAGTGGAACAGGCTATAACAAGACTTTTTTCATCACAGATTCAATTCCCTTCGTGTTCGTTTCTATCATGCAGTAAAATTGTAAACCCTATGTATTAATTAATGCAAGGAATATAAAATATAGCGACTTACCATCATCGCAAAAACCACCAGCGTGATGTGCAAAATCGATTGCATTTTTTCTCCAATAAACTAGCAAGCCGTCTTCTTTATAATATTAATATTCGAGATTGTATCTCCTCTTTACAATCATGCAACCTAAAAGATGGTTGATTTATCATTATCAGAACAGTTTTAATCATGTCCTTGATGACGTAGATATTGAGTCATTTGAGTGTGGGGGAAGTGTAATTCTATTGGAGGAGTAGGTATGTTTAAACTTATTTACACCGCGGGATTAAACCGCTTGGAGCACCTTGAAGCATTGACGTATGATGTTTGTGTCGGAAACGGAATGTTGCTTGAAAAATCACCTGTCAATCAGAAAAACAAAACTCAATCAGTCTCACTTTTGATGCTAAATTTATACGCATATGCATGTATATTGGTTATCGATGACTTGTACTACCAATCCTTCTCATATTTGCCAAGTGCTGAATGCATGTGATAATTGTCAGTGTTGAAACGATGATTACAATTATAGAAACTTTAAAAGATTAATGACGTTTACATATACCTATGTTCTAAAGAAAAAATACATTGTATATACATGCATCTTAGGAAGTCGACATTGAGCACACAACAAGGAGGGGAAATGGGCAAGAAAGAGAATAGGGGAAATAAAGGAAAGTCCGGAAACTTACACTTAACAAACGGCTGCATGGTGTTGTTATCTTTGCAAGCAGTTTATAGACAGGCTCTCGTAAAAGTACCGAAGAAGAAAATTGTATTGCAAGGGTTTAAATATGTATAGTTAAAGAAAAGACTCATGATATCAAAAATTATTTTCGCTTATATAAGATGTGACTATTATTACATGTGATGCCATTATACTTTCTTATTGAACGAGCTATACAGGGTGTCCCAAAAAACCAAAATTAATGAAATCAGTTAACCTATTGTTAAAATTTGAATGACTTGTTCACTCATTTTTGCCCCATGAGATTGAACGCAACTTATAGAATAGAAAAGTTTAGAAGGGAGACATGTCGAAGGTCATGGTGCTTGAGTTGTAAATATATTGTTATCCAGTATATTTGTAAATTGTAAATATTGTCAATCAAAATAATTTTGGGGTATATATGCATGAAGACGTTTTGCCTGTCATCAAGATTCCTATACGGATGAAACAGACTGTAGTGGACGATTTTTGGTAAGAAATACTTCAGTTTATTCCTGCTCTACTTATATGAAATTGAGCACTCTCTATAGTATTTCGTAAACCTTGCAATGAGAAACAATAAAACAAAATACAACTGCATGTATATAGCTAGGATCAAAGATTTATTGTAATTCAGTTAATTTGTTTACTCTTTAGTTATGATTCTTAAATTAACATGGAGCAGAAAATATTGTAGTGTTAAACACGCTGCGGCCTTGTCAAGTTCACATTGATTGCTATAGCTACTTGATTTTCATCTGCTGGATCAGATCACTGGTTCACAGCTTGCTATTCCATTACGTACAACACATTTAAAGCCGATGAAACATGATATTGCAGCACATTCAGGAGGAAGTGTTGGAGAGACTGGGACACATTTAGCTTTCCTTCTATTCACTGGTACACATGTTGTATCTTGTGGACAAAACGTGAAAGCACACGGGTTGGTGTAACCTGAAAAAAAGGGGGGAAATATTCATATTTCATTTATATAGAGTATCTGGTTTCGATCAATATATCTTTTTAAATGCTTATTGCAAGTTATCGTTTCGAATCTTTGTACATTGCAGTACATTCTAAGGCGGTTTTCCACCAGGCGGAATTTTTTGATCGAACGAAATTTTTCGCTGGATTTTTTTCGAATCTCAATTGTGAGAATTCGACCGTAGTGGATTCCCTTCACAGGTAAGAATTGCAAAGAAAATCGAGGGAAAAATTTCCTTTGATCGAAATTTCCTTCGATCGCCTAGTGGAAAACCGCCTTAAAGTGGGAGGTAGAATCAAGCATTCTCTTAAAGCATTCTCCGGGGCTTGCATTTATAATTTATTTGCTAACTTTCTTTCTACTGATATTAATACTTTACCTGGTTGTGGTTGCTTTATCCTTAAACTCTCGCCTAGCGCCTATGAATGAAAATATATTGTCCCATCATAGTTAGGCTATAATGAAGCACTTCAGTGAAAATACTTCAGTATATATTTTTAGCGACTTACCACGATCATAAAAACCACAAGCGTGATGTGCAGAATAGATTTCATTTTTTTTCCAATAAACTAGCAAACTGCGGCTTCTGTGAATCTCCTCAATACAGTTAACTCAAATGGCTTATTCATCATTATCGGAACAGTTTTTATCATGTCCTAGTGACGTAAATATTACCATTGCAGGGGAAGTGTGTATATAAGTAATTCTTTTAGAGGATGCTTGTAATGTGTGGAGTTATATTCACACCGGAATTTACACTGCTTCGCCTTCCAGCATCTTAAAACTTTGACGTATTTATATGTTTTTGCCGGAAACGGAGTGTTGCTTGAAAAATCACCAGTCAATCTGAAAAACAATTCCCTGAAAGTGTAATTATAGTCAGTACATGCAAATGCCATTGATTTTTACTATTGCTGTATTGCATATGCTGGGATTCGATTGAGAATCGTTATTTCCTCTTCATGATGTGAACATTATAATCTTATCAAAATAAATATCATAAGGACGGTTAATCTTTTTATGCATGGAAGAACTTATTAAATAATATAGTACGTGCACATGTCAACTACTCAAATCCGGTTTTTAAATAACCATTCATTTAAATTTTCTTACTGGCTATGCTATATGTTTTAATTTATATTATCTAATCTGCGATGTCCATTAGGAATGACAATGATGTATCAATTTATCTCATCATTGCCAAATATTGTCTGAGGCAAAAATAGAATACATGTAACAGATCCAAGGAGGTCATTGAGCACACAACAAGAAGGGGAAATAAGCTGGGAGGAAATAAAGCAAAGCCCCACACCTAATTTTAGTGTGCAGTGATAAAAGTAGATAAAATGAGAAATGTGCAGTGATAAATGGTAAATATATGGTTTTCTCAAAAGAACTCACTCTGCTGAGATGGATTCGTCAATAATTGCCCCCTAAAAATGCTGGAAATCAAGTCATAAGGACTCAAAAAGACAAAAAATTTTCTGTGAGAGGCACTGCAGAAGCCCTAAAACGTCCCCATCTTTAAATGACCAATTTCCAATTAGTACCCATTGTATCATGCTCCGCCCCTCTGCTATACTATTGCGATGACATGTGCATTGTCCAGTGATAAAAAATTCTTAAAATTAGCTATGCCATGTGTATGGAGAGTCCGGAAACTTACACTGATAAATTAAGCATCACCAGGGGCTTGGGAGATGATATGTGAATTATTTAAAGTCAAGGATGTGCATTTTTTCTTTATAACTTAAGAGCCATATACTGATATAGCCATAGAGTATTGTAGTATCGGCTTCCCTGGGTACTTTTTGATAAATAAATGTATGAAGGACTGCCGATATTTGTTGTAATTGAAAGAAGATCCGCTCTCTTATATTATGTGCATGACTGATATCACGCATCATTTTTTGAACGCTCTGTGTATGATAAATGTTTGTGACTGTATATATCCAAGATAAACGTATATAAATCTCCCCTTGGCCTTGGGTGTTCTATTGAAACTTGCATCTGGCTGAAGTCATTGGGTGGGTTGTCCATGCAAGTGTGATTTAGAGAGTTCTGAAATGTATACAATTTTTAGGTAAATGAGCTAGAAACGAAAATAAGAAACTATATATTCCGAGAACAAAGGTTTATTACAATCTGGTATTTAGTTTACTCTTTACCTAGTATGTATTTTACATGGAACAGAAAGTATTGTAGTCTTAGATAAACACGCTTCTTTATCAAGTTCACATTGATTGCTATATTGCTTTCCATCTGGAGAACATACTGGATCAAACAGAGCAAGACACAAAGAATTACATTCACAAACTCCTGTTTGCGTATTACAGAAAGAGCCTTGTTGCTTGCAGTCGGTGTTGGATTGACATACTGGTTCACAGCTTGCTTTTCCATTACGTACAACACATTGAAAGCCGGTGAAACATGATACTGCAGCACATTCAGGATGGAGTGTTGGAGAAACTGGGACACATTTAGCTTTCTTTTTATTCACTGGTACACATGTTGTATCTTGTGGACAAAACGTGAAAGCACACGGGTTGGTGTAACCTATAAAAACACGGAAAAACTACTCGTAGCCTGATGGAATTTATATACTGACAGTATATTTGGTTTTCATCAATGTATCGTTACTTTTTTAATGCTTATTGAATAATCATTTTGAGTTTTTGTTGTTTGTATACTGTACCTTTGGTGGGAGGTGGAATAAAACATTCTCCCAATGCCTAAAACGGCAACAACAAAACAAAATATTATAGTGGTGTTTTGTAATCATCAAGGAAAGCAACCTAATTCAATGAAAGCTATCTATTTCATATAAATTGCATGATTATAAATAATTATTACAGAAAGTATATTTAAATATAATCGGCAAAGGTTTAACTTACCAAGAGAGTAAAGCAGAACGCAAGTGGTAAAATAATTTTCATTTTTTCTCGTATTTTGTATTTAATTGCGGGGGTTATTTTCAGTGTCACAACGTTGACTAACACTGCTGATGTATCTTAAGTTCAAAACTCCTTGTTTTATACACTTAATAATTGCAACACAGAACGCATGCTCTTTATTTTTGGTTGTACATTAGGAAAAGGAAGTCCTGCCTCGTCAACATCGGAAGCAACATCGGAACACTCTACAAATAATGGGAGTAACGATCGATGGCTTACGTCAAGATAAAAAACGTGTGTGATGCAAGAAGGTTATTGAAGGACAACTATTAGTAGTGAGCCGTTCGAGTACATCCGTTTAAAATATCAAAAAATTAAAGAATATTATTCGAAAGCAAATATAAAGATGATTTGAGTGAAATCAGTAACAATCGACAACAAAATAATCTAAGGAGGTCATTCAATGAGTCACACAACATGCATGTGGAGGGGAAATAAGCTAGAAAGAGATTGGGGGGAATAAAGGAGAGTCCAGAAACATACACAACAAATTAGGCATCGCCAGGGGCTTAAGATATTATGTGAGTTATTTAAAGCCAAAGGCAAAGATGTGTATTTTCTCCTTCAATAATTTAAGAGCCATAGAGTATTGTAGTATCGGCTTCCCTGGGTACCTTTTGATAAACTAATGTATGAAGGAATATTTGTATATCTAAGATAAACGTATATATGAATCCCCCCTTGATTGTTCTATTGAAACTTGCACCTCAAGTCACTAGGTGCATGGATAATTATTAGTGAGCCGTTCGAGTACCGTTCCATTTAAAAATCAGAAAATTGAAGAATATCATTCAAAAGCAGGGCGCTGTGTTTTACACTTCAAAAGCAAATATAAAGAGTGAAATCAATAACAATCGGCAAAATCATGTTTCAAAGACAAAGGATCTATTATTGATATTGATCTATATTTCAATATTCTAAGACCAGGCAGGACAAAAGCCCGGTCTTAAATTTTCCTTTCGCTATAATTATCGCTACTCTGTCAGTGTTGACGTACCCTTACCGTGTACGGATCACCGATTTGTATATATAATATTTGTTAGGCATCATGCATCAATCATTCAGGTTGCTTCACTAGTGAAAATAATCGCGTTTTCTCTTCCTTTGCAGTAGAATTTATTTATCACTGACAATCAGGTGATTTACAATTACATACGATAACTATTAACCTCCTATATAAGTTCCTTTTTTTCTTTCAATATTCTTTTTTTCGTGATTTCGTTGATATAACAGAGACTAAAGAGAAACGTTTGTGAATAGAAATAATTAGAATTGTACGTTCTGTGGTTCTGACGCTGTGCTGCTCATGAATCAAGCGTCATGCATGCTAATGAATTAAGTCTTCGAAACTCGGCGGCTCATGACTATAACAAGCAAGACAAATTATTGAAAGGCAAAGCAGTAAAAATATATACTGACCTGCGTTAGATATACTTGTGCCTCAGAGCCTCATCCTACAACAGTAAAAGAAAACATACAATAAAATATGTGACTAAAGGTGGCGATGTGGGCCATGCATGCATGTGGCAGTGCATGTTACACGAAATTTCAAGATTTTAACAGATTAGGAATGAATTAAGATCAACGTCGTTTAATAATTTACTGATTATTGATGTACAGACGTTACAGACTGAACGCGACTAAGTATGCATGCTATTGATCGTCATGGATGTCGATATTCATAAAATAACCAGCTATATATAACCTTGTATATGACACTCGAACAAACCCTACTCATCTCACCAGAATGTTTTTATTTAAAATGACTTCGTACCGCGACATGGAACATTAATAATGGTAGTCTTCTTTCTACATGCAGCAGCATCAAGATTACATTGATTGCCGTATCGTCTACCATCTGATCCACACCTAGGGTCGTGTATAGCTAAGCAAAACCGTTGGCATTCACAAACTCCGGTCTTCTGATTACAAAACGACCCTTGCTGCTTGCATCTACGACTGGATGAACAGGTCGGTACACACATCAGCCGGTTATTTCTTACAATGCATTTCGTCCCACGTAAACACGTGACAGCGGCACACAACGGATGAACGGTTGGCAATGGTGTAATGGGTACACATTTTCCTTCTCCATTTTCCACAATGCATCTTGTACCAACCAAGCACAATGTGGCGATACACGGGTTTGCTAACACTATATATAGAGACACTATTGTTTAATCGCTTATTTCTACTCACACTTTACCCACGTAAATTCATATTTTCGTTTTTTAAAATAAAAAAAGCTTATGAACAGTACATGTAAAACTGTTGTGGGTAAACTCAGTTTGAAAGTAAACACTGGGTTGAGGACAGTCTTTAATACATTGCTCTCACCTGGTCTACATATTGCCTCTCCTAGGATAACTTTGCATTCCATGCTTGCATTACAACTCACGTTTGCACAAAGATCTACAAGACAAACATGATCAACCAAACACACTGGCAGACAGTGTAAATTCTACACTGTAGAAATGTTGTGAAATGTTGTTAAAAGGTTATAGAAAATAAAAGACTAGGTTTTTAAGGTGTGTAATTTCCGGACATGCTGTAAGTTGTTGGGGTTCTTCGACCTTTTATTCCAAAATTTTGCAACAAAACAAGTGCTTATCCATTAACGTTTGGCTGAACTTAACGTTTCCATACCATTGCACTCTACTTTCTTATCATTCACATAAAAGTCAGCATTACAACCACCACAATAGTTATTTTTACATCTTGCTCCCGGATAAGCTTGACACTTGGCATTTTGACACGGAGGAACTAAACAGTTAACGAATTGCTGTCCTGGCGGGCAGGCGCCTATATATGATGATAATTTAGTAAATTAAAATTTACAGTCGACTTGTAAATATTTAATATGAGAAATGGGACGATGAAAATGCAGAACGGAAAAGAAAAGAACGTAGAAAGTAAACACAACCTTGACGTCTGCATTGATTATTACATTCTTCTCTTGTCAGAAAGTTGTTTTTGTTGCCACGACAGCCGCCGTAAATGAATCCTTCGCATCTTCCAGTTTTCCTGTTATAGAAGTAGCGTGGCTTTCTTGCTCTGCATGGTCCGGTTTTACTCGGTAGCAAACAAAAATCTGTGCCAAAATAGCCATGAATAAGTAAAAATGACTGCACGGAGTGAAATAATACCGAGCTAATTCGGCTAAATTAGATTCTCTGCACAACACTACGTCTTATTATTCCACTAGCTACTCGCTATTCAAATTGCAAATTGTTTTGTTAAAATATATTTGAATATTACCTGGCCTGCAGAAAGGTTTGTTGTTTTCTGTTCCACATGTTGTCCGTGGGCTGCACTTCACAGCAAGACATGGATTTTCTATTTTTATTCAACATTACTATTATTATAAAGACTAGAAAAAATTTCAGGTGAAATTCAGACTAGAAATAATTTAAGTTGAAATTATTTCTATTGGTATTGGCAAGTTATTTTGAGGCGAACAAAAAACGGTAATTATATGAAGGGAAAGTAGGAATTTTCTGACTCATCGCCCTCTCTCATAGCTTGCTCCCCAGCGATTTTCTTCCATGCATTATTTTGAAAAGCATGTCTTACAAAGACCTGCTCCTCCCTCTTTACCACTGTCAATACAACCCAGCAGGAACTAATCTCAGCTTGTCTCCCCATGCTTCCAATCATCTGGGCAACGCCCTTACTACATGCCCATACCAAGGGGTTCGTTCTAGTTGATGTTTCAAGGCGACGTATAACTAACCACCATACCTGGTGATACGCATACAGGTTTTCCATTTTCAACTTTACATCTTCCATTACCTCCGCATAACACCAACGCACATAGATTACCTACACCAGGGTAATAAAAAAAGCTTCATCTCTCCCCATCTCTCGCCTAAGACCGGCTAAGGAACATGCATTAGAGGCAAATGGAATAAAAGCTTTTTTTTGTTGAAATATGTGACCATGCATGGACCCGAGATAAACCATTGGTTTAGTCATTAATACACTATATCAAATTAAATTAAAAAAATTGAACCGAGTGAAAAAACAATTTATCGCACGTGCATGGTATACAATTAAAGAAATATTCTGCGTACCCGTGGCAGTATGTTTACAACTCTTTTTGCATTGCATTATCGTCTCAAAGTTGTTTTCATTTCCTTCGCAACCTCCGTAATAAAACTTTTCACATTTTGAAGTTGAACTGTTGTAGAAATAACGTTCTATATGTGCCTCACAAGGGCCTGGAACAGCTGGTAAGGTGCACAAGTCTGCAAAAAACATTTTAAGGCAAATCTTGTCATACAAGTCAATAGATAATTCTCAATTTAAATATGTTCTGTTTAATAGGACCAGAGAGTGTGGAAAGAAGCTTAATTAGGGGGTCTATATTAGTGTAATCATGTTCAAATAAGTGTTGAGACGTTCGCCATCAAAATAGATCATTCAGACATATTAATATACGCCCCAAATTAAGCTTCTAACGACGGTCATGTTCAGGACTGCCGCAAGTCAATCGTTGGTTTTGTAGTTTTGCATCAACCCGGGATTGGGCTAACTGCAGCTTTTTAACAATTCTATCAGTTTTATTTTCATCAGAATTGTATATTTGGAATAAAATGAATGAAATTAGATTGATTACCTCTGTCAGTTTTGCAAGTTTCTTCGCAAAACTCTTTTGTCTTGAAATTATTTCTATTACCACGGCAACCGCCATAATAAAACCGTTCACATTGTCGTGTTTGTGAATTGTAGTAAAATCGTAAAATTCTGGCTCTGCACGGACCAACAATTTTTGGTAAAGAGCACGCAACTCCTAAAGGTGGAGAAATACTCATAAAGACCGAAGGCATATTCTTCACGCATCTCAATCTTTGTTTTCAAGACTGAAATGTTTTCAAGTCATACTAAAAGGACCTTTACCTCTTAATACACAAACAGCTTTCTGTTTCACAACTTTGCATATACCTCCACTTCCACAGGATTTGAACTTACAAGGATTAACCTTTCTAGCTGTATAAGTCGAAAAAGTCACTTTGAAAGCCACATTTTATTGGTATTAAGTTAATAATTTGGGGAGAAAAATGCCTTTTCTTTTCAATTATTTCTCAATCTAAGGAAATTTTCATGGAAAGTTACCCCATTTTGTTA
The DNA here is from genome assembly GCF_004324835.1 of Dendronephthya gigantea. Taxonomy (NCBI): domain Eukaryota; kingdom Metazoa; phylum Cnidaria; class Anthozoa; order Malacalcyonacea; family Nephtheidae; genus Dendronephthya; species Dendronephthya gigantea. Next base: position 193,009 of record NW_021163143.1, on the reverse strand, counting down.
ATAATCGGCCCTGAGCCGGGTTATACACTACAGGAAATGCAGAAACACTTACCTTGGTTGCAGTCAACTTTTCTTCCTCTGTAAAAGTATTGAGAATCGCAGCCACAAAAGCTAACACAAATGGCTTTAGGATAGGCTTTGCATGACGGACGGAAACATCCTGGGACTAAACAATTGACCGGTTCTTTTATTTGACATGTTGGACCTACATTTGTAACAGAAAACTATAACCGTTAAGAGCTTGCAGCATAGGTCTAGGTGGTGAAAATATATTCATAGCAGGATAGATAGTAACGAGCTCCCTCACACCTAGACCCATTGAGTGGAGGGTCTTAATCTTCTCGTTTCAAATGAAACGTTTCCGTGACGGTATTTGTACATAAGAGTTTGATTTTGAATATTTTATCTTAATTCTTAAATACTGAATTCCATTCATTCAGAACTTTCTCATTGATGAGAAACATACGAGAGGGACAAAATTTAAATCCTACATAAGCACTGTTGAGTGTGAATGAGCTTTTGATCACAGGTTTTAAGGGAAGTGTCCGGGAGGGAATGGTAAGAGACAGAAATTAAGTTCAAGTTAGGGCTCCATTTTCCTCCGAAAAGCTCTGCCTAGTTTTTTAAGTGAGTTGTTATACCCATATAAGACTTTATATTCTTACATTTTCCGAGCTTCACAATTTTAATACTCTTCCTGCTTCTCAATCTTGCACGATTAAGCTCACAGACACCCCGATAGGTTTTTCCATCAGAACCACATATGATTGGGAACTTGATACGACATGGTCTGTACCTTCGTCTTAATCCTAAATTATGCATATATTTTGAATTATTAAAGGCAATTACCCGCCACAATAATAGATGATTTTTCCAAGTAGAGACCAAAATTAAGGACATCAATCCTCAGTCGAAGGAATATTCAGGTGCGTCGCATGCATTTTGGTAACCAAAATTTGAGTTATCATACTAAATTTCTTATTAATTCTTCCTGCATTCTCAAGAAACATCTTACATGTGCATCATCCAAGCAGTACTGAGACCTAATTTTCGTTCAATGGGGTTATATACCAGAACAAGCTGAGAACATTTCTCTGATAACGCACTAAAATAATACGCGTTAATAAGATATATGAACGTGGTCGCCTCATGGACTCGCTGGTGTCACTGCGTGCTCGAACATGATCGGAGTCACGATCCAGCCATGCGGCAAAGGCACGACTCACGAGTATGACAGCGTTAAATGGCTGTTACAATGATCCATTTTTTTGGCACGAACTCTAAATTATGCTGTGTGAGGACGCGTACTTAAAAATTTCCGGCTGCGAACCGGTTGCGTCTTTGCTATTCAAAATACGCTGAAACACTCTTCTTCGTGCTTAATCCGGTGTTTGTCACATTGCCGGGATGACGTATTTATTTAAACCTTGTAATACGTTGGTGTTTTTCGTTACCCTAATGCATGGTGATCGCAAGCTCGCAAGACCCACATTACACAAATTAATAATTTTCCTGCACTACACAGCCTATACTTGAATATATCTAAAGTAGGAAACAGCTCGGGATGATTATTCAACGTTAATGAGGTCCCCTGTGGAGTTATGATTGCTATAGCTCTGTACGAGTAACCTGAAATGAAGATTTTCAAGTTTTTTAATTTAATCAAGACTATAAAAATGATTTCGTTCTTCGTGTAATATAATGATATTGAACACTGATCTTGTGTTGATGAAAGCAAGTTCATATCCGTTGCATCAGGATAGTTGCTGCCGGCATAGCCTATAGCTGTTATTTAATTAATAAAATGACTATCGAAACTGCATGCCATAAACTTACCAAAACCTAAACCTCCTTTTCGGAAGCCATAACATTGTGTGAATGTCTGAAAAAAGGTGAAATAGTAAATTGTACGTTTCTACGTTGCATAATCCGGTTGAACTGAAATACATCAGATCAGTGACGCTACAGACTTCACTGAATGACGTCGTTAAAAATTTCACTGAAAGAAACTTACGAAGACAATCAAAACCACTGTGATATGAAAAAGAGACTTCATTTCGTCCTCTGTCAGGTAACTAATAAAACTTCGCCTTCAGTGTCTTGACCTTATGCCTGGGTTCAGTTTTATGACTTTAATTTCCGTCTTTTGTTAAATATCTGATTTTCTTTGTTCATTTTTCTCTGGCACAAATATCCGGATGTACCTACTTGTTGTCCAACAATATTATTTTACCATAACAGATATATCGTTCAGTGTTCATACACCGTACAAAATGCGGGGTTAGGGGAATTTTAATTGTAACTGGAACCCATTTTTAACTATAAATGGCCTCTGTATGCAAGTTACGAACTGACTTATACGAAAGATCTATTGCCTGCTTGACAAGAAATAACTATTAACAATGCATATATGTGTTTTGTAGTGACATGTGTCAATAATTCTAGTTTCCCCTGTGTAGATTTTCTTTGCTGACGCTCTTAAATGCGCTGATTACTAAATGAATGGAATCCGCTGCTTGAGAAACTCTTGTGAGTCATTGCGTCAGCAATATACGTTTTGTCGATCGCTATAACGAGACAACGGAAATCATGGAAGAACGATTTTTAACTTCCCATGATAAGAATGCAGATGTTACTATTTCCCCCCTTTCATCGTGGTTATTATAAAAGCATTGATACAGTGTTAATACATCACCATATATACCTGCAACATCTCACTGGCAACAACAATAAAGAAAGACAGTTCAAAAATGAAGCTTGGTTTAGTGATTCTCATCGCATTCGCCTTAATGGTATGGATATTTTTTGCTTTTTTAAAATCGATATGCTGCATTGTAATGTCATAAACGAGGACTGTCCTTAGTGTCCTTTTTCTTGATTTGGCATAATGTAAATGCATAATTTAAACATGCAGGGTGACATTGCGTGTCTCTATGATGAAATTTGTTTACTTTTTTCTTGCTGTTATATTATAGGTTATTATTCAAAATTCAGTATTTATTTCTTCTGCCAGACTTAAGACATAATTTTCTCATTCAAAATCTTTCCACACACCAGGCTGAAACAACTGTAGCGACACCAATCAGACCATGTCAGTTAGTGTATTGCTTCATTAATCCTTGTCAGAACGCCTCATGTCCAAACTATCAGGAGGCGATTTGTAAAGCTGATTACTGTGGTGGTTGTTACGCTCGTTTCTATATTGGTAAAGCGGATGTGACGCATCTTTGCTCACCGAAATCATATCCTGAGCATTCCTAACTTCTACCCTAAATAAATTTGGTAAGGTTTTGTTTTGCGTCTAATATACTACTACATTTACATAAGTTGATCTTGGCATCACCTCTGTACTTTGTGTACTTAGTCTAATACGATTTCTTGCTTTTCTTCTCTTATAGATACAGATAACTAATCTTGTGCGTCAAGACTGAAAAGGTCTACACAGAATATTATAATTACAATAGTTGTTTCTTGTGTATAGCTTACTTTTGCTGGTACCATTTACTGTTTTATTACTAGGAGATAAATTAGAAAATATAATTATGATATGTCTTGTGAACTTTGCAATTAAACTATTCGCACCTGCAGTTACTCTTTCATTGACTATAGTTTGAGTCAAAATATCATGCCTGTTAATACTGCGACTTGGCGGCTTACTGCAACGTAATTTGCGAAACAATTTAGGCTCTACGTTTTAATTACTGGGAACTGAAACCCACGTTTTTCCTCCCTAAAAATACATTGAATTGACCAACAGCCTGCTTTCCCCCCCTTGCCTAATTTAGTCTGTAAACACTGAACAGGCCCTTTCGCCATTTCTACGGGATATTTTGACATTCCACGCAAAACGTAGAAAAACACACAAGAAAATCTAGGTATGAAATACCTCTTTTAAAATTGTTTTAGCAAATACTCGTTGTTATGGTTAAACGTCGTATTTCGGTCGCGTCGAATGCAATCCAAACAATAGATAATGAGATGATAATGAAGCTTAATGAGGTTTATCATCTCTTTATCTATTGTTTTAATTGCATTCGACACGACTTATATGTACAATATACAGGGTGTATCAAAAAAAAGGAGACCTTTAGAAATCAAGCTATTGTTAAAATTTGAATGCTTTTTCAATTGCATTTGCACATATGCTAAACCGTAGTGCGTGAAATATTGATGGCATGCATGCATACATTAGAAAAAGGAGACCTTTAGAAAATGAATTGACGTTTGTACACAAGATTGTCTGCTCCTGGGAATTTGAAAATAACTTTAATAGCATAAGGAAAAATAACGACCCAAAAATATTCAAATGACTAAGCACAAACGACTAAGCACAAAAGCGATAACAGTATGCGTGGTAAATTGCTTTAGCTGTTCCTTCAAAACACGAACAAATCATTTGTTCATTAATTTTTAACACTGCGTGCGAGCATTAGGGCTGTTCACATGAGTTAGAATTGACTTTGAATCCGGAATGGCTCAGCATCTCATTTTACAAACTTTGCCTGTTAAAATGTTTACATGAGTCAGGAATGAATTACAACTTGATCTGACACAGATTCACTTGACATTTCGATCCGGATTGAAAATTACTGATAAAATTGAACATCAAAAGAACTGAATGTCATGGACCATGTCCTTCAACGTGGCCTCAATTTCTCTCAACACAAACTACCGTACGCTTGAGCATATCGCGAACTGCTTTTCTGATGCCGCGGCTGGCTGGGTATAAGTTAAGACTACAAAAACTCTTTGCTCCGAAGTCAGTTGAACCATTTTTGTTCTGGTAGTGTGCTTAGTCATTTGAATATTTTTGGGTCGTTATTTTTCCTTATGCTATTAAAGTTATTTTCAAATTCCCAGGAGCAGACAATCTTGTGTACAAACGTCAATTCATTTTCTAATGTATGCATGCATGCATGCCATCAATATTTCACGCACTACGGTTCAGCATATGAGCAAATCCAATTGAAAAGGCATTCAAATTTTAACAATAGCTTGATTTCTAAAGGTCTCCTTTTTTTTGATACACCCTGTATACAGGGTGAGTCAAAAAAAAGTCCCCCCTATTGAAATGAAGCCTTTGTTGATTTGAATGCATGATCAACGCAGTAGTGTGTAAATAGCATAGTTATTAGGTTGAGGCATTCAAATAAAGCGTCTTGCTTTCAGTTGGGTTTATCATAATATTAAGGCAATCAGATTCTAACAAAGGCTTGATTTCAATAGAGGGGACTTTTTTCTGACTCACCCTGTATAACCTAAGCCTTTGTCAGTTAACATTATGCTAGTTTCAGACGTCGAAATTTTCATGTGCCAAATCGAATGCAAATGAACTTAAACAAAGTCTTTAGTTCATTCGACGTCTGAAACAGGCCTTATTTTATTTTACCTGATGTCTTCATCATATATGCAACTTGGGATTCAGCATGCATATAGCCGGCTCAGGCATTGAAATTATGACAATAGGAAACTTAATATACCGTAGTATCACAATTTTGCATGGGGCACTCATCACATGTACATGCATATATCAAATTGTCAGGCCGACAACCCAACTGAGCATCTGAGTATTTGGGTGCACAATCGTTTAAGAAGACAGTGAAACACAAACATATGTACAAAAATAATGAATCAGCAGCTTCCTGGTCCAGCCAAAACGCTTGCACTGATCGCATCTCGGGCAGATCACAGATGTTCTAGATCATCACATAACTCACATTCGTACATTCAAAGTGGCACGCCAGGTAAGGTATATAAGATGCATTATCGATTTGAAAGAGCCCAGGTTTGACATGATTAAACATAACATGTCCGTAAACGTGTCCTGTGTTCTTACTTTTTTAATTCAAAATTTGAATTTTGAAATATTGTTGTTCACTTGTTCTACACTGCGGAATTTCATACTTAATTGCTTCCTCATGCGATTCCTCATGCGATCGTTAGGCCATGGATTACTTTAAAAACATGCATATGGACATTTGTATTCTTATATATTTCGACCGGAGTTCATGAAATATAAACATGAATGCACGACCATGTCTAGGTATACTCATGCCAATAACAGATCAGTTAGAAGTATTTGGAAAGTTAGCTTTCTGGCAACTAATAATAAATTAATAGCAAGTAATGCTGATAATGGGCCCGATTTATACCAGAGACGGACTGAGAATTCCCATAACTGCATGGCATTATAATTATAAGCGGGAAAATTTGATTTCAATTGGCGGTTAACCATTTTTGGCTGACGATAACTTGGTCATTTTTGGTCGTATTGATATACCAAAGATATGATCGGAAACCTAATAGGCTAGTGTTTATATTGCCATATAAAAAAATATCGTTTACTGTAGTATCTTATATACAGCAGATTCAGCAGTCTGTCAAATTTGGATTCCAATTTTTTTTTTCACTATATTTTCGTATCATATTTCTGAAATGTTTGCACACGTAGGCGTTTGTATGCATGCGTTGTCGGCTATATATCAAATTACGTTGCTTCTATAGCTTCACTAAATATGCATGCTTTTGGATGAATATCCTGATGACTGTGCTAATGTTTACTGACACACAACTAAAAAAATGACGTTGAAAAGGAACTTTATTTGGCTGCTAGTGTTGATTATTTCAGTGTTTTGGATAAAGACTGAAGGTAGAGTATTATCAATCGCTTACAGTTATATATACGCAACATGCACGCATGTGATGGCCAAATGGATGTAAAGTTATATACTGTATTAACTTGTCAGGGATTAAGTTTGAACATACAGAAATGGATTTTATTACGAACTGTTCGATTACTTCAAATCATGGAATGAACTATGCATTGATCTCTGCAACAGTTATTTTGTAAATTAGTTAGGTCACTGCATGGTAGTTACACTACGGACTTTAGTTTGCAGCTATAGTTTAATTTGTATTTCTACTTCCTTGTTCGCCTTTCTAACCGTTTGATTTATTTGGGTTCTGGACCGTACATCAAAGTATAACTTTCTATATATATTAGATAAATTTAGCTTGCCTTATGCCTCTATATAATGATGTATGAGATGTACTGCTCTGTAATATGATTGCTGAATTTTTATGAAGACACTAATATTTGATGCGACAAGATGTGACCTTTTTATACTCGTAATCAGCAAAACTAAAAACATGCATGGAATTTACAAAACAACTGCATTGCTAGTACATAGCAATAAATACATCGAAGGCGTTACGGTTCTTATTAAGTTCTCCTGACCCGTATATCTACATCATTTTGTAGCATATATGCATGTGCCAATAATTTTTCTTTATAAATTGGCTACGTAAACGTAAAGTCGTAAATATGCAGCCGTGTCGGTACAAGCGGAAAATAGGCATGCAATCTTAGAAACTCGTTCCTAGAATTTCAGTGCTAGTCGGGATTTTTCAAGCAAACAAATGCTTTTCTAAAAATTGTTTACTCTGCCATCTGGTTTCACGGTTTCTACTGCATGTCTGCATTTGAAAAACTATAAATTTCAAAATTTGTTTCGGGGCATTTCACAAACTGCATGGGGAATATTAACATCAAGCTAATAATCATGATTCATTTACCCTCACCTATCCCGGCATTACCATCATATACGTGCACATTACAACGCTTGTCAGCCACCTCTTTAGCTCAGTGGCAAGAGCATTGCACCGGCATCGCGAAAGGCTTAAGCGTAGGTTCGATTCCTGCCGGAGGACCGATAGTTGACTCATTTTTCCATCAACAGTTCCTGGCTTGAATTTGAAGTGTGTATAATTCGGTTAATTCCAGTCGAAATTAAGCCCTTTGAATACCCTTTGACCCTATAGAATTTACCTGCTTCGAGTGCAGTGCCAAAAATCAAAATCGATTTACTCTCAAGCTAATATTTATAATTATATTTATATCATGCAAGTAACTTCATGGATTCGAATGGCGTTCAAGTAAACATTATAAGCGTTGAATTGAGGCAAACGTTAATCGGATTTCGCCGCGAATGCGCATGCGTGGGTTATGTATTTGCCGTAGTCAAAATATGGGGAATTTTGTATCATTTTGTCACTCATGCGTACAAAAGCCTTAATCTTTCTAAATCATTTAATGTAATAAAATGTATTGTAATTAATGTAATGTCGACGAGAAGACAGGAGGATTTTAAAATATGTTACGGTTACCATGTTTCACCGATGAACAACGCCCAGTAGAACTTTATTTTTGTGCTAGCCTTAGTTGTGACCTAAATCATTGCAGGAAAATATTTTTGAGCTGGTTTGGATTAGAAGTTTTAGGTAAGGTCTTGACTTTGCCTTGTAAACAAGCTTTGTTTAAAATGGCTACCCTTTTTTTACATAAGGAAAAAGTTTTGCAATTTTAAAATATGTTTCTCCGAAACTAGATGTTATTAATCCCGTTTCCCAGCCTTTTAAAAGAAATTGAAAATCACCAATTTGTGGCCAGACACTGTTTTGTTCGAAAAATACACAGACGGGAACGGGGATGAGAACTCGAGGACAACAAATATAACAATGAGTATATAAGATAAATTAACATTCGCGCACTAGTATAGAATTGGCGCACGAATAAATTCGCGAAATTTATTTTTTTTAAGTTAATTTTTTGTAAATGTTAATTTAAATACGAAATAGTATTAATATGGTAATGTAACAACAGACTAAGGAATTTTTCGGTGAGAATTAAAGAGTTAGTGATGTAATTGCAGTTAAAAACCAAATTACTGAAGTTAGTACTTTTTAATAAATTACCCAAAGCGACAACGAAGTCTACAACAAAAGCTGTGACGACAACTCCACAGTCGACAAAAGCGACAACACAGTCTACAACAGAAGCCGTGTTGACAACTCTACAGACAAACACGAGAACGAAGTCTACAACAAAAGCCGTGTCGCCAAGTCCACAGACAAACGCGACAACGCAGTCTACAACAAAAGCCGTGTCGACAACTCCACAGACAAACGCAACAACGCAATCTTCAACAACTGCCGTGTTGACAACTCTATCCTCAGGAACAACCCAAACAGAAGGTGAGTCAATCATTACATGACACAGTCTATTTTGATCCAAACTACTCTAATGTCTTGCATTTATACACTGGCGGTCAAAAAGAACTGCTCAAAACAAGTCTAAATGCTCTCAAATGAACGTAACTGTCCCTCTAACAATATATACGAGTAATATAGACTAGATTACATGCTAAGCTATATGAAATATTATTATTTTGTTGACCCTCCTTTGGCCTTACAATTGATGACGGCCTTACACCGGCGTGGCATACTTTTTGTTAAAGTGCTACTGCAACGAAATTTTCGACCCTATTTTTATTAGCCTAAACACATATTCCGTCTTTTAGATAGATAGATAGATAGTTTAATAATTCACACACATTGCAGTTACATATGACTGAATTACGTGGTGATTACAGGTGAGAGTAAGCTAAAAACTATGTTTATATTTGCAATAGTTGAGCTAGTATAGCTATAAAAATTTACAGTATAGTATATAGTTTATATAATAATTTAATTATTTATTTTGGCAACTACTAACAATAAAAGAGTTTTTGTCTTTTTGAACCGGTCGGTAAGAAATTTGGGGATGTAAAAATGTTTCTCCGTACGCAACTCATACGTTAAGGGAGATTCCGATTTACACACTAACTCGTTCAATTTAAAGCTTGGCTTATTTATTGGCTTATCAGCTAAAATTTGATTAAAAAGTTTCTTATATGCGGATTCCCTTTCGTGCGTGTAATGTTTCCAACCCACTTTCGATCAATCCATCCTTGCAATGTGCAGACGGATAAACAATTCGGAGAGCTCGTTTCTGGACGCGTTCATTTCATCACTGAGGTATTTTGGCAGTGCATAATGAAACACTGTTGAAGTGTATTCCAAAATAGAGCGAATACAAGTGGAGGATTTTGAAATAATGTTATTGACGTGTTTATTCCATTTCAAGGTCGGTGTGATGGTAAGACCGAGTAGTTTCGCCTCTTCTACAACTTCTAGGGGTTCCCCATTGACTTCAATTGGGGGGAATGAGCTCCTGACTTTTTTAAAATCAATACGCAGTTTTTTACACTTTTTCTGGTGAAGTTGGAAGTGATTTGCCTCAGACCATTCCTGAATATCCGTGACAGCGTTCTGGATATTACTTGGGGCGGATTTCGGTACGGATTCTGATATTGTGACAATGATATGATGTATGTGCGCGCGAAGTATCTTCGCATTGATGATAAAATCAGCCTTTGCCTATATATCTGTTAGCTTTCAACTTTTGCTACGATTTTTCAGACATAAAATGTATGCACAGAATCTTCTTTCAATACTCTTTTGTTTAAGGGATCTTGCTAAACAAAAGTGATGTACGAATCTTTGAAATCGACTTAGCCGCGCAAAGAACCGCGCGACGAGGTCTTCGTCGACGAGGCTACTTAACACTAGTATTTTTACGCCATGCTAAGAATCGGTACTCTTTTCTACGTCACAAACCACAATATGGCGGAGCAAAAGTTCGCACAGGAAGTGGCAAAAATCGCGACTTTGGAGAGCTATAAAAATCTTTTGAGAAAGCCAATTTTGATTCTGTTTTCAGAAATGAAATCAGGAAAGTGAGCACTTTAAATTGAGCCAATAAAAAAGGGGTGGAAAATTTCGTTGCAGTAGCACTTTAAGGTGGTAATCGTGAACAGTCAAAAGAAATTCATCCTATGGACAGTCTTTACAGCAAGCCATAAATCATGGACGCTTTATGTATTAATTCCTTTCTTGCACTATCCCCTTGACATTATCCTACAGATTTTCAATAGGGTTAAGGTATTTTGACTGTGCAGGCCAATCCATTTCTGTCACTCCCTCTTCCTGAAACCATTTTTGACTATCTTGGAAGTGTAGCAGGTTGCATTACTGAAATATTTCTTGAAATAACGGAATTATCCAAAATGCCTATGAAGCTCTCTCCTATATTCGCTTCTTCTTTATGAATTTGCATCTAAACAGTTCTTTTGAACCGCTAGTTTTCAATAAAAGATTGATTGTTACGATTCCTGTTACATACGACAATAGCAACATTTGAGCAGTTCTTTTCGACCGCCAGTGTAATTGTGCGTACATGTTACAGCTGCTTCCGCGCATGTGGGAACTTTGCTTACATTTTTTGTTTTGGCCTTAGTCCCTTTTTTTTTATATAAATTTATTAAGATTTTTTTAACTTGAATCCGCGAAATTATTGCTTTTTTATTTTGTCTGAACCGTTTCTTCTTCTGTAGACATTAATGAATGCGCAAACAAAACCAAGAATAATTGTGATCAAAATGCTTATTGTAACAACACGGCTGGATCTTACTACTGTACTTGCAAGAATGGATATAGTGGTAATGGCACAACATGTACTGGTGAGTGTGTTTCCGAGAATTTGTTTGGATTTTGTTTGTGAATTAGAATTTGTGATTTTTTATAATTTTTGGTACACTGTAGACATTAATGAATGCGCAAACAGCAACTTGAATAATTGTGATCAAAATGCTTATTGTAACAATACGGTTGGATCTTACTACTGTACTTGCAACAACGGATATAGTGGTAATGGTACAACGTGTACTGGTGAGTGTGTTTCCGAGAATTTGTTTGGATTTTGTTTGTGAATTAGAATTGTCATTTTTTATACTTTTTTTGGTACACTGTAGACATGGTGAGTGTGTATTCTGCGAATTTGTTTTTATTTTTTTGTGAATTAGAATTTGTCCTCTTTTATACTTTTTTTGGTACACTGTAGATATTGGTGAATGCGCAAACAGCAACCTGAATAATTGTGATCAAAATGCTTATTGTAACAATACGGTTGGATCTTACAACTGTATTTGCAACAATGGATACAGTGGCAATGGTACAACATGTACTGGTGAGTGTGTTTCCGAGAATTTGATTTGATTTTGTTTGTGAATTAGAATTTGTAATTTCTTATACTTTTTGCTACCCTGTAGACATTAATGAATGCACAAACGACACCTGGAATAATTGTGATCAAAATGCTTATTGTAACAATACGGCTGGATCTTACTACTGTACTTGCAACAACGGATATAGTGGTGATGGTACAACATGTACTGGTAAGTGTGTTTCCGAGAATTTGTTTGGATTTTGTTTAAGAATTAGAATTTGTGATTTCTTATACTTTTTGCTACACTGTAGACATTAATGAATGCACAAACGACACCTGGAATAATTGTGATCCAAATGCTTACTGTAACAACACGGCTGGATCTTACAACTGTACTTGCAACAACGGATATAGTGGTAATGGCACAACATGTACTGGTGAGTGTGTTTCCGAGAATTTGTTTGGATTTTGTTTGTGAATTAGAATTTGTCATTTTTTATACTTTTTTTGGTACACTGTAGATATTGATGAATGCGCAAACAGCAACCTGAGTAATTGTGATCAAAATGCTTATTGTAACAATACGGTTGGATCTTACAACTGTATTTGCAACAATGGATACAGTGGCAATGGTACAACATGTACTGGTGAGTGTGTTTCCGAGAATTTGATTTGATTTTGTTTGTGAATAGAAATTTGTCATTTCTTATACTTTAGGTTGTTGTATATATAAATATATTTTCAATCACTTTAGAAACAAAAATGTCACTGGAGAACTTCGCGAATTTCTTCCTATCTTGTTTGTGTTCTTACCTTTTTCATATTTTGAAATTCTTGAAATCATACTCGTCATACCCAGAAGTCGAGTTTGCAAGCCCGATTTTGACGGTATTAGCCCTGGTATTAGCCCCCTCCCCTCCTCCCCTCCTCCCCTTCCGAGATAGTTGTAAAAATATATAAAACGAGTAATAAGATTTTTTGGCCTAAATAAATCCAAATTTGCTATGGTATACTGTATTGCTATTTATTTTATATGAACTGAATCTTTTATAACAAGTTTCGCATGTCAAGAATTACGTCTATAATTCGCAAATATTGATTGTTTCTTCGTCTTTAGAAAAGCGTCATTTTTAACAAGCAGCTAACAATTTTACCTTTTCATTTCTGTAAACTTTTGTTAAAGCCAAAAATATTTTGGCATTTGATAAATCCACACATGTTTTCTGTTAAATTTGCATGCCAGAATGTGTGAAAAGTGGATCATATTTGGCCTAAGCGCCGTTAAACAGGCAGTGGCGTAGCCAGCCTGACGATTTTGTCTGACGAGTTATTATAATTATTCATGTCTTTAGAAATTCATTGTTTTCACAGTCAATGAACACTAAAATATTAGCATAGCGGGACAAATCGACAAGCTGGCTAGGCTACTGTAAACGGGACTGATACAACCGGCCCCAAGTGCAATCATAACTTCGATTCTTTGTTGGACCAGGAACTGGTCCCTAACCGCTGCTAATCTTCTTGTTGTTGTTGTTGTTGTTGTTAGGGGGCGACGCTCTTTAAAAAAACCCTAAGGCTCTAGCATTACTTGTTTGATCGGAATGAAACTTGGCACAATTATTCTAAGCAATATTCCGCATCGATTGACGGAGTTCGAATTTTTACTTTTGACCGTTAAAGCAAGTTATAAGCAATTCTTGACTATATGTGCAGCAAATAATATATACATATCATTAATATTCAGCCTATATATCATTAATATTCAGCCTATACAGGGTGTATCAAAAAAAACGCAACCACTTAATATTCATGAATATCCTCTTTGTTCTACAACACAAAAGACGTTTGGCCCCTGGAATGCGAGAAAGCTTGTAATCATATTCTAGCGGCACAATCGTCGGTAAACAAAGTCGGGTGCGTAAACCAACGAGCTGAATTGAAAGTATTTAACGAGTAAAATTTCATTTACAATTTATTTTACAAGGTCGACAGTTAGCATTCAAGTTATCATGCACGACAATAAAAACTCGTTGTTCGGTTGTTAGCTGCACCATTATTAGTTTAGCTGATTTGACTATTAGCATGCAGTTGAACTGTACGATTAAAATCCCAGGGGCATAAAATCTATTGAGCTTATGAACAATATGAATTTTAGAATATTAAGTGGTTGCGTTTTTTTTGAGACACCCTGTATATAAGAATACGCAAACGATTAGAAATACATTGTTCTTTCTATTGTTGTAAATACAATGCAGTTCAGAAACTCGGTCATGCAGTTCCTGGTCCACTATACAGGGTGTATAAAAAAAAACGCAACCACTTAATATTCTAAAATTCATATTGTTCATAAGCTCAATAGATTTTATGCCCCTGGGATTTTAAAATGGCTTCTAATCGTACAGTTCAACTGCTAATGGTCAAATCAGCTAAACTAATAATGGTGCAGCTAACAACCGAACAACGAGTTTTTATTGTCGACCTTGTAAAATAAATTGTAAATAAATTTTTACTCGTTAAATACTTTCAATTCAACTCGTTGGTTTACGCACCCGACTTTGTTTACCGACGATTGTGCCGCTAGAATATGATTACAAGCTTTCTCGCATTCCAGGGGCCAAACGTCTTTTGTGTTGCAGAACAAAGAGGATATTCATGAATATTAAGTGGTTGCGTTTTTTTTGATACACCCTGTACAGGGTGTCCCAAAAAAAACGAAAACTATTGAAATCACTCATTGTTAAAATTTGAATGCCGTGTTCACGAATTTTAGCCCGTGGGGATTTAATGCAACTTATAAAATGCTAAATGCTTTGTGTTGCTAGAGAAAGAGGACATGTCGAAGCTCATGGTCCTTGAGATGCACATTTAAATAAGGTTATCCATATTTGTAAATTGTAAATATTGTTAATAAATATCATTTTTGCGAACAAGCAAATTTTACAGCATCATATGCATGCATAAAAATGCTTATGGCAACCCCGATTTATACACTTGTGGGCCCAACACTTGAGTGTTTAGGCATTCAAACTCAACCGCATAACAATGGCATTGTTATGGGTGATTTCAATAGTTTTCGGTTTTTTTGGGACACCCTGTAGTACGATCGTACTTGTTATAAACGTATTATTGATCACTTTATACCTAGCTATATAAGATCACTGAGCTGAGCAGATATTTTTCACATTGACTGTAGACATTGATGAATGTTCAAAAAATCCTTGTCATAAAGATGCTTATTGTAACAATACGATTGGATCCTACAACTGCACTTGCAACAAAGAATACGTTGGTGATGGTAAAGTATGTAAGGGTGAGTGCACAATTTCATTATTCTCATCAGTCCGTAGCTCATTTCTACAATTTTTAGAACCTTTATATTAAGGTTTTCCTACAGCGTATATCTAGCTGGCTGAATGGATATAATATATTTTATTTTTTCCTGACAGTTTAATATGTGTCCTTTTTCTTCAGTCGAATAATTTCGTTCATGCATTCATTTGCATTTAAAAAAATGTAGCTAAATTTTGCAAGGTGAATTATAAAATATCATTTTGTTATAGAAAGTTTGATAAAGTCAGTTCTAATAAAACAAAATCAAAATTTATAGAAGAGTAAAATAATATGAGATCACGTTTACTCAGTTCTCTAATTTTCATTGGACAATTTTCATTTTTTCTTAATGTGGATTTTGTTTCCTGTGTGTGAAAAAATTTACTTAATCATACATGGGAATATATTTACAAATTATCGTTTTTCACCGACCCTACTCATTTTCGATATGAAGGAAACTGCAATAACTTGCAACTACAGTATAAAAGTAGGTTTTTTAAGTCTTACATTATATAACTTTTTATGCGTAGTGTTTTCTAAGTGTAGGCATCTTACTGACGTGCGCAAAACAACGATATATATAGTTTATATGGTCATCATGAAAATGACCGAATTATGAAGCAATGATTATGAAGCAATGATTATATGAGCAGGCTCAGTCATGAATGAGCCAATCTACAAATCACTTTCATGTACATAACAACAACGACTTTATGACCTTCAATTGTCACTTCCGTATATTAAGTGACGTACAGATTATTGCTCAAAGATAAAACGCGAATGACAATGAAAAATTAAGTTTAAATTTCATCGAATTTATGGATTTATTAACTATAAAGTTACGTCTAACTACACTTATTGGTGGCCTAGTGATATTTTCCTGTATAGCTTGGTCTGCAGCACAAGGAGCCAGAGGTACTATATCTGGTTTTATCAGTGAGATTTTTTTTCATGATATTTTTTTTCTATGATTTTTTATCTAAGCTTGTATAGATAAAAAGCTGTATATGTTTAAGCTTCGTATAATTCGCATGCAATAAACTCTTCAGTCACACTTCTTTAAAGTAAAATAGTGCCATGCAAGTAACCTGCCATATATCGTATATATATTTTATACTTGGCATTCTAAATCAGATCAAATCGAAATAAATTTGATGGAATGAAAATTGAATGAGTCTAGCGAATCATGTTTTCGCCTGTAAAAGCGATCATGTAGCTGTTGATAATGTCTGAGAGGTCTTTTAGTGCGGCTGAAAAATTTTTGCAAGGCATTTTGTTTTATTTAGAATTTTATTCAATATACAGCTCAAAATGGAAGCTATCTACTTCCTGGTGTAAAAATGTGGCAAATTATAAACGATAACTATATTAATGCAAATTAAACCCGGCGCACACTACAGTCTACAGCTTTATGCTTAGCCAAATGTCAGGAGTGCCCAATTGCGTAAGGAGATAGCTCTTATATCTGTGCAGGTGCCTTTATACGAACGGCTGTTGTCACTCGTGCCACGTACGGCAAATATTAAACACGTTTATATAATAGTTTATTTTTCGTCTAAAGTATAGACGCAACCGCTGTAGTATTTTCGCGTGCGCTGTAAGGCCCATTTTTCACTGGGCGAATTTATTCGGGCGTTTTGTTTGTTTCCAATTGTGTAAACGTTTTGGTTTAAAAGTTACTAACAATTTATTATGTTTAAAACGTAATGCAATGTTCACCGCCTATTCACGCATCAAACCGCAAGGAAATAATATAACTTTTATACAATATTAACTATTCCAGTCCTATATCAACGTGACTACGCAGTAGCTTTTTTGCCAATTATCGTACTCTCATTTATTTTCTTAACGGATTTTAGCTGACTCTGTGGTTTCGTGGATAACTTGGGGGGGTGGGTGCATGGGAGGTGACGTTCCAAGGACCATACACGCTTCCTCGAGTCTCAGCTAAACGACCAACTAAAGAAAAATCTCACTTCTCTTTATCAAAATCTATATAAAATCTTCATATTTTGTTCCACTTTCAGATGCTCCTAATGTTATTCTCTCGCCAACACCCAGTCAGGAAATACCATACAAAAAGACAGCAATATTCACCTGTATTTTTGATGGAAATCCTGCCCCAAACATTTCCTGGAGTTTTGCAAACAATCCTTTACCAAATTCTGCAAACATTCAATTACCAAATTCTACGAACACTTCTTTAACAAATTACGCAAAACATGTGATATACACAAATGGAAATAAAAGCATCTTGTTGGTTAGAAATTTAACAAGCAATGATTCTGGGAATTACACGTGTCTTGCAAAAAATTCTGTTGGAAACGACTCAAAAACATCACAATTGATAGTACTCAGTAAGTAGAAACTGAATCAGTCAATTATTTATTCAAATTTGTACTGGCTGGTAAGGTCGGTATGACTATATTCCAAATCAAGGTTCAATACAAAATTGTTAATATATTTAATATTTTCTATCACAGGTCCACCTGATGCACCTATCAACCTGACAGTGATTAATAAAACGAAGAATTCGATATCCATTCGCTGGAGAGAAGGTTTATTTAATGGCAACCGTCCTATTCAAAATTTCAGTGTAAAATTATTGACAAAAACACCAAGAAACAAGTCCCTTGCTTGATTTCACCCACTGAAAACTCTACATTGTGTCTTCGCTTGTATCCAAACTTTGCAGTTGCCCGTCTAAATCCATTTACAACTTATAATTTTACCATATGTTCTATTAACTCCATTGGACAAACCTGCACGGATGGAAAATTCAGTGTGACGACCTCACAAGATGGTTAGTTTGTTAGATCTTTTATTCTCGATTATTTTGAATTGTTTGTTTAAATATTTTTGTAATGAGAAGATGGGGACATGCAGTGACGTAGCCTAATTTCTGATTTAATTTCTTCCAGCACCTGGAAAACCACGTAATCTTACTGTTATGCCCAATTCGTCCGAAAGTCTTTATATCTCTTGGAAACCACCAGTAATTTTAAATGGTATCATCACAACATATGAATTGAGATTGTGTCTAACTCGCGATGGAAATGGAAATGACTTTGAGCCTTGTGTCCACCATTTGTCCAACATCGCCTTACCAGCAAACGCACGTAACTTTAATGCCACTAAACTGTGTAAGTGATTCAGACGTTCATTTTCAACTATACAAGAATTTTTTTCTTAAAAGAATAGTTATCCCGCCTATGACGAATGCGGCTCTTTGTGCATGCTGAGGCGTCTCGCGATTGGTGTTCGGCAAATTTATTTTATTTCCTTTTTTTTATTGTATCCGTTATTCAAGCAAATATTTATTATTTTAGCAATTGCAATAAAAACCTGTACAAGTGTACCTACCTCTACATTTCTTTGTTTCATTAGGTGCTTTTTGTAAATACCGAATTCAACTCAGAGCAAAAACAATCAAATTTGGAGAGTTTGTGTCAACAACAGGAAGAACTAAGGAAAGCGGTATGATTTAAGTTGTGTTGTTTAACATGGGTCATGATTGGATACGTTTAGGAATTGGTAGGGCCAGAATAGTGTTCTCTCAAATAGTGATGCTCATTGAATATAGGAAGTAAACAGTAGGGCTAATGTAAGTCCCGCAGACAAGACATTGAACTAAGATTCACGAGTTAAGATTCACTTGGAAACATTTCGGGACTACCACCCAATGTAATATGGACACTAGTTTTCGACTTCAGTAGCCTTACTATTTATTTCCTTATGACAGATAAGTATTTTGCTTAAATAACGTTTCCTTGCTTTTTGCTGGTAATTTAGTGTCCAGTGAACCCACGAAGGTCAGTTTAACTCCGTTGTCACACCATCAATTGCGACTTTCTTGGAAAGCACCGTCCAATAAGAATGGCAATATAACTGGTTATAAAATCACTTGGAAAATCGTGGGCAATGACACTAATCATCCTGTTGATGGTGAATTGAAAACGAAGATTGTTAGAGATGATGTGTTATCATTTGATATAACAAATCTGAGTAAGAATACCTTCAAATAATCTGAGCTATATATATCTGAGCTACATGTCGTTCTCTTCATTACCTTTAATTTTCACGAAACTTGGGACATTGGACAAATGGGACAAATCTACCACTGAGGAAATAAATACCCAAATTTCTGCAAAATCGACCTGTCAATATATGAAGTACAATTTTTGCCATGAAGTACAGGAAAAGGCAAAAGAAATACCGCTGAGATTGTAGGTTTGTTACGAAGAAAATCGGGTGAACTAGGTTGTGGAGCCCCCTTCAATAGTTCGGTCAGATCCTCAAATGTGAGGTTCACATCTTTTCCTGTATTAAAATACTGTAAAGATTTCCTAATGCTGCTTCTGTAATAATATCTTTCACATTTTTAGCGGCCCATTCCGAGTACATTGTCACCGTGAATGCTATAAACGGCGCTGGAAATGGTTTAATTGTAACCAAAATGGCTTGTACTAACGAACACGGTTTGTTTCATTGTCTTCGTATATCTAAACACCGATCTACACGATCTACAGAATTGATTTATTTAAGTGGTCGAAATTCAAAAGAAACAGGCGAAATATTTCGCATTTCGCCAAGAAAAACCGCCCGTGGAATTAGGCCCTTAGATCACCTCCAAAAAGAAGTCATAGCTATAAGTTTAAATATACACAGATTTCATGCTCACCTAACTTATCATCCAACCATAGAACCGAAATGTTGTATTGTCAAATTATCAAACTATATATTTTGCTGTTAGTTCCTAGTGCCCCCACCAATGTTAAGATAATTTCCGTGTCGTCATCTCAACTAAACATCACGTGGCAACCACCAGCCGATCCCAACGGGGTCATCACTGGATATTATATAACATGGAGGATGATTAAGAACGACTTGAATCAATCTGTTAGCGTTTTGACTCGTATTTCGTCTGCACTGAGCGCAAAAACCAGGATGCACTCGATTCAGAATTTAGGTAAGAATTTAACATTTCGATGCATTCGTAGACCTTCATAGTATCGTCATTGGTATGAATTTCTAATCAATAGAGTGCCTTCTTGTGAAATTTGAGAATTTGAGTTTAAAAAATTAGTTTTTACAAGTACTTCGCTTAATTCTTTTTTAAGGAATGATTAAATATGAAATGTTGATCCAGGCATTTTTATTTAAATATAACAGACAGTTTATATGATGTTTGACTCGCGTCGTCGTTGTCTTCTTAGAACCTTATTCGGTGTACAACCTGTCTTTAAATGCTCAAACACGTATTGGAAATGGTCCTCAAGTTTTTGTCAAATCTCGAACAAAACAATCACGTATGTATGACCAATTGATCACAGACTTTTGAATAATAAAAACAACATGCATGGGTAGGATATTTGCCGGAAAGCATTCCTGCGAAATATCTGCACAAAATTCATTTAAAACCATTTCATTGCATGGATCAGTGACATTGTCAACAGATTTTTAGCAAACTAAATTACTAAAAGAGTATTAATCCATTAAAAATGTTTTTACCTGTTAATGACTAAAAGAGTTGTTATCTCATGGTTTTCATATAGTACCTGGTGAACCAGGAAGTGTTCAGCTGATACCAGTTTCAGAAACTGTACTCAATCTAACTTGGAAGTCACCGTCTGATCCTAACGGGATAATAATAGGATACCGTGTTATTTGGGAGATGATAGAAGATGACAAAAACATGTCCGTTTCTCAAAATTCAAGAGTGAGGGTTATAAATGATGGAACTGCAGTATCGTATCAAATAGAAGGACTGGGTAATGGAAATGGTGCAAATTATTTCAGTTTTCACAAGACTCGTTTTAATATATATTCCAGTATAACAAAGCTGCGTGTATTCATGGCGACGTCTTACTTGAATGACTTCTTATCACATATGCACCATGCAACTGTCCAAAGAAGATAAAAAACTTTTCCGTTGCATGGTTATATGAGTATTCTCGCAAAATGTTTTTAAAACCACGCGTTATTGTGTGATTCTGCACATCACATCTTGAATATTAATATTTTATTCTTTTGTCTTTAGCGGCTTATTCGGTATACAACGTGTCCCTAAATGCTATAACTAGTATTGGAAATGGTTCTAAAGTTAATGTCACATCTCGTACCAATGAATCACGTATGTATATGACCATCGATCTTTGATCCCTTTTATACACACAAAATTCCTTAGCTTCCAAGTCAATTGTTGACATTCATGACTTTGAAATAAGTCTGAAGTATAGAAGGCTATAAATTTGTTTGATACTTTTTCCTTTTTAATCATGGATTAGGGACAATGTGAACGGATTTTAACAAACTAAAATAAATCCTATTAATCCTTTAAAAATGTTTTAACCTGTTAATAACTAAAAGAGTTGTTTATCTCGCGGTTTTCATATAGTACCTGGTGAACCAGGAAATGTTCAGGTGATACCAGTTTCAGCAACTGTACTCAATCTAACTTGGAAGTCACCGTCTGATCCTAACGGGATAATAATAGGATACCGTGTTATTTGGGAGATGATAGAAGATGACAATAAGAACACGTTTGTTCCTCAAAATTCAACAGTGAAGATCATAAATGATGGAAGCGCAGTGTCGTATCCAATAGAAAATTTAGGTAATGAAAATGGCGCAAATTATTCTAGTCATCATAATACTCTTTTAATATATTCCCATATATAATCAAGCAACTGCCCAAAATTGAGAAAAACAATGACGTTCTGACCTAATGCCCTTCGTTAGGGGAGTTTATATGATAATCATTTTGATATTGGTGCATGATATTTCTGGTAAACGTATTTATCAAACCATGTTATTGTGTGATTCTGTGCATGCATCATATCTTGAATGTTAATATTTTATTCTTTGTCTTTAGCGGCTTATTCGGTGTACAACGTGTCCCTAAATGCTATAACTAGTATTGGAAATGGTTCTAAAGTTCATGTCACATCTCGTACCAATGAATCACGTATGTATGACCTATTAACAACAGACGTTTTAAGAATAAAATAACATGCATAAGTATAGGTAATATCTGCAAATATTGATGCGAAATATCTTCAGAAATGCATTTAACACCATTTCATTGCATGCAGATACCCTTGTAATTTGGCATATTTAAAACATAAATATTCAGTTTATTTAGGTACACCAGGGTGTATTTATTACTCCAAAGCTTTTGGTCCGTGAACCACGGTCTTTCTTGCATGGTGCCATTAACTTTTAAATTGAAATGCCAGAAATCAAGTCACGACAATCTGTAATAAAAGGCAACGTGAAAGATTTTGAAAGTTAATTGCACCACACATGAAGGATGGATAAACAATTATTTGTTGCTCACGGACACCGTACCGTTTTTACCTTTACCGTAAAATGTTCAATATTTTCCATCACCATGAAATTATAGTTAAATATAAAGAGATTTCATACTCACCTAAACTATCATCCGATCATAGAACTGAAACTTTACAAACTATTTTGCTGTTAGTTCCTAGTGCCCCGCCAGTGTTAAGATAATTTCCGTGTCGTCATCTCAACTAAACATCACGTGGCAACCACCAGCCGATCCCAACGGGGTCATCACTGGATATTATATAACATGGAGGATGATTAAGAACGACTTGGATCAATCTGTCAACGTTTTGACTCGTATTTCGTCTGCACTGAGCGCAAAAACCAGGATGCACTCGATTCAGAATTTAGGTAAGAATTTAACATTTCGATGCATTCGTAGACCTTCATAGTATCGTCATTGGTATGAATTTCTAATCAATAGAGTGCCTGCTTGTGAAATTTGAGAATTTGAGTTTAAAGAATTAGTTTTTACAAGTACTTCGCTTAATTCTTTTTTAAGGAATGATTAAATATGAAATGTTGATCCAGGCATTTTTATTTAAATATAACAGACAGTTTATATGATGTTTGACTCGCGTCGTCGTTGTCTTCTTAGAACCTTATTCGGTGTACAACCTGTCTTTAAATGCTCAAACACGTATTGGAAATGGTCCTCAAGTTTTTGTCAAATCTCGAACAAAACAATCACGTATGTATGACCAATTGATCACAGACTTTTGAATAATAAAAAACATGCATGGGTAGGATATTTGCCGGAAAGCATTCCTGCGAAATATCTGCACAAAATTCATTTAAAACCATTTCATTGCATGGATCAGTGACATTGTCAACAGATTTTTAGCAAACTAAATTACTAAAAGAGTATTAATCCATTAAAAATGTTTTTACCTGTTAATGACTAAAAGAGTTGTTATCTCATGGTTTTCATATAGTACCTGGTGAACCAGGAAGTGTTCAGCTGATACCAGTTTCAGAAACTGTACTCAATCTAACTTGGAAGTCACCGTCTGATCCTAACGGGATAATAATAGGATACCGTGTTATTTGGGAGATGATAGAAGATGACAAAAACATGTCCGTTTCTCAAAATTCAAGAGTGAGGGTTATAAATGATGGAACTGCAGTATCGTATCAAATAGAAGGACTGGGTAATGGAAATGGTGCAAATTATTTCAGTTTTCACAAGACTCGTTTTAATATATATTCCAGTATAACAAAGCTGCGTGTATTCATGGCGACGTCTTACTTGAATGACTTCTTATCACATATGCACCATGCAACTGTCCAAAGAAGATAAAAAACTTTTCCGTTGCATGGTTATATGAGTATTCTCGCAAAATGTTTTTAAAACCACGCGTTATTGTGTGATTCTGCACATCACATCTTGAATATTAATATTTTATTCTTTTGTCTTTAGCGGCTTATTCGGTATACAACGTGTCCCTAAATGCTATAACTAGTATTGGAAATGGTTCTAAAGTTAATGTCACATCTCGTACCAATGAATCACGTATGTATATGACCATCGATCTTTGATCCCTTTTATACACACAAAATTCCTTAGCTTCCAAGTCAATTGTTGACATTCATGACTTTAAAATAAGTCTGAAGTATAGAAGGCTATAAATTTGTTTGATACTTTTTCCTTTTTAATCATGGATTAGGGACAATGTGAACGGATTTTAACAAACTAAAATAAATCCTATTAATCCTTTAAAAATGTTTTAACCTGTTAATAACTAAAAGAGTTGTTTATCTCGCGGTTTTCATATAGTACCTGGTGAACCAGGAAATGTTCAGGTGATACCAGTTTCAGCAACTGTACTCAATCTAACTTGGAAGTCACCGTCTGATCCTAACGGGATAATAATAGGATACCGTGTTATTTGGGAGATGATAGAAGATGACAATAAGAACACGTTTGTTCCTCAAAATTCAACAGTGAAGATCATAAATGATGGAAGCGCAGTGTCGTATCCAATAGAAAATTTAGGTAATGAAAATGGCGCAAATTATTCTAGTCATCATAATACTCTTTTAATATATTCCCATATATAATCAAGCAACTGCCCAAAATTGAGAAAAACAATGACGTTCTGACCTAATGCCCTTCGTTAGGGGAGTTTATATGATAATCATTTTGATATTGGTGCATGATATTTCTGGTAAACGTATTTATCAAACCATGTTATTGTGTGATTCTGTGCATGCATCATATCTTGAATGTTAATATTTTATTCTTTGTCTTTAGCGGCTTATTCGGTGTACAACGTGTCCCTAAATGCTATAACTAGTATTGGAAATGGTTCTAAAGTTCATGTCACATCTCGTACCAATGAATCACGTATGTATGACCTATTAACAACAGACGTTTTAAGAATAAAATAACATGCATAAGTATAGGTAATATCTGCAAATATTGATGCGAAATATCTTCAGAAATGCATTTAACACCATTTCATTGCATGCAGATACCCTTGTAATTTGGCATATTTAAAACATAAATATTCAGTTTATTTAGGTACACCAGGGTGTATTTATTACTCCAAAGCTTTTGGTCCGTGAACCACGGTCTTTCTTGCATGGTGCCATTAACTTTTAAATTGAAATGCCAGAAATCAAGTCACGACAATCTGTAATAAAAGGCAACGTGAAAGATTTTGAAAGTTAATTGCACCACACATGAAGGATGGATAAACAATTATTTGTTGCTCACGGACACCGTACCGTTTTTACCCTTACTGTAAAATGTTCAATATTTTCCATCACCATGAAATTATAGTTAAATATAAAGAGATTTCATACTCACCTAAACTATCATCCGATCATAGAACTGAAACTTTACAAACTATTTTGCTGTTAGTTCCTAGTGCCCCCGCCAGTGTTAAGATAATTTCCGTGTCGTCATCTCAACTAAACATCACGTGGCAACCACCAGCCGATCCCAACGGGGTCATCACTGGATATTATATAACATGGAGGATGATTAAGAACGACTTGGATCAATCTGTCAACGTTTTGACTCGTATTTCGTCTGCACTGAGCGCAAAAACCAGGATGCACTCGATTCAGAATTTAGGTAAGAATTTAACATTTCGATGCATTCGTAGACCTTCATAGTATCGTCATTGGTATGAATTTCTAATCAATAGAGTGCCTGCTTGTGAAATTTGAGAATTTGAGTTTAAAGAATTAGTTTTTACAAGTACTTCGCTTAATTCTTTTTTAAGGAATGATTAAATATGAAATGTTGATCCAGGCATTTTTATTTAAATATAACAGACAGTTTATATGATGTTTGACTCGCGTCGTCGTTGTCTTCTTAGAACCTTATTCGGTGTACAACCTGTCTTTAAATGCTCAAACACGTATTGGAAATGGTCCTCAAGTTTTTGTCAAATCTCGAACAAAACAATCACGTATGTATGACCAATTGATCACAGACTTTTGAATAATAAAAACAACATGCATGGGTAGGATATTTGCCGGAAAGCATTCCTGCGAAATATCTGCACAAAATTCATTTAAAACCATTTCATTGCATGGATCAGTGACATTGTCAACAGATTTTTAGCAAACTAAATTACTAAAAGAGTATTAATCCATTAAAAATGTTTTTACCTGTTAATGACTAAAAGAGTTGTTATCTCATGGTTTTCATATAGTACCTGGTGAACCAGGAAGTGTTCAGCTGATACCAGTTTCAGAAACTGTACTCAATCTAACTTGGAAGTCACCGTCTGATCCTAACGGGATAATAATAGGATACCGTGTTATTTGGGAGATGATAGAAGATGACAAAAACATGTCCGTTTCTCAAAATTCAAGAGTGAGGGTTATAAATGATGGAACTGCAGTATCGTATCAAATAGAAGGACTGGGTAATGGAAATGGTGCAAATTATTTCAGTTTTCACAAGACTCGTTTTAATATATATTCCAGTATAACAAAGCTGCGTGTATTCATGGCGACGTCTTACTTGAATGACTTCTTATCACATATGCACCATGCAACTGTCCAAAGAAGATAAAAAACTTTTCCGTTGCATGGTTATATGAGTATTCTCGCAAAATGTTTTTAAAACCACGCGTTATTGTGTGATTCTGCACATCACATCTTGAATATTAATATTTTATTCTTTTGTCTTTAGCGGCTTATTCGGTATACAACGTGTCCCTAAATGCTATAACTAGTATTGGAAATGGTTCTAAAGTTAATGTCACATCTCGTACCAATGAATCACGTATGTATATGACCATCGATCTTTGATCCCTTTTATACACACAAAAAATTCCTTAGCTTCCAAGTCAATTGTTGACATTCATGACTTTAAAATAAGTCTGAAGTATAGAAGGCTATAAATTTGTTTGATACTTTTTCCTTTTTAATCATGGATTAGGGACAATGTGAACGGATTTTAACAAACTAAAATAAATCCTATTAATCCTTTAAAAATGTTTTAACCTGTTAATAACTAAAAGAGTTGTTTATCTCGCGGTTTTCATATAGTACCTGGTGAACCAGGAAATGTTCAGCTGATACCAGTTTCAGCAACTGTACTCAATCTAACTTGGAAGTCACCGTCTGATCCTAACGGGATAATAATAGGATACCGTGTTATTTGGGAGATGATAGAAGATGACAATAAGAACACGCACGTTCCTCGATATTCAAGCGTGAAGATTATAAATGATGGAAACGCAATGTCGGATCAAATAGAAAATTTGGGTAATGATAATGGCGAAAATTATTACAGTCATCATAATACTCTTTTATTATATTCCCATATATAATCAAGCAACTGCCCAAAATTGAGAAAAACAATGACGTTCTGACCTAATGCCCTTCGTTAGGGGAGTTTATATGATGATCATTTTGATATTGGTGCATGATATTTCTCGTAAACTCATTTTTCAAGCCACGTTATTGTGTGATTCTGTGCATGCATCATATCTTGAATGTTAATATTTTATTCTTTGTCTTTAGCGGCTTATTCGGTGTACAACGTGTCCCTAAATGCTATAACTAGTATTGGAAATGGTTCTAAAGTTCATGTCACATCTCGTACCAATGAATCACGTATGTATGACCTATTAACAACAGACGTTTTAAGAATAAAATAACATGCATAAGTATAGGTAATATCTGCAAATATTGATGCGAAATATCTTCAGAAATGCATTTAACACCATTTCATTGCATGCAGATACCCTTGTAATTTGGCATATTTAAAACATAAATATTCAGTTTATTTAGGTACACCAGGGTGTATTTATTACTCCAAAGCTTTTGGTCCGTGAACCACGGTCTTTCTTGCATGGTGCCATTAACTTTTAAATTGAAATGCCAGAAATCAAGTCACGACAATCTGTAATAAAAGGCAACGTGAAAGATTTTGAAAGTTAATTGCACCACACATGAAGGATGGATAAACAATTATTTGTTGCTCACGGACACCGTACCGTTTTTACCCTTACTGTAAAATGTTCAATATTTTCCATCACCATGAAATTATAGTTAAATATAAAGAGATTTCATACTCACCTAAACTATCATCCGATCATAGAACTGAAACTTTACAAACTATTTTGCTGTTAGTTCCTAGTGCCCCCGCCAGTGTTAAGATAATTTCCGTGTCGTCATCTCAACTAAACATCACGTGGCAACCACCAGCCGATCCCAACGGGGTCATCACTGGATATTATATAACATGGAGGATGATTAAGAACGACTTGGATCAATCTGTCAACGTTTTGACTCGTATTTCGTCTGCACTGAGCGCAAAAACCAGGATGCACTCGATTCAGAATTTAGGTAAGAATTTAACATTTCGATGCATTCGTAGACCTTCATAGTATCGTCATTGGTATGAATTTCTAATCAATAGAGTGCCTGCTTGTGAAATTTGAGAATTTGAGTTTAAAGAATTAGTTTTTACAAGTACTTCGCTTAATTCTTTTTTAAGGAATGATTAAATATGAAATTTTGATCCAGGCATTTTTATTTAAATATAACAGACAGTTTATATGATGTTTGACTCGCGTCGTCGTTGTCTTCTTAGAACCTTATTCGGTGTACAACGTGTCTTTAAATGCTCAAACTCGTATTGGAAATGGTCCTCAAGTTTTTGTCAAATATCGAACAAAACAATCACGTATGTATGACCAATTAATCACAGACTTTTGAATAATAAAAACAACATGCACGGATAGGATATCTGAAAGTATTCATACGAAATATCTTCACAAAATTCATTTAAAACCATTTCATTGCATGGATCAGTGACATTGTCAACGGATTTTTAGCAATCTGAATTACTAAAAGAGTATTAATCTTTTAAAAATGTTTTTACCTGCTAATGACTAAAAGAGTTGTTTATCTCGTGGTTTTCATATAGTACCTGGTGAACCAGGAAGTGTTCAGCTGATATCAGTTTCAGCAACAGTACTCAATCTAACTTGGAAGTCACCGTCTGATCCTAACGGAATAATAATAGGATACCGTGTTATTTGGGAGATGATAGAAGATGACAATAAGAACACGCACCTTCCTCGATATTCAAGCGTGAAGATTATAAATAATGGAAACACAGTATCGTATCCAATAGAAGGACTGGGTAATGAAAATGGCGCAAATCATTTCAGTTTTCATAATACTCTTTTAATATATATTCCAGTATAACAAAGCTGCGTGTATGCATGGAGACGTCTTATTTGAATGACTTTTATCACATATGCACCATGCAACTGTCCAAAGAAGATAAAAAAATTTTCCGTTGCATGGTTATGTGAGCATTCCCGCAAAATGTTTTTAAAACCACGTTATTGTGTGATTATGCGATTAATATCTTGAATATTAATCGTTTATTCTTTGTCTTTAGCGGCCTTTTCGGTGTACAACGTGTCCCTAAATGCTATAACTAGTATTGGAAATGGTTCTAAAGTTTATGTCACATCTCGTACCAATGAATCACGTATGTATATGACCATCAATCTTTGATCCCTTTTATACACACAAAATTCCTTATCTTCAAAGTCAATTTTCGACATTCACGAGTTCAAAATGGCTCTGAAGTATAGAAGGCTATAAATTTGTTGATAGTTTTTCCTTTTTAAGCATGGATCAGAGACATTGTGAACGGTTTTTTGACAAACTAAAAGAGTTTTAATCCTTTAAAAAATGTTTTTACCTGCTAATGACTAAAAAAGTTGTTTATTTCGTGGTTTTCATATAGTACCTGGTGAACCAGGAAATGTTCAGCTGATACCAGTTTCAGCAACTGTACTCAATCTAACTTGGGAGTCACCGTCTGATCCTAACGGGATAATAATAGGATACCGTGTTATTTGGGAGATGATAGAAGATGACAAAAACATGTCCGTTCCTCAAAATTCAAGAGTGAGGATTATAAATGATGGAACTGCTGTATCGTATCAAATAAAAAAATTGGGTAATGAAAATGGACACTTAATTATTGCAGTCTTTATAATATACTTATTTTTTAATTATTCTAATTTAACCAAGCCCTATATAGACAGACTATTATATAATATTGTGTCACTATCCTTGCCTGACTGAATGATTGGTATGTAAATTTGAAAACTCCAAAATGACCTCTAACCAAACATGCAACAAAACTCTGATGTTCCAGCCTTCGTTGGGAGAGTTGAAATATTTTATTCTTCATAATACTCATTTTGAAATAAATAGGTGCATGATGTTCATGCATGAATGTCGTTTTTCTGAGCTTCCTTCAGCGTGATTTCAAGTATTATTCTTTGCTATTTGCTGCTTATTCTTTGTTTTCAGAACCTTATTCGGTGTACATCGTTTCTATAAACGCTATAACTCGTATTGGAAATGGTTCTGCAGTTTATGTCGCATCTCGAACCAAACAATCACGTATGTATCATCGAAAGTGTAACATGTGCTCATGAGTGCATGGTACGTACTGATATAACGAAACATTATGAAATCCGATGCATAATCAAGTGTTTTTAGTTGTTGAAAGCAACGAGTTCGCTAAGCTTCACTCAGTAGACGCTAATAATGCAGTATATATATTTAATAATTGTTTCTCTCCTAATTTTTATACAGTACCTGGTAAACCACAAAGAGTACAACTTATATCAATTTCTGAAAACGTCCTCAATCTATCTTGGGATTCACCGTCTGATCCTAATGGAGTTATAACTGGATATAGGATTGGTTGGAGGATGATAAAAGATGATAAAAACGTGACCAGTATTAACGTTTTAAGAACAGAGATTGTAATTGATGGAACCAAGAAATCGTTTCAAATAGATGAATTAGGTAATGGAAATGTTGCATGCAATTTGCGTCACTCTTCATCCTACTTATATTTTGAAATGGATGTATAATATTTCCACTATTATCATGGTGAAATAACGTTATTGCGAGTTGGCTTGCATTATCTTGAGTATTTATTGCTTATTCGTCGTTTTTCAGAACCTTATTCGGAATACAACGTGTCTTTAAACGCCATAACTAGTATTGGAAATGGTTCTAAAGTTTTTGTCACATCCCGAACTAATCAATCACGTATGTATGGCTCAAGTTTTTTGCGGCATATATATGATAATGACAGACGATATTTGTTTTGCCTGATGCTAACCGTTACAATAACATGAACGATTGAGAATTTGATCTCAGCCAGTATATAACATCAGAGTTTTACTGTTGCATATCTTTAAAAACCGGGCTCATATAACAGTTCTACTGAATAGTTTTTTCTTCTTCTAAGTAATTCCGCGTCTAACATCTAGATGCATGTCGACGATGTCGTTTATTTACCGTGCATGTATATACTGCAAACTGAGCGGGAACCAACAATCCAACTTCGCGTTTCCTTTCTAGTATGTCAGCCTGGCCTTTTCACTAACTTTGAAATAAGCGTTTAACTTTCATTTATCTAGGACCTGCATACTTATTTGTGACACCTAAGACTCCAACAGTTTTTGAAAACAGTTCTGTTATTCTGTCTTGTAATTGTGGTTGTAAAATCCTGCCATATTGGTTTAAAGAAAATCAACAAATTCATTACGATGAACCAGGAACTCCATACGTTTTGCTATCAAATGGAAGTTTGTACGTCAATGTTTCCAGAGATACGGCCGGAAACTACAGCTGCGAAATAAGAACTTCTTTTTGGAGTGTAGCATCGATGAAAGTTGAGCTAAAAGTATGGTGTAAGTGACTATCATTAATAAACTGTTTTATCGGCGACACCAGAACAAGGTAGAACAGTAACGAAATGTGGTGTTGTTGTTGTTGTTGTTGTTGTTGTTATTGTTGTTGTAGGTGTTCCAAACATTTCTGTAACTCAATTAATGTGTTTTATGATTGTAGATCTAGATGATTGTTATGTAACGGGTGACAGAAATCTTCACCAAGGAGAAAATATAAGCTTGAGCTGCCATACAGACGGAGTTCCATATCCTGCAGTTACATGGTATTTTAAAGGTGAACCAATTGCGCAAAATTCTAGAATATTAATAAAGGGAAATCATTTGAAAATTTTCAATGCTTCGATAAATGATGATGGTGATTACTCCTGTGTTGCGTCCAACCAAGTCGGCAAAGTTTCGCAACTAATTCACATCAGAGTTAAAGGTTTGTATGGTATATTTTAAACATACATTCAGGGTATTCTTAAAGTAAATATTCGAAATATCTCAGAAGCTTACTGCCTTTTCCTGACATGAATGTATAGTACTTATATATAGCTATAGTACCATTGCTGTATTACAGGTATACCTTCTGTTAAAATCTCGACATATATTTCCAAGTATATTGTGGAGGGTACAGATATGCAGTTTACGTGTCATAGAGAGGATTGGATTTCTATTCAGCACATCCAAATAGTCGAACTCGTTAAAGACGGTATTCCTTTATTTAAATGGCGTTGGCGAGGATCAAATATATCCACCCCAGTGATTAATGCAAGACAAAATTACACAGGAAGATACCAGTGTAAGGCAACCATTGGTGCTGCATCTCGTTTCTCTGCACCCTTCATTTTAACAATTGGAAGTAAGTAAGAAAACCTTCCAGATGTGTCATGGAGAATTCTATGAAAATATATAGAATGTATTTAACCGTATAATACAATGTATAGGGTACATGGGAGGAAGGTATATCTAGGAGATCTATTCTATCATTTGTATGATAGAATTTTTTGGCATACGCAAGAGCTGTAAAGGAGAGAAAACTTTTTTTATATAATTAGCTATTTTCACTTCCTTTAAAAAATGTCTAGTTTCATCTGGACCTGTCGTTTTGGAAGAGGACCCAAAAACAAGTGCAACAGGAGTCAAGATCTCATGGAAACCTATTTCAAAAAGGTTTTGGAGTGGTGAGCAAGTAACATTTGAAGTAAATGTATCTTCAGTGGATCATATCTTGAAGAAATCTCATTTGACGAAAACAACCGGTGCAATATTCTCTGGTCTACGCCCCAAAACAACTTATATTGTGTCTATAACTGGAAGAACAGTGTTTGGTCGTTTTCAAAATGTAACGGTTATATTTGTAACGACTAAAGAAAGTAAGTTTGACATATGAAGCTGTGTTCATATTAATGTTGTTCGAGAACGTGTTATTGAAAAAACACATGAAACGACATTGGCTTCTCCTCCTATGAGGACGTTTTCCGATGATGGTATAGGATTCAGTTGATATACCGTCTCAAACCTGGCTATAAAATCTTTGTTGTGCATAGTGAAGACAGTGCATGTCAATGGGTTTCTTGCATGATGAAGCGATCGTCCTGTAAACACAAGTTATAAGAGTTAACTTCACCTTTTTATACAACAGCGGCCCCAAGTCACTCAAACATAATTTTCAAATAGAATACTGACCCTAAAACAACCAATTATCACAATCTATAATACATATTTTGCAGATAAGAATAATATGAAATACCAGCTGAGTATACGGTTGATCGATTATAAATTTTCAAACAAATTATTGGATGAAACGTCGAGTCAGTACAAGAACTTGAAATTTAGACTTGAAAACTCGGTAAGGCACAGAAAAGTTTCCTTTCCTTCGTTTTTTATATGTTGTTCTAACTTTCGGGATTTTTTTTTGTTTATAAGCTCACGGATATCTTCAAAAAGTCTGAAATTGGTTTTCATTACATAAGTTCATGGGTTTTCAGTTTTCAGTAAGTATGACAGCGCTATATTATATAAAATTCTGAAATTTTTGAACTGAAACGTGGCTTGTTATTTGTATTCTCAAGCGATACCTCATTTTGAGGAAACATTTCATAGAATAATAGTTCAGGATTGCAGTGCTACCGCAGTTGCAGGATTCAATAAATAATGACGTTTCTTAAAGAAAATAATTAGTTTTTGGGGCTGGAATAAATCCAATGCTCTTCTGCATGGGTATTCTTAAAACAGAGTAATGAATCAATATTCTGTAATTTTAACATATAGGAAGGGAAGTGTTGTGGTGCTGGTTGTCGTCTCGTTGGACACTCAATTCAGAGAAGATCCAAAAAAACTTGTGAAAGAGTTAAACAAAGCTAACACAATTGCTGGATATAGATTTGACAAATTGTATACAAGGGAGAAAGGTATTATTGTGTCCGTACACTAGTATATCAAAGTATGTATTATGGATAAAATTACTAAAATAGTTTATAACTTTACTATATCAAACACAAAGACGTAGCAACAACTGATATAAAAGCAATTGATATACAAAATATGTCCGCGCATATATTATAGATTTTGATGAATGTGCGAAGAAAGAATTCAATTCCTGTCACGAGTACGCCCATTGTGAAAATGCAGTTGGAACCTACCTTTGTGATTGCTTCAAAGGATTCTTTGGTGATGGGAAAGAGTGTAAAGGTACGATAATATCTATCATATCCATGCTTAATTTACTGAGTAGCATTTAATTAAACCCTAATCGTTTACCAAATTTCAGGCCCTCCGCAAATAACATCAAGATCGCCTTCAAATATCACACAGTTTGTCGAAACCAACGTGACCCTAGTTTGCAACGTGATCGCTGATCCTCATCCTATCATCTTATGGAAACGTGCTGCTTCGGATGGCAAGTTCGTGGAATTAAAACGTACATCAGAGAAATCCGATGGAAATTTTACAATTTTTAATGCACGGTTAGAAGATTCTGGAACATATCAATGCCACGCATCAAACCCACTTGGTTACGACTCCTACACAACAAAAGTAATAATCAAACCAGGTAATCTTGACATTTAAATGATGAATATAGCTTTGAACAACGGAATACAGTTCATTTCTCAGCATACTCTCTCTCGATCTTCTCACAGTCATCGTTGATATTGATGTGGAGATAAAGCTTTCTAACAAAACATTCGTGGAAGATTTGAAAAACAAGTCCTCTCCGACGTATAAAAAACTCGAAAATGACGTTTATACTGAGGTATTTTGTTATAGTAAAAAAAATGGAAATAATGTGCAGGCAGTGCAGCATTGTCTTCATCAACCTAGCTTTCTCCGAGTAGCTATACTTGCATCGTTTAATTAATTGCATCAAGAATCGTTTTTTGTTTCAGCTTTATAATTTTTTCAATAACACTCCTGGATTCGAAGACATAGAAATTCTTGGGTTCACGTACGTAGCCATGCATGCCAAAGTTTGTTCACGATAATTCAATTGCAATGAATTGCAAAGCTATGCAAAAGATGCATTTTCCATGCATCCAGTGTTGATCCATCCATTTGATTTTCCCTTATACAGCAACGGAAGTGTCAAGGTAATATTTCGAGTCATCGTCAAAGTTCTAAAACCGTCAAAAGAATCAAATGATGTTGTTGCAGTGAAGATTGGCCGTAAAATAAATAAACAATTGAAGACAGGTCGTATTGGAAACATACAGGTTGTCCCTGGCGCAATAAAACTTAAAGGTAATTTCCGAGCTACAACAGGAAGCGCTGTGCGGTGAACATGCAGAGTTTACTTAATATTCTCTACGGGAATTAGTTTCATAACACCCGAGTTTTGTGATCGGTTTATGCGAAAAGTTTTTCAGTTTTTTCTCTATCAACATCCAGTGCCACCTCCTCCACCAGCCAACGTCACATATTCCGATATTAAAGAAACAAGGGTTCATATTTACTGGGAACCTCCGGAACTTCATGAGATGTTTTCTATCGAGCAATATTACATCACTTATTTAAAGTATGGTTCGAAGATCTGGTCTAATAACACTATCAATGCTGAACAATTAACCAATACTCAATTGGATAACCTGGAGAGTGATACGTTCTATATTATAATAATAATTGCTGAGAACGCGTACGGCCTTGGTAAAAAAAGCAGCAGAATGGAAATTAAAACTAAAAAAGTGGAAGGTTTGTAGTATTACATGCATGCAATACAAAAAGAAATAAGAGCCATATTATCCATGGTGTCCTTTTGGGCCAGGGACAAATTAAAGTGCGCGGACCCCCATTTGTTCCAGACCTTATCGTCTCCATCGTTTTTGTTTTTCGTGTTTACTTAGCAAGTCCTTGTGGCTACAAGGCGATCGAGCGACATGGGCAAACTTCAACAAGAGCATTTCTTACGCTCAGGCCCATTTTGAGCAGTCTCGGGCATTCTGCTTCACCTCTTTCCTCTCCACTCTCTCGCCTGCTTTGGATACAAATAAAATATCTTAAGAGTTATCATGCACGATGTCAAATAAGTCGTTCAATGATAATATATAACAATAATTCTAATGTTCTAATAGATACTATGATGTGTGATTATTTTAGTTATCCCCCTATGGTACTATATTGGTCCTATAATCGGCCTCGCTGGTGTTGTTGTACTGTTGATGATAATCTACGTTACAAGACGAGTTTTTCATAGCGATGTTTGGAAACTTGAAGATAGGAAATCCGATTCGAACAGAAGAGAAGTGAAAGTAAGTTGATACCTGAAGGATAAGAAGAAGAGCACAATTAATATGCATAGAAAAATGAATTAAAGGAAAAAGTTTATATTTTGTTCTCCTTCATGTTCTCTGAAATAATACCATGCATCTTTAGACATCTTTTCAAATGATCGAAAGGGAAAATGAAAAAGAAAATACTTATCAAAACGTGGCATTCTCAGACGGTGAGATGAATTCAGCATGGAAGGAAATTCTCAGAAACTTGATTCGAATATCCGATGAAGTCCTAATTCCAGGAAATTTCAACTTTCAAGTTGTACGGGGAACTATTTTTTCCCCTCTTGAGGAAAAAAGAACGGCATGTTCTGTTAAACTGCTAAAAGGTGACTCATTATTCAGTTTCTTTTTTAAACATTGTTGTCAGTTTTATATTGTCACATCACATGTGCATGATTGTGATGCAGTTTGGGATTTTATCACTTTGTATTGTGTGAGTATGCGACACTATGGGACAGTTTTGCTAAATATATTGCAATGAACATTATATATATAGAGTGATAAATGATAAACAAATTAACACGCTTTTACCATTTGATGTTTAAGAAAACGCGAAAGTGATTGACCACAATGATCTAATGAATGAACTGACCACCATTTCTGCAGTAAGCGTCCATGAAAATATTATGAACTTGATTGGTGCTTGCACAAGTAAAGATGGTGAGTTAATTATATATAAATATAAATAAATTATTTAAACTGGTTCGGCGTTCTTGTACCGAGTCGTATTGACGTAATTAGTAGAGCCATGCACTGACTTCGTTTGTCATTTGCCTGCGTAAACTTTATTTTTCTCAATAATTTATTTGACAACTGATTTGGATAATTTGCTGATAATTTGTTATGAGTTGAACAATAAAAGAAAAACAAAAAAGTTACTTTCGGCCTTAACTTTAGAGCCTACAACTTGTGAGAATAGTTTCTAATATATTGATTTATAGTCTGTTCTTATTTTCTAGGTCCTTTACTTTTAGTTCTAGAGTTTTGTTCTCGTGGGACTCTCGAGAGTAATTTGAGAGAAAAGAAGAAAAATAAACAAATGTTGACAAAAAAGACTAAAATACAAATAGCTAAAGAAATTGCAAAAGGAATGACACATCTTACAAATTCAGGGGTAAGAGACGCTATTCAATAGTGATTTGCATGCATGCCATCATTATTTTATCATCGTTAAGTATATATAGAGATGGCTGACTAACTCGCAGGTAGAGGCATTTTTCAACCTCACAATAATGGGCTGCATGGTGATTTTTTTCAATAACGCTAACATTTTTCGCTCGAAACAGGGCCTTTTTAGCAGGCTATAGGCAGAGCAAGTGCCTCCCCCCCCCCAACTGCCACCTATGAATTGCAGTTTCTGCCCCACTAGTGAAGGTATGAGTATGTCATTAATCTATGTTTTTTAAGATTGTCCATCAGGATTTAGCAGCTAGAAACATTCTTTTGACTGATGATTTTACTCCAAAAATATCGAACTTCGGTGTTTCGCGGGACACTTACAAACGAGGATCGTACCACAACATTTCTCAGGTAATTTGCGTATAAAGGTGTTCTTAAATATTTCC
Source organism: Dendronephthya gigantea (assembly GCF_004324835.1). Lineage (NCBI taxonomy): Eukaryota > Metazoa > Cnidaria > Anthozoa > Malacalcyonacea > Nephtheidae > Dendronephthya > Dendronephthya gigantea. Next base: position 154,914 of record NW_021163143.1, on the reverse strand, counting down.
TTTTAAAAGAAGTTAGACATTTAAGAGTGATCCCAATTTTCGTATGAATTAAGCTTGATGGTTATATATAATCTCTTTCTAGCAAAATTTAGCAGTTCGATGGTTGGCCATAGAAGCTTTAACTAATGGACTCTACACAACAAAAAGTGATGTGTGAGTTGAGAGGAAACGACTATATTTAGCTACCATACTGCATGGACTAAGTAATATCTCTGCCGAGAAATTAAATTAAATTAAATCTGCCGAGATTTAGTACATGCACTGGTTACCGACCCGATATGCAAACGCATTGTTTATACATATACATGGTTTATGTCGAATACCTCTGGCTCTTGATCAAATCCAGAAAGTTCAGAACGCAGTAGCTCGAATTTTCACACCAACGAGTGAAATAGATCTTATAAACAGCAGTGTTGTTTTACCTACAATGGTTGCCTTTCAAAGAAGGGGTTGAATATAATGATAAAAGATGTTATTTATCACAGCCTTTTCTGGCATCGCGATATATATATAATAGATCTTTTGATGTTTATGTACCTATGAGTGAAATCTAAGATCATCCATGCAACTTATAACTTAATTCCTGACTTCCCGAGCCAATCATTGTTTTATTCTTGAAGGTGGTCATTCGCTGTTGTCATGTGGGAGATTGAGACAAGGGGTCAGTATGCATTATGAATTTTTTATTTTATTCCTTTTGTTTGGTTAAAACGAGAAATTTTTGCCATCATGTACGATTTTCTGCGCTGATTTATAATTTTCTCCGTCTTATGACTCTTATCTTAAATATTTTATGTAGGAATATCTACGCAATCATTTAACCAGGTTTATGCATGTGTCCCTTTTATCCCACATTGATCTACATGCGTCTCTTTCATCCCTCATTGATCATGCATGCATGCGTCTCTTTTATCCCACATTGATCTACAATCGTCTCTTTTATCCCACATTGATCATGCATGTAAGCATGCGTCTCTTTCATCCCACTTTCAACTCCTGGGATTTCTTTCACTTTCAAACGATTTACGAAGGTCCACAACTACTTATTGAAGCCTTAATTTTCATAATATTTAATGACTGGTATTATACTGGAGGTTGCTGAAGAGAGTTTCAATAATGATACCTTGTCCACATATTTTAACGTCACAGGCTGCACTCCATATCAAGAATTTGATGTCGAAGATTTTGTCAGCCATGTACGAGAGGGATATCGTTTGTCACAACCGGACGAAACATCAAGTGAAACGTAGGTGGATTTTTATTATTTTTTGGCAAGTATAGAGCTGGTGTACAGGAATCACCATGTATGCAAGGAAATTTTGGCAAATCTGATGCTAACAATTATATTTTTTATGTTTTGAGGTATAATTTTATGCTCCAATGTTGGGACGCAAATCCAAATCACCGACCAACATTCCATGAAGTTGTTAACATCTTGGAAGAGCTTCTTCGAAACAACAAAGTGTGTTAAGAAACACAAGACAAAGCTTTCCTCACATGTTCATGTACATTTTCCTTACATTATAATTAAAATACATTTTATTCGAAGTGAGCTAACATTCAGTTTGCAGAAATCACATACAGTTCACTGCAGAACACAACGTTTCTATGCAATGAATATATATAATCAAACAATTTATATCAGTATTTCATAAACTTTAATGGCATATGATAGTAATCTCATTGGCCATGTTTAGTCAACAGGAGTAAAACGCTACAAAAATAACAGTATTATCGAAATTTCAACGCTAGCGCTAAAGTTTCCTTACAATCATCGTTGAGCTAGGACGCTAAGGAACAACAATCGTAACTCGTAAGCCCTAAAACCAGCAGTTGTTATAATCCAACTCTCTTGAACAACAGCCAAATCGCTAAACAATTAACAATTTTTGCTCAATAAATTGAGCACCCTTTGTTCTTCTCTATTAAGGGAATGTACTAATTATATATAGTTATGCAAAATCTTTGCGATGCATATACGTGCAATACACTATAATTTTACCAGTCAAAATTAAAAAGGAATGATTTTCGGTCACTGATCTCACATGGCTATTGTCTTTTTTGTGTGATAAGTGTTTGCCTATCACGTCTGCGTCCAAGGTGAGTGCTTATTCAAATTATCGTACAAGTTCAGTGTATAATACAAGGCTCTACGATACTGTTTGTTCGACAATTGTATTTCAGAATAGAATGGGTGCCACCTACCCACCAAGTCTTGCTCACCCCCGTAGTGCCCGAATAAGGCCGGCTTCGTTTGCTGTTAAATATCTGACTGGATCAGTATTCTGAACTACGACAGTGCGAAAGTTTGCAAAATCGCATCGCGAAAAACAGGATTTCAAACCTTCATTTCAACACGGAAGTTTTTCATGACAATTCACTGAAGTGAAACCGGAATATTTTGAACCGAACGAGACCGCCTACCCACAGAGCGACGAATTATAGATGGAGAGTCTGGAAAAAAATATTCGGGAAACTTCTAATTCAAAACATTTGTTTCTGAGGCTGAGACAACTCCTCGTGTAAGCTGTAAAAGAAAATTTTTGTGAATCTGCAAACAGACAAATTAAATCGTTCCGGTAATTTCGACCGTATTGTATAAACCCTTCGCAACCTGAATAGCTACTTCAAAAACAAGAAATCTATTGGTCACACGAATTGTCTATTTTTCGCGCGAAGCGACATTTTACTTTTGTTCCAGAGCTCTCAACTGCAACCATCTGGAACAAATTGCTCAAATACAAAGGAATAAAGTCGCTTTGCGCGAAAAATATCGCTAGTGGAAAAGCGGCTTTAAACGAGGTGAGGTCTCAGCTGCATTCTCGTATCGTATTTCTGGAATGTGTGCTTGTGTAGGCGTTCATAATGTCCTGTGATGTCCGTTGATATCAAATTACGTTGATTTTAAGCAGCCACGGCCTTTGATGAACATATACTGAAGACTATTTGCCAATGTTTACTGACTGTTTACTGTTTGTTGAAAATTTTAGTTCAAGGCGAAGAGAAATGAAACACGACTAAGATGGCGTTTAAAAGGAACTTTTTTTGGTTGCTATTGTTGATCATTTCAGTGTTTTGGATAAAGACTGCAGGTAGAGAATCATTAATTGCTTACAGTTATACACAACATGCACGCATGTTAATAATGGCGAAATTGATATAAATTCACTGTATTTACTTATCTGGGATTAGGGATTAGGCATACAGAGATAAGTTTTATGAAAAACTGTTTCATTATTGTAAATTAAAGGATGAACATAGTGAAAATCTACATAACATCGTATCTCCTTAGACAGTTCCCTTTTCTTTCTCATGTAATTAATATGGGTTCAGTTGCAGCTCGTTTGATGTATATTTTACTTCCTTGTTCGTCTTCTAACTGTTTTAAGGGTTTTTTTCTGTTCTGTACAAAGTTAAGGACATGAATTTTCTATTCGATTGTCTTATGCACGCATTTCTATCTACATTTCATTATTCCTGTTATAAAATGTAAGAGTCTTATAACTGAACTATCTAAATGTCAATAAAGACCCGAATATTTCATGCAATAAGATCTGACCTTTTCCTCGTATTCAGTAAAAAAATGCGTGCATTGAATACCTAAACAACCGCATTGATATTATCTAAATGGCAATATCGAAAGCGAAAATAGAGGCTAAAAGTAAAGTGATTTGCTATATCATTGGAGTTGGAAATGCTCACAAAATCACTCGCGCGTGCTACGAATAGTTCTATGTTTTATACTACAATTTCAGAGAAATTTCAACAACTTTGTCAACCAGAATAATATGCACTTAATGTATGCTCCCGAGGGAAATAGTGAGTTTTGTTTTCCCAAGAATCTGAATGTTTCTCGAGACGAAGTCGAGGGAATCATTGAGACTCGAGGGAAAACAAAACTCACTATTTCCCGAGGTGTAGCGAACATTAAGTGTTTTGTTATATAGGTACAAAAACATACACGACAATTTCTTCTCAAAAAACTTTGTTATGACAATATGCGGGCAACAATTTTTCAATTGTTTCCCTGGCGGGAAACATTGTATTTATTTAAAGTCATGTGACTACGAATGAACCAATCGCATTTAAAATACACAGAACCTATATAACAATCTTTATTAAACTTGGTTTGAAATTACTGCCTTCCTAAATTCCAATTAATTTAAACGGAATTGATGAATAACTTCAAAGAGATGTCATACATTGGTTGATAAATAATACGTGCCTGGAAGTACAAAATCCGCCCATTTACCTTTCAAAAAACACTTTAAAAAGCTTCAGAAGCACTAAAGCAAGCACTCTAAAACGTTTTTCTGTCTGAAGGACCTTTTACAATCACTTTCAATCAATTTTACGAGTAAATTTTCTGTATATTTTCAAGAAGATTTAATTTAGCTAGTTTAAACGTAGCTCAGTGGTTTAAACTTGTCTAAAACTCACGCATGCGCATCGCCCGACGTCCATGACATAATTGCGGACAACTTTAATTTCGCATCTGCACCGGTTATTTGGATTCCTGGACCTAATAAAATCTCCGGGCGGAACTAGTACCCTTGCCGGCGCATCATTTACAGGGTAAAACTTACGCACAATTTTAGATTTCGTACAGAGGAATTTGGTACGGATGAGATTTGGACCATCGTTTTTTTTAAATTTGTTTCATTGTATTTTCTCTTTTAAGATGATTTCTGTGTCCAGGAGTTTTTTACCAGACGTATGTCCTATTTTAGCTCGTCGGTTGTCAACTTGTACAGTTCTATACTTAAGATATAGAATGTAATAAGTGGAAGGCATCTTTGGCCCCCATGCCCCTGGATGTAAAAAGGCAAGGGGGGCTGTTGTCCCTAACATTTTACGTTTTTTCTTCCGTTGATAAATAGCAAGTATTAAAAACATGTATTATACCCATATTATGAATTCCAGTTTCACCCATAGAAGCAGTTGATACAATTTAAATGGCTCACTACTAATAATTGTTAATGATTCGATCCCATCAAAACTCTAGGCCCTTATGGTAAGAGCTGTTTTTCACTTCAACCAGATCATAAGCGCCCTGAACCGGATCGTAGCGAATTGTAGCGTATTCCTTAGTTTCAAAGTAATTAGTTCTATCCGAGTGCCCAGGAAAGAATGATGTACTACGTGTTGATGTACTACATGATGTACTAAACACTTCTCTTCTTCTAGCATTGAACACTACATGGCTAAAAACAACAAACTAATAGATGCTAATACTAATGTGATATGAACTTTTAACGCAAGGCCATTTGAAGGCGTTGTAAATAATCTCTATCCCGACAAGTGGGATGAAATGCTCTCATATAAACACAGGACAAGTTTATCCCTTTTTCCGGACTGTCTCGCTGACCGAGCTATAATTCTGTGTTAGTTGAACATTAAGGAAATAAAAAATTGGGCGTGCTAGTTAACGAAAATGAGCTTGGTGTGGGCGTGGTCCAGACTCTCCGAAGTCATAATTGATATAACTCTCTCTTTAGTCACACCCCTTCAATATTCTTGAAAAGTGTGAAAAATATAGACAGCACAAACATCCTTCAAACTACGTTAAACTGTTCATTGGGTTAATAGCAAAATTCTTCATCGCGCGTAGTCAGCATACAAAAATTAATGCAATCGATTATTGCAACTTTCTTGCCTCCAGTTTTTCTTTGCACCAACGCTGATATTCTCAATTTTGTAGACCACCGAATGAACATTTCTCATGATAGATCAAAATTCTTATTGGCTTTACTATTAAAAATCAACGAATACTCCATATATAAGTCGTTAAGACAGCAATGATTAGCTCTGTCCAAACAATCCTCCTGCCTACACTTAAAATGAGGATGATTCTCTTTTTATTAATTAGCTGCGGATGTTGATGAATGCGCAAACAAAACCCAAAATACTTGTCATGAAAATGCACAATGTACGAATACGGTGGGATCATATACCTGTGCTTGCAACACTGGATATACTGGTAATGGTGTAAAATGTGATGGTGAGTGTGTATTCTACGAATTTGCACATTTCTTCTTTAATAATCTTAAACTTCATGTTCTATATATGTATATAAATATATATCCATATTTTCAGCGCAGAACGTTATTTATTCATATTTTTCACTCATTGCGTGTAGACATTGATGAATGCGCAAACAAAACCCAAAATACATGTCATGAAAATGCACAATGTACGAATACGGTGGGATCATATACCTGTGGTTGCAACAAGGGATATACTGGTAATGGTGTAAAATGTGATGGTGAGTGTGTATTCTTGCGAATTTGTACAATTATTCTTTAATAATCTTAAACTTCAGGTTCTATATATGTATATAAGTATATATCCATATTATAAGCGCAGAACGTTATTTATTTATATTTTTGACTCATTGCGTGTAGACATTGATGAATGCGCAAACAAAACCCAAAATACTTGTCATGAAAAAGCACAATGTACGAATACGGTGGGATCATATACCTGTGGTTGCAACAATGGATATACTGGTAATGGTGTAAAATGTGATGGTGAGTGTGTATTCTACGAATTTGTACATTTCTTCTTTATTAATCTTAAACTTCAGGTTCTATATATGTATATAAATATATATCCATATTTTCAGCGCAGAACGTTATTTATTCATATTTTTCACTCATTGCGTACATAGACATTGATGAATGCGCAAACAAAACCAAGAATACTTGTCATGAAAATGCACAATGTACGAATACGGTGGGGTCTTATACCTGTGCTTGCAACAATGGATATACTGGTAATGGTGTAAAATGTGATGGTGAGTGTGTATTCTACGAATTTGTACATTTCTTCTTTATTAATCTTAAACTTCAGGTTCTATATATGTATATAAATATATATCCATATTTTCAGCGCAGAACGTTATTTATTTATATTTTTGACTCATTGCGTGTAGACATTGATGAATGCGCAAACAAAACCCAAAACACATGTCATGAAAATGCACAATGTATGAATACCGTGGGATCATATACCTGTGCTTGCAACAATGGTTATACTGGTAATGGTGTAAAATGTGATGGTGAGTGTGTATTCTACGAATTTGTATATTTTTTCTTTAATAATCTTAAACTTCAGGTTCTATATATGTATATAAATATATATCCATATTATCAGCGCAGAACGTTATTTATTTATATTTTTGACTCATTGCGTGTAGACATTGATGAATGCGCAAACAAAACCCAAAATACATGTCATGAAAATGCACAATGTACGAATACGGTGGGATCATATACCTGTGGTTGCAACAATGGATATACTGGTAATGGTGTAAAATGTGATGGTGAGTGTGTATTCTACGAATTTGTACATTTCTTCTTTATTAATCTTAAACTTCAGGTTCTATATATGTATATAAATATATATCCATATTTTCAGCGCAGAACGTTATTTATTCATATTTTTCACTCATTGCGTACATAGACATTGATGAATGCGCAAACAAAACCAAGAATACTTGTCATGAAAATGCACAATGTACGAATACGGTGGGGTCTTATACCTGTGCTTGCAACAATGGATATACTGGTAATGGTGTAAAATGTGATGGTGAGTGTGTATTCTACGAATTTGTACATTTATTCCTCATTAATCTTAAACTTCAGGTTCTATATATGTATATAAATATATATCCATATTTTCAGCGCAGAACGTTATTTATTTATATTTTTGACTCATTGCGTGTAGACATTGATGAATGCGCAAACAAAACCCAAAATACATGTCATGAAAATGCACAATGTATGAATACCGTGGGATCATATACCTGTGCTTGCAACAATGGTTATACTGGTAATGGTGTAAAATGTGATGGTGAGTGTGTATTCTACGAATTTGTATATTTTTTCTTTAATAACTTAAACTTCAGGTTCTATATATGTATATAAATATATATCCATATTATCAGCGCAGAACGTTATTTATTTATATTTTTGACTCATTGCGTGTAGACATTGATGAATGCGCAAACAAAACCCAAAATACATGTCATGAAAATGCACAATGTACGAATACGGTGGGATCATATACCTGTGCTTGCAACACTGGATATACTGGTAATGGTGTAAAATGTGATGGTGAGTGTGTATTCTTGCGAATTTGTACAATTATTCTTTAATAATCTTAAACTTCAGGTTCTATATATGTATATATATAATATCCATATTATCAGCGCAGAACGTTATTTATTTATATTTTTGACTCATTGCGTGTAGACATTGATGAATGCGCAAACAAAACCCAAAATACATGTCATGAAAATGCACAATGTATGAATACCATGGGATCATATACCTGTGCTTGCAACAATGGTTATACTGGTAATGGTGTAAAATGTGATGGTGAGTGTGTATTCTACGAATTTGTATATTTTTTCTTTAATAATCTTAAACTTCAGGTTCTATATATGTATATAAATATATATCCATATTATCAGCGCAGAACGTTATTTATTTATATTTTTGACTCATTGCGTGTAGACATTGATGAATGCGCAAACAAAACCCAAAATACATGTCATGAAAATGCACAATGTATGAATACGGTGGGATCATATACCTGTGGTTGCAACAATGGATATACTGGTAATGGTGTAAAATGTGATGGTGAGTGTGTATTCCACGAATTTGTACATTTCTTCTTTATTAATCTTAAACTTCAGGTTCTATATATGTATATAAATATATATCCATATTTCAGCGCAGAACGTTATTTATTTATATTTTTGACTCATTGCGTGTAGACATTGATGAATGCGCAAACAAAACCCAAAATACATGTCATGAAAATGCACAATGTATGAATACCATGGGATCATATACCTGTGCTTGCAACAATGGTATACTGGTAATGGTGTAAAATGTGATGGTGAGTGTGTATTCTACGAATTTGTATATTTTTTCTTTAATAATCTTAAACTTCAGGTTCTATATATGTATATAAATATATATCCATATTATCAGCGCAGAACGTTATTTATTTATATTTTTGACTCATTGCGTGTAGACATTGATGAATGCGCAAACAAAACCCAAAATACATGTCATGAAAATGCACAATGTATGAATACCGTGGGATCATATACCTGTGCTTGCAACAATGGTTATACTGGTAATGGTGTAAAATGTGATGGTGAGTGTGTATTCTACGAATTTGTACATTTCTTCTTTATTAATCTTAAACTTCAGGTTCTATATATGTATATAAATATATATCCATATTTTCAGCGCAGAACGTTATTTATTTATATTTTTGACTCATTGCGTGTAGACATTGATGAATGCGCAAACAAAACCCAAAATACATGTCATGAAAATGCACAATGTATGAATACCGTGGGATCATATACCTGTGCTTGCAACAATGGTTATACTGGTAATGGTGTAAAATGTGATGGTGAGTGTGTATTCTACGAATTTGTATATTTTTTCTTTAATAATCTTAAACTTCAGGTTCTATATATGTATATAAATATATATCCATATTATCAGCGCAGAACGTTATTTATTTATATTTTTCACTCATTGCATGTAGACATTGATGAATGCGCAAACAAAACCCAAAATACATGTCATGAAAATGCACAATGTATGAATACCGTGGGATCATATACCTGTGCTTGCAACAATGGTTATACTGGTAATGGTGTAAAATGTGATGGTGAGTGTGTATTCTACGAATTTGTATATTTTTTCTTTAATAATCTTAAACTTTCGGTTCTATATATGTATATAAATATATATCCATATTTTCAGCGCAGAACGTTATTTATTTATATATTTCACTCATTGCGTGTAGACATTGATGAATGCGCAAACAAAACCCAAAATACATGTCATGAAAATGCACAATGTACGAATACGGTGGGAGCATATACCTGTGCTTGCAACAATGGATATACTGGTAATGGTGTAAAATGTGATGGTGAGTGTGTATATTCTTGCGAATTTGTACAATTATTCTTTAATAATCTTAAACTTCAGGTTCTATATATGTATATAAGTATATATCCATATTATCAGCGCAGAACGTTATTTATTTATATTTTTGACTCATTGCGTGTAGACATTGATGAATGCGCAAACAAAACCCAAAATACTTGTCATGAAAATGCACAATGTACGAATACGGTGGGATCATATACCTGTGCTTGCAACACTGGATATACTGGTAATGGTGTAAAATGTGATGGTGAGTGTGTATTCTACGAATTTGTACATTTCTTCTTTATTAATCTTAAACTTCAGGTTCTATATATGTATATAAATATATATCCATATTTTCAGCGCAGAACGTTATTTATTTATATTTTTGACTCATTGCGTGTAGACATTGATGAATGTGCAAACAAAACCCAAAATACATGTCATGAAAATGCACAATGTATGAATACGGTGGGATCATATACCTGTGCTTGCAACAATGGATATACTGGTAATGGTGTAAAATGTGATGGTGAGTGTGTATTCTACGAATTTGTATATTTTTTCTTTAATAATCTTAAACTTCAGGTTCTATATATGTATATAAATATATATCCATATTATCAGCGCAGAACGTTATTTATTCATATTTTTCACTCATTGCGTGTAGACATTGATGAATGCGCAAACAAAACCAAGAATACTTGTAATGAAAATGCCCAATGTACGAATACGGTGGGGTCTTATAGCTGTGCTTGCAACAATGGATATACTGGTAATGGTGTAAAATGTGATGGTGAGTGTGTATTCTACGAATTTGTATATTTTTTCTTTAATAATCTTAAACTTCAGGTTCTATATATGTATATAAATATATATCCATATTTTCAGCGCAGAACGTTATTAATTTATATTTTTGACTCATTGCGTGTAGACATTGATGAATGCGCAAACAAAACCCAAAATACATGTCATGAAAATGCACAATGTACGAATACGGTGGGATCATATACCTGTGCTTGCAACACTGGATATACTGGTAATGGTGTAAAATGTGATGGTGAGTGTGTATTCTTGCGAATTTGTACAATTATTCTTTAATAATCTTAAACTTCAGGTTCTATATATGTATATAAGTATATATCCATATTATCAGCGCAGAACGTTATTTATTTATATTTTTGACTCATTGCGTGTAGACATTGATGAATGCGCAAACAAAACCCAAAATACATGTCATGAAAATGCACAATGTATGAATACGGTGGGATCATATACCTGTGCTTGCAACAATGGATATACTGGTAATGGTGTAAAATGTGATGGTGAGTGTGTATTCTACGAATTTGCACATTTCTTCTTTAATAATCTTAAACTTCAGGTTCTATATATGTATATAAATATATATCCATATTATCAGCGCAGAACGTTATTTATTCATATTTTTCACTCATTGCATGTAGACATTGATGAATGCGCAAACAAAACCAAGAATACTTGTCATGAAAATGCACAATGTACGAATACGGTGGGATCATATACCTGTGCTTGCAACAATGGTTATACTGGTAATGGTGTAAAATGTGATGGTGAGTGTGTATTCTACGAATTTGTACATTTCTTCTTTAATAATCTTAAACTTCAGGTTCTATATATGTATATAAATATATATCCATATTTTCAGTGCAGAACGTTATTTATTTATATTTTTCACTCATTGCATGTAGACATTGATGAATGCGCAAACAAAACCCAAAATACTTGTCATGAAAATGCACAATGTACGAATACGGTGGGATCATATACCTGTGGTTGCAACAATGGATATACTGGTAATGGTGTAAAATGTGATGGTGAGTGTGTATTCCGAGAGTTTCATTTGATTTTGTTTGTGAATTGGAATTTGTGATTTTTTATACTTTTTGGTTGCTACACTGTAGACATTAATGAATGCGCGAACAGCAACCTGAATAATTGTGATCAAAATGCTTTTTGTAACAATACGGCTGGATTTTACAACTGTACTTGCAACAACGGATATAGTGGTAATGGCACAACATGTACTGGTGAGTGTGTATTCAGCCAATTTGTTCTGATCCTTTTTGTATTTTTACATTTTTTTTCCATTCTTTTCATACACAGAAGTTGAGTTTGCAACTCGATTTTAAGGGTTAGACCCAGTGACGACCCAGTCTCCTCTCGCCCTCCCGAGAAGGTTGTAATTTTGGACAAGCAGCTAACAATTTTATACCTTTTCATTTCTGTAAACTGCTGTCAAAGCCAAAAATATTTTTGCGTTTGACAAATCGATACTGACGACACATGTTTTGTGTTAAATTTGCATGACAGAATGTGTGAAAGGGGCATGCAATCATTTTCTGCTAAGCGCTGTTAACGGGACTGATACAACCGGCCCTAAGTGCAATAATAACTTTTGTCATAACTTTGGTTCTATGTTATAAACGTATTAGTGATCACTTTCATACCTAGCTTTATAAGATCACAGTGTAGATATTTTTCACATTTACTGTAGACATTGATGAATGTGCAAAAAAGCCTTGTCATAAAGATGCTTATTGTAACAATACGATTGGATCCTACAACTGCACTTGCCACAAAGGATACGTTGCTCATGGTAAAGTATGTAAGGGTAAGTGCACAATTTCATTATTTTTTCATAGTTGTTTAATGCGTTCAGTTAAGTCTGGTTCTTATATGTCATCGACAGTCGGCAATGCATTGTTTGTGGCTGGTGACGAAGAACATCAGTTATGCAAAATAACAAAGCACTCGATGAAATTGATAAACTTAGATTCAACAATGATGACCGCAACAATAGCACCGACCGTCTGGTGACATATCAGACCTAAGTCTTTAGCACATTGTTGGCATTTGCATTTTTTTATTAATCCTGATGTAGCAATACCAAATTAATAATTGTTCAGTTTACTGTATGGTTGATGGATTTATACTTATCAGTTCTCGAAACCTTTTTAAGGTTTTGATAAATATCGCCGACCGTCGGGTGACGTATCAGATATGCAGGCCTGATGTAGCAATACCAAATTAATAATTGTTTCACTGTATGGTTGATTTATACATATCAGTTCTCAAATTTTTTTTAAACAAGGTTTTGATAAATGTTAGCCTGCTCCACAGACCCTGGTCTGCGATCAGACTGGATAAATCATTTTAAAAATGTTTGAAACTTTATAAGATTTCAAATATATGAAGCATGATTCTTAAAAAAATATATATAAAATGATAAAACAACAAAACCAAAAATATACAGTAATAAAATAATAAGATATGGACCAAGGACAAAGGCTATAAAGAAGTCATTTAACCTGCTTTCGTATCATTTAGAATATGTCCTTGGGCAGACCTTTAATAGCGTCTTCTTTATATAGGCCCTCCAGTGTTTAATAGAAAACCAGAAAATAAAACTGTGAAAGAAGGAAGTATGAATGTTAGTTTCAATTGTAATGCTACAAGTTTTCCAACTCCAAAACTGGCGTGGCTCAAGGATGGTAAAGTTATCAAGCAAAACTCTACGAATTTCGTACTGAGTAAAGACATGGGAACCCTAACAATAAGAAAAGTTCGGAAAAGCGACGCTGGATTATATGTTTGCAACGCAACGAATGAGGTCAAATCTGTTGCAGTGGATGCTTATCTCAACGTGCTATGTGAGTTGAATTTTCTTACGAAAACATATCAGTTATTTTTTTCTTAATATTAATGTGGATTTTGTTTCCTGTGTGTGAAAAAGCTAACTTGATCATACATATGAATATATTTACAAATTATCATTTTTCATTGGCCCAACTACTAGCTACTGATTTTCGATATCAATGCAAAATCGACTTATGCATTTTGAACAAGCCATCAAAAAGGAAACTGCAACAACTTGCAAGTTGCAACTACAGTATAAAGTAGGAGTTTTAGGATTTCCATGATGGCATAATGCTTTTTAAGTGTAGGCATCTTACTGACGTACGCATTATATGGTCGTCTTGCAAATGACCGAAGTATGAAGCAATCATTATATGAAGCAGATTAATAAAAAAATGCGTAATTTAAGGTATAATGCGTAGTTTAATTTATAGCATATATAACTAACTACCCAATGAAGCCCCTGGGTACGAGGTTGCTAACTACCACCAACGCAAATCCTCGCAAAGCTACATCAGTTATGTAACATAAGTAGGGCGCAGTAAAACACTGTTTTACTGCCCCCTGAACATAAGGAATACCTCATATGCATTGCGATATATATATATTAATAAATGCAATAAATGAAATATATTAAATTTCATAGCTTACAATGTACGAATGGTAAAAATGTAGCAAATTAATTCTTTCACTCTGGTTATTGAATAAAAATAAGACGTATTTTTCATCAGTTTTCGGTCAAGTGAGCCTTATGAATCGAATAACGACTATGAATCTAATATAATTCACCACAGTACAATTGTCGACAAGCGATAATAATAAAAATATTTCTGGCTACCCCCCGTCACGATGATTCATAATAAAATGAGCAGGCCCAGTCATGAATGAGCCAATCTACAAATCACTTTCATGTACATAACAACAACGACTTTATGACTTTTAATTGTCACTTCCGTGTATTAAGTGACGTACAGATTATTGCTCAAAGATAAAACACGAATGGGAATAAAAAATTAAGTTTGAATTTCGTCGAATTTATGGATTTATTAACTATAAAGTTACGTCTAACTACACTTATTGGTGGCTTAGTGATATTTTCCTGTATAGCTTGGTCTGCAGCACAAGGTAGTAAAATGGCTCTGTCGTGAGATTTTTTGTTCCTAAAATAATAATTTTTTTATTAAACTACTGAGGTTTATATGTTTTATATTCGTATGATTCGCATGCAATAGACTCTTCCGTCACTCCGCCAATTCTTAAAAATAAAATACCTAATAGTGCCAGTAATCTGCTATATCGTATATATTTTATATTTCACATTCCAAATCAGATTGAATGTCAAGTCTTGCGAATCATATTTTCGCCTGTAAAAGCGATTACGTAGCTGTTTATAATAATGTCTGAGAGGTCTTTTAGTGCGGCTGAGAAATTTTTCGCAAGACATTTTATTTTATTTAAAATTTTATTCAATATACAACTCAAAATGAAAGCCATCTACTTCCTGGTGTGAAAATGTGGCAAATTATTAATTTAATGAAAATCTTATGAATGTATGTTTATGCATACATAACATCATAGAAGACCAGGGCCAATGCTAATGATAAATTATAATAATGTAAAGATTATATAGTGCAATCAAATAATATTAATATAGCCTTCATGTGCACGTCCCTCTCATTGTAAAACTAGAAAACAAGGAAATAAGGCCATTCAAGGTACATATGGATACAAGTTGTACAAAAGTAGGATAAGAAGGAGTATTTAAGGAACAAAAAATAATTTAATGAGGTATAGGTATATTTTAGCTAATTACCTGACAATATGTCCATGGTGTCAATCAAACATTAATTGAGGGGACCATATTGATATATTCTATTATGCCAGTCTGATTTCTATTGTTTTCAAAAAAAAATAGCCAGGCATAGCAGAATATATGAATATGGTCCTACTCAATTAAAGTTTGATTGATGCCAACGAATGGATTTATTATTAGCCAACATAAACAAGTGATGCACAACAAAGATTATCCTGACTATCCTGCTTTTGAGGTGTAACCTCAAACTAGATGTCTATGTACTAGTTCTTTATTCTCTACTGATTTTCTTTGAAACTGATTGTTAATAAGGTGAATAGAAATTAACATATAATTATGACTATCCAACCCAATTTTGCTTTAGGCCATGCTGCCATAGGCACACATCAGAGAGGTGTGCCATACCCACTCAGCTCTTGTGACAATAGCCTTAAGCGTCAGTCTGAAGACCTGTAAAGGACTAAGAAAGTTAGTCGGGAAACCCATTTGGGATAAGATATTTAATATGACTTAAATCTTTTGAGCTTTTGACTTGAATAATGAAATTGTAGCTTTGATCACTCCTCAGGTGTCTCCACTAAAATGATGCCTATTCCTGTAAAATATAACCTTATAATACTTGGCTTTTCCTATCAAATAACAACAGTACCAAAGTTGATCCAAAGATCGACTTAGGACACTCCTTGATATTTTGTTAATGTGCGCCCCTGCACACTGCCACTTTTCCGTTTTAAGAATTTTTTGGGGTATGCAACTGGTTTAAAATTAAAATGTTAACATAGTCCATGCAAACCTTAATTTCATTATATACCAGTTCAAACTTTGTTTTGTCTAATAAACTATAAAGAAATAAGGTGTTCTTTGGCATAGAGGGTATATATACATTAGGTTGTGTTTTGACAGGGAATAATATGCAGAATATTCCAAAAAGAATAGTGAAAAATTGCAAGAATTCTATTTAAAAAAAATTCACATGATTATAGGTTTTTTAACATATGTTTTATTCAGTAGTTCATGGAATGAAGTAGTTTCCTTATAATGAATTTGGTATCAAACTAAAGGAAAAATTATTTTTATATTTTGTTCAATTTTCAGTTGATCCTGATGTTACTCTCTCGCCAACACCCAGCCAAGAGATACAATACCAAAAGACAGCAACATTCACCTGCATTTTTGATGGAAATCCTGCTCCAAAAATTTCCTGGAGTTTTACAAACACTTCCCTACTTAATTCTGCAAACATGAATTTACCCAATTCTACCAATAATACTTCAACTAATTCAACGAACACTCCTCCAACCAATTCTACAAAAAATCCTGTATCTAATTCAACAAACAGTCATTCATCCAATTTTACGTATACTCCCCCAACCAATTCTACAAAAAATCCTGTATCAAATTCAACAAACGGTCATTCACCCAATTCTACACACACTTCTCCGGTCAATTCTACGAATATTCCTGTGTCAGACAGCAATTTACACAATTCTACAGAAAATTCTCTGAGCAATCATATTACCACTCTCCTGACTAACTCTATAAAATATGGTATAAATACCAATGGGAATAAAAGCATCTTGATTGTTAGAAATTTAACAAGGAATGATTCTGGGAATTACACGTGTTTTGCAAAAAATTCTGTTGGCATCGACTCAGAAACATCACAATTGATAGTACTCAGTAAGTAGAAACTGAATCAGTTATATTGCAATTTTCGGACGGGCGCTATTTTTTCGCCTCTGATAGTCATACCTGTACAAATTAATTACGTTCTCTACAGGAATTGTACAATTATATTTCCTGTATATGTAATATAAAACGTCTTCATATATTAATATTTTATTAAAATTGTACATCGTAAATATATTTCTTATTTAAGGTCCACCTGATGCACCTATCAACCTGACAGTGATTAATAAAACCAAGAATTCAATATCCATTCGCTGGAGAAAAGGTTTATTTAATGGCAACCGTCCTGTTAAAAGTTTCAGTGTTCAAGTCATTGACAAAAACACCACGAAACCAGTCTTTTGCTTGATTTCGCCGAATAAAACTTCTACATTGTGTACTTCCTTGAATCCAAACTGGACATTTGTAGAACTAAAAATATTTACAACATATAATTTTACCATATGTTCCATCAACTCTATTGGAGAAACCTGCACGGATGGAAAATTCAGTGTGACGACCTCACAAGATGGTTAGCTTGTTAGATTTTCTGTTCTCGAATATTTTGAATTGTTTGTTTAAATATTTTTGTATTGAGAAAATGGGGACATGCAGTGACGTAGTCTAATTTCTGATTTAATTTCTTCCAGCACCTGGAAAACCACGTGATCTTACTGTTATACTCACTTCGTCTTCGTCCGAAAGTCTTTATATATCTTGGAAACCACCTGCAATTTTAAATGGTATCATTACAATATATGAATTGAGATTGTGTCTAATTCGCAATGGAAATGGAAAAGACTTTG
The DNA here is from genome assembly GCF_004324835.1 of Dendronephthya gigantea. Lineage (NCBI taxonomy): Eukaryota > Metazoa > Cnidaria > Anthozoa > Malacalcyonacea > Nephtheidae > Dendronephthya > Dendronephthya gigantea. The sequence goes on along the minus strand of NW_021163143.1, from coordinate 136,990 downwards.
AGCCTTGTGTCAGTTTGTCTAACATCACCTTACCAGCGAACGCGCGTAACTTTAATGCCAGTAAACTGTGTAAGTAATTCTGACGTGCATTTTCAACTATACAAGAATAGTTATCTTAGAAGGAATAGTTATCCTATCCTCACGAAATCCCGGTATCCGTTACTTGACTTACTTATAAGAAATTCATTCAAGATTTTGATGGCATTGACAGCAATGGCAATAAGAACCTGTATAATTGTACGTATTCATCTCTTTCCTTCATTAGGTGCTTACTGTAATTACCGTATTCAACTCAGAGCAAAAACAATCAAATTTGGAGAGTTTGCGTCAGCAACAGGAAGAACGAATGAAAGCGGTATGAATTAAGTTGTGCTGTTTAATATGGGTCTCAATTGGATACGTTTAGAACAGGGTCAGAATAGTTTTCTCCGAAGCATTAATCTCACTCAAACATGCGTCAGTGCGTCACTGACTGCAGTATATGAATTAGACACGCGTTTTTGGGAAGTAAACAATACGGCTGCGTAATTCTCGATATTTTTTTACAGCCGAGACATTTAGGGTCTTATTAGGCAGAACTAACATTAATTACCCTTCCGTTACAACCACGCAATGTATACGTTCGAGGAAACTAGTTATTAGTTTTGACTTCAGTAGCCTTATTATTCATTTTCTTATGATATATGGGTTATTTTGCTTAAATAACATTCACTTGCTTTTTGCTGGTAATTTAGTGCCCAGTCAACCCACGAATGTCAAGTTAACTCCGTTGCCACACCATGGGTTGCAACTTTCTTGGGAAGCACCGTCCAATAAGAATGGTGATTTAACTGGTTATAACATCACTTGGAAAATCGTGCGCAATGACACTAATCATACTGTTGATGGTGATTTGAAAACGAAGATTGTTAAAGATGATGTGTTATCATTTGATATACCAAATCCGAGTAAGAATACTTTTGCGCTTTCAGCAAATGTAAAAAAATTCTAAGCTGTGCAGGTTATATAAACGTTCTCTTCATTACCTTTAATTTTCGCAAAATATAACATGGGACATTGGTCGCAATACGGCCACATTCCCCCAACTTGCAGCAAAATTGACCTGTCAATCATTATGAAGTATAATTTTTTTTTCCATGAAGTACAGGAAACAAAGTGAGATTGTAGTTTGTTACAACGAAAATTGGGTGAACTGGGTCGAGGATCCCCTTTTAATAGATCGCTCAGATCCCATGCATAACTGAGGTTGCCATCTCCTGTTTAAAGAAAATGCATGTGTGGATTTGATAATACTGCTTCTGTAATAACGTGTTTAACATTTTTAGTGGCCTATACCGAGTACATTGTCACCGTGAATGCTGTAAACGGCGCGGGAAATGGTTTAATGGTAACCAAAAAAGCTCGTACTAACGAACACGGTTTGTTTCATTAATTCAGCGTTGTATCTTATTTTAAATTTTTTGCGAAGTTAGTTAAATATACAGAGATTTCATAAATTATCCAACCATAGAACTGAAACTTTTCAAACTATTTTGCCGTTAGTTCCTAGTGCCCCCACCAGTGTTAAGATAATTTCTGTGTCGTCATCGCAACTCAACATCAAATGGCAACCACCAGCCGATCCCAACGGGGTCATCACTGGATATTATATAACATGGAGGATGATTAAGAACGACTTGGATCAATCTGATACTAACAACGTTTTCAATAGTACTTCACTGAGCGCAAAAACCAGGATGTACCCGATACAGAAATTAGGTAAGAATTTAACCTAAAGATAAGTTTAAACCTCAAAAAAATTAAGGTGGCTCCCTAACAATTTAAAGTGCTGCAAATGATGAGTTGGATTTAATTTCTTCGATTAAGAAGTCTCTTATAGAATATAACACTGCACAGCACATATCCATCAACAATTTTTACAAAAATAACATCAACAATGTTGGTGGCAATTAATTTAATATCAGCAAAATTTTACTTTTTTAAACATCTGAATTAGGTTAGGTTATCTCAATGTTCTAGTCCATAGAGCTTATTTGTGAAATTATAGAACTAGAAAACAAGTACCTCCTTCGCCTAATTCGTTTTTAAAAATTATTAACAGCGCGAAAAGCTTGCATTGCTTATAACAGACGGTATATGATGTTTGACCGCACGTTTTTGTGTTTTTAGCACCTTATTCAGAGTACAACGTTTCTATAAATGCTATGACTAGTTTTGGAAATGGTTCTAAAGTTTATGTCACATCTCGTACCAATGAATCACGTATGTATGACCACCGATCTTTGATCCCTTTTATACACGGAAATTCCTTCGCTTCAAATCAATTGTCGACATTCATGAGTTCAAAATGGCTCTGAAGTATAGAAGGCTATAAATTTGTTGGATAGTTTTTCCTTTTTAAGCATGGATCAGTGACACTGAACGGATTTGTAACAAACTGAAAGAGTTTTAATCCTTTAAAAAATGTTTTTACCTGATAATGACTATATAAAAGAGTTGTTTATCTCTTGGTTTTCATATAGTACCTGGTGAACCAGGAAGTGTTCAGCTGATACCAGTTTCAGCAACTGTACTCAATCTAACTTGGAAGTCACCGTCTGATCCTAACGGGATAATAATAGGATACCGGGTTATTTGGGAGATGATAGAAGATGACAAGAAGAACACGCCCAAACCTCAAAATTCAACAGTAAAGATTATAAATAATGGAAGCGCAGGATCGTATCCAATAGAAGGACTGGGTAATTAAAATGGCGCAAATCATTTCAGTCTTCATAATACTTTTTAATATATTCCGATATATAACCAAGCAACTGCCCAAAATTGAGAAAAACAATGACGTTCTGACCTAATGGCCTTCGTTAGGAGAGTTAAAATGATTATCATTTTGATATTGGTACATGATATTTCTCGTAAACTTATTTATCAAACCACGTTATTGTGCGATTCTGCACATCATATCTTGAATATTAATATTTTATTCTTTTGTCTTTAGCGGCTTATTCGGTGTACAAGGTGTCCCTAAATGCTATAACTAGTATTGGAAATGGTTCTAAAGTTAATGTCACATCTCGTACCAATGAATCACGTATGTATGACCATCGATTTTTGATCCCTTTTATACACACAAAATTCCTTAGCTTCAAAGTCAATTGTCGACATTTATGAGTTCAAAATGGCTCTGAAGTATAGAAGGCTATAAATTTGTTTGGTAATTTTTCCTTTTTAAGCATTAATCAGTGACACTGTGAACGGATTTTTTACAAATTAAAAGAGTTTTAAGCCTTTAAAAAATGTTTTTACCTGCTAATGACTAAAAGAGTTGTTTATCTCATGGTTTTCATATAGTACCTGGTGAACCAGGAAGTGTTCAGCTGATACCAGTTTCAGCAACTGTACTCAATCTAACTTGGAAGTCACCGTCTGATCCTAACGGGATAATAATAGGATACCGGGTTATTTGGGAGATGATAGAAGATGACAAGAAGAACACGCCCAAACCTCAAAATTCAACAGTAAAGATTATAAATAATGGAAGCGCAGGATCGTATCCAATAGAAGGACTGGGTAATTAAAATGGCGCAAATCATTTCAGTCTTCATAATACCTTTTAATATATTCCGATATATAACCAAGCAACTGCCCAAAATTGAGAAAAACAATGACGTTCTGACCTAATGGCCTTCGTTAGGAGAGTTAAAATGATTATCATTTTGATATTGGTACATGATATTTCTCGTAAACTTATTTATCAAACCACGTTATTGTGCGATTCTGCACATCATATCTTGAATATTAATATTTTATTCTTTTGTCTTTAGCGGCTTATTCGGTGTACAAGGTGTCCCTAAATGCTATAACTAGTATTGGAAATGGTTCTAAAGTTAATGTCACATCTCGTACCAATGAATCACGTATGTATGACCATCGATTTTTGATCCCTTTTATACACACAAAATTCCTTAGCTTCAAAGTCAATTGTCGACATTTATGAGTTCAAAATGGCTCTGAAGTATAGAAGGCTATAAATTTGTTTGGTAATTTTTCCTTTTTAAGCATTAATCAGTGACACTGTGAACGGATTTTTTACAAATTAAAATAGTTTTAAGCCTTTAAAAAATGTTTTTACCTGCTAATGACTAAAAGAGTTGTTTATCTCATGGTTTTCATATAGTACCTGGTGAACCAGGAAGTGTTCAGCTGATACCAGTTTCAGCAACTGTACTCAATCTAACTTGGAAGTCACCGTCTGATCCTAACGGGATAATAATAGGATACCGGGTTATTTGGGAGATGATAGAAGATGACAAGAAAAACATCTCCGTTCCTCAAAATTCAAGAGTGAAGGTTATAAATAATGGAAGCGCAGTATCGTATCCAATAGAAGGACTGGGTAATGAAAATGGCGAAAACCATTTAATGCTCTTTTAATACATTCCAATATATAATCAAGCAACTGCCCAAAATTGAGAAAAACAATGACGTTCTGACCTAATGCCCTTCGTTAGGAGAGTTAATATAATGATCATTTTGATATTGGTGCATGATATTTCTGGTAAACTTATTTATCAAACCATGTTCTTGTGTGATTCTGCACATCTTATCTTGAATATTGATATTTTATTCTTTGTCTTTAGCGGCTTATTCGGTGTACAACGTGTCCCTAAATGCTATAACTAGTATTGGAAATGGTTCTAAAGTTAATGTCACATCTCGTACCAATGAATCACGTATGTATGACCATCGATCTTTTATCCCTTTTATACACGCAAAATTCCTTAGCTTCAAATCCATTGTCGACATTCATGAGTTCAAAATGGCTCTGAAGTATAGAAGGCTAAAAATTTGTTTGATAGTCTTTCCTCTTTACTCCGGCGTGAGCGACGGAGTTGAAAATTCGCCTAGGTTTTGTTGTGTTTTTTTAAATTTTTTTCGTCGTCGCAAGTGTGTTTTATCGCGAAATATAGTAATTGAAAAGTGTATGTGACCTAATTTATATACGTCACAGTTTTGTCTCCCAAGAGTTGTGGTGCACAGCTTTGGCTAATTTTCCGAAGCGCGATTCGATTTCGCTCGCATGATACGGCAATTCCTCCAAGAGGAACAAATAAACCGTTCTTTTGATGCTGTTCGATTAAGTTTATATTGAATTGGCGTAAGAATATATTTAATACATGTAGATTCTGGTCCTATTTTAATAATATCGCTGCTATTTTGCCGTTTAACAAGATGATGTGGTCGTGTATGGGTGCGTTGACACGTCGTAGTTTGCACAAGATTGAAGATTTAATATAACTATATAAGCACGAATTCCAAAGGCAAAGTGTAAGACAAAGTGAACGTATCATGCGGTTCATTTACATTTTTGAACAATTGATCTTCTATACTTTTCAAAGTAGCTACGATGTGCTTCTGAATTTCGTGATCGAACAACATTTAGGTTCGCAAGGCATCTGAATGAGTATGAACTGTATTGTTTATGTTCTGAAGCTTTATATTGAAGACTTGCACGTGCGCCGGAGTTAACACCAGAACAAGCGTCTTGTTAATCATAGATCAGTGACACTGTGAACTGATTTTTGAAAAACTAAAAGAGTATTAACCCTTTACAAATGTTTTTACCTGTTAATAACTAAAAGAGTTGTTTATCTCGTGGTTTTCATATAGTACCTGGTGAACCAGGAAGTGTTCAGCTGATACCAGTTTCAGCAATGGTACTCAATCTAACTTGGAAGTCACCGTCTGATCCTAACGGGATAATAATAGGATATCGTGTTATTTGGGAGATGATAGAAGATGACAATAAGAACACGCACGTTCCTCGAAATTCAAGAGTGAAGGTTATAAATAATGGAAGCACAGTATCGTATCCAATAGAAGGACTGGGTAATAAAAATGGCGCAAGTCGTTTCAGTCTTCATAATACTCTTTTAATGTTTTCCAATATATAATCAAGCAACTGCCAAAAATTGAGAAAAACAATGACGTTCTGACCTAATGGCCTTCGTTAGGAGAGTTAATATGATGATCATTTTGATATAAAGGCATAGTGTCTCTCGTAAACTCGTTTATCAAATCATGTTATTGTGTGATTTTGCGCATCATATCTTGAATATTAATGTTTTATTATTTGTCTTTAGCGGCTTATTCGGTGTACAACGTGTCCCTAAATGCTATAACTAGTATTGGAAATGGTTCTAAAGTTAATGTCACATCTCGTACCAATGAATCACGTATGTATTACCATCGAATTTGATCCGTTTAATACACGCAAAATTCCTTAGCTTCAAAGTCAATTGTCCGGCGACATTTATGAGTTCAAAATGGCTCTGAAGTATAGAAGGCTATAAATTTGGTGGATAGTTTTTCCTTTTTAAGCATGGATCAGTGACACTGTGAACGGATTTTTGACAAACTAAAAGAGTTTTAATCCTTTAAAAAATGTTTTTACCTGTTAATAACTAAAAGAGTTGTTTATCTCATGGTTTTCATATAGTACCTGGTGAACCAGGAAGTGTTCAGCTGATACCAGTTTCAGCAACAGTACTCAATCTAACTTGGGAGTCACCGTCTGATCCTAACGGAATAATAATAGGATACCGTGTTATTTGGGAGATGATAGAAGATGACAATAAGAACACGCACGTTCCTCAAAATTCAAGCGTGAAGATTATAAATAATAGAAGCGCAGTATCTTATCCAATAGAAGGACTGGGTAATAAAAATGGCGCAAGTCGTTTCAGTCTTCATAATACTCTTTTAATGTATTCCAATATATAATCAAGCAACTGCCAAAAATTGAGAAAGACAATGACGTTCTGACCTAATGGCCTTCGTTAGGAGAGTTAATATAATGATTATTTTGATATAAAGGCATAGTGTCTCTCGTAAACTTATTTATCAAACCACGTTATTGTGTAATTCTGCACATCATATCTTGAATATTAATATTTTATTCTTTTGTCTTTAGCGGCTTATTCGGTGTACAACGTGTCCCTAAATGCTATAACTAGTATTGGAAATGGTTCTAAAGTTAATGTCACATCTCGTACCGATGAATCACGTATGTATGACCACCGATCTTTGATCCCTTTTATACACGCAAAATTCCTTAGCTTCAAATTCAATGTCAACATTCACGAGCTCAAAATGGGTCTGAAGTATAGAAGGCCATAAATTTGTTTGATAGTTTTTCATTTTTAAGCATGGATCAATGACACTGTGAACACATTTTTAGCAAACTAAAAGGGTATTAATCCTTTAAAAAATAATTTATTAATCTCAAAATGACTAAAAGAGTTGTTTATTTCGTGGTTTTCATATAGTACCTGGTGAACCAGGAAGTGTTCAGCTGATACCAGTTTCAGCAACTGTACTCAATCTAACTTGGAAGTCACCGTCTGATCCTAACGGGATAATAATAGGATATCGTGTTATTTGGGAGATGATAGAAGATGACAAGAAGAACATGTCGGTTCCTCAAAATTCAAGAGTGAAGATTATAAATAATGGAAGCGCAGTATCGTATCAAATAGAAGGATTGGGTAAGGAAAATGGCGCAAATTATTTCAGTTTTTATAAGACTCTTTTAATATATTCCCTTATAACCAAGCAGCGGGTATGACGGCGTATATTCTTATTAAATATGCACAAAAAAGGCTTCTGTTAGGGGAGTAAATATTATGATTCATAATTTAGACCATTTTGAAAAAGGGGGGAGTGTGTCTCGTAAACTCGTTTATCAAGCCACGTTATTGTGTGATTCTGCACATCATATCTTAAATATTAATATTTTATTCTTTTGTCTTTAGCGGCTTATTCGGTGTACAACGTGTCCCTAAATGCTATAACTAGTATTGGAAATGGTTCTAAAGTTAATGTCACATCTCGTACCAATGAATCACGTATGTATATGACCATCGATCTTTGATCCCTTTTATACACGCAAAATTCCTTAGCTTCCAAGTCAATTGTTGACATTCACGAGTTCATAATGGCTCTAAAGTATAGAAGGCTATAAATTTGGTGGATAGTTTTTCCTTTTTTAGCATGGATCAGTGACACTGTGAACGGATTTTTGACAAACTAAAAGAGTGTTAATCCTTTAAAAAATGTTTTTACCTGCTAATGACTAAAAGAGTTGTTTATGTCTTGGTTTTCATATAGTACCTGGTGAACCAGGAAGTGTTCAGCTGATACCAGTTTCAGCAACGGTACTCAATCTAACTTGGAAGTCACCGTCTGATCCTAACGGGATAATAATAGGATATCGTGTTATTTGGGAGATGATAGAAGATGACAATAAGAACACGCACGTTCCTCGAAATTCAAGAGTGAAGGTTATAAATAATGGAAGCGCAGTATCGTATCCAATAGAAGGACTGGGTAATGAAAATGGCGAAAATCATTTCAGTCTTCATAATACTCTTTTAATACATTCCAATATATAATCAAGCAACTGCCCAAAATTGAGAAAAACAATGACGTTCTGACCTAATGCCCTTCGTTAGGAGAGTTAATATAATGATCATTTTGATATTGGTGCATGATATTTCTCGTAAACGTATTTATCAAACCATGTTCTTGTGTGATTCTGCACATCATATCTTGAATATTAATATTTTATTCTTTGTCTTTAGCGGCTTATTCGGTGTACAACGTGTCCCTAAATGCTATAACTAGTATTGGAAATGGTTCTAAAGTTAATGCCACATCTCGTACCAATGAATCACGTATGTATTACCGTCTATCAAATAGTGATCTCCCTCATTGTATTTAGAAAGTGAACAATACAGTCGAATACTATACAAATACTATAAAACGGCTACTGCAGGTCCCGCAGACAAGACATTAAGCGTCTAATTAGCCGGGGCGATAATTAACGCTCAGTTGGAAACATTTCGGGACTACCACGTAATGGACACTAGTTGACCTCAATGGTTTTGACTTCACTACCTTATCTTTTTCATGATAACATTAAATAACGTTTCCTTACTTTCGCTGGTAATTTAGTGTCCAGTGAACCCACGGAGGTCAGTTTAACTACGTTGTCACACCATCAATTGCGACTTTCTTGGAAAGCACCGTCCAATAAGAATGGCAATATAACTGGTTATAAAATCACTTGGAAAATCGTGAGCAATGATACCAATCATACAGTTGTTGGTGATTTGAAAACGGATACAGTCGGAGATAATGTGTTTTCATTTAATATAACAAATCTGAGTAAGAATACTTGTTTTGCACTTTCAAGAAATGTAAAAATCTATGAGCGTTTTACAGGTTATATAAACGTTCTCTTCATTTCCTCAATTGCCTATAATTTTTACAAAATATAACATGGGACATTGGTCAAAAATACCCACTTTCCCCCAACTTCCAGCAAAATAGACCAGTCAATACTGCTTCTGTAATAATTTCTTGAACATTTTTAGCGGCCCATTCCGAGTACATTGTCACCGTGAATGCTGTAAACGGCGCTGGAAATGGGTTGGTTTAAATGTAACCAAAAAAGCTCGTACTGGCGAATACGGTTTGTTTCTTTAATTCAGTTTTTATCTTAAATTCAATTTTTCTGAAAGTTTCTAAATGCATGTAATATGTCATATGTCGGCTGCTGGCTGATTGCCCTCGTATCCAAATCATCATGAAGTCCAAGTTAAGAATTAAACAAGAAACCATGCATCGTTAGTTTAAGGCTGAAAAGTGAAAACTAATTGCAATTTTATTATTATTGGATGTAGCTAGCTGTATTGATAAATCGTCCATTTTATTTAATTTCATTTTATAAGGGATTCGTGCGTTTTCGAAAATCCAATTTAGGCATTAACGTATCCTAAAGTAATCTTTAGGCTTTAAATAAGACCTCTTTTGTATGACTAATACGGATATATAAGACATTAATATATGTAACGTTTGTGTAGATAACATTTATATCTCGCATATAAACGCTCATAGTCGGGTGATTTTGATATTTTCCGCAATTGTATTCGTGATTTGTTGTTCTCGCAGACACTGTACTGTATTCACCCTTCCCGCCAAATGTCATTATTTCATATCACCATTAGAATGTTATAGTTAAATATTCACAGATCGCAAATACAAGATTTTATACTCACCTAAACTATCATCCGATCATAGAACTGAAACTTTACAAAATATTTCGCTGTTAGTTCCTAGTGCTCCCACCAGTGTTAAGATAATTTCTGTGTCGTCATCGCAACTCAACATCACGTGGCAACCACCAGCCGATCCCAACGGGGTCATCACTGGATATTATATAACATGGAGGATGATTAAGAACGACTTGGATCAATCTGATACTAACAACGTTTTCAATAGTACTTCACTGAGCGCAAAAACCAGGATGTACCCGATACAGAAATTAGGTAAGAATTTAATGTAAAGATGAATTTAGCGTGTGGCTCCCTAACATTTTGAAGTGTTGCAAATGATGAGTTGCATTTAATTTTTTCGATAAGAAGTCTCTTATAGAATATAACACCGCACATATCTATCAACAATTTTTACAAAAATAACATCAACAATGTTGATGGTAATTAATTTAATATCACCGAAATTTTACTTTTTAAACATCTGAATTAGGTTAGTGTATCTCAGTGTACTAGTCCATAAAGCTCGTTTGTGAAATTATGGAACTAAAAAACAAGTACTTCGCCCAATTCGTTTTAGAAATTATTAAATTTAAAATGTTAATCCAGTCATCTTTATTTAAATCAGCGCGAAAAGTTTGCATACCTTAAAAATAACAGACGGTATATGATGTTTGACTACACGTTTTTGTGTTTTTAGAACCTTATTCAGAGTACAACGTGTCTATAAATGCTATGACTAGTTTTGGAAATGGTTCTAAAGTTAATGTCACATCTCGTACCAATGAATCACGTATGTATGACCTATATTAACCAAAGACGTTTTAAGAATAAAATATAATGCATAATTGTAGGTGATATTTGCAAGTATATATTGTTACAAAATATATTCAGAAATGCATTTAACACCATTTCATTGCATGCAAATACCCTTGTAATTTTGCATATTTTAAACATAAATTTTCAGTTTATATGTACATGCACCAGGTGTTTTTATTTCTCCAAAGCTTTTGGTCCGTAAACCATTAGTGCGATAAATTTTCAAATTGAAATGCCGGCAATCAAATCACGACAATTCGTAATAAAAGGCAACGTGAAAGATTTTGAAAGTTGCAATACACAGATGAAAAATTGATAAACAATTATTTTACTTCCGTTATTACACTGATTTATAGGTTTACCGGACTGGAAGGTTTAAAAAATGTAGGTGCTTTCCCTACAAAATTACTGGAAGATTTTTCACAAAACAGCAACTTTGAGAAACAAAATCATGGTGTCACTATTTAAAGCCACTCCCAAGCCTACAACTATAACTCAGTTGTGTATCTCGTGGTTTTCATATAGTACCTGGTGAACCAGGAAGTGTTCAGCTGATACCAGTTTCGGCAACAGTACTCAATCTAACTTGGAAGTCACCGTCTGATCCTAACGGGATAATAATAGGATACCGTGTTATTTGGGAGATGATAGAAGATGACAAGGAGAACATGTCGGTTCCTGAAAATTCAAGAGTGAAGGTTATAAATAATGGAAGCGCAGTATCGTATCAAATAAAAGAACTGGGTAATGGAAATGGCGCAAATTATTCCAGCCTTCATAAGACTCGTTTTAATATATTCCAATGTAACCAAGCAGCGTGTATAGCGACGTAGATAGTGTCTAAAAGTGCATAGTGTCTCTCGTAAACTCGTTTATCAAACCACGTTATTGTGTGATTCTTCGCATCATATCTTGAATATTAATATTTTATTCTTTGTTTTCCAGAACCTTATTCGGTGTACAACGTGTCCTTAAATGCTATAACTAGTATTGGAAATGGTTCTAAAGTTAATGACACATCTCGTACCAATGAGTCACGTATGTATGTTTTATCCGTGGTTTGATCCCTTTTATACTCGCGAAATGCCTATGTGTTTAGCTTTTAATCTTAGTTTTTAATTAACGTTTGATCATGCAACGGGATAATTATAATAGGATACGGTCGCCAAATCCCTTGACCTTCGACAATTGTCGACATGCATGCGTAGAACAACTAGTACTGTACGATATTTATAAAAAATATGCAGCACAACATTAAAAAACGCAGTAGAACGATTTTTAACGACAAACTAACTTTTAGGGTGAAGGTTAACGGTTAGCTTAGAACCCGCTAAAAGTCGCCTTGTAACGTTTTCATGAATACTGTTGATGAGCGAAGATCTGCGACACTTTCAACAGAATTGACTTAATTACGCCTCATTACCCAGCATTACCATCTTATTTTCTGTTCCTTTTGTCTTTGTTGCCTCCAACTTGACCAAAATGCAACGTCTAAAGCCTGCCACGCACGATTATTAAACATGTTGAATATTCGGTGCAAATAGCACGCATGAAAAAAAGCTTGCAAAACCTTGCCGCACACTCAGGGAGAACTTTCTTACGGCTGATGTTCACGAGTGCCTTTTTGCTCAACCTAAGAAAGAGTTTCCCAAAAGAAGTTTTAAATATAGAGAAGCTGTATTATGGAACAGTCTTCTCAACAAGTCTTCTCAATCGATTCGTTGTTTCAAGAGGCTCATAAATTCAAGCAGTTAATAAGCAGGCCGATCTATATTTATTGTGTCAACACTTATTTGCATATATCATATAGCTCATAGTGTAATTAAGTAGACGCCTCCCGTGGCAATCAGTGGTAACTGACTGGGCTAGTGACTGCATGTAAATAACATTTTTAATAATAATAATAATAATAATAATAAGTAAGCGTTTCGTACGCGTTGACAATTAACAATAAACACTCGTTGTTCCGCGGTCAGGTGAACCATTTTCTTTCGAAGCAATAACAAGGCTAATTTAAATTTAATCATCTTCACAATTTCCAATTTTTCGTATTTAGCATTTTATAAGTTGCATTAAGTCCCCATGGGGTTAAATTCGTGAACACGGCATTCAAATTTTAACAATGAGTGATTTGAGACAACCTGTAGAGCGCTTTCGTTAAGAAGATAGATGTAAATAACGATATACTTGAATGCAGAGTTCTTGAAACATTCTAAAATACCAGTAATCTGTCTGTGACCGAAAAGGCGAAATACAACAGGACCGGTCTTGCCGTTTTTTCCGTATAAAGGAAAGGGTCCATAGTTGAAATAAAATAAACTATTTACATCGAAATATTTCAGTTCTGTTGTTCGACAATTTTGTTTTGAATAATGGTATTTTTATGATGAAGAGGCGTGCATCGTGCAATTATTCAAAACACTGGTGATCCGAAACGAATTAGATGCGTGGGATACATTCTTCTTCTGGCTGAATTTTGACTCTTCACAATGAGGAATGAAAAACGTTCATTCAAAGCAATCACGTTTATATTAATTTGTGCAGTTATCGGTTTCATTTATTTCTTTTATAACCACAACGATTTTAAACAAACGGCAAGAAAGCAATCGTCAATCCTTCCGCCATACCAAGCTAATGATGTGTTTGCTGACATAGTTGAACAGTCGGGTGATCAACAAGTTGTTGTTAACATACAGAAAGACGGAAAGTACAGAGTCTTAGGCGAAAACTTTACGTTCAATTACCAAGCACGTCCAAGATCATTTCAAGTTTACAACAAGGTCAAATACTTCACCCAAACAGTAGAAAAGCGAAATCGAATAAAACAATGGGATGGCTACCTTCGAGTGCGTATGTTTGGGGAAGAATTGTCGAAACAAATGCGGCTTTTTTTAGGCATTGCCAATTTTCATGGCTTCGAGAAAATGAAGATCGTAGCACCACGTTTCAAAAATGGAGTGGCGCGTAGTGATGGACCTACACCGTTTGATGCTGTATATAATCTTGACGAACTTAACGAAATACGTGCCAAAAACAATTATCCACCTATTATTACAGACAAGGAATACGATGAAGCATGTAAACACGAAAAACCTATATATGATATAACTTTTAGTTATGGTAGAGTTAGCCAAAGTATTAAAGATAGGCTTTTCAAGAATGGACAGACGAAAGGTTGGATTGATTGTAATTATGCATATCCCCGTGTTAATCAGAGCGAGCGTAGAAAGATATGCGTTACGTCTCATTTCGATATCACCACTTTGAGAGAGACCGTTCTTAAAAATGTCAGATGTATCGAGGTTCCGTATTGGTGTGACCATGGCGGGCTTTACAAAATCGGTGGCCCTAGTCGTTTAAGTCCCGATGAAATATTTCACTATGCACTCAACCCTAGTGACATGATAGTAGACGAAGCAAATACGTTTATCGATCAGCATCTCAAACGACCGTATGTGGCAATCCATATGCGAGCTAATCATATCAACATTAAACCGTCTACAATTAATCGCTGTTTTCAACTTGCGATGAAAGTTGTTGATGCACTGAAGAAAAAAAGAGGAGTAAAGTCAATCTACCTTTCAACTGACATGAGCGAATATGGTGGAGGGGGTTCGTATCATCCTGGGCACGAGGAATATTTTGCTGCCATCAGCGGAGCTGTTCGATACACTGCGAATGCTACGGGGAAAATGAGTGATATTTCACGATCTAGTATGTCGATTATTAATGTTTTACTTCACAGGAAAAGTGATCATCTAATTGCTGTTGGAGCTGGAAGTTTCCATGGGTTCGTCATGGGTCAATTTCTCCGTGAACACTTTGAAAAAGATCCAAAATTGTGGTCTCTCATTAATATGTGCGAGAATGCGAGAGGACGAGGAATGACTAGGGATGGTGACTACTCGAAGTACAAGAACACATGACCAGTTCCAATGTGCGTTTGTCTTTCAAAAAAATATTTGGCGTTCATTTGTATTAACTATGTTTAATTTTTATTTTTAATATAACGATGTTCTTGCATATATAATTGCTAGACTCATTGTGAATGAAAAATAAAGCCTTTTTTGTTATTTTCCTTGAGGCACTATATAATGGCCTAATTGTTCATTTAATCTACCAACCTTTATTTTCATTAAAAAGGCCTCGTTCAAGTGAATTGACCGCTATCAAATTAGTGGGCAGCACTGACTTGAAGAAATACACTGAATAAAACCGATGGTGAATATTCCAGAAGCTCAAAACAGGAAAAATACTTTACAAGCAGTGGCGTAGCCAGTCTTTAGAAATTGATTGTTTTCACAGTCAAGAACGCCAAAATATACTAGCGTAGAGTGGCGGGACAAATCGTCAGGGATGGCTATGCTATATTGTTTACAACTGCAAGCGACGCTATATTCATCGCATGACTTTAAGATAATGCAAAATTCCTTACCATAAAAAAATTGTCGTTAAAAAAATAGCTCTGCTGATCGTGTGCGGCGGGCTTTTTTTTGCATTTTAAGGGCTGTTTATATGAGCCCGGTTACCCGAGATTCAACGAAGCGTGAGGGGACTTTGAGGTATTGAAATAGGTCTTTATGACACCAAACAAGCACATGCTATTGTTCTGGTGATTATACGGTAACATGTACCACGTTAACACTGTCTTCCTTGTTGATGATATCGGATAGCCAAAGTAATTGACAAAATACTTAAGTTCAAAATATGTCAGGACTAGGTAAAGACATTACCAAAATCTTGCCCCAGTTCAGGTCCACCTGCTGTTGGCCTGGATTTTGTGCCCTAGACCAGGTCCAGACCTGCATGGTCTAGGCCGGATAAAGAACGTTCACATCTAGGCCTATAGGTCTGGTCCAGGCCAGGTCAAAGCACGTAGTGTTATATACTTCCCTTTCTTCCGACACCATCACGCTCAGTGATCATATTTCCCTCTTGTTTTCACATTGCCATTCTTTTTCTGTTCTTTTGACACTGCCTAATGCCCATGCTGATACTTTCCCTCTGGTTTTGACAATATTGTAAGATCACGTTTTGCATGAAGGTTCTACAGCTGTATTATAGGAATCGATTTAATTGACTTATAATTCCAGCCCTTTTCTTTTCTGTTATTATAGTACCAGGCATTCCTAGTAATCTGCAGTGTGGTCTGTCCGCCAGTAAATCTTTGAATATCATTTGGTCGCAGCCTAGCAATCCAAACGGTAAAATACGTCAGTACAGTGTGTTGTGGAGAAAAATTAAAGACAAGAACGAAGAGGAAGACGTCCCAGAAGGGAAAGTAAGATTCCTGAAAACCAAATACGAAAATATCACAGAAGGTGGACTTGGTAAGTTTTGGTGATGCATACAAAAAACTTATCACGATAAGACATTAATTTTGTTTATAAATTGGACAACTTTTATATTACAATTCGAAATACTGTTTCAAAAAGACTTAATACCAAATATTTCAATACAATTAAAGCGTCGTCTTTTTTCCTGAAATATGGCCCGATTTATACTAGAGAAGGATGATCCGTCTGGACGAACGATCCGTCCGACGATCATTCGTGTGAGTCACTGAGTATAAACACACGACACACTATGTATAGACGAACTATCTGGACGAATATAAAGTGCACGGGAATTGGGAAATTATTTATGAATTATGTGGTAAAAAGAGTGCACAAGAGAGCCGTTGTATTTATATACTAGCCGACGAATGATGCGTCCAGATAAACTACTCATTCAAATTCGTCTAAATTGACGAACTATGCGGATAATTCATGTTGACGGGTGATACGTATGTTTGCCAGTGTCTACATGCATGCAGACAAACAAACCATCTTTCGCTTGCCCAAGTTCGCCCTGACGGACGTATATCACATGCAAGAGATCGAATAAACAACATTTGAACGAAATTTTGCTGTGCAATGCGTATGATTGAATCAGAAACGGCGTTGAAAATGATCGAGACTTTTTGAAAATGATCGAGACCGATTTTTTCAGTTGTGGTTTACATATATTTACATATCAGTTAATTTTTTTTAGAACCTTTCACAAGATATAAAGTTAGTGTTTCAGCTCGTACTCTTGAAGAGCTGGGTTATGGCGCAGCAGATGAGATACAATGTGATACTGCAGAAGACGGTATGAAATTATAACAATTTTATACACGATTCTGATTAGTCAATCCTATCTATATTATAACTATATAACTACACTTGTATAGTGTTTTAAAACAAGCTCCAGAAAAAACTATATATGCAGAGCTTTTGGTCCTTTATTTTCGGTCCCGAAAACATTATATTGCACTGAAGAAGGATATATAGGTACCCTGAAGGGGTAGTATAGAATAGGTGTCCTAGGGGAAGGATAGGAAAGTATAGAATAGGACAATAGGTGTCCCGGTGTCCCCCACCAAAATTTTGTAATAATACACGTGGTGTTTCTGCAAATTTCATGATGATTTAAATTAGATCGTGTTTAGTGTAAATACGTAGTTTAACTTCTGCGTGTTCAGTTTTCAGTATATAATTGTGTTTTTAGTGCCGAGTGGTATCCCCGCTAGTGTAGAAGCCGAGCATTTGGGTCCGTTTAGAGCTAGAGTGAAGTGGAAACGCATTAAAAAATTAGATTGGCAAGCAGCGAGCATCAACTACATTGTAACCTACACACTGGAGAATGGAGCTAAGCCTGAACCACATCAAAAAGTCGTTCCCTCGAATGAATTGGAGGTCGAATTGTCCGGATTATTTGAAAATTCTACATATTCAGTTCATGTTTTGGCAAATAATACTGTTGGCGATGGTGGCAGAAGTGAGAGTGTGACTTTCAGAACTAACTCGTGTAAGTGTCTCATCGTTCCCAATGAGTTACAGTCAAAATGCTCCAAGCGCGCCATTATATATCCTCCTCGGTTAACTGAGATCTAATTCGATTTGCCTTGCAATGTTAATGCAAGACTTATTTATCAAACTGAATGTTGTGGAAAACCCTCGTCACGAGTGGCAGCACTCTTGAAATATTTGTGGAATTCCTCAACATGACATTCCTCAACTTTAGTAAAATGTTTGAGTAACTTAGGATGATATACTCAACAAGCTGAGTAAATATACTCACATTGAGTAAAAAACTCGATTTTACGATAAAACTTAATAATTTACGCAAACATTGAGTAAAATGATTATTTGCAATTACATTTTACTCATGCAGGTCTGAGTAAAATGAATGCTTCAGTTAAACGGTTTTACTCAAGTATTGAGTGAAATTACTCAACATGATCATTTGCTAGTAATTTTACACAATTCACGAGTAAGTGAATAATTTGCGTAGTGGAAGCACTGCGAATGTATATGATTGTATGAATTGTAGTCTTGGGTAAGAAAAGCTATAAACACCATGACCACATGACTTTTAAACGTACATTACCGTATTTTATAAATTATAAATTTATGCAATATAAAATTGTTTCACTCGTGGTTGCGTGTAATTTCTTTACTTACATCCGAATTTTTTCCTAATCTGTTTGGTCGACTCACTTTACTCGCATTTTGAGTAAATTTACTCAAAAGTATATGTGTAACTGTGGACGCATTCACTTTACTCACTTTACTGAGTAAATCTACTCAAGCAGAATGAGTAAATTTACGCAAAAGTATGTGCTACTGTGGACGCATTGTTTTACTCAAGTTTTTGAGTAAATCTACGCAAAAGTTTTTTGCAGCTCTGATTTGATTAGCCATGCAATGTTAATGCAAGACTTATTTATCAAACTGAATGTTGTGGAAACCCCTCGTCACGAGTGGCAGCACTCTTGAAATATTTGTGGAATTCCTCAACATGCATGACAACAATACTAGCCAACATCTAAACAATGAAGACGTCATATACGAATAAATACTTCTTGCAGTTAAATGACATTCAGAAATGAATTTGGACAAAATATTCAGTACTTCGAAGCAAAAAATGCGTTTCGAATTTTGCGATTTTACGAGTTCTGACACACGGCTAATGCATGACGGCGAATTGTGCATAAAGCATGCATGATTTGTGTGTTTGATAATTTTAATAATTTAACAATTTGTCTGTATTGAGGTTTATCTGAAATTATATTAACAGACAATACCAGTTTTTCTAAAAAGCATTCAAACCATGTATATTTTACCTTATTTTAGCTTTTCATCCTGAAGAAGTTACAGAAAACACCATTACAATCACTTTGGAAAAATTTGAGAACGAAAACGTCAGGTAGGCGCATAAAGCCGCATACATAACGCCATCGAGCGTTTTCACTTTTGTTTTAACGCCAAACGGTTTCAGGCATCAATTAGGATAGACGCTGGACTCTAATTTGTGGAAAAAAAGAAAATAACTTCTTTTGGTTATGTCATAAATATTCTGTTTATATGTTGATTAGGGTTGCCAGATTATAGAAAAAACGAGCTAAACAACTTTCTCCTATTGGCATTTACTCTGTTTATAGCAAAGAAATATGAAAACCGAAGGGCCGCCTATAAATAACAATGCTTGGCATGTATTCAGCATTCCAGTAATCTATACAGACCATCCCTGCATGATGTGGATACTGGATAGCCGAACCTCTTGTCACAGAATATTATACACTTAATGTATGCTCCCGAGGGAAATAGTGAGTTTTTTTTCCCAAGAGTCTGAATGAAACATTGAGACTCGAGGGAAAACAAAACTCACTATTTCCCGAGGTAGTGTACATTAAGTGTTTTGTTGTATAGGAACGAAAACATACATGTTACACAACAATTTCATTTAAAAAAACCCACTTTACTTTGTTATGACAAGAAACGGGCAACAATTTTTCACTTGTTTCCCTGGCGGGAAACATTGCATTTATTTAAAGTCATGTGATTACGAATGAACCAATCACATTTAAAATACACAGCATTCACCTATATAACAACATACATATAGTTACTATAATGTCTAATCTGTATTATTGTGTTGAGGTGACGGTTGATTATGTTTTACCATTTTTTAGAATCTACCAGATTATTGCACTGCAGGTTGTCAAAATAAACGGAGAATATCAGGAGTTGCCTGATATAACAACTCTAGAAGTAACCCGTTATTACCATAACAGAACAGAAAACGAACCGTACATCACCGCAGAGTTTGGACCAAGCGAGTTTAAAAAAAAATTCATTATTGGAGACGGAAAGTCGTACAACGCAAGGAGAAAGAGAAGACAAGGTCAGATACAAAACATGCGGGCATTTATTTTATTGGCTACAAATTGTAAATCAAAGCATATTTTTTTAGTTTAGAGTCTAGTGAAGAAAATATATAGTGTATACAAAGTACATCTATAATCATATACCTGTCCAGACAAGAAATATTAGTTTAAATATCAGTTTAAATTATAAAATATGCGTCTTCGGCACAGTGAAACTCGTCAACCATTGAAACAAACCTGCTAAGTTGATTTTAAATTAAGTCCATGTTGACATTGGTAACTTGTTTCAGTAATACCGATAAAATTGAACTACGAACAACCGACACTTTGATTTTTGATAAATTTAAAATGATATATTAGACGTTGCATGGTCTGTTTTACGTATAATTTAGATATTCAATTCTAAGATCTCATTGCTTTCTCGGATTTTTTCCAAATTTCATTTAAAAACGTCTTTGTGCTTCTTTGTAGCTCCCAATGATATTGAAAATGGAAAACTCGAAAGTGGTGCTGAATACCGTTTTTTACAACGTGGCTTAAATAAAGATCGCAAAGTTATTGAAAATAAAAAATGGACTCCTCCATTGTTTACACGAAAGAAAATTGGCCCAGATGACGGTGGCCCAGGTGGCGGTGTTATTGCTGCTGTTGTGGTGGCTGTTATCATAGTTATTGTGCTTGTATCAGTCGTCTTGGTGTATGTCAGAAGACGAAACAGTAATGGTACTTATTATAGAAGAAACGATCAAGAAGGTAAATATTTTTGCGTATTGTATTTAATATGGCATTGATTATAGGAAGTGCAGTGTTGCTATTATATAGGGCCCGGTTGTATAAGATGATAGTTAACCTCGTTTTTAACTATATACTTAGTGCAGAATTGGGCAACTATAGATAGAGTAATGAGTAGAGCTATGTTATAGAGCCAGGTCCAAGCCTGCATAATCTAATATAAATTAATAAATAATATAAATTATTGGTTTCTTTTGTTATCGATAATTATGTTATCAGATTATCAGATTATGTTATATTATTCTAAATGAAGAATTCAAAACTTTCGTAGATAAAGGTGGCGTCAATCTTGGTTATCATTCAGGAGAAGTTATCCCAGTTGCTAACTTCAGTGAGCATTGTAGAATACTTGCAGCTGACTCGAATTATAACTATTCTCAAGAATACTCACAAATACCACGCAAGAACGCCAGCCACACCATGCACCATGCTCAAAATCAGGAAAATCGTGAATGTAACCGTTATAACAACATTCTGTGTTACGATGTCACTCGTGTTGTTTTGGAAACTGATCCTGAAGGCAAGGATTATATCAATGCAAGTTTCTTGCAAGGTTTTGAAAAGGAAAAAGCGTATATTGCCTCACAAGGGCCATTGGAAAATACATGCGAAGACTTTTGGAGAATGGTTTGGGAGAACTTCACCAGTACAATAGTAATGGTGAGTGGAAACACGCCAAACACGTGTCTGTGTCCCGTTAACCAGAACTCTTTGGGATGAGAACATTTTGTATATGAAAATAACGTGGTGTATTAAAGTATTGAGAGGTCTTCTCTGTAGCGTGCTCTTCTTTTTTAATAGGTAACTGGTTTGGAAGAAGGTCGTAAAATCAAATGTCACCAATACTGGCCATCGTCTGAAAGTATGGAATATGGGCAATTTGTGGTTACCCTAGTGGAGGAGATTGAACTGACTGACTATACCATCAGAAAATTCACACTTAATTCACGAGGTAAACCGCAATTTAATATGTATATAATGCGTGACGATTTGTCGATATTTTCCATTCAGCGCTGCTAACATCATGACGAAGCCCACTGGTTCAACAATCATGACATGCTATATTGTGAATCATATTTTAAATAATCTTTTTACTAAAGGTGAACGCCAAGAACGTTCGATCAAACAATTTCATTACACTGCCTGGCCTGATCATGGAGTACCGAGCAGTCCCAGCTCTTTATTGAATTTCGTACGCAAATCATCCGCCGCAAATCCCCCAAATGCAGGACCAATGGTGAGTTCATTTCCCCCCCCCCAAATCTACGTTTCGTTTGAAACATTGTAATCTTAGGCGGCTGTATATATAAGTAAATTTATATTAGTAGGAAGTAGATTTATCTAACATTTTCCTTTGAAAGGTTGTCCATTGCAGTGCAGGTGTGGGTCGTACTGGAACCTACATTGTAATTGACACTCAGTTAAAACGTATTGCGAAGCACAAGACTATTGATGTCTATGGAAACGTTCAAGCGTTGCGAAATCAACGTTTGATGATGGTTCAAGTGGAAGATCAGTACATATTCATTCACAATGTACTACTTGAAGCCATTAATAGCGGTGAAACTGAAATTCAGGTTGAGGATTTCCCTGAAACAATGAAACAAATGATGAATGTGAATCCTGAAACAGGTACACTGCATGTCATTGTAAAAAAGTAGAGCAGAGTAAGGGAGTGGACGTGGAGTGGAGAGGAGTGGAGTAGAGTGGAGTGAAGTGAAGTGGAGTGGGGTGGAGTGGAGTGGAGTGGAGTGGAGCGGAGCGGAGCGGAGCGGAGCGGAGCGGAGCGGAGCGGAGCGGAGCGGAGCGGAGCGGAGCGGAGTGGAGTGGAGTGAAGCGGAAGATTCTTCGAAATGTCGAAGAGTTTTTTTGCTATATTAGACAGTTGTTCTGCGATGATTAGTAATGTTCGTCTCAGAAAGTACATAACCAACATGTTATTACCTCATTCTTGCAGGAGTTCCTCGCGTCGAAGAAGAGTTTCAAAGTCTGGGACGAGCTGTGATCCCACCAGTGCAGTTTAAAGCGGCCAATATGAACTGCAATAAACAAAAAAATCGATATGCAAACGTTTTGCCGTATGACGATTCCAGAGTTAAATTATGTCTAATTCCTGGTGTTGAAGGCTCCGACTATATCAATGCCAACTTCATTGATGGCTATATGAAGAAAAAAGCTTTCATTGCCACGCAAGCACCTATCCCGGATACCATTTCCGATTTTTGGAGAATGGTTTGGCAGGAATCGTCTCTAACAATTGTCATGTTGTCAAATGAAATGGAAAGTGGACGAGTAAGTTTGATAATTTTGCGTAGTTTTTTATTTCTCCGTTATTTACCTGTTCGTACCGCAATAATAATTCACATTTATTTCATGTCGGTTATAAATATGGAGGCTTGGAAATGGTGCTTTTCATCTCATTCTTTAGAAGTGTGAAACTACTATTTGTGCTTTGATTCGTCTATGTTCCATGCAGTAGAAACAAAAGCTAGCACAATATAAAAAGCAACGTATCCACATTACCCGTTGCCATTTTTTGCGCTGAATCCGTTAATGATTTTACCGTTTGTTGACATTTTATTAGATCAAAGTGCACAGATATTGGCCTAACAAAGCTCCAGCGGTTATTGGTGATCTCATGGTTGAGCTGATGGGAGAACAGAAATACGAAGAGTACATCTTGCGAGAGTTCAAACTGACAAATACAAAGGTAATTCTAATTTCGTGTGAAGTATCTTTTAGAAATAGTAAAGTTGTCGTTATCACGCTACCTGAGAGTATAAACATCAAAGACAACGTGAAATTGGCGAATAAATGGCGTGATGTGCGTAAATATGGACGCGCGACGCCATTTACAACGTCTTTGACGTTTTCGTTCCCTTGCTAAATCTCTTTTTCCTGTGTCCTGGTGCCAAACTATCCTGGTGATTTGATCTTCTTTTTTGATCTGCATGCATTATTCACAAGATTATACTAAATATTTTGCAACTCTAGCTTCATGTAGTACCATATCGCTAGTTTATTTACAAACATTTGACTGGTTTAGGAGAAAGCCTCTCATGTGATTCGTCAGTATAACTACACCACATGGCCGGATGTTGGTTCACCAGCGTCGTCTGCTGGTATGATAGATCTTATTGGTCAAGTTCAGAGATGGCAACAACAGTCTGGAAACAAAATCATCACTGTACATTGCAGGTATGGAAAAATAATCAAATAACGGTCTTTGATATAACTTTGGTTTTATACGTCAAGATGTTGGATTAGGAGAATGTCTGCATATCAAATATGGATATATATCGCTGTATAGATAACGCCACTGATTTCCCGCGGTGTGATAACTGCCTGTTACAGCTTCCATGACAGGGAATGTCATTGATTAATGTTTTTTTTCAATTTTAGTGCTGGTGTTGGCCGCACTGGTGTTTTCTGTGCTCTTTCAAACCTCATCGAGCGTTTGAAAACCGAACACGTGATTGATGTATTCCAAACGGTGAAAACGTTACGTCTGAAGAGACCAGCAATGGTACAAACAAAGGTATGTTGATTCCTAACGTTTACCAAATTTTGTTCTGTTTAACACTCGTGTTAGACATAAATTAGATGACATGTCTTTATAAACGTCATAAAATGAAAACTTTGCCTCCTCGTTCCGGAAAAGTAGCATCTAATTATTTTCGGTCGTCAAGTTTACGGTTTAAATTTGGAAAAATCCTGTAAGCAACTGAACCTTGCCAGCGATTATCTTATCCGCTTTTAATTATTTCTATAAGTAATTTCTGTGTAGTCCGTGTAGAGACTGGAAAAAGGTATTTTAAACCGTAAAGATGAGGTAAACTGTTGTTTAAACGACTTGCATGGCGGTGATCATCACTGTATCATGCATAATTAATGTATACTGGAATATATATATTTCACTACGATTTGATATGTCTTGTTGTAGGGATTGACAAAAGTGCCCAAATATATCAATTGCACAACGTGTTGGGGGATAAAACCCTCCCCCCTTCGCTGCCATTTTTTAAACGAGACCGATTGCATAAATGGCAACATTTTTACCGCCACCAAAGACGGAGATTATCATTTATCGATCTGTCTAGACCACTGGTGGTCAAAGTGTTAATAACGTTCAACTATGGTCATTAACAAGGCAATAATTGCATAAAATTTTAAGGTTCTTCAAAACTGTCATCACTCTCTTCATAGTCACAATTGTAAACGCGGAGAGTTATAAAAACCTAACTCTCGTAGTGTTTTCATATTTTCATTGTGTTAGAGACAGAGTTACGTGAAATATAACTCTCTTATATCAGTGATAGGAAACATTAGAAGGATCAAGAAATTGGGCGTGGTCAATAGGGAAAATGGGCATTTTTTAAAAATACTGGCTTAAAAATACACTGTACCTTCACGAACATGTCTGTAAGAAAGATATGCTGTAAATGTGTCATCATCCATAATAATCATAGTTCTTTCCCTGGCACGTGTTTCTGACGCCTTTAAAAAATAAAGGCTACAAAATCTTTGATTGGTATAAAGCGTATTTAAAATAGCGTGGTTAAAAACGTTATAAAATTTTCGTCTTTGAACGAAGCCGATGTCCTATTGAAGAGGGGGGAAATTAAAATTTGACAAACCCAAATAGATAGAAAATCATTGCTATTAAGCTTTTCCTTAGTACCGCGTATATTCCTATGTTATAGTTACTGAAACAATAGTTGCAGTTAGTTAAGACGAATATAAAGTTCAAGTATACTTAATAAAATCCTAAATTCTTGTTTTTCATAGGAACAATACGAGTTCTGTTATCAAACTATCCAAGAATATTTGGACTCGTTTGAACTGTATGATAATTTTAATGTGGGTTAGACTCATTTAGAGGTAGTGTTGGACCTATTTTATCTGATAATTATTGAATTCATCCGCGAAGCTTCTAATCAAAATTAATGAGAAAATGAATAAAAAGCACATGGGAGATATTTAGGAATATGAAATAAGAAATTGATAAAGTTTAGCTAGTAAGAACGAAATGGATTTGTATTCTAATTACGGAAGAAACTCTGCATAATCAAAATTTAATTTATGAAGCTCTTACACAATTAGCAAGCATGTCTAAAGAGATTGTACGCAATATATAAGCAGTATTTTGTAATCAAACTTTTGTAATTTAACATAACGCATTTTTATACTTGTAAAACTCAATAAATCGTATTTTTCATATCATTTTCAACAAAGCCGGGTATACGATGGTGCTCTTTTAATAATCACCACACAAAGATTACACTCACGACTCAACGTTTGGACCTGTACACTGTGCAGTCTAGTGTCTCCATCAGGATTGATCTGATGTTCAGTGACACGTTGCTCCTTACATACTCTCAACATGATTTTTTGGCAAAACTACTACAACTTCAGCTATACATAATATTGTAGATAAGGTTTATTTTTCGATCTAACGTTTATATGGTCTTACTCTCCCCAACAACAGCTGCATGATATATAAATTTCAGTTGTGGAACATATATTAATACATTATACTACTCTCGTACACAATGTACGATCGAATTGAATTGGAATGTCAAGTTTGAAAAATACAGTAGTTTTTATTTCCAACCTCTCGATTTTATGCCTTTTCTCTACTACGCATATCATGCAATACTCTGAAATTTCTGTTCGATATCCATTAATATTTCAAGACGTTTACTTCTTCAATTTAATAAGTTTATTCCGTATTTTATTCATATATACTTTCTGTGCATGACTAAATTGAAACTCATCAAAATCAAAGCCATGTTGAAATATTAATATACTTTGCATGGATCAACATGGTTTTGATTAAATTTGAGATATTTGGGACAGTTTATTGTTTCACTCCGTGCAGCTGCAGTCTCTAATCCTCAACCAATTTGATGAGTTTTGTTCATTCAGTGACCTAGGTAACTTGTCTTGCACAACACAAAAAAACAGCACACGAAGT
Organism: Dendronephthya gigantea; assembly: GCF_004324835.1. NCBI lineage: Eukaryota > Metazoa > Cnidaria > Anthozoa > Malacalcyonacea > Nephtheidae > Dendronephthya > Dendronephthya gigantea. The sequence continues at coordinate 110,097 of NW_021163143.1, read as the reverse complement.
CTTGTAATGTGGAACTCGTAAACAGTAAATAATTGCATCAGTACATAAATTTAGGTTAAGAAAAACCCAAAAAATCATTCCCAATTCATCGCCGTTTCTAAAAAGGTTATAATCGATGTCTTCAGAGAGATTTTTATATTGATGAACGGTAAAGGGCGCACAAGTCATTAGAGAAACTAAAACTATTCCAGCTGATGTAACGAGAAAATTTTTTTGTTGAAGGATTCGTTTCTGTTTCAAAGCTGTATTTCCTGTCGGGTTGCTCCCAATACCACTAAGTAATTGTCGTTTAAGGGAAAAATATGCAAACATGTAGGACGTTGGGAGCGTTATCAGAAGAAGACCATTGATAGCAGTAACTGCATGAAACACTTGATGGTGTTTAGGTATTGTGTACAACCCAATCGTTAGTGATGTACAAAGAAACCATGTCAATCCAATAGTCCAAACGATCACCTGGTTTGTTATCATTATTTTAAATTTGAGAGGAGTTGCTATTGCTCCTAAATGTTCCATAGATACAAGAAACACGGTCGTATATGAAACAAGCAACACAGCGTATCCTGCAGCAGTCAGAAGTTTTTGTAGAGTGTGAGTAATCTCATCGCTTCTAACCTCCTCAACAAAATATCGGTAAGAGATGCGTGTTATATTCACCAGAGCTGCAATAAAATCTGCAACAATCAAATTATTAATGAGAAATGTAGGACGTTTCCTTAAGCACTTCTTTGGATCTTTCCAAATAACAAACAATAGAAAACCGTTCACCAGTAAAGCCACCACGCACAATGTACAGAAAAATGATACCGAAATTGTCCATTTTGATAGCAAACGGTAAAAATTTAAACTTGTACCGTTCGAAATACTTCCTGATATATTGCTTGGCATAGCGCTATAGTTCTCGGTTGAGAAAACATAAATTTGTCAGCTATTCATGTATACATTGCCATATGGTTTCATCATCGTCATTCATCAAAATTGTCATTTTTTACAGACAGCGCGATTGACGGCTGATAGCTACGGGTTTTATTAAATAATTATGCTCATGCATGATTCTTTAACTAAACTTTTAGTTAGTATACTCTCGCCATGTTTGCTTGTAGCTGGCTTTTAAACAAAATTCACTGTTCGATTTTCTTTCTAATTCTGATCAGTCGAGGTGAACCGATTGGATATAGCCTGCATGGCTAGTTTCGGTTGCCCTTGCAAAGTAAAGCTGCACACGAGTTTCTGTATTGAGGGATTCTTAGGCAATAAAGAAAAGGATCCAAGAATACATTTAAATGAATGGTCATCCACAAAAAGAAACCTAACTTGTCCTTTTCTTCACGCATGTTGTAGCCCTCATTTTCTGATGTTTTCAAATAGTGATGAAAGGTAAAAGGTGCACAAGTCAACAAATATGTCAGCACAAGAAGAGCTGACGTTAAGAGAAAGTTTCTTTGTTGTAAAATTCTGTTTTGCTTGCGAGATTTGTCCAAACAACTGCCTGCTGTTTTTATTGCTTTCGATTGTTGTCTTAGTGAGCAGAAAGCTCGCACGTACATCGTTGGTAGGGCCAGAAACAGTAAAACACAACATGCTGTTATCCCGTGATAGAGTCCGTTATTTCCAGGTAAACGAAACAATATAAACAGAAAAGTTGTACAACCCAACCAAGTTGAAATAATGACCAGCGACACATGTTTCCTTGTGACGAGAACTTGAAACTTGATGGGGTGTATAATGGCAACAAAAATGTTCAATCGATATGAGGAAAATCGTGAGAAATGATATCATCAACGCATCATAGGTGCCAATCAGTGTAACAATTTTTACCAGCCTTGGAATGTATCTTTCTAACCAAATATTGTAAGTAAAGTGGGTAATATTAATGACTGCAGTAAAAAGATCGGAGATTATTAAACTGGTAACGAGCATGGCAGATCTCGTTCTCAAACATTTCTTAGGATCTTTCACGATCACCACAAATACAAAACAATTCATAACCAAACCAAGAACACAAACAGAGATGTGTAAAATTGTTGGGACATCGGCGACAAATTGACCTATCATTTTTTTGTACTCGTCGTTGATATGGACGCGTTCATATGTTTATATTTAGGCTATATCTGTATTAATATAGGTAGCTAGCTCTGTTTATATACATAGATTAATATATTTCATCTTCATTCATTATTAAATGAGTTTTAGCTCAACTTAATGGAAAAAAAATGAAACTGCAATTGACTATTCCATATTTGGGTATATACAAACGCTGCAGCTAAATCAGTAAATATAATATGGATGAATAATAGTATAACATAACTCATAAGACTGATAAAGTGAAATGTTAAAAAATCTGTTTGTGGGCAATTTGAAAAGAATTCCCGCAAGCAATATTGCTGTATATCATGAAATTCTGCCTGCTTGGATTTCGCAGGTGTTTTCCATAATTCAGCAACAGCAAATTACAATTTAATTTTATTTTGTCATTGTCAGCCAAAATGGCGGGGTCCAGTTTACTGTAAAATATAGAGTTCAACTGCATGCAGCACAGAAATTATAAATAGCACGTGTTATTTGTAATCTCTATGATGCAGCATGCATACGTCAGCATATGACGTCAGCTATTAACTTGTTTATACCAAAATTTAGAGCATAAATCATGAACATTGACATTAGAGACACTTTGAATATTGTTGTAAGTGGATAATAATTGAGCCGCAATCTCTACGCATTATTAAGTATCTCCAAACACGTGTCAGTTTGTACACCCTTGTCACGTTTTGAGATATCAGACATTGCTATGCTCTCTCTTTTTAAGAATGTCATATCCAACATAGAAGTTGAAAGTTGCAACGAGTTCAGTGATGTTGACTGTTTCCTTAACGTAAATTCCCAAGCTCGTTCACGTAATACCCTTTGATTATTCAAATCTTTGCGGAACAACAGCACGTATATCTTTGAAGAGAACATAAGATGCAACAAAAATGAGTAGGAAATTAAGATTGTTAAAGAGTCGACTATGCTGCCATATTGCCCGTAAAACCGACCAATTATACCCATCAGCCAAGTCAGTTTAAACGTCAGCAGAGCAAATAGAGTATGTCTTGAATTATTGTAACTCCCGGGTATCCGGCGGGAACTCAATGCTATAGCTATGCACCAAGTATTTAAGAACATTAGTAGAAATTTGCTGAGGAGAAAATAAACGATGGAATTGAAGTCGCAAAGAAGGTGACATTTTTCTTGTAACGCTACCACTTTTGCTGATGGTGAACGGCCGCTTAGCCAAAGAAGGCATACCATCAGTTGCGTTGATGTTGACAGCAAAACCAACGTAAATTGAACGCTCCTTCGCACCAGGACGTTTTGAATATTCGCCGCAGATTTACTGCTAAATATAATAGCTGTTCGTTTTGTTTTTGCTATAATTATTGATAGCGTTAGCGAGTAGACGACCGCGGGAAGTACATCTTGCAATCGACATCGAAAGTCCGTTGGTTCTCCTGGATACATGAGAGGTAACGACAAACCAATCGTTATGGAGAGCAGAAGAAATAGGCTGAATTCACAATCATATGCACGAACGACCGGCGTACTTCTGTAATAACAAAAAATCAAGAAAAATGTTAATGAGGTGAGCGTTGATATCACCGATAACATCGAGATTACAATTGCCCAAGGATTATTCCATCGCATAAAAATGTAAGAAATTATTTCACATCCTGTTTGATTCTGATTCGGTTTACTTCCTGAAGTGCACGCTCTGCAGTTAACTGAATTGCTTTCATTACTAAATGTCCCAAATGGGCATTTTATACATTTCCAGCAACACGATGCCATTACGTTAATAACTCTGTGCATTCCTTTAGGACACGGATTGCTGCATCTTGATATCGGTGGTATGTTCCCACTCCAGTTAAATTTGTTAAAATACAACGTCAGATTGTCACTAGAACCATTGTATGCTCCAACTAGTACGTGTTTGCTTGCGTCGCTTTTAAAATGTTGAAATGAATAAATATCAATTGTGTTGTTCACGGAATCACCATATTTATCTAGAAAGACATCCTGTTCAGTTATACCTTTGAAATTGGTGTTTTTAAGGTACGGAAGAATCGAACTTGGCTTGATTTTCTTCTGGCAATTAGTCGTTGAATTTATAAATCTTTCTGCACAGAAGATATTAATGGCATCGACAACAGCTAGGACTGCATTGATTACGTATGGTGCTTTAGCCAAAAGTTGAAAGTTAAACTTGTTATCATGTTTAATATCCTCAATATTATCTTTAGTTTTTATATCCTGCAATATCTTCGCTTCAGCAATGTTATCTCTCCATATGCTTACTCTGGTAGTAAAATAAGAATCAAATTTTGGCACATCGATAATTTTGTCTATCACTCCAATTGAGCTATCAAGGAATTGTGCATTTTTTTCACTAAATATCTCGGGTACATTGTACCAAGTTGCTGTGAAAACCCAGACTTTCTTTGAAATGTTATTCAACTTGGCCATTTCAATCAAACGTTCCGAGTTGATACCACTTAGAAACACCACAACGATACCAGCTGTGTCATGCTTTTTCCATTTCTCAACAACATCAGCCAACATTTCATCTGTGACATGGTTAGGAAGCATTGATATTTCTGCAAAGCAGATTGAATTCTCTTCAGAGTGACGAAGTAACGAGGTGTACAATGGCCTTCCATAGTTGTCATCTGTATACACAAGCATTGCATATGTCCACTCAAATTTCTTAAGAATATTTGCAATTACCTTGGCCTGTGAAATGTCGGTTGGAACTGTTCGAGAGAAGGTTGGAAATCTGTACTTGTTGCTTAATATCTTAGATGTGGAGGCATAACCAACTTGTGGAATATTATAGGTACTCAGTATATCATTGACTGTGATAGACAATTCACTCTTTCCCGCTCCAATGACAGCAATGTGTTTGCTGGTCTTTCTTTTCGCCAACACAGACTCATCTTTTACAAGCTGAAGTACATCCAAGGCTACTTCAACTGATTTATCAACTCTGCTGCAAGTATCATAAACATCGTAACCCAAAGTCATTCCTTTTAAGATGCCTTCGTCATTTACCTTTTTCACAGCGTAACGAAATGCTTCGAAGAGGGAGATCCCAAGAGGAAAGTAAGCACAATTCTGCTCACCCATCATTGTTACATTCTCTCTAACGGTTATTGGAAACATGGCAGAGATGATTATATCCCCCTTAATCTTCTCGAAGACTTGATTTGTGTAATTGCAATAAGCAATCACAAATAAGGACGAAAACAAAACGAATATTATTCGTTTATCACTAGACATACTCGCGAAACAGTGGTAGAGCCTACTGTAAGCTAGATCACTTGAAGAAACCAAAAAGAACAATTCCTTTCTTCTTCCTCTGTTAAAACAACAAAGTACAAAGCTTTGTTTTCGATATTTGTGCAATTTACATAGCCTTCTGTCAAGAAAGATAGTTCGCTAAACATTTCATGCTTTCTTTGCTTCTTTAAATTCTTGCCTTGAATTCCAATATCAGTTGAGCGGTGCTATGAACAACCAGACAGCAAATTTAATTGAATTTTGAAACTGTTGCATGGCTAATCTGACTATATTAGCAGCCTAAAGCCTTGACGCCAAAACAGTACAGAAATAATTAAATAATCATCCCATATTAAAATGCAATATCATCAAAGAAGACAACTTACAACCGGTGCAGTAATTTAACATGCGCCTCACCGTTTACAAATGCAGATTAATTATACACTAGGAAAACAACTTAAAATTAAAATTGATTGGCCGACAATCGTCAGCAGTCCTTTCGACGCCTATATTTTAAATAATCCTACTGTTGTTCAATCACCGCTTAAAAGATACGTCACGATTACTAATCTTAATATTATAATTCCAATCTCTCTTTTATTTCTAAAAATTGATTTTGTCGTGTTCCAAATGGGTTCTGTCAACAACCTATGCCGTTTCATTACCCAAATCATAATTGTCTAACGAAAAAGCAGCCTAAACTTTCTCTGCATTCACCTAGTGTTACCGAACGCCAATGGCACGTGATCTTAGAATGTAACGCTATTGGATATAGATTTAGTAGCCATAGACGCTATTTTTTTAAGTTATTGTCAACCACATTATATTCGCAGGTTTTACTGAAATTGCAATTCTGCAATTTACGGTGAATCAAAATTTATCGAGAGTTCTCAAAGATTTAAATAAGATATACCTATGTGATGTTCACTTTACCTTCAATCACCTTTAACCATCACTTTCATCTTTTCTTCTACAAAACTGTGAGTCTGTGTAAACTGCAGTGGAAAAGTAACGAATCTTCTTGATCTGGACATAGCACGTACATATGACTAATGCAAACACATTGTTTAATTTTTTCAGCTTTGCAACGAAGGTTTTTTTCTTTGTTACATACAAACTAATTAGCCATTCTGTTGCTTCGTTTATTCAGCTGCAAAACGTTCTCTTTTTCACATTACCTCAGTTAGGTAATGCAAAAAAATATGATTTTTGTGAAAATAAATTAGATACCGTATCGTATTTCGTTTTTAATTCTCTTTACAGTCCTGCATCGTTTATATATATTTTGTGCTGCTTCACCTGCGCATGATTATACTTTGGATACATGGCTGCTCCACCAAATCACTACACTCGGTCTTTATTGCATGGTCGCCATTTATTAGTTTGTCTTTAGTCATGAAGTTCAATATATGTTTAGAGCCTAAATTAACACCTACCTTTTGATATCTATATACTATTAACCTAATTTTATTTCTAAGGATCTGTTCATTACCGCATTTTCTAAAGGCAGCTTGCAAATTGGTCAATTACTAAGATTAGACCTCCTGTTGCTGTTGTGGCAGTTCATTGCTAAAGGCGCTGTTACACTATATGCAATTTTCTTTACAACTTGCAATGCAATTATACAATTTTGAGGGATGTTAATTTGTAAAGAGTGTAATTCGAAATGCTAAGAAAATGTTTGAGAAAACGTTAGCGGATCGTAATAAATGTTCGTAACTGAAAATTTTAGATGCCCTAATAATTCTATAGTCAGACAATAGAGTTGCAAGGAAAGTTGCCTAGCTTAACACCGCCTTAGACTTAGTATAATGGATTATGCATGGTAATAAAAAATTCTTATATAGATTCTTCTATAATAACTTCTTTATGTTATGGATCATGGATGTCTGCGTGCGGTGTTGAAGCACTTTTTTCTTCAACAGGATACTACATGACTACAAAGATTATATAGTCTACAAACACAAAAATATATTTATCTTGACCCGGCTATTCACCGCGGTCCAAAACTTTTAGTTTATGTGCGTTTTTTTGTGGAATCGTCTTTTGAAATATAAGTGGCCGCGTGTATTACATATGTTGTCTGTGTCTCCTGGTGAGGATATTTATATAACATACACTAAATAATCATTTGATTTGACACAAGTTACAACCATGATGTGCACACAGCTATTTAACATCTGTTCATACCGCTGCTTCGGAAGCACCTTATGCCCTTATGACTCTTTCATTGGATTAATCAGCAAAGTATATATCCCCGAGCTTTGTATTACACATGCCCAAATATACAATGCAAATAATTATATCAAAAAACTTGAAAGGCTCGTTCTATACATATTTAGTATAATTTCAGTATTGAAAAATGGCCTTTGAGCATTCTGATTGGCTCCCTCAGCAGTAACTCTGAGGCAATAGTTACTGCTCAGAGCAGTCTGAGCAGTAACTATTGCTTTTCCCCAAAAAAACATGGCTGAAAATACTCAAAATCAAAATTATATTCATAAAATAAACACGTGTATCAGTTGTATTTATAAATAAAACTTTTTCAATACTGAAATTATACTAAAACAATTAGTCGCCTCAGGCTCGGTGATTACAAGCCTATATTCACTTCGCCTTCGGCTCAGTGAATATAGGCTTGTAATCACCTCGCCTTCGGCGACTAATTGTTAAGTATAACCATTTGTGCAGAAGTCACTTCAGGAAGTTCCCATGCAAAGAGGTATTTATTAATGATCTTTGTAACCTTTTCATAAATTACTCGTGAAACCAATGACACTAGAAATATTTATTTAATATAAATGGGAGTTATGAGACGTCCAAATATGTCCAAATGCCGGACGTTTGGCTCCATAGCAACAAATCTTAACGCAAACAGGTGCAAAAGGTCAAATCTAACGAATACGAAATTTGCTTGCTGCATGGCCTTAATCGTATTATTCAATTGTGCTTTTCATCGTTTCTCATAATTACTCAATAAATCATAATACTGGAGGCTATATTGATGCAGTCCATATCATCAAGCCGGTCAAAAGAGGAGAAAGCTTCAAATAATCTACGAAAGAAATCCAGTATTTCTTTAGGAGACTACACACAGAATACTCAGTCAAATATGATCAACGTACGAGGTCCTTTATTCATGACACCATTGTCCCAGAAAGTACAGTCGAATCGTGGAGGAGAAAATACGAAAATTTTATACGAAAACACGTACAAGATGGCTCCGAATACCGCTTTTCCCGCTAACAAAATCAAAGAAGTTGTCGAGGGAATATTGGGACGTGAGTTGAAGGATATTCCGTACGAAGCTGAAAACTGTCGTCAGCTGACAAGTCGCATTTCAGACATTATCAAGAGAGAGGTGAAAGACTTGGATCTAGACAGATATAAACTGGTTTGTATTGTGCACATTGGACAACGAGGTAACCAAGAGATCAAGGTTGGTAGTCGATGTCTGTGGGACGTGAGGTTAGACACGTTTATATCAGCGGAATATAAAAATACTTCACTGTTTGCCATTGCTACTGTCTTTGGAATTTACTTTGAATAAAATAATTGATAATCCAATCATCAGTTACCTTCACATGAACATGTCATAAACTCGCCACCCGGCCATTAGAGACCAATTTATAACTCTTGCAATTAACAGCTATATGTGCACGAATCCATTGATGAGTTATTACGAACTTGTTTGTGCGAATATAGATTGTCAAAGCGCTTGTCGCTTGGTTATATATTCTACGAAAACTTTAAAATATGAGAAATTATTATGGGAGTTACATTCGTCTTTTATTATCTGTTTTAAATGTTAATGTAGAACAATTAAAATGTAAGATTTTTCCTATTGGATCATGTCTAGATTTTTAATAGTATATTGCAAAATAAATGTAGCATAAACGCTATGCTTTTGAGAATGTAGCTTTATTAAACCACTCAGTCAAATATATAGCTCAGTCCTGTACCCAGCAAGAGCAACACTATTACTCACTATATATATATATACGTTTTACGACAAATATACTTCAAGGCGTAAACTTCTTCTTTTACTTAACTTCATCAATCCATGTAAACAACATACAAGTTGATTATGATTAAACACACATTACAAACATGAGATCAGAGACTTCCTAGCATGTCTGAGTGGCAGAAAGAACCTCTTCTTGTGTGACTCAGTTTAACTTTGTGGTTCTTTCCTCGGAACAGGAATATTTCCAAATTAAATTTCTGCTGCTTATGCGACCCACTGAAGAGCATTCCGTTGCGAGGAAACTCCGGTGTGTAAATGTAGCTTAAAATGTCCATCAGTTTTTATATAGCTAATGGTTTATACTTTTCATGGTGCATACCATGTCATACTTCTATGCAAAATTATGATTCGTTCGCGCAAAGTGTACTGACGAATATTCCACATATAGCTAACCGCTCAAAAATAACTATTTCAAGTCTTTCCCGTGTAAGCCGATATTCTACGAAGAATAACGATTTTTTGCCATATTTGTATGAGGAATTTGAGCCACCCAAAATATAGTATATTGTCGTATGAATTATCTCCGTTTCCCACGGAAAATTAATTGTTCACAATCTGGGGTGTATTCAGGTATACTGTAAGTGTAAGTGTACCGGGCGCCTGTAAGTATATAATTGTATTAAGATCGATGGATACGAGATTAAAGAATCTATCTTAATCTGAGAGGACTGGGACATATAACAAAGAGAACATAAGCAAGCATCGTTGTCGACATTGAGACGTGATTCGTTGAAAAAAATACTTTTAGTTATACATTACTCATTATAATAGTCTCATATAAGCTCGCTAACAATAATCCATGCAGTTTACGGTTAGTCAATGCATGCACGTTATACGTTGAAAATATACTGAAAAAAACAAAACTAAGTCAACTGCAAAATGTTCATGGTTTACTGTTAACGACCATCTGATCCTGACCATAAGCACCAGGATGAACATACGGCGGTGGTGGTTGATGGCTACGAGCATGTTGTACTGGTCTGTTCGCCATTGTTATAAATGTAGTTGGTTGGCCTGTTCGAACTGTCACCGTTTGTGTCTATATATATTTACACAGAATACAGAAATAGAATGGAAACATAAATAGATTGATGAAAACAGTATGAATGTACATCTAAATAAAGAAGTAGTTAGACTTCTCGGAAAAATCTAGTCCGATCAACTATGGACGTAATTATGGTTATAACGTTAAAATAATAATTACCCGTGGTGCACAGCAAGTTCCATAACAACCGTATATTGAACCAATCAAACTCACGATGACAATAATGGCAAAGATTATAGTCACAGCACCGTTAGCTCCACGTACTGTCTTCAGATCAGAACAGCTTGCTTCGTCTAAAAACCAGTTAACCATGCATTTATTACAATAGCCCTAACCAAAGTCTGTTGCATGAGTCATAGATAATGCTCACGTTGAGTCAAAACTGAACGTACGTTTGAATAACGGATATTTTCAAAGGAAATATCTCCTTCCAAAACCGGCCGTAATCTCTCATGTTAAATTAAAATCTACTATGAAACTATGAAACTTACATCCGAAATTTTGTTTTCTGTATCTGCAATAACAATGAGAATCAATGTTTTCCGTGCAAGTTGATGCAAGGACGCTCCAAAACGAGGCCGATATAATCACTCCCACGATTGCAAGTATCACCCCCACGATATGTGTACCAAGTGCAGCCACTAGCTTTTTATGTAAATAAATGCATAATATTAATCGGCTGATCGACCGATTAAGACCGGTGACAGGAACATGCGTGGAACAATTTGTAAAAGCAGTCTTAGCAATTGATCTAAATAGTTATATCAGAAAATATAAAAGACATGATATGTTTCATGGTAACGGAATAAAGAGATCTCTTAAAATAAACCTAAGCCGATATCTCAATCTCAAAGGGGAAGCAAAGGGGAGTATGATATGGCTAGCTTCAGCGATGATAGCCTGTTAATTTAAATAATTTCCCACAAAAAGTTCAAAGCTTGTCATTCGTATGTTAAAAATACTTTGTTTTCTTACCAAACCAAGGATTTTTTTGTATCCAGCGACAATACTAAGTACAGCAGGAACTACAAACTATGTAAAGTAGAAAAATGTTGCTCATTAGACTGAAGATTGCATGTAACACTTTTTTTTTAATTATTCTATATATTTTGAATGTTAGATATAATACCAGACCAAAAATTTATCAGATTATTAAATCTATATAGACAAAATTTTACGCTCGCGGCAATGACAAGCAGCCAATTCCAATAACTATTATAGCACAAACTTTTCCAATAGTAGTTGTTCGTCTCAATATGAAAAAGTTATCACAAGGAAATGTGCATAATGCAATGGTTAATTGCCTTAAATATGAACCAATTGATTGTCGGAAAAGTGCCATGCCGTACACGTACTTTAAAACATTCGCAGGAATACATTTGCCAGGACATGAAGCATTTGCAAATCTTTACACAATTACACTCACATAAAGCGCCCACAAACCAATACTGACATCCAGTGCTGGGCTTGTCATCTTGCTCATCGCCACTATCCCACAAATCACAGAGATTAACGTCAAAGCCAACAACGATAATCCAATTGAAATAGAACCAATGCTGACACTATTTCGCATAGCCATGTCTTATTTCGCTTTGAAACTAACTCCGAAACTGTTTTTCTTCGAGTCCAAAAGAATTCAATATAAACCGGTTCAGACGGATGCAAAACATAATACACGGCCTTTTTTGCAAAACATGACTTATATATTGTGACGTCAAGGTGACGCTGAACCTCTCGGAAATGTTATTGGCTAAAGGTCGGCCTCCACTTGTGCAAGTGCGGTCGATTATTAGTGCGGTCGATTTGGCACACGCTCGGTGACTCTGGTCGCTATTAAGCCGACCGTCACAGCTAGTTTTTTGTATATGACAGTAGAAATGTGTAGTCTACTTTCAAGGCGGCCGTCAACACGCAAGCCGTACGTGCGATTTCAGCGCGTACGTGCGTGCAAGTGGAGGCTTGCCTCAGGTGACCCAGTGGCACCTCCTAATAATCGGCCTCTCGGTCAGTTTCGCATCTGAATCCTCTGCAATGATAGAGAACGGTGAGCTGAGTCTAAATGAGTCGCATTCCAGGCTTTTCAATTTCCAAGATCCAACTGATAGCTTTTAGGAAAAAAGACCCGACTCTCTTCTAGCGAGCTCTATCTCTTTCTTCTGATGAAAGACCCTGGGTATCAGATCTCATCTGCGCATGTCACAGACTCACAGCGGGACACAGTCATATATAGCTCAGTGGACACAGCGGCACCGCCAGTCACAGACAGGTAGTGGTCACAGGTCAATAGACTAAGTTGTATCTTGTTTGTATGAAAAATATGATGTATGATTGATCGGGCAGCAAGTAAAATATGACGAGTCAAGGAGGTATGTACCAGTTGTACCTTAATTATAATGTTCTGCTCTAAAGTTTTAAAACGATTGTTTGACATGTTAGGGGCAGCGTCAAGCGAAGCCATAAGTCTTTATATTATTCAAGTGCCGTATAAAGTCTTTGGGCTTTGGCCCTTCATTACAGACTGTTTAACTTTTTATGAAGTAATGATTATGTGATATGCAGGACTAAGTTAGAACTTCAACCTAATGTGTAATTCAAACAAATTGATCAATCCTAAAAAGTTTTCAAGATGCCATTATGTGTGGTTCTGGTTTGTTGGGTCCCCCCCCCTATTTTGCAACTTTGCCAGAAAAATACTTACATAATATGAAGAAACAAACTTTAGTACAAACGGGTATTATTGTACATCAGAATTAATCCTGTCCTTAAAATTGCAGAATTAAATAATAGAAATAAAATACTTCAAGAACTGAATGAAAAGAAAAAACAGCTTGGGCAGCAGACAAGGTGAATGTATGTTATTGGAATGGTGCTATCGCAACTACCAGTGCCCTCTACATCTTGAGAATTTTCCAACTGGTAGACCCTAAATGGCTTTTTCCATATTTCCAGAATCTTCCAGATTTATTGTTTTTAGAACATTTTCATTGTTTATTGTAGTGTGACAACTGTCCAGTCATTACCAAGCCATCCACCAAAAGTACATGAGGTACCTACAAACATATTAAATGCAGTGTATCACATAATCACTAAGTCTAATTCACCCAATTGAAATTTTACCTGTTCTTTTTCAACTCATGTTATTTTCTGATTTTAACTTACTCTCTTATTCACATGCTTATAATCATGATCACATGATGACTGCTTGAAGACAACAAACATAGAAATTGTTTTAATTTTCAGAGTCCTCGCCATACCAGCGAAGCTCACTTGTTAGCTCAAAAACATGCTCTTGAGGTACATGTGCCACCATTCATTATTGTATTGTACATCATTGAGAATATGTTAAACATCCTTCATTACTATGTGGAAGGCACATATGACAGCTTGGCTAAAATGTATCCCTCTATTACATATATATAATATAGAAAATGCTAATTACTTTACACAATTGATAATTACTTTGCACATTATTCTGTATGGTTGACTGGTGTTTAATGGCATTTCATCACTTTTCAATCACTAATTTCTCATTTTTAATTTTTCAGTATGCAAATTCTATTTCATGGGGTTATTTTATCACACAAGATTCTTTGCATGGAAACTTGATTTTGCCTGTGATACCACGATTTGAGCCTGACTGAACAAAGTTGTGAAAAGTGTAGAATATAGGCTGTTGTTACTTGTGGCTCCATGATTTGCAGCATTACTGGTGGTTTTTGAATATAGAAGATAACTGTCAGATGCATGGTGTATGCAGTGCAACTCAGCAAGTAATATTAAACTTTGAAATTGGAATTAACATTCATCACCAGGTAGGTTAAATAGGCTGAAGTCATGCATTGGATTACGTTCTATTGGACTTGCACTACAGATGGAACTATGTAATCACAGTCAACAATGATATAATTCTCAAAGACAAAGCACAAAAATAGAACTTTATAATATGTTGGTAGTGGAATTTTTGTTTTTTGCTTATTTATTTTCAAGATCAACATGAAGCAACAAGTATTGTTTTGGTATCAATTGATTGATTGTATTGAGGCACAGAAGCTTGTGTGATGCTTGTACAATAGCTGAGTTTTATATGTTTAGTTTACAAGCAAAGTCCTTGTGACACTTGGTTTGGTGCACTTTGACTTAGCGATTTCGAGCCTAGTCTAAACACTGCAATAATTTGAGCCTGGATTCATCTAAACTCATATAAACTCATATAACATCAACATATTTCGTATCAGCGGATGAACTTTTCAATTGATCTCTACTTTAGCAAAATAGACTGCATTCAGACTAAGTTCCCGACTCTGGGGCTTGTCTCATTTTAGCGCCTAGGTTAAGGGGACGCCTTCACTCCCGTACCCCACATACCAACTGTCTCCAAGCATAACCACTATGCCGTTCCAGTGACGCTTCTCGTCAATGTGATTGTTTAATAATTGACCATCATAGGTAATGTTTTGTAATTTTCTTAACAACCGATATCCTGAAACTTCTTGTTGCCATCTTTTTGTCTCCGGAAGACAATGGAGTTTGTGCCAAGGTCAGATGAAGTCCACGCTTGGCTCTGTGGGTGCTGAAGCTGCCCACTGCTCTCTCTCATCTCCCTCCACTAGTCCTCTCTCTCCTGTTCGAGTTGGCGGCTTTGATAGCATGCTTCCATTTTCTGCGGTCGGCTGCCGTTTCCCCGCCTATACTTGGTTCATGTTTCCTGTCTTCATGTTTCGTTTAGAAACGTCTTTGTAGCGAACAACAACTTTTCCTGCAGAGTGCAGGCGTGGAACCCGTGGCAAGCTCGTCGTAGAGCATGTCCTCGGAGATCTGCAGTCCTACGAGGTCCTCCATGCTGACTGACGTCGCTAAGCCAACGTAAACGTCTTTGACTGAGCAGAGCTTGTTTGGGATATGGTCTTGCCAGATGATGCCCCTCTTGAAACTACGTCATTTCTAACTACGTCACTGCCATAATGTCCTGATCAAAATCACACTAAGTCTAGAGCTCGCAAGCAATGCATAATGAGGTACGACAAAGAAGCAGTTCAAAAACAAAAAGGATGGCGTTTATTTCATGTAATCTAATATTCCCTGGACACAAGATTTACGACTGAATGGAACTAGATTATCCAAACAGAAATAATACAAATAAATTATTAAACATTATGTACAAATATGAGTCAAAATTCTAACCTTTCAAAGATGCTATAGTTTTTTTATATAGCAATGCCAATGGCAAAAGCTGTATACAATTATTATATTCTTGCATTATTTCATGACAACAGTTTACTCGTTCACCTGTTACCATGGATACACGAATGAGGTAACACTATAAAAGAAGTGCAAATAAGCATTGATCAGTATTGTTCTGTTACAAAAACAAATAAATGATAAATTCTTAGGAAAAAAGACCATGTGTATATAGGGTCACCATCTATAACACTATCGAATGATTGCTAAGTTCCTCCAGTATTGTCTAACAGATCAAGCATAAAAAAGTATTTTGACTGGTTTCTACTTATTTGAATGGTAATATTTAACGCATCTTTATATTCAAATCTTTCATCCATTTTTCACATCATTATTGGGTAGAATGATAACAGATAATTACATGAAGCAAAACTTCCTTTCTTTTTTGATTTCTTTTTCTTTGAGACTTGCATCAACTCCGGACTGTCTTGTGGTTCCTCAACGTCTAAATTTGTATTAAAAACACTGTTAGCTTCGAGAATCATTCATCAGAAGGAGGATATTTCAGGCCTGTACCTACACTGTATAACTTGGCGAGCCTTGGAACAACAAAGCTTTGTTCAACTGATTATATTGGCTTTTAATGCGCTCAGAGGAACAACGGCTTAGTTTGTGCGACAAATTAACTTTTTTCCGTCTACATCGCGTTGTTCAACAGATATTTTTGAAGTGATATTTGGCTAACTTGCGTCGTTAGTAACAAATTCACTATTTTTGACAACTCGTGTTGCTGGGTACTTTTGTTCCAGCCCGCTGCAAGCGTAGAAGAGAACAAAAGTATCGAAGCAGTAAAATTATGCAAAAGATTATTCATCCACGGAAAATTTCCAATGCTTAGTTATTATTGGCTTATGACACGCTTCGCCCGGAAGGAACAAAAGTAGCCGGGCATGTGATGTGGCTTATCCAAGATAGTGAATTGGGTAAAAAATGTACAAGGAACCATACAATGAACAAGAAATCGTTTTAACTGATTCTGCTAAATAATGAAATGTATACACAACATTCTACAATATCTTCACCACCTGCTAAAGGAGTCTCGGCTTCATCAACGAGCGAGGTTGAACCACTGTCTGGACTATGCAAATCTTCAAGATATGGAACGACACTCATGCTACGAAATGGATCACCATCTTGCAATGGTGGCATTGGTACGTAATCACCAGTAGCCGGGTGTTTCTTTCTTACCCAACTATAAAACATTAGAGAACATAGATCATGAAAATATCTTGGGGCCAAGCGTCTTTTTTTCCTCAAAAGGTTTAGTACTAGGAAAGAAATGCGCTTACTGGTGCTGTCTGATGTCTTGTAAGGATAGTCTTTCTGACGCGTCTCGTTCTAACATACCTAAATATTGAATCAAATACAATACACAGCAAATAGCTGAGTATACTGAACTATGTTTCATTCACAATTTGGAACCAAACATGCTGTCATTAGCAGGATGCACTTTTTTTTTTAAAAGTTGACTGAGAAAGCTTTTTTTAAGCTGCTGTTTTAAAGCACATTGTCATTGATAGCCGAATATATAAATCTAATACTTTGTCTGTTTTCATTTGAGCGGGCAAAATGGTCAGACTTCAATGGTCAGGTCCTATTTAATGGAGGTATTTCGTGTATGTATGCATGTTGTCTTAATTGAATGCATGTAAGTTTACGCTAGAAATCTGAAAACCTACCTCGCAAGAGGCTTTCTAAACTAGAGTCTACATCTGTTGGTATTGTAAACTCTCCTTTCCCAATACATTCAAAAAGTTTGTAGATATTATCTGCTTCAAATGGGTACAGACCAGTTGTTATATTATATCTGCATAAATGAACAAATATATATGTCAATATTTTGTCCAATAAGGAGAGAAAGTGACTACAATGTCTAGAGGTTCCACAGGTTTAATTGATATGAATGAATATATAAAGTATTGTGTGCATTTTATCTTAAATTTGTAATAATTTCATGTGTGAAACCCTTCACACACTTACAGTGTAATACCCGCTGCCCATATATCCAATTTAAAACCAGAGAATGATTCTAGACCATTTGCAACTTCGGGAGGTTGAAATGCCGGTGAACCCTGGCTCGTCCAGCAAGTGTCATCAGGGGCAAACATATCTAACCTCTGGACAACAAAATTAATGCAATGCATGTCAATTATACTTAACGGATAAAAAATATTTAAACAATTGTAAATTTCAGACAAATCCTTTGGATGCTTATTTTACTACGAAAGTTTCTAAAAGTTATTATACTTGAGAAGTTAAAATCTTGAAAGATTCCTAGCTACTGTACTGTAGATTTACTTGATTGTGCCATACTGGACAAATTAAAATTGTTATACTTCTAAGAAGATAGATGCTTAAACCATTCCTCATGCAGATCCCATACAAGTATTTTTATGGGCCCAAAGAAAGAAAACTTTATATTGTTCTTATAAAGTTCCGTAATTTTATGTGTATGTAATTTCCTTTTTCGTGTTTTAAGAAGGAATGTAGATGAAAGAACCCTTAGTTATTTATTACCTCAGCAACACCAAAGTCACTGATTTTTAAAGTACCATCAGTTGCAAGCAGTAAATTGCTAGGTTTAATATTTGTGTTTCATTAAGGAATTTTAAATAATAATTATTTGTAGGTAGATAGGGCTCTGCTTTTAACATAAATTTCTGTATTGAAATTTAATTTATTTAAAGGATATCTTTATGAATTACTCCTTGTCCATGGAGGTATTCCAAGCCATCCAGCAGCTGAACAAAGTACCTTTCAATGATATTACAGTAATGTAAAGTAACATTCACAATATTTCTAGACTATTAAATGAAAAATGTTCATACATACCCTTTTGTCTGGAGTAAAAAAATATCACTTACCCATGGGCTTGCCAAATTGGAAACTTGTGGCTGTCAATACTCTCGAGCATTTCTTGTAATTCTCCAACACAATATTCAAGAATCATATATTTGGAAATAGTTAAGTATATTCATAAATTTCAGAATTATCACTAAACAATTTACAAATAAGAAAATTAATTGAAAGAATAAAAAACTGAGTGGGGGCACCATGGATAAGGGCTAAGAAGAGGGCATTGATAGGATAAAAGGAACACCTTAATTAGATAAGATACTAAGGGAATGTGTATATATCCCAGTACAAGAATCTCTTTGGGGATCATTATAGAAATTTTACTAGTAAAAAAGGATATAATTTCTCTTTTTCTTCATTGTAAATTACATCAATTAGTTCTATGACATTTCTATGTTTTAATCTCTTTAGTAACCTAAACTCCCTGCAGAAAAAACAACATATGTTAATTTATTTAGAGAATTAGAAAATTCATAATGACCATAGGAAAGTTTTGTAAGGTCAAGCATGCCAAAAGAAATTTTTGTGGGAATAACAAATGACACCATTTTTAATTTAAATACATTGATTATTATCATGTGAAATACAAAAGAAAAAGGTTGTTAAATATTGAAACCTGATATCTCATTAGTATCTTACTGTGAATGTTATAAGTGCTTGTTAATCATTTATGTAATAACTTGCAACAAAGCATTTACAATTTGCAAGTCTTCACAAGACCATTAAATTGTGCAAAGTAGTAAGTAAATAAACTAAAATACTCATGTTGTAAACAGTAAAGCTTGTCTATCATTACATGGTGACACAAGATACTTTTCATAAATTATACATACCACATCTCATAAGATAATGCATTTATGTAAAGGGATAATCCCATGCGGTGTTGACTACTGTCATTCACTCATTCCCCAACTCGGGCATTATGACAGTTGACATTGATACTCATTGAAGCAATAATAATTTGGTAATTACGTAACGAGCGCATATAAACAAAACTTTACGTTTTCTCTTCTAGGATTTAAAAAAATACTTTCCTCTGCACATTTTCCTCGCCGTTTGGTATCCGTCTTAATCTTCGTTTTTTCATAATTTTCACCGCACGTCTTTTTAACGTTTCCATGTCTAATAGTTCTTTTACTTTGCCATATGACCCTTCGCCTAGCATGTCACCCATTAAATATTTTCCAATTGTCTTAGCTTTTCTTTTCTTTGGTTGATAAATAATTAAATCAGAGTCTACTCTCTTGATGAACACTGATGGCTCGTCCTCGCCAAGCCAAGAATGAGTACGGACTGCGCCATCCACAGAATCAGTCTCGCACAAATCGCCCAAATAAAAGTTTGTGCTTTCTTTCCCGACCATACTCTCCACCATTTCCAGAGCAATGCATGTGTTCAACAAGACGTTTTATTTAAAAATAGAAGGTAATATTTGGTTTGGTTTTGTGTATAAAACCTCGGAAGCCATATCGCCCCAAATCAAATCATTCTGTGTTTCCACTTGGTTACTTAGAAGACTCACTTTAACGTTCTGCTATCTTGAGGGCAGCCTCACCTTAATTTATTAATGATATCACTTGTAAAAATATACATCACAGCCTCACTGGGACAAGCAAATGTTTTGAATTTGCTATAATTGCTAAAAAGCCCGTATCTCTTCTGGTTACTCTGCTGATTTCGGGTTTACTTCACATCCACAGAACCTACTCTTTACAGCTGACGCCATACGAACCCAAGAATAAACTTATTTACAAAAATCTTTAACTTTTGTCAACTCATAACAATAAAAAGTGGAGGCAAAAATCTATGTATATCATACACTGCCTATACTAGACTCAAATATATATATTTCAGTATAGGTGTCTTACATTGAAAGGCTTAGTCTTACACGAAGTATTAGAACGAAATCCAATATGGCTGAATTCGGTGAATCACTGGATAACGTTGTCGAGTACAAGATTTTCTCTATTCACTCTGCTATTGCTGAAATTGACAATATTTTGAAAATTGAAGATGTATTGTACGATGTTTTATCATATGCGCAGTCACTTATCAGTGATTACATTTGGCAAAACGACTGTTTTAATTTGACTACTCAAGATTTGGAGCAACCACGTGAAAGTATTGACAAATCGGAACAGAGTCAATTCCTCAAAGGGTCCACGAACTTTGGTGATAATATTGAGGATGAATGGTTCATAGTGTACCTGTTATTCAGTATAAGCAAACAATTTCCTGATTTTGCTATTACTGTGAATGACAACGATGGCGAATTCTTACTAATTGAAGCGGCTGAATATCTTCCGGAGTGGCTTGAACCAGATACGAGTGAAAACAGAGTTTTTGTGTATCAAGGGAAGCTTCACATCATACCATTTCCGAAAAAACCTTCAGAAATTCCTTTCCTTCCTGCAGGAAAGCCAACTATCTGTCAAGCTTTAAAAATTCTCAAAGCAAATCCAGAGAAAACTGTTGCCCCACCTTGGATTCAAGATCCTATTTTAAAAAAAATTCAAGAATATCCTAAGAAAGCAAGAGGTTGCTTTCATAATGTTTTGTGTTATGTACCTCCCAAGGTTAAATATTTGTTAGAAACAAAGAATTCCCTTATTTCCCCAGCAGTTTCGGCTTTTGTTAATCGGGATTTGGCCAGGACTGGCCAAAGTCTAGTGCATTTCAACCTAAAGTCACTTGTCCCTTGTCGTGTACGTTTTACAAAGTGTTTATATGGTCAGCTAGTCAAACAAAATTTCATTCGTGACAAATATGCAATGAAATTCATGCCTGCTGTTTCCTGCCCAACATATAAAGGACACCTTATAGGATTACAGCTTACCTATGGTTTTGAGGTACTGTATAACCAAACACCTTATAATAATGGAATGGTGAGCAACAATACTGCTGGTGGTGAATGTTGGGAGAAGTACCTGGAATCATTGACAAAGCATGGTTACTTTCGAGAAGAAGTTGTTGGATCACAATTGTACACCCAACTAATGGAAAATGCAAAGGAATATTTCACTAAAATCTGCTTGAATTCAGGACAAAATCAACATAGCATAAATGAAATCAAGACATTACTTAAAGATGTGCCAATTGATGAAAAAGTATCACCTCAATCTACAGCAGAGGTATTTCCTCCGGATGATAATGAAAGTTGGCTAGAGGTTACTACAGAAGAATTGGATTTTATGTTGTCCCAATATGGTCAGTCTAAATTGACTGGTGAAGAGGTTGATTTGAGAGAAGTTGTCAGTGGAATGAACTCATTTGTAGAAAAAATATCTAGCTATGAAGGTGCTGAATTTCCTTCAGATCAAGATGAAGATGACATACAATTTGATGCTGAAGGATTCATGAAATCCGTAGACACAATTTTCATGCCATCCAACACAGACAATAGTGAAATAATCTCTGATGATCTAAATGACAGTGGTGACAGTGATGAAGAGATGGTAGAATATGCAACTGCTATGGATAATGAACTTTCAGCAACAAACATTGGTAAAAGTTTTGTTAAATTGCAAAGCAAGGATGGTGATTTACAAAGATCCAAGATAGATGAAAGTTCTCTTGAAACAGAGGATGACACAATGAAACCAGTTGATATTGATTTAAATTTAGTGCAAAATTTTTTGGAGTCGTATTCTTTACAACAAGGATCACCTGGGCCTGTGTCTAACATACTTAGTTCAATTGGAATAACATTGCCCGAGAATCTTCCACAAGCTGATGAATGAGGAAATAACATTGGGTCTCACCAAATTAGAATTGATGAAACAGGGTTAGTTATTTGTGTCAGTGGTAGACCTTCTAGGAAATTTACTTTTTCACTACTCATTCAGAAGAGTCTGGGAGTTAAATATTACAGTAGGCCTTTGCAACATCCACTCTGCATCTGTTGCATCATATACAACCTGTTTGCACATGTAATATACTTATATTTAATTAATTGAAAACAAATGAGAAACTGGTGACTAAAGTTTGATTTACATAGCTTGTCTGTGATAATTTTGTATAAAATGATTTTGAGATATTAAAAGGGTTAAAATTAAACGCTCAACAAGATTCTGCCCTAAAAGAGCTTTTCATTGGCAAGATCATGCTTTTCCAATGAATTTCCTTATTTCAATCAGTACTTTCAAAATCATTTTGTGCTTTTGAAGTGGCTACTATATTAGTTTTTAAATGAAAGTAGTAACACATTTCAAAAGCTTCCTCATATCTAGATCTGTGTCCAATACAGACATTACTGATATATTCTGTAAACATGCTATTATTTATTATTTGCCTTACTATATTTCTATCTATAATTAATACATGAAAAATTAAAAGAGTGGGTAATATATCAAATGTAAAATTTGTTTCCTTGCAGTTGTATTTGATTGAGAAAATGCTTTATTTTACATACAGTATTCCAATAAGAAATTTAATTAATCATCCCATTCATCTTCCTCATCTTCAAAATCAGAACCACTTTCATCATCTTCATCTGAAATAAATAATAAAAAAATACAACAAACTGATTATCTTCTTCCTAACAATAGGAGAAACAGACCTTTTCTATCTCAGCATAGTAAGTTGTATTAAACATCTACCTGAAGAATGGATTGCTTTAGACCTCTCTTGTAAAGCTCTTGCTAATGCACCTGCAATTCCATCCAATCCTGCATCTGAATTTCTTTTTTGTGTTCCTTCATCTTGACTCACCTGGTGTACAGATAATGAAGTTAATGTCTAGCTAATTATGATAGTAATTACCAGTTTCAGAAGATGCAAGGACCATAATTAATATAAGCAATATGTTAGTCAAGGATTTCCTAAAACTTTCCATTTAAAAACAGATGTTCTGAGCATCGTTGCAGATATCCTATTATTATGATTGGTATAGTAGAAAAAAGTTCACTTAGAGTACAACAACTACTATTTAAATTCTACTACTTATTTCAGAGAAACAAACATACCTGTGCAAGAATATGACATTATACTGTAGATGTGTTTAGAAGTTTACTGATTTCAATGTAATATAATGTACATTACATTAGTTTACTGATCTCAATGTAATGTGCCATCTTATAATATATTCTTGCAAATGTATGTTTGTTCTCTAAAATACCTATTTCACTGTCATTTAATAAATAATCGTTGTTGTACTCTCTCAGTCAATCTGTCACTGCTATATTCAATTACCGATTTCAATTTAACACCACTTCTGATGTCACTGAGTAAGTTAGTACGACCATCTCCAGAACTATTATTTCTGTCACTGTTTGCATCAACCTTCTTTAAGGTTGTACCACTCTGTATTTGAGACAGTAGACCTGCTCTACCACCACTAGGTGGAGGAGGGGGTGGCCCTCCTCCACTTGACATCATTGGGGGTGGTGGAGGGGGTGCAGGAGCACCTGAAAAAGAACACATTGCTAAATTGCATGTATATCAGTCACAGTATTAAAATACATGAAGTATCTGTATTCCACCATGGCTCTACTGTTTGTGCTTATCAAATCTTGATCTAACCTGGGGGAGGAGGTGGTGGAGGTGGTGCTCCACCTCCCATTGGGGGACCACGTGGTGCACCCCTAGATGGGGGTGGGGGAGGTCCTCCTCTAGAGGGTGGTGGGGGTGGTGGGCCTGATCCAAATCCTCTTGAAGGTGGAGGAGGTGGTGGTGCAGATGAACCTCGAGAGGGTGGTGGTGGTGGGGGTGCACCTCTTGGTGGTCCATTGCCTCTAGCAGGAGGGGGTGGTGGCATATCTGAAAATCACAACAGAATATCAGATCTAGATAAAATGATAAGCTACAAAAAAGAACTAAAATTTAATATATATTCAATGATAGTTGAAAGATATGTACAAATGTTTCCAAATTCCATACGAATTTCACTGAAATGTTGATGCAAGTTCAAGATATGTACATAAGCTGGTGAGCGTAAGGAGATATTTTTTTCATCAAACAACATAAAATTTGTCTATTTACCAGAAGATGGTGGAGGAGGTGGAAGATCTCGGCCAGTGAAATTTTCAACACCACCATGTTTTTCAACAAAATCGTAAATAAACTTGGCAGTTTCTTGATCCTCTAATTCAGAGTCTGTAACACCAGCTTTGGAGAAAATCATTTTCCAGCTGTCATCAAGTTTATTTATCTACAACAGAAAGAACTTGTGAAAATGAGTAAGTGATGAAGTAATTAAGTATAGTAGTGGTATCATACAAACAACCTAAAATTGCAGCCAACAATAATCAACCCTTACATCAAATCCTTCTTGTGGATCCCATCCTACATGGCCAACATGCCTATATAGAAACAAATTGATGGTATCATCATAAACAGGTGAAGTTTTATGTAGTAATAACTAAGGTGGCAGAAGAAAGTGCTTAAGCTGGCATTGGTCTTGAAATGAACATGAGAGATATTGACTCAGGCATAAAAAAGAAGTATGTTTGTGCACAGAACATTAACATTGCCAAGGAATATTCTTACTGAAAATTGCTAGGCAATCCAATATCATCTTTTGTAATCCTCTGTTTTTTATTCTTGTTTTTCTTGTTTTTATCCTTTTTTGCACTCTTCTTATCAATGGATGAGACTGATGGTGATGGAGAAACTCGCCCAGATGATTGATTATTGTCTATATAAGAAACTTACTCTTTATCATACTTTACAAACCACCTACATTGATACCATACAGATACCAGGAGCAAAATGTTTAATTAACCCATTAGCTTGCAATGCACCTAGTTGTGCTCTACTTCAGTATATTATTCTAAATAATGCCAGATAATTTTACTCATCAGTGGAAGAGGACCAAGGAGTATTTTAACACCTGTAAAACAAATTTTGCACCTTATTTTTCACAAATTGAACAATGTTGAGCTAACCTATGGTAATGGAATTTCTACTAGGTCTGTTTTTGACATCAATATCACCACCAAGTGCTGGAGGAGGAGCTGGCTCTCTTCGGGTTTGCCTTCTTTCTAATAAAAATATTTCCAGCATTATTAAAGCTGATCCTTTAGGAGACAAATTCTGTCCAACTTTTGTATGGACTGCAGCCCATCATACAACTGTCTTGTTAGAAGACACAAATCCTAACCATGTCTCCGATTTTCCTTTGCCCTCAGTTTCTTCTCAACCTCCTCTCTAAAACTGTTAGCCTCCTCTCTATCACAGAAATTTAGCCCAACCTGACTTTTCTATAATAAAAAAGAAATAACAAACAATGGTACATAGCAAGATGTTTGTGTATAATGCATAGCAAGTTAACAACAAAGTAATTAACTTATAAATTGACTTACATCTCCAACAAATGTATGAAAGTAATTTCTTGGGGTGAGGTATTTGAAATTATGGTAAATTTCTTGTTCCCACACCATTTTACGCTCCTAGAAAAACACATTGAAATGTTCCAATTAGGGAAGTCTAGAGTGACTTGCTCAGGCAGGCAAACTTAATTGTTATTCTTCTGGGTGTTATAATGACAGTATGTGAACAATTTTCGAACCCCATTTTAATTATTTCTGCACTAAAGTGCATGGAATGCACATCACCTCAAATACATAAATAAATGGATGATAATATAATCAAATTATAAGTATTTTATAAAGCTATTCTAGAAGCATTGGGATACGTTTTACATCCAAAAAAACTGAAAATATAACTATATAAGTATATATGGTATGTAATCACTAAAGCAGTATACAATATATACGACCTAAAACTCCCATATCAACTATGACTTGGTGAATCAGTGATTGTGAAATAATATTATTATTTAATTGTCATCAATACTCATCATTCATACCTGGAAACTAAAAATTCGAATAAAATATGATCTTTTCGGGTTGTCTTTGACAAAACAAGCAACTCCACAATGTTGTTTTGTCCATCTGTCCTGCGACTTGGGTAAAGCTAAGTGTAGCTGAACTACGGCCGTTGCAAGAGACTAAAAAATAATACAGGAAACATTAAAATATTTGTCAGATACTTGATCACAAACGCTAATTACAATGAAATCTTCTTTGAGCTGCTACTGCTACATTCTCCTACCGTACAACGTTTTCCCAACAAACCAAAGACAATATTATTTTCATTTTCATTGAGAACATTAGAAGGTTTGTTAGGCTGTTCGACTCTTCTTCCTTGGTTAGACGACATGTTTACAAAATTTGGTTTCTTTGAGAAGGAGGCTACAATATTTACATTGAAACCACCCCTCTCTCCCTAAGTAATATTTTGGTGATCATTGCAAAACACGGTTTCAACGCCGGAATATGTGATTGAAACGGAAAAATCACAGTGAATTGTAAAAAATGCAAAAATTAGCAGACTTGTTATTTATATCGATGTATGTGCGAAATTTTACTTTCTAGAGTGGACAATTATTTACTTTCATGATTTCACGCACCCACCCGGCGCAAGGCAGCTCATTCTCAGTCCCTCGCAGTCGGTCCAATGGGCCTGCGTCATAAATCGGAAATAAACAAAAATTATATTCGAAATATTTTATACATTTTTTTTGACAATAATTCACTTTATCACATTTCTGCTTTCTTATATTTGCAATTTCTAGACCTTTTAAAATGTGAGAAAAGATAAGAGTTCGGTGTTCCACTTGGCGCTGTGAATGGATCTGATTTTTATTGGTTTCGCTTTTTAGCTCTCATGTATATTTTTCGAATGGGGAGAGCTCAAGTCAGTATTTATTTAAATATTGGAAACTGTCATATGGTAAGAATTTAATAAAGTATCTTCATGATATCAACTCAAAGTAAATTGACAATTGTCTTAGTAAAGTAGTAACCAATCAGAAGAGTGCTGATGATCTGAGTTTAGCCGCAGTTTCTATTTAGCTCCAATGCAGGGTTTTTAATACAATATGACAACATACTGTACACCAGAGAAAATATTAAGCCTAAGAGACTCATTAGGCATTCTAATATAATCCCAAACAATGAACTGCAATACAGTTCAGCCATGCAGTCCAGGCATAATTCTTCTACTGGTATGTATAAGTTTCTAGCTAGGCATCATGCAGGAGTAACAAATTGAAGCGTAATTAGTCTCAATCGAGTTGTTGAGGTATTTTAGGTGTATGAAAGAATATTTTATTTGTTTTCAAACTCTCTTCATATTTGAAAAGTATTTTTTTAAAAATAACAAAACAATGACAATAAAACGTTTACTGTAGAGATAGTGTTTGCAGAAGGTCTTGCTCAAGGTGAGAGGTCAGGCACCTCCCATCTTGAACTTCTAGATCATCTATTCATCCCATTGTTTAGTTAAAATACATAGGAAAATTGTAAACTGTATTGCATAAATAACTGCTAAAAACACTGTTCCACAAATTAAAACTTGATCAGGTTCAATTTAAGTAAGGAATGAAATCCGACATGCATGATAATGTTGTATCACATTCAACGTGCATGATAATAGTCAATTCTTGTCTTCTCAATGCAGTTTACTACAGTAGATTAAGCATCTAATGGTGAATCTCTGTTATCATCATATTAGCATAAAAATGAGGCCAGCAATAAAAAATTGTAAAATTATCCTTACACACTGTATTAGTTTACAATCGGGATTACAAGAAATAAATGGTTATTGAAAATTCATTGTAATTTTCAAGATACAATATGGATAAATTTCCACAAACTCGTTATGAGAGGCTTCAATCTGATGATGAAGAAGATAATGTTGATGAAGATTTACCTCCACAAGTTCATATCACCGCCCCTGGGGGAGAGGGAAATGGACGAAATGGTACGTTAGGAGTTTATACTCTCAATTTTGACAGCTAGGTCTATGTCAGTCTTCACAGTTATAGTTAGAGATCTTCACAGTTATAATTATGGTTTTCTTTATTATAGGTCGTTGGAATCATATAGAGAATTTGGATGATTTTTTTATTAGAATATCCTTTAAATCTGGTGACGGTGTCACTATAGTGAAGAGAATATATTTTTGAAAAATTCTTTTCTCTAATTATTTCACCAGAGTCATGTTTTCTTAACATTAATACGTCTATGATTATCACCAGCAAAATGGATTTGTGTGTATATTATTGAAAGAGTGTTTTGAGTTAGCGTAAGTATTGTTTATCATTGTTAAATTATTACGTGTTTATTTTGTTGGCATAAGCATATATTTCCTATGAATGTTATAAGAAATTAACTCACATATTAAACTAATCTTAAGGTACAATGGTTTATATAATCTTCGTTCTTGAGGAATAATATGTTGACTGATTATTTTTTCTTTGTTTAGGCAATACGTTTTCATTGTTCTCTTCACAACATTCCTGATCTTTTGTGTTAATTATGAAAAACTCTTTGCTGATAAAGATCCTGTCATAATTGACTGCATCAATTTTAACAATGTTAGGAAGTAAGTAGATTGGTAAAAAGTTACCACAGTCTCAGTCGCTGTTAGATAAATAACGTCGAAGTCTTGCTATATATGTAGTTATCACGTTTATGCGACTTCCAACAAAGTAATCATAACATGTTTTTGTATCTTTTTCAAGTGCAAATGGTGTGATGGTGGTTTTCCTACTAATTGCTTTTCTTTTTTGGGCGGTCCGTGTGGCAAAAGTTTTGCTTTATTTTTTTAAATTATTGGAAATTAAATCATTCTATAGAGATGCACTTCACATAACTGAGGTACGTAGACATCCAACGTTGAAGTTTGTAAGGTATATGGTCGACCGTTCCATTTTATCTGTGTCCGGCCGTTGCTCTGGTAGCCTACTGGTACTGTATGAACTTTTAACTTTTCTCAGTTTTCCGTTTTCTCTTTCCATTTGCTCTGGTGAAATACCTTTTTCTTTGTAATATCAAGCATGCGTTAGTTGCATGATAATCACCGCTGTAAGCTTTCTCAGGTTCTGCCACTGCGGGGTTCGGTAGTAATCATTTATAAATTACGCTAGTCCAGAAGACCAGAGTACACGAAGGGAAATTTGGATTGCCTGTGATATAACTATTCGTAAAATACGTATGCAAAGTGTGATTATTCTGCCGATGGAAAATTATTCATGAAGTTATAATCCACGTCATTTTCTTCCAGGCTAAACTAGCGAACATGCAGTGGAAAGACGTTCAACAAAAGTTAATCAGTGTTCAAAAAGAACATCAGATGTGTGTTCATAAAGCTGAACTCACAGAGTTAGATATTTATCACAGAATATTGAGATGGAAGAATTATTTCATTGCCATGCAGAACAAAGGAGTATTATCTTGTGTATATGATTTTCCCATTATTGGTAGACGAGCATTTATAACGGAAGGAATGAAGTATAATTTAAAACTAATACTTTTTTGGGGACCGGATGCTCCATTTCAAGATTCATGGAAATTAAAACCTGAATACAAGTCTTCATCAAATAGACAAGCACTTGCTGACAGGTTAGTTCAGGCATAAATTACTATAGTAATATTCTGATTTCTGTCAAGTGATTCTATTATTCTGCAATTTTACAGGCTTTCAAGACGGATATTGTGGCTTGGTCTTTTAAACTTTGCATTACTGCCTTTCATCTTCGCTTGGCAAGTTTTGTATTCCTTCTTCAGCTATGCGGAGGTATGATCTTGATATTCACTGGACTATATTTTTTGGTCACATTGCCGATATTTTCGCCTACTCCCCAGGCACAGTTTAATGATATACAGTTATGGAACTCGCGGCGGAACCCTTTGATGTTGCTGTCCCCCTGCCTACGCCATTCCACGCGCCACGCAAATTGCTCTGGCAAGTGTATTTTGACTCTAAAGTAAGGGAAAAAGGTGTTCAAAAGACGAAAAATGTTAATATTTTAAAGCTGGCTCTATCGATCTCCATTTTTGCGCCTAAATTTTAAAAACAAACGGTAAATGGTTGTTTTTTTGTAAAAAATATATGCGTTAGGTTAAAGAGGTAAGAAATACAAGCGCGAATGATTTTCTTTATAAATATCAAGCTGATTGCCAACATCGTCGCCGATTATAAATTAGTCAGTTATTTTTTCATCCAGAAAACATCTGAGCTGATCTTAAAAAAAGCATGATTGATGTGTTAATATTACAATTCAAACACACGAAAAAAATCTTTGAAAATAATTTATTGTGCCATAAAACTAGCAAAAACTACATGTTTTTTATTCGAATCTTGAACTTGAATTCAAAGGATTTACAATAAACAAATGCAACTTTTACCTTTATATACAATACTTTTTACATGAGTATAAATCCAACTTCACACACAAAATGGTAAATGCTAACAGATATTAATTTCAGTTCATACATGATTGTAATATTCATGAAGGACTTGCAAATCAATTTCCAATCTAATCTATGCAATTCTGTGTGGCTTCTATGAGAAGATTGAAAGCTATTTTACAATTTTTGGATGTGAATATAATGAAAAATATAAATATTTTTTGCTCTGAAACTATAATATGGTGATGAACTCAATATGTCCTAACCTTCCCTTAATCCCTTTTACATGGAGTTTTAATGTTGTAGAATGTGCATTGCATGGATAGATTCAAAAACAAGGCTTTTGTTGAGATTAATTACATGAATGAATTTAGACCAAGCCTAAATAATTTGAGCAGTTAATGCATAAGAAGGGTAATATAAAAGCTTACCTATATATGAATAACTGAATAACATAAATTTCCTATACTAATATGCAAGCTATAATTCTAGAACCATTGTCTAACCTTGCTGCTGCTGCTAGATATTTCAGTTCTAGAATTTCCATTGGTACCAGCCCGAAGAGGGTCTGAAGAGTCCAAAGTGAAATAATAATACACATATATAGAGACATAATAGGGTTCACAAATATCAGTAAACTGCGTATGCGTTGTAAAACGTTTTTTAATAGCCATCTAACTTGCTATCTTCTTGAACAGTAGAAGTCAATGTCTTGATATGTCGTCTGCTCAAAAGTTAACTGAGAAGATTGTTTCGCCATCTAGAGAAAAATACGACTGCATGTTGGCGAAATATAGTCAGATAGACCTACATTTATAAGATGAAATACCAAACTTTGAATTTTTACCTGGCAGTTCTAGAAGCTTCGTGTGAAAATCGCACTCCTCGTAGTTGTATTTCCCTTTTTTTCCCGTTTTAATTCGTATTATCGCAGTCATTTTTAATCCAAAAGGAGCAATGTCGGATGGATAAATAAGATTTGTCAAAAAAACGAAGAGCAAAAGACCCTTGGCTTTAAAATTGCATTTTTTCTGCTAAAAAATCGAATTTTCCTTATTAAAAAGTGCAAAAACACTTGCCAGAGCCTAGCGCGTGCGCATTAAAAACAGGGGGACAAGATTTGCCGCGAGTTCCACCTCTGTGTAGTACTCTGTGCTACGGGTGTTAAAAAACTCGTTTTTGTTTTTGTGAAATGAAGTATTAAGAATACTTCTGCCCAGCGGTTTATTTATCAATTTTGGAATAAATTTGAAAAGATAAACCTTCTTTGTTTTTGCTGAAGATTGTGTTGTTTGATTTCACGAGATAACTTTATAGTTATTGCAATCCTAACTATAGTGGTTAATTAATTTGTTACTAATGGTGAATTAGAAGATGGTGGTAAGTGACAACTCTGAGCTTCTATCAATATTCAATAGTTATGCAGGTATCTTGGTAAATATATAGCAGGTAAATTGCGTTGCTTCCGTGATAATTCTTTAGTGTGAGTCAGCAAACTATACCACAACTGATAAGGTAGCTCAAGAAGTAGTGACGTTTAGGTTATTGGCTGCGATGGCTGCTAGGCAATACTTTCCACTGTTTATCTAAGCAGTTTCAGTTATAATGCCAAGTCATCATTGGTAATCTATGATGGTGAAAGATGATATATATATTTACAATCTAAAAGTAGACCAGTGTAATACTTACCATAGCTAAATAGTAAATGTGTTCTTTGTTATATGTGAGCACATCAACACATGAAATTAATATTTACCATGTAAACACCAACAAATTTGAACACAGTCATGGATTTATCTAGCTTGTAATGTACAATTCAGCCTATAAATAAGCCGTAGACAAACTTTTTGTCTCTGAAGCTTTAAGGGAAAAGAATGCATAGCTAGTTACACAACAAAATTAATTAATAGGATACTTACAACCTTGAAAATTTCTAAACAATGTAGAAAATTGCCCTGCAATTCAAGTGTAATTTGGAAAATGTCACAGATCTTCAAGCTGAGGGGGAAGATTTTAGATGGTACTTGAAGGTTAGACAAACATATTATTTTAATCAATCATAATATTGCCTTCAAAATGACAAAGCTAGTGCATGATGGCATTAACCAGAAAGATTATTTTGTAATTTGTAAAGCAAAAATGCACAATTAAGGAACTTAAATTTCATTTAGGTAAAGTGCCTTAACTGCGGAGAGGAAAATCCTTCATGGATCTATGTAACACTTGAGGTATGGCAAGATAAAATAATTTTGAATTTATTTACTCAATCACTTCACTTTTTTTAAGAAGAGAAATGAATAGTGAATAATTTAGAGAATAATTAAATGCATATGGTGTGCAATTTCAGGATAGCCAACCAGTCAAAGGGGGCAGAGGAAATGCAAACTTTGTTACACACTGTAAACTTTGTGGAAGACAGAATTCCTTGGGTAATTTTGAAATTTACCTATACTTGATTGATTATCAGGGAATCGGAAATGGAGCACAGAGATATGTAACGAGAGTAGTGGCATAGGGAGCTTTGATAATTAGGGGTTTAGTTTAGGGAATAATTAGCCCTTTTACATGTTAATTCAATGGATACAGTACAAAATATTAAATGGATATATTGAGGAAGCTACTTAATAGATTCATAATCTAAGCTTAGGCAAAGTCTTAACAGCATCTGACCTAAACAAACTACTGTTTCTATGACAAATTTACGTTTCCCTCCGTTTTCCTAAAATTTGTAAAGATTGGTAATATAGGAAGACAAGGAGATCACCGAACTGCACATTTGCTTTCCCATGCAAAGTTTTTTGACTAGAAATATTGCTTCTCTTGTTGGTATGTGATTAGTACTGTAATCATAGAAAATTGAGAAGATATATTTTTTATATACTAATCTGATAAAAAAGGTTCTACACTTTGAATTATGTCAATCATGGGGACAGGCAAAGACATACAATCACCCCTGCTGCCAATGAAAAGATATTCTTTTAACCAGTAATACAAATTTCTTTTAGATATCTTGAAAGATTCCATTTGTTTATACAAAGTATGTCAATCAACGACAGTCAATGTCATTTCCATAATAAGATTGAAATAAGATTGTAAATTTTTTTCGCTTCCCTGCATGCTACACAGCCTACGCTATTCTCGTGACTTCTCTGATATTTGATCAAATAGCTATTTATGATGTTTTAAAAGGAAGGCACAAACACACGATTATTAAGATTATCTCTACACACCTTCAACATTTACTTATTAAATTATCTAATACAAACGGGAAGGGAGTGCAATTTTATAACTGATATGAAATCATAAACCATTACGGGCATAAGACTATTATGTATTTTATAAAAGCTGCAGCCTGCAGACGAAGACTCGCACTTGACGAAGAAATATTTCAATGTAATAACCATCATAATAACCATGCACTCCCCGACGTTGGCTCACCGAACCCAAGCCTAACGCTAGTTGTACGCACGCTCAAATAGCGTTAAAAATATAGATGCACCCGATCATAAATAGAGTTATAGGTCAAACCATTACTGCCATCACTATTCAATACGCTTAAACTTTTCTAGATCCAAGACAACAACAGATTCAAAACCCTTGTTTCATTTGATTGTCGAGGACTGGAACCAATTGATTTTTCACCCAGAGTAAGCTTACCTAGCTGACTGTAACTACCACAGTAACTTGTAAGGAAATGTAAGTACTTGAGTAATTACCACAATGTCATTGTTTTTCAGGTTGGTTTTGCAGCGAAGGGAGTAGAGAGTGAAACAAAGTTTCAAGATATTAATTTAACAGAAAAGGTATTTTGGCTCATATTTTATGCTGTGTTTTACGCCAGAAAAACGGTACATAGCCTGTCCAATAACATTTTAAATTAGACATTGTGGGCAATTAGGTTGGTTAGAACTAATTTTATGTTTCCACGAAACAGGAATGGGCTGATTACGACGAAAGCGCACAAGAAGCTGTTGGAATTTACGAAGTTACCCATCAGTTTATCAAATTGTAATTTATCTTTAATGCCATATAGATATACGCATGTAGAATAATTAACTTATATTTAATATGTAAGACTGTTTTACCGTAAATTCTTAAAACAATGAAATCGCGAATGGTCAATAAACTTTCCACTTTGTCAAAGAAAACTTTCTTTGTCTGATGTATGAACGGGAAACTCAAACCCCCAGGGACGGCCAGTAAAGCCAGGGATAGCCTCACAATAATACATCCGTAATCCGCAATTCCTTTACGTAATCCCCATAAAGGTATAAATCACCTGCAAAGACAGAGTTCTCTCCGTCTGGATTCTTGCAAGACTGAGACTGGAAATATTACATCAGCAAAATGCAATGTAGATGGATATAAACTAAAGAAATATTGTTATTATTGTATATACAAATTGCACCATTGAGATTAATAAACACGGTTTATTCATGTCAATGGATTGCACTCATTGCAGTATCATTCGCTTTACATGTGTACAAAACCCATAAGGAAAATTTAACCATATTTTAAGTGAGAAAGATATTGGATCGTTACCTTTTCTCATTGTGCAATTTCAAAAGCTGAGAAGATTGGACGAATGCTAAACACATTTTGTAAATATGAAGAAAAATATAAAAATAAACAACACACAAACCGAGTTAAAGTTGTTCAATGGTACTGAAATAGATCGTTATCTGTGTCACATCAGGATTCTATCAGAGAAAGTGGAACGAGGTTTTGAAGAAGATAACAGTTTGACGACACGTAAATATGCATAGAACTATATTAACATATATGATGGCCAATGGCCTCGTTTTCTATTTATATCATTAATCTGATTTCTGAATTAAAATCATACCTGTATGTGTACAACTATCTTAATTTTCAAGGAAAACAAAATGTCAGAAATGATGTTGATCTATCAAAGAGTGATGGCAAGTCATGTCTTCTTTGTGGTGTGACATTTTTAACATTGGAAGAACAGGTTTATTCTTTTTTACTATGTCAGGATTTCCATTGTTCTCTAATTTACCCAGGCTTGCATTTCAAACATTAAACCTGAATAACAGTAAATTCATAGCATGCATGTTCATTTTTACTTATGTAGAGAAGTCATTTCACACTTGATTGGCACAAGTATAATGTAAAGCAGAAATTACTGCAAAGAGATCCAGTGAAGGAAGATGAATTTGAAGAGATGATTTCTGGTAAATAATGGGTGTGGTATGAAGTATGAATTATTATAGTTAAGGGTCATGCTCAATGATTAGAGAGGATGAATGTTGTGACAACTATAAGACTATACACTGCAAGAAACCAAGAATTATGTCATCAAAAGTCAGTAGTGGATAACAAAAGTGGCAATTAAAGAAGGGGCGTTTGCCCCTGGAAGATCAATTAATCAACGATCATCCACCTACAAATTATTCATATTTCTTCTGTATACATAATTTAAGAAATTCTGCCGTACCTTGGATCCTCCAATGAATGGGATTGAATATATGTGAAATATGGATGGACGTTTCAATGACTTCTAGTTAACCAATTTATTTCATACCAATACTAATTAATAGTAAAATCAGCTAGGGTACAATACAAGTAAACCCTTGTGCCCAATATCTACATCATCCACCATTTTACCCCTTATTAAGCGTTGTATGTTTCAGGTGAACTTTCCAGTATATCAGGCTCTGAATCTGATTCTGCAGAAGAAGTTCTGACTACAGCAAATCCTGAAACAATACCTCTGATGACTCTCAGTTTATTGCCAAATCAAAGCGATTTGAAATCAGAAGAAAATTTAGTAAATAAATCAAATCCAAAAGTATATTTTGTTAATCAAAATGGAACACGTATGTCTGTTTTTCGAGAAGTTGTGTATGGAGCAAAGGTAAATAATTACAACATGCATATATGGCTCTTTTCCTCACTGATCATGGGAGAAAAAAAATTGTCTGGTTTGATACCAGGACCTGATTGCGACCGTTTATTGCGCGGAAATCATGATAAGGCTAAATCTTCCATATACTAAAATCATGTCAATGATCTCTTTCCGTCAGGTTTTTTCAATCATTTTTCCGATCTTTATTCAATCTTTGTACCTAAAAGCTAATTTATTTACTTTTGAATTTCTTAGAAATACATACAGCGCTCGCCTCTAGGACATCGAAATCCAGGCGTTCAAAAATCATCTTCTGACTCAAAAAACATACTCTGACTCTAATATGATCAATACAGATCATAAAGATTACGTGATTTAAGTGAAACTCAGTTTTGTAATGAAAACTATTCTCCCCAGGAGAAGCTCGCGCGTGAAGATATTGTGTCCCGAATTCAAGATCTCCCACAAGAAAAGACCTGGTTAATCTTAATGACTGGTGGTGGCCATTTTGCCGGAGCTGTCTTTTCCGGGTACGGCTGTCTTTCTGAGTATTTTGATGGAAATGTATGATCCCATGCACATGCATTTACCACTCTGTTGTATGCAGGAATGATGTGTTGGTTAGTAAGACATTTCACCGATATACCGTAAGAGCTAAGCGAGGAACGGCCCAAGGAATCAGGGACAATAAACAAGGCGGACATGCACCAAGGTAGTTATAGCCGCAAACCGTGCGTTGAAACATATTGCCAATATTGTATAGGCATTTAGCCTGCGAAAGCACAGAGGCTTGCCTTCAGTAACCACAGTGACTGCACAGAGTTTGATATAATTGAATAACTAATGAGAAAAGCTGGTTATTTCTTATTTTTTAAGATCAGCTGGGGCAACCTTGAGACGTTACAACGAAACTGCATTAGTACAGTTTGTTACAACATCTTATTAAGCTGTTCAAGCCAATTTTTAGTGTGTAATATACGATTAAAAAATTGTTAATTTTAATGCTTCTTTAGGATATTCAAAATCTTTTGGAATCATGGAGCGAGCATATAGAAAAATGTAGCAGAATTTTCATGCGAGTCCCAAATAATTACAAATGGATTTTCTTCACAGGAAAAAAACCTCCATTTGAAAAAGGTATTCTGTCGATAGTGATTATGCCTCAACACTTAATCACTTCTTCCTTGCAAAAAATTTGAAATCCTGCAACTCTGTAATGCTAAACCATATGGTAGATGACTGACAGCCATTACTGTGGACTTCACTCGATGTTGGATCATTTTGTAAATGGGGATAAGTTAATAACTTAATAGCGAAGGAAAATTTCTCAAATTTAAGCCAGGGATAGCTGAGAAAACGGCAGGAATTAAGAGCCTACGCGTTTGCAACCTATCCTTTATTTCTCATTTAGATGATTTACGTATAAGAGTTATTCCTTTCCCAACACGACGAGCGACATTTAAAGAATTAGAGAATGTACAGAAAAAGTTATCATCTGTTATTATTGAAGGTACGATATGATTTGCCTTTTACAATAAAGTTGGACAGTGATTGGACATTTATCCCGTATTTCTATTTAAAGCTATAGGCTGTTGTAAATAGGCCCGTTATTGCTGGTATTAAAAAAATTTCTGAGCTCGGTGAGGTCATGATGTTGTGAAGCAAACCATACTGACAAATTTATATCATTCTTTTCCTGTTTAGAAAATTACATAGAAGAATGTAAAAGTAAAACTGGTGTTGTCAGAGCTGACGAAAACCCCGAGGATAAAACGATAGAACAAAAAACGAACAATTTACAGGATGATCAGAGCCAAATGTTCAAAAGTTTAGATAATTTAGCAAAAAAGAAGTCTAAAAGCGAAAAAACGTCGAAAAAAGACAATCAAGAAACAAACACAGCAGAAAGAACACAGGAAGGTAACGTGGATCTTATTAGTTATTAGATGTATGCCATCTTTATAGCAAGGAAGATTGGCCTCCATTGAGACTTCGAGACATGGATGTATAAAGCATATGAAGAGTGGGATATTTGTTAACACTCAACTGAACAGGGATGGGGATTTCGCTTGATCGGTCAAAAATTTCACAACTGTTTGTAGGCTAGCTACGATGTAGTATACGCAATGAAATAATATTGTTTTCTAGTAGGTTTGTAATATGCATGCAGATAATAATGTCAATGTTTACATATTAATGTAAAAGAATGTCCAAACCATGAATCATATTTATCTATTATCTATATCAAATTCTTTATGGACTACTTTCAGTTGTACCGACAATCTGGATTGAGTTATACGAGGCAGTGAATACTGAGAACTCAGGAAAAACGAGAGGGGTTATAGAAAGACTTAAAGATGAAGAACTGAAGCACGAATGTAGCGTGTTGAAATATACGGAAAAGTGGAGTGATGGAACTGAGAAGAGCGAGACAAATGAGAGTAGTAATGACGATGAAGATAGATTGAGCAAGTGTGGTTGGGCACAAACCATGCTTAATGAGAAGTTTGAGAGTTACGGGGAAACAATCTTACATCTTGCATCACGTCTTGGTCAGCCGGAGATCGTTAAAATTTTACTTGAAACTGGAGGGAATCCATCAATTAAGTAAGAATTTCGACGCGGGTCAAGAAATTAGAATTACCCTTGCGCGACTTTGTCAATTGCAGCTAAACTAAAATATGTAGGACATGCATTAACTGTTGACTGTAACATGTTGAACTTGCTCGCAAGTGTCTCTCACTTTCACCGTGCATGCCACGAATCCAAAGACAATTAAATATAATAATATAATACCAGAGGTCTGCCATTGCTCCTCTTACCACCAGATATACTGCTGATATAAATTGTCCGCAATTTTCCTTCAGAGATTCCTTGGGTCGTGTTCCATATAATATCGCCAAAGACAAAGAGACGAGAAATACATTTCGTCGTTTTATGGCCTTGTATCCTGATAAATACGACTACGATGAAGCCAGGGTAAGCCTCTTTTTTTTTACACCTGCATGTAGAATCTTTCTCTGCAATCGTTCTGCCCAGATAATGTACTTCAGGTACTTTGGCCATGAGTCTCTTTAAACTTAAATTTCGTTTCTAATTCTTTAGCGATTTTGTTGAAATGTTCACTTTATCATTGCACGGTTTGCCTGAACTCTGACAAAAAATGTCTGAAAAAGATGCTTTTACAACAATGATTCCCGTTAGTCAATATCGTTTATTCGTATTTAACATTTCGGACATTTTCTTAAAGATTCCAAGTGCTTTGACTGCGGAAATGGAAGAGAAAGAACGTCAAAAAACGGCCGAGAAAAAGAGAGCTCAATCAAAAGCAAGAAAACAACGTTTAAAAGAAAAGAAAGTGGATGAGAAAATAAAAGAGGACGAAAGAGTAAGAAAAGAAAAAGAGGAAAATGAAAAGAAATGGTTTCAAAATTTAAGCGAAAGAGAAAAGGTATGATACTAAGAGTTGTTTTACAATAGAGAACATCAGTCTCCCTCGTGCATTTTATGTGTGCTTCGGCTTATCGTGTGTGAATGTCTGCATGTAGCTTCCATAGAAATACACGCGTAATTCCGTCATTTTTATCATTACAGAGAGCGGTAGCAGCCGAAAGAAGACTAGGGTGGTTTGAAAATAATTGCTTCCATTTAGACACCCGCGGGGTCCTCAACGTTCCTGTGTCATCTTTCCAACTGCATGCATGGTATTATAAACATCTTTAATTTGTGTTCTTTTTAGAAATATCTGTTTCAACTGCAGTCGAAGTTTGCAAGGAATAGTTCCATTTGAAAGACTATCCAACAAATATTGTAGTACAGAGTGTGTTCAAAAACATCGCAAGATCATGGAAAATTCTATGAATTAAAAAATTTATAAAAATATACGCTTTTTGGCAGAGTAATGCCTATAAATCTCTTCAAGTATACGAGATCAGTGATCTCAGTGAATTGAAACGCCTGGAACTCGGTCGCCATTTCCGAAAACAATTTAAAGCAGAATTTCCATTGTTCAGGTCGACACGGTTCACGATCGTGACGATAAAAACAGGAACGCGGAGAATTTCTCCAGATATATACACTCGGTATTCAAGTATTTTGTTCACCTTCTCGTTTGAAAGAGCCGTTGTTCTTTTCCCGCCGTTTTGAAGCCCCGCTCTTTTTTCCCCGCCGTTTGAAAGAGCCGCTGTTTGCCTCTACCCAAAGAATCATAATACCGACGAGATGAGCCACGTTGTATCTCGTGGTTGTCCAATATGCCTCAAAATGATACAAGATAATACAAAAGTGGTCTATTATGAAGACAAGTATTATCATTTCCACTCAGCTGGTCACTCATATTCTTTACAAGTTCCATTATATCCGCATCAGACGTTCGGGATGGAAGGCTTTGGACAATCCGCGCAACTTCATTCTACACCAAAAATCAACATGGTTCTAAGACTGTTATTGCCATAACTAACATTACGCGTTTATCGCGTGCTCATCGCTAACATATAAATTAACAAGACCAGTCTGGCAAAAACAAACCTCAAGAAAGTTGCAAACTTTACTTGTCCGACAACCCACAAGATCGTGATTCTTCACTGAAGTTGCATCGTTCTTTTGAATCAGGTCTGAATGTAAGGATCGTGAAAAGCTAGTTATTGAAATGGGCTAATTCCTGTATTAAGGGAAACTGCAATCATACAACAATAATATTGAGAATCTAGCCCTTCTCCAAAACCAAAATGTCAAAAAATAAAGTGATTCATTCATAATGGAATGTGTCAAAAAAAGTAAAATCCAGTCGAGTGCCTGGAAATGTCATATTCTTCTGTGATACGAATAGAAGCTTCTTTATTAATAGTGATTTTAACATGAAAATAAGGTTTGAATGTGAAAAAACTGTGAAATCAAACTGAAAGTTTACCTAAAATTTCTTTTAAATCGTTGATGCCATAATATGGAATCGTTGTGTTTATCTTGACCAGTGACATTCCAATTTCACCAGTTTCTTTGTCTGAATACAATACACATCATCAAATTTCTTGCATATCAGTTAAGACATACATGTCCGCAAAGATTCAACTCGGCCAGCGGTACTATGGCTTTCAAAATGGATACCAAGGGCCCGAAGGATTTAGGTATCAAACGCGCAAAGCATGAAGGCATTCGTATACATCCTGGAGAGTGGATCCATCCTGATTCTTCTTGGAAGACATAATCCATATAATCATTCATTCAACAACTGATTCAACAACTGATTATATCTTCCTTAAAATATTTACCTAATCGTCCAGTAATTTCAAAACCATTAGAGACAAAACGTTCGTCATCAAAACACCAACTATATATAATAGTAAATAATTAAAACTTGATTTAATTTGGAAACGACTATCTGAAGAAATGTTTTCATCCACTTATGTTTCAATGCGACTATTATACTTAACATCGCTCCCTGGGTACTTTCGAGGTACCTGGTACCTAGTATCAAGGTTGTGTGTTACTCTGCATGGATAGATCGAGGTCACTGGCTAAAAGGAAAAATTTTCCCTTAGGTCGGTCAAAGAATATATATCAACTTACTGAGTATTGTCACCTTTTTTGTTCTCCGTTACCAATTTCAATAGCAACGAATAACGAGAAGTGTCACCAAGAACCCTGGAAAAGCGAACGATTTATTATTATCTAGAATCCTCATATTTCATTTTTGTGAAATATGTAGTTCAAAGGCAACAGCAATATATTGTAATCAAATGTGTCAGCCATCCTCGGGCATCCTCGGGGTTTTCAGTCCGGGGCGGGATAAAATTCGAATAAATCACCTTTCATCTAAAGCAATAGCTTTGTCGAGTTTTTCTCTTGGTAACACGTGGGTGGCAAGCAGTTTTCTATAGAGTAATAACTCCTGGATTCTGAAGAGTAGATATAGAGGGGAAAAGTCAGCGGGGTTAAAAAAAAACAATACACCCAATCTAGATCTTAAATCGCTGTTCGGATATCATCAAGTTCCAAACACTGATAAGTTCACTCATCAAAATTCCATTTTAGTAATCATTGCATGTATATTCTTACCTAAAAGGATTTAAAATATATAATTTTCTGTTCTTCTGAACAAGCCAAATGCCCCATGGATCAAGACGTTTGATTGGTTGAATGGCTTCGTTTTTTGTTTTCGAACTTGGGCTAAATTTGCGTGAGATTATCATAGATTAGTAGATATCATCACAACCTTTCTTTCCATGCAACAACGAAGCAATGTTGGTTACGTGTCTTCATAAAATATTCGTTGACTCAAGAAGAAGATATTCACCTTTCACGTTCTGTTAACTCTTTCAACGCCGATAATGAAAACGAAACTTCTTTTGATTTCTTTGTCTCATACAACGTTTTTGGCGATTGTAATACTGCCGTGATTAATGACTGGCCATTTATCTAAATGAGATATTTCCTCATAGATGAATACATGCCTTACTCCAGCATTTCGTCGTGGATTTGCCCAACAAAGCTTAAAAAGAGTTTATTTACGAACTCCAACCAAAGCTGATTGATTATTAAACAATTATTACCCTTAGCTATGGAGACCTTCGCCTTCTTCAAAGATACAGACAATTGATCACATAGTTAAGTTGTAATTACAATTTAATGTTATGACAGCCACACCTACCCGTTTGAAATATTCTTGATGATGATTTCATCCGATAACTGGTTACCCAAGTAACCTCGTTCGTATTTAATGTGAGCAAAATGCGAAAGTCGTCAGGACATACTGCGTATTTTTAGCATGCTAAATCAAGAAATTTCGCCCCACACACAGCGCGTGTTTCTCGAGCGTGCGTGCTGAGGAACTTACCGTTGAATATTGTTTGTTTCTCTTACTTCGTCGATCTGATTTCATATCCAAACTGTGCCTACGTTTTCCATTGGATGTTGTTCTGGCAGTTTTTTCATTTCCCTTATCACAAACACTTGGCCTCAGGAGCTTCATTGGCTACACATAAGAAGAAAATTATAAAAATACCTCATTAGCTGAAGGCAGTAAAATGCAAAATAAAGAACTCCTCGCTTGCATGAATGATTTTAATAATAAATACCTCTATCTCTTTTCCATTGTTATCAACCAAACCTACACCTTTACTCCACTGTTCTTGATTTGGCTGAACTTGGTCTAAAAGTAGTTTTGTCTATTTTAGGCAGTTGTAATACCACGTTCGATGCGAAGATATTGCAGTAGTACATTCTGTACATTCTTAAATCGTATAGTCAACTCTATAATACACTGATCGTATGATAAATTTACCCAGTGATATATCCAATAACGAATCGTCAATAATATCGGAGTCATTGATAAAATTCTCTATGATTTCATCCAAATTGCTATCCTTATTATCGTCCTGTTTTTCCAACGTGGCAGAAACAAGGTTGCCACTTGCAAAATTCTCCGTTTGTTTTTCTGTACGGCATGAAACAGTGCGCTGTGAAGTATGATTGTCTGAATTAACCATATTTTTATTAGATGATGAACAATCAATCTCATTGTCAGTTATGAGTGGAAAATGACATTCTTGGTTGTCAATAAGTCGTTGTTGCGTAAAGTCTTGATTTTGGGTAGGATGCACCGACTCACGCACACAATCAACTGACATCTCTTCCGTACTTCTTTCTGGTACCGTAACATGAAGTATCCCA
This sequence comes from Dendronephthya gigantea, assembly GCF_004324835.1. Classification (NCBI taxonomy): domain Eukaryota; kingdom Metazoa; phylum Cnidaria; class Anthozoa; order Malacalcyonacea; family Nephtheidae; genus Dendronephthya; species Dendronephthya gigantea. The sequence continues at coordinate 65,881 of NW_021163143.1, read as the reverse complement.
GGTGAATTCGACGATGTACAACCCGTCTTTTCTGGAGCAACTCTTGACGTTTCCTTTGAGTCGCTTTCTGTGACATCAGGAGAAGGAACGGTATCACTCGATTCAACACCTGTTGACCCATGCATATCACGAATTTTTCTATTGAAAAAAATCCCTAATAAAACAAGTTCTCTTTCCCACATTTTTATAATCCTGATAAGATGATCAGCTATAAATATCATGGGCTGTCATGCATATTAAGATTTAAGAAATTCGAGATATTAAAGCAATATACTGCTGTCACAACTCTTATTACAACAATTTTGTCATGTATTTAGAGTTTAGACCGCTTACTCTGTAGTTACAGCCTGAAGACCACCGCCATCGTAAATCCTACTTATTTCGTTTGTTATGATTTTGAGAACTTCTTCCTAAAAGTGAATTATCAAAAAGGATGGTTTGAAATATCATACAACAGATATTACACTTTATTGAGGTTTTAAACAAATACCATGCATGCACTGGAATTTTATCAGGTATAAAGCCACGTTATATAATTATGTGTCACGACATATATTGTTGATATGACAAATATCTAAATAGGCATTAATCAACCATCAACATTTAATTTATGTCATTTTTCTTATTTATTTAAGAGGGTCAACAGCCTTTTTTTAAACTTAAAAACATCCAACATTCTGCAATCTTTCGTCCGATATGCATGCACGACACTGATAATTAAAAGAATAAATTTTCGGGGTATTTAAACATGGCGGATTCCGTTCAGATTCATTAAAACATCATGGCAGAAAAAGAAAGTTTTTTATCCTTAAATATATCTTGGAATTAAGTAAGAAAGATAAACAAATTCTCTGAAAGGACTTTGTAAGAAATGTCAACGTTCTTCTCAACAAGACAAAAGATATTGTCATATATCTTAGTTCTTGCCTATGGCTATGGCTATGTATATATCTATTAGCCCAGAGGTGGCAGCAGTTATCGTCTTGTTAGTTTTTAGTTCATAAGATTGGAAACGCGGCCCTGATATAAATGAATTGGACAGTGGGCAATACTATTTTAGTGTCAGTAAAGTACGAACAAGCCTAATGTCTCTAATGACTCTTTTATAGACTCCAATACCCAAGCCCCTTCACCCCTTATCAATAAAACGGTTTCAAATTTCCAGACACGTCTCAGTCTCTGGCGCCACCCAAGACGCTTCGTTTTTCAATGGTACACAAAAAACGTAACAGATTAAAATAATAGATTAAAAATTACAAGGAAATATTCAACAAATAAAATGCTCCCTCACCTTATGATTTATTATAACTTTTGTTTTATTTGGTTCTAGATTTACGTCAACATCTTGACTGGATAAACTAACGCTCACAAGACCTAAAGGGTACTTTCCATTGCATTTTTCTCCGTTTTTCAATACGCAATGTTTTTTTAGGACCTGAAACGTGTGTAAAACTGATTCATTTATTACAATGAGTAGCTAACAAAGACTCATGGGCATCAACCAAAGGCGAAGTAGTTACCTGCAACAATTCCTTCCAAGTAATGTAACGCTTGTTTACAAAAATAAAAGTTCTTTCATCTGAGGACCTCAACATCAACTGTGGACACGAATCACTTTTAGGAACAAAACATTGAATTTTAAAATTCAAATCATTGTCACAACACTCAACATATTGCAATTGGCTCGCAATCTGGACACCAAATACATCATTTAAAGCTGTCCGTATGTCAGAAGACTTATTCTTTTGCCAGATAACGTTCTTATTATTTCTTAAAACAATCCGTACTTCAGGTTTTATCAGACCATATGCCATTAAAAGATCCTCAACCTTCTTAAGCTCTTCCTTGCCTTTTTTTGCATTTTGAAAACATTGCCTTCTCACAGGGAATGATTTGAAAAGATTTAACGCCGTAACAGTTGTTCCTACTCCATCATGGGTAGGTTTTGTTGAACAAATTTTCCCATTATGATCTAAGTTGTAGGACACAGCCACTGGATCGTCCACTGTCCTTGATACTATACAAACATCAGAGACTTGACATAGGGAGCCAAGGGCTTCTCCTCTAAATCCATATGTATCAAGCATTTGTAAGTCGTCATGTTTTGAAATTTTTGACGTGTAATACCGTTGAGCCATGAATTCAGTATCGCTTTGCTTGATTCCACAGCCATTGTCTCGAAGCTCGATCTTGTCCAGACCAAATTTCTCCTAAAACGTTGTACATGAGCAGTTCATTTTTTTCTGGAATGGGCGAGAAACTGGGGAAACTAAAACGTCCCCGAAAGAAAAGGGCGGGAGAGGAAGGGAGGAGTGGACAGTTCTTTGTGTTATTCTGGGGTTGGTTGTATAATTTAAGCACAATTCATCAGACATGGCCTGTATATCTACACTAGTCTCTATTTCTACACTGGTCTCATATAAAAATTATGTTCAACTTTATTTCACTCTTTTCATTTTCATTGTTTTCATGATACATTGTGGTCATAAATACACAATCTAGGAGCTCATAGACCAACAAGCTCATAGGCCAAAAATTATCTGTGATTTATTATCACAGAAGGAGTTTAGTCTCCACATTAATATCTCTACATAGAGAATAGTTAAGTGAATGCAAGGAACTATACTGTTGAATATTTTGTAAAGAAAGCCATCAAACACCTGTTGAATATATTGCAAAAAGGTAAACCACACATACAGTAACAAACATAAAATAAACCAGAGGAATGATGTGAAAATGATATAGTGGACTGATGATTGGCAACAGCTATTGTTATTGAAGATGCTCTGAAGACCTGATAGTACAGAGCTGGAGAAATGTAACCAGGTTCCCTCAATGAATTTAATAACATATTAACCACTCAATCACATATGTAGTCATGTGGCACTAGGTGGTTTGTCTGTCAGCTGGTTGTAAGATTGTGGATTATATAATTGCCGGTTGTAAGGTCAAGCATCAAGTTAGTTTTATTTGCAATACAAAGGTAAAATCTAAAGGTTTTTTTATGTGTTTCTGTTATGCTGGTAATATATCTGCTGGTGGTCTACCGGCAGATCAAGCTCATATGAAAACCAGGCATAAGATCCAGGTATCAATTTAAATATATATGGTAATTGGTGAACTAAACAATATTACATCTATTAACTATAAAGTACATTTTATTTCATCAATATCATGGTCTGCTGAGAATATAAACAAATCACAATAAGTAGTGTGTATTAAATCCTTAAAAATTTCGACTACTAAAAGTTCAAGTAATTGATACAAGCTAGTACTTTCTATAGACTGTTTGATATTACCATTTTAATATCAATATTAGTTGCTCCAGCATCAAATGCGTTCTCAACCAGTTCCTTCACAACAAAACTTGGTGATGTTATTACTTGTGAGCTTGAAAGAAGACGTATGCTTTCTAAAGGTAACTTATTCATTATTTACGTTATGATGATAAAGTAAAGCAATCCCTATTCGCTCTTTCTTCTTCCCCTCTCATTGCAAAATGCAAATTACACTCGGCCATAATTTGGCGGGAGATTCCACTGACCTGAATACAGAAACAGGAATATTTAATAAAGAAATTAGCCGGCCAAGCCAGTTAGGCCACAAAATTACCTCTAAAGGTGGTAAAGGTAAGCTCATAACTTTTAATACAAAAATGAATATAAAAAGTATAATATTGCTCATTTTCTTTCGTTGGCATCGCCATTGATCAAAGTACTAAAGCGGGTGATAGTTGATCGCATGATTCGATTACGTTGTAAAGTTTATTCGCGAGTCTTTGAGCAGAGTTGCAAAAAAGCTACGGGTACGCGGGTACCATCCGGAGGAAGGTTTGCTTTGAATGAGATTTGTGAGGAAGGTTCGAAGTCGAACACTCTAAGTCGATCACATGCATGTACCAAAAAACCAAATATTTCTTTATGCATTGCCACTTGACTCAGTCAAATATAAAAAGTTGGACTAGTCTGGTTTTTTAACTGTCAACTTATCTCTTTTTTTACATTTATGCATTGTTTTTGTGGAACTGTGCAGATCATTAGACCAACATGATTGATGATTTCATAAAATTTGATAGAGAAACGAATTATGGAGGAAGTTCTGCCGGTTCTGCTCTACGGGTGTTAGTCACTATCAATGGTAGTGTTTATTTTGAAGGAACGGGGATGTAGGAGCAAAACAAGAAGAGGGGATGAAACAGACAATCAGATTCTGCTGTTTCTTCTATTTGGACTTGATTTACGTTTGTTCCCTTTTTCACCATGTCATGTCATGTCCGAGAAATCTATTCATTTCTGAAACGGGCCTACGGACACATACGCCCTTTTCAATTGTCTCTGCTTTCGTACCATGGAACAATGGGAAATACAGTACTTAGAGATAACTTTTATTTCACTGCAACTTCTCTAATACTTTAACGCACAGTTACTAACAGAAGACGTCATATAATACTCTGTACGATTTCGGTCAACGAGATACGCATAAATGTATCCTAACAATAATTTACAGGCCATGTTTTAAAAGTTCGTACAAATAGAACGTCCTTATTTGGCTATAACCTCTCTATATATACTTAAAACTTTGGGATTTTAATAAATAATGAACCAATGTTTTGTTAAATTTCAGACTAAAATCATTAAAAGTCGTTTGAATGGAGTTCCACCAGTCTGGTTTGTGTAGCTCCATAATAAAAGGCAATGTAGTCGCTGACTACAGCGCAGTTGTCTCTGAAGGAAGTTCTTCTTTAAAAATCGGCAAATTCTTTAGCACATTTTTCTGTTGTTGACAATCGTAACTGTTCCTCTTCGTAATCATCAAAATTACTGGGATCACCAGGACCTTTGCATTTCGGCTTGAACGGGGCTTCCACCTAAATGGAATGTTGAAAAACAAAATTCGAGAACTGTCGTATAAATGGTGGAAGATGTACTTGCAATTATGTAGCGTTCTCGTGAAGGAATGTCTAGCAGGGTCGTAAGTAGGGCAAGGTCTGATCGCGGTCAGTATATTCATATGTATTCAAGCCACATACCGTAATAACAATCGCTTTCAAAAGAAATTAGTCGGGCATACGAGGAATTAAATATGCACACCTCCCTCTAGCTACGCTCTGATCATTAGAGGAGGGCATTCAGCGTAAGAGGAGTCCTTTGATTTAAGGTCCAAAAAAAATGAATAATGATAATACATATTAAAACCACCTTCTTCTGATAGATCAAGATCCAATCAGTCGGACCAAACCATCGGTGATTTCTAATGTCATTTACACCATTCTTTAAATTGCCGTAACGTTTCGTCAAATCCACTTGAAGCAAATTTTTCAGAAGGTCTTTGAGTTCCGACGTGAAGTGAGATGGGAAACGCACCTAAACAACATGTGTAATTCGTACACTTAAGCATGTAAAGGTTTCTTCCTTACTTGGCTTCTACCCTTATTACAAGTGTTTCTTGTTTATCAAGAGAAGACTTGCAAGTCTGAGGATTCATATTCAACACTAAACAGGTAACACCATCACGAACAGTGGAACGATGAAAAAATTTGAGAAGGAAAAAAATTTGTTCATTACTTTTCCTGAAACGATCTTCTCATAAATCTGAATTGGCTGATCAGCAAAAAATGGTGGGTATCCAGCTGCCATTTCATAGATTAAAACACCTAATGCCCACCAATCCACAGCTTTGTTGTACCCCTACAATAATGGAAAGATGCATAATAATAGAGCAAAAACCTGGATGAAAAGTAACTCAAAAATGCACACAACCTGACTATATATCAGACTACAATACCATTACAATTTATACCTTTGATAATATGATTTCTGGTGCTAAGTACTCTGGGGTACCGCACAGTGTCCATGTCCTTCCTTTAACTCTTTTTGCAAATCCAAAATCAGTTATCTGTTACAAAAGGAAAGGACACATGGTAGTAATGTCTACTACTAGTAATAACATTACTAGTAATATCTACAGAAATGCATCTGAACTCTGAAGTATAATACCTTCAAGTATCCTTGCTGATCAATAAGAAGATTTTCAGGCTTTAAATCTCTATTTAAAATATTTGCATTTGAAGGAACATCAGGGTCAACAGTCTCATATGAATACAACTGATGGAATTAAACCTCCAGAAGAATATACCTAATATAATTACATGTTAAATTGCTAATTGAAAAAACTATGTGTTGAGAGTAGATACAATTTTAAAGCAATATATAATGAAGAGTTAATTATCTTCTAAAATTAGGAATACTACATTTATCAATGTCGAATCAAACCCACCTGTAGATAAGATCTAATGAATGGAGATACTCAAATGCTAGAACTATTTGAGATGCATAAAACCTTGAATGTGCTTCACTAAAAGGTAAATAATTATGAAATATATCAATTACTCTCTGTCGTTGGTATGGCTACATTATGTGAACCTCAAGTATGTTTGGCCAACCTGAATCTTCCAATGCGCCTTAAATGAGAAAACATCTCCCCACCAGGAACAAACTCCAATACCATATAGAGATAGGAATTATCCTAGGTGTAAAAAATGCTGTAAATAAATATTGTTGCTGCTAGGATTCTAATTCACAGTAGAATTAAATGCACACCAATAGCAAGCAAACAGTTGCAATCACATTGTAATTGTAGAGTATTGATTTCTTATAAAATACATTCAAAGAAACAAATATCAGGGAGAAAGTCTACTCAAGTGTATTATAAGTATAATATATTAGTATATTATATACAAGTATAATATATTATTAGTATAGTTTTGATGTATATATATGTTTTTTTCACCTGAAATGTTTTCAAGGACAAATTGCTTACCAAGATAACACACACACCAGCAATTTGCATAGTTTGTTCTCAAGCATGCTATATTTTATCTCTTCTTTAATTTCAGATTTGATCTTTAACAATATTATTTGATTATTTTTGAGGGTTGTTTGTTGAAACCCCTCCAAAATACCATGTCCCAGGGGCAAAGTTTGTGTTGGGTTTCTTTAGTATATTTGCCTTGAACACTATTTTAAAACAGATTGGTACAGTTGGCATAGCACTATGCTCTCTCATTCCCCAGAATTTAACACATTGCTACCAACAAATGATTTGGCTTAGATCCTTTCGGCAACCACAGCACAAACCAAAACAAGCAATATCCTTTTCCTCAAAAATTCTTATGCTATACAAATATGACCCAGTGAATGTTCAACCAACCTTGAAATTCCACTCGAGATTTACCAGGAAGGGAAAGCTGATAGCTTGTAAGATTCGCTTTTCATTCAGAGTATGTTCCACTTGTTTCAGTTTTACGACCTGAAGAGCAGAGGAATATTCAAGCAGAGTTAATATTTCACAGGGTAGATTATAAATGTCTTCATTAATTTAACAATAAAGAAACAATTTTCCTTATGTTATCTGTTTTGACTGCAAGACGCAGTTTTACTGATTGCTTTCAGATTTGTCGCTTTTGTGTTAGCTTACAGTGAAATTTTTATCATTTGCTGTCTAAATGTTTCCCTCTGAAAAGCAATGTCTGTATAAAGATCTATAAACCAATTATTGCTTGTGTTGAAAATACAAAGCGTTCACGGGCAATTTGAGTCGTATTATTTTAAATACGTTTGCAATGTATAACACATAAAAACAATGTTTTGATAGTCGAGACAAAGATTTTACGCGATTTACGAAGCAACGCTGTTTTGTTTACAGCTTTTCCCATCATAGAATGGTCTAGGATACTCAAGGTTGGAGGTCTCCAGCAACGGAAACAATAGTGCGGCCAGACGGTGTTGTATACAAGAAAGAATTTCAACTCAGCATTCCCTATATACCTTTTGTTTATCCAAAATCTTTATTGCATAAAACTTCCCAGATTTTTTGCGTTGAACAAGCATTACCCGACCAAAGGAGCCTGTCCCGAGGGTTTTAAGTCGTTCAAAATCATCGAGACAAGCTGTATTCTGCAAAAATCAAAATGCAAATTAGGCGTTGTGTTTGACTATACAAAAATATACACAAGACAAAAAGCTAAAGCCATACATAAATATATTCTTAAGCGGCTTAATCCTAAAACATTACACTTTCTCTGTTAAGGGCGATCATTCTGTTAGTTTAAATTTAGTATTTTTGCTTCAACGAACATAAAAATATTAAGAAACCAGAAAAGACAATTATTGTCAAAGCTGATTCCCTCTGCATTGTCCCTTTCAACGATAAGTCAATGACGCGTTCCACATCAACAAAAACCTCCACGCGATTTACCAAATAATTTTACCTGTGCAGGTTTTTCCCATTTCGTAGTAAATTCTTCCTTAGCTTGGCTTAAAAATTGCTTGACTAAAACGAACAAAAACGTATTAGGAACGCTGCATTTAACTTCTCAAAGATCATATCAAACACATGTACACAGTCACAATCAATATGTACGCCATTTACCATTCTCTGGATCGCCCTTTTTTCCCGTTGTGTTGCCCATCACTGTGGGGCAAAGGAGATTTTTACGATACTTAAAAGAGAGTGTTTTAAAATTCACCAAAGTAATCGCGTTTTTTGTTGTCGTTTCTTGGTGTATTATTGTTTTTCATGCCCAATTCGCCGAGTCCGGCAACAGGGAATTCAAGATGAAGCTGGCGGGTACATAAACGGAAACGTCACGATTTTTGCTGTTTCGTGATTGGCCAAAACCAATCTCGTACCCAGAGCCAGCGATCGAGTTAAACAGCTCATGTTCCATATTTGGGCGAAGGCCAAACAAATCTTTATTGGGTCTGTTTTTGACGTAAAAATGACGTAAACACCTTTCGAAATCAATCGAGGAATGAGAGCGTATAAACACTGCCATAAAAAATACCTAACTGTCTGATGATAAAGCCGTATTCTTGTTGCCTATGTTGTGACTTATGTCATTTGTTCGCGGCAATCACTCTCACAAAGCAACAGTACATTAATACGTACATCACCTTGTATGTCATTTATAAGTACCATAAACATTGTATTTGTACTTTATCTTTTGACCTTTTTACGGTGTACACACTCATAGTGATATTGAGCATTGTTGAAACAATTTGTTAAACTTAACAACAGAAAAGGCCCAGTACGAGTTAGCGTAAACAACGTTCGAAATCCGATGAATAAACACGCATAGCATCTTCGAAAACGAGAGTTAAAAAAAGGGATTCATGGGGTGTGGTGGTGCTCTGCAGATAATATGCAGTCAGGCACTCAAAATCAGTAATGGTGAATTAGTGGTATTAGTTATCCATCACCACTAAAAACTGGACTGCACTGCAGTCACTATTTCAATGTTTGTGAACTGCTTTCTAAATTTCGTAAATTCAGGAATGTACTTTTGATACAGCTCCAATTTAATAAAACCTCCCTGGCCTTTAGATAGTACTGCATTAAAAATACACTTCTCGCCCAAACCCTGAAAATTCCAGTCGCATGTGTTATAGAATATAGGATACACGAGGTTTATCGTTTAAGACGATTTTACATGAGTCAAGTGACTCCGAATTGACCCTGTCACACTCAGGGCGGTGCATATCAGTTGACAATAAATTAAATACTACCGTACTGATAGGATGAATTTTAGTATCACGAGATCCAATTTGTCAACGAACGAATCGAAGCTGCAAACAGTACCGTAGTTACGCACGAATTGTGATTCTGAACAAGTTTTATATACTAGAAATACATGCATGATGCATGCAGCAACCCCTCGCTATTTCAAACCAAGTACACAATTTCCTGAGTTAACCTGACCTAAATTTATATTATGAAATGACACAAAACTCAAATCAGTCTTAAAGTTTCCATCATTCAATACAAAAATAATCACAAAGCTAGTGTAAACATTGCCCGTTCAATTTTGCTGCATTATACCATGCCAGCAATTAAGTAACGGTTTAAAATCGAAGTTTCAAACGATTAAAACAGTACAAAATCTTCACAGACAAAGAAAAAACTTCAAATGTTATTTTATTCTGTAATTACAGTCAACACCGGCGGCTAAAAGTTTCAGTATACTTTATAAATATAGTGTGTATTTTTGATACCAAAATTCAAATTACACTTTCAAAAACACTTTTTGAAGTTAAAGCAAAGGTGTAATAGCCCTTCACAGGTTTATGCGTTTGCAGAAAAAGCTGAAAATTTAACAAATGAACGATTGAACGGCATACAAAGCTGAAAAGTATACAAATACGGCTCATTCTTACCGCGAAACAAGTACGAGATAAACAAAGTAAACACGTACCCTTTGTCTTTGAAAACATTTATAAGCTTGCAGATTATGAATTATTCCTCTTACACGGCTTTGTTTTGACTGTATCCACGTTCATCTTTGCTATCTGTCATGCTTCATATATCTTGTTTCTTCTCGTTTTACTTTCTTTGCACAAAGTTTATGAAACGCTTTTACAAAAATGTTTACGAAATGACAGTTAAATTGCTGACGTTCTCATTGAATTACAAACTTTCTGTCTTAGCCAATCAGAACGTTCGTTGATTACCAGTCTACACCATTGAAGTAAATACAACTGGAATGATAACTCTGTGATTAAGTCCTATGATTGGTTGAAGCCAACTCGTGCTACAAAAATTTTCACTCCCCCCGGAAACAAAACAAAACGTATCTATTTTCTCTTCGTTTTCCTTATTCTTACTCTTACTTCCAAAAAAACACAGGTATAAGGCATCCCTGTTTAGGGACCCTTTAGTTTTACATTTTAATTGCCTTTAAATTTAGCTTTAATAAAAACATCTTATGAAAACTTTAACTCTGACGTAAGCGACCGACTGTAGTAATTTTAATTTAATGTTTAGTTTTTATATTAACAATATTTTTGTAAGCATTTAAATGCAATTTTTTCGACTATAGGACGTTCAATTCTCTTGAAATTTCGCATACGGATGTATTTTACATGGGTTTTAATAATTTCTGAGGTTTCATGAGTTAGTTTTTCTTAAAACTTTCAATAACTCAGAAAATGCAACAAAAAACGCGCGGTTTTTATGATCGTTCGTACTTACGGCCGTGTTTTTTCATGGTTTTATGCCAATTTGTTTTTAGTTTGGTTTGCGAATAGTAAATTCGTTTATCATATTGCTCATATCAATTAAATTCGGTGGTATAACTAGTATTTTGGGGCAAGATTTGTCGGATTTAAAAATGTACATATTTTTTTAAAAAAAATTAAAAAGGACTGGGTCTACCTACAAAGCGGGTTTCACGCACGGCTTCAACTCCCCCCCCCTGACTTATCATTCCAGTTGTATTTACTTCAATGGTCTACACTCGTTCGCATTTCACGCATGCGCACAAGTTCCATGACCATTGAACGTCCACGGTCCACGGTCCACGACATAGAATTTGAGCAACTTTGGATTCCGCTATGTTCTGTCACAATACCCGGGTGTAATAAATCTCCCAGCGGAATTAGTACCCTCGCACGGCGCTTCGCGCCGGCTCGGGGATTACGAAATGAATAGTACTCACTAGGGTCTCCCTTGGAACTTTTTGATGACTTCATAAAGTATTCTTCAATCAGTTTCAACTAAACGGTATTGAATATAGTTAATCATTTGGAAATTATACTGTTTTTCCCGTTTCTTGAGACAAGATGCTTAAATCAAAGGAATGTTTACCCGCCAGTGCGATCCACACTTGTCAGGGAAACTTAGCCAGCTCTTTCGAAGAAAAAAAACTAAACCAAAGTGTTGTACTGTGTGAAGAACAGTATCGACATGGATAAATAACAACGAAATAGCTGCTGATCCAGATAACGTTTTAGAAAACGAACTAGCTGTAGTTCGTTGCTGCAAACAAACCAATACTGTAGAAGGTGGGAAGGGATTAAGTTGCAAGAAAATGATTAGCCATTATTAAACTGACCCTTTGTGAAAGGGCTTATAAATGACAGCGCTTACCTTTGAGATGGTAATGATATGTCGGCAAGGTAACACCAATAATGGCTCTTGAAGTCTTTCTGACGAATTATCGCTGGATCTTTTATACGAATGTCTATCTTCGAAATTATTTTCTTTTCCTAATATAATTTGTATTTTATAACTTCATTAATTTGTATACTAATGCCACTAAGACTAGTACCCAGTAAAATGCTGTTTGGGGCGGTGTGTGGCCCAGAGGAGATAGGGCGCTTTCAATAAATTGCACGGTATGCATGAGACCCGCTTATTGGAAAGATGTCAACAAGTGAGGCACGAAAATTTCAACATTAGAATACAGTAGAACTGTGGCAAAGCCGCTATGAAACAGGTGCATAGTATAACCTTTAGCAACCAGTTTGCAATTATCCATCATTCTGGCAAAGCAACATGGTCTTAGCAAAACGTCTCGTGAGTGAGGTCTATTGTTGGTGGATTTGATAACTTACAATGAACAGTTTTATGTATTGACATCAGTAACATTTTAACTGAAATATTGTCAAACGGGGGGGGGGAGAAGGAGATAAGCGTCTCCAGCACTTTTCACGACTCGCGGGTCCAGCTGTTTCTGAGAGTTAGCTCTACAAGTACAATACTCACATGTTATTGAAGTATTTTGGTGAATAGCTTGCTGGACCTTTGCTTATTTCGAGAATTGGTGGATGATTGAGCCTGGTGCTTGCACCAAAAACATTCAGTACACAAAAAATAAAAGAATTATTCGCCCTTTTTATGGAATTTCAATTCATTTTGGTCTTTCAGGGGATGACGAATATTTGACATTGAAGGTACTATTGTTTTTAAACCTAAAACCATTTCAGTATTAAAAAGTTGCCGTCACGTGGGCTTACGTCCTCACATGGACTCCAAAAATGGAGGTATAAAGCTGTTGCAACTTGGAAGGCGGTTGTTTAGAAGGCAGTTAGCTTCAAAGCCCGAGGACTGAATATTATGCACACACCCAAACCCTCACTACATCAATAGGGAACGGAGCAAAAGTCGTCACCTGTCAAGTCGTCATCCGTTATTAAAAAATCGATCTGTGGACTGTGGGCGCTTGTATTTATTGATGTTCGCAATAATTGTTCGCAATGCATTGCGGTAAAATGTACATGCTGTCATTTTACTCATTGGTTCGCTGTATGAAATTGCTGTAGGATTTGGCGCCGATCAAAGCTTCCTTCCAAAACTAAACTTTTATGCTACGACTTCCCATCACAAGTCCGGAATGTGTTGTACTGTAGAAATATCGCAAGTACATTGCAAGGCGTGTTATTGTAAATCATTCATCCCCCCCCCTTCCAAGAGTTCCAACTATGGTAGAACGTGCGTACTAAACTGTTGCATTACCCCACAACACCCACAACGTACACTGGCAGATAGTTACGGGAAGTATTTTTATAATACCAAAGAACTGTAATTTGCCAGTGTTTATACAAATAATCTGTCGATGTATCTGTTTGGCGGAAAGGCATTGAAATTTGAACTGATCGGCAAAGACTATAGTATATTACTGTTCTTTTAAATTTATTAAAATACTCAGTGGTTCCATAACTTAATCTGCCAGTCTGCCACACTAATTCCGAATAACATTTTGAAGTACGTTTAGTGAATCTACAGCCTCGTACCCAGGCGCTTTAGTGGAAAAATATAACGTTGCATTCATATATAGAGCTCAGTGAGTTCAAGTAAAAGAATCGAGCGCGCGTGGGTGCTTGGGGTGGTTCCCAAACACCCCCGCGCGCTTGCTTTCTTTCAGCTGACCTCTATACAATAGCTGGATGCAACATAATATATTTTACTACTAAAGCGCCTGGGTACGAGCCTGGTTCGACTAGATTCGTCCTGATGATGACTAAAATCTAGTCGAAACAAAATCTTGGAGTTGGAAAGGAAAATACTTTATTTTTGTTAAGCTTAGTAATCCAATACCGGTTTGCTAGATCATAACAAAAAAATGCACGTGCAGTGGATCGCAGTGGATGGACTTTGGCCTCTATTAAAATGGCCATCTTTGAAGCACGTGAAAACGAACATTAGCCAATCATAATAGTTCTTCAATATGATAACCTGCACGCTTCAACGAAATGGACCAATCAAATTCCACAATCATAAGACGCAAAAAGTACAGTTTGTTTATGTTCATAAGTTGTGAAGGCCATTCATATATTCACATTTGTAAGACAAAAAGGTCGATCAACGGCAATCATTAGTCGCAATCAAATATGTCCCTTGCCACCAGTTTTCTACCAAAACCCCAAGCGCTGGGAAGCAGGACTTTTAACTTTGGTACTCCCAGAGAGAGTACGTCAACTGATAGTCCAATGGCAGTGCAATTTTCAATAAAAGAACACGAAGATCATGAATTGCCGGTAATTGGTACGCACATCCACAGCCATATTTTACCCGGCTTCAGATATCGCGTTCGCTTCGGTGGTACAACTGATTATCTGTTCGGCGGAAAGGCGTTGAAACTTGAATCGATCGGCAAAGGATACGGTAAAAGAATCACATTTGAAAGTGATGATATTCTTGAAAATGATAACTTCTTTTGGTCGGATAGTCACGAAGCTGGTTTTGTGTTTTCGCCCGAAATTTTATCAGGCACCGAAGCCTTTCAAGTCATGGATACTAAGGGAAAGACTATGGGAAGATTTTCCGTGAACAGTGTGAACAAACAACAGCAAATTACAGGTGTTACCATGGAGAAAAACATGGTCACTATTCACGCAAAGATCAGTCTTTGTGGAAACATGCGACTGTTTTCTCAAATGAAAGACGTTCCTTTGGCGGGAGATGTAATTGTGAAAGTCAACCGTTTTTCATGTACCATGGAGTTTTTGGAGACAAATAACGACACGTTTGAATGTGTCTTCATAAAAATGATGTAGAATTTGGTCTAAATACTAATTTCAAGTTAGCCTATATAGACAGTATGCATAAGATTTTAGTGATCGTATAGGCATTACAAACAGACAGAAGTAATTAAATTTTAATACTGTGCGAAATTGTTGAAAAATAAAGAAACATTAGGTTACTTTAGTTCATAAATATATATCATATGTAAATTAAAAGATGAATATATTAAAATGTCTTATATTTAGTTTCCGGGTTTTTATTTTAATTCCTGCCGTAGCGAGCGTGGGACAACGTTTTTCTTCAACTTTCTTTCGGGGAGCTTGATGTTCACCACGGTACTACAAAATTTTGTGCAATCTGTTCCTTTAGCTTCTAATGAAAAAAATTGTTACTGTTTTGGTTCAATAAAAAATATGCCCATATTGCTTGTGGAGAGATAAGATAACTACAAAAAGCAAGGCTAAAGAGGGACCACACGCTTTTGCACTTAGTATAAAACATAATAGGAGCTTTTGCTTAACCAATACGGCAAACCGCAAACGGCTAATTTGAAGTCACATTAAAGGCATATTTTGCTTAGATCTTTCGGCCATAATTTGTCTGAGCAGTTACTTTATATTTGAACATAATGCACTATTTTTTCTTGCGGTTGATGTTATGTTGTAAAGCCAAACCAATGCCAAGGGTCTGTAGGGACTATTTTCCTTCGCAGGTGGCCCGAATTTTATTTCTATTCACGAAGAAAAGATTTTGCAAATTTACTTCGGACTATAATCATTTTGAATTGTTGCAATTATTCATTTCTCCGTACTTTTGCAGGGCGTGCCGTATATCTGCATGGCATATCTATGAGCACCCAGGACCGTCCTGAGGAGGGGCAATTTGCTCGAGAACAAGGGAACGGGATGATTTCACCCACTTAAAGTACCAGGGATCCAAAGGCAGTGATTACAACGTTTGTCAAATCTTCAAAGATATTATTAGTAAATACTAGAAATCAAAATCGGAATCAAATACAAACTAGTATGGTATTGGAAGAGCATGTATCTAATATGGCATAGCCATGAAAATGTTCAATGTCAATGAATATTGCTAGATTTTTGTCATATGTATAGCCATGACCTTTTCAAACAGCTGTGGCAAGTCTGCAACACTGTTTATCATGTAGTCTGGGTTACTCTGCTTTAGCATTGTTTCTGTCTGTGTTCCTGTCTGAACAGCAACTGTCCAACACCCTGCATTTCTTCCTTCTTCTATATCCATCACTGTATCCCCCACCTTCCAAACACTTCTCTTGTTAGTTATTGAACAATGCTTCATTGCTGAATGTATTAGAGATGGATGTGGTCGACCATGACCCTCCTGTTCTGCACTTGAAACATATTCAACCAAATCTTTCCAACCTAACTTTTCAACTAAAGCTAACACAACATCATGTGGAAATCCACTGCCAACCGCAAGTTTGATTCCTCTCTTTTTTAGCCAATGAAATGTTGTCGTCGTTCCAGGGATTTCTTTATTAATATTTATCAAATGAGAATTTAGGGCCAATTTAAAATCCTTAAATATATCATCTAAAGAATCTAACCTAGTTTTATTTGTAATGTTTGCACATTTAGAAGTAATGAGACAATTATTCAACTCCACTTCTTCAAATTCTTTCAACAGACACTGCACAGCACGTCTTTTGTCCATTCCTCTCACTTTATTCACTTGGTCATGATTGATTTTAATTCCGTGGCAGGCAAAGGCTTCAATCATTGCAACAGTGACTAAAGGTAAACCGTCTATTGTATCATCTACAGTTGTTCCAGCAAGATCGAACACAACAAGATCTATCTTTTCCGCCATCTTGAACACGTCACTTCCAAATGAAAAAATAGGTACGTTAAGCGTACATGTATTTTCGTATGCACCATGCATGGGTATATAGATAATTTCTCAACACTTAATATACAGTTGGTTGACCCTGATTGCGCTCCTAAAATCCTAAAACCATTCTCAATAAAACTAGAAAGTCATTTCCTAAAAGCCTAACCTAAAAATTTGCTACTAAAGTTCAAAAAGTTGCCCGTACTTATTATGCTCGGATGAACTTTGAATAGAGGTCTGTTGGAGGACGAAGGCTCATCTTTATGATGTACTAACTAAATTTTAATGCCATATTGGTCCGCTATGGCTCTAAACGAACATGGAATAGTGTTTAGTGACGTTAATTCAAAAAGTAAACACATATACTTGAGTTGTACTTGAGGTAGCATTTGCTACCCAACAAGGTAAACTAGTATTTTCTGGGACGGGGGAAATAAAATTCAAAAGTATGGCGGAGGGAGTACAGGATGTTTTGAGGGTAGGTATGCGTATATAGTATACAGTAAGTTAGCTATATTACTATTAGCTATAGAATTTATTTTTCTATCATTCAAATACTTTCAGATCTTATGTATTCATGGATATAGGTATGAATACTTTAATTTCAAAGTACATATTGCATTTCCACAAATTCGAACCTTTTTCTATACCTTTTCAAATTATGTTTATTAATTAATGCAGGCAAAGTGGAAAAATTTTCCGAGATAAAACAGGATCGTTTAGGAAAGGCCTAAAGAAACTTCCTCTCGAATTTGGTAACTATATTTACAGTTTCCTTTCATTGCTCCATATCAGAAGCTATGCATGTGTCTGACGCACAATTTAAAATATTGGTTGTTAATATATCTAGTCTATAATGGAGTCTGGATATATTGTTTGATCAAATATTCCTTGTTTTTCCCACAGTGTATATTACTGCCCCGAATAAGATACCAAATGTGGAGGATGAAGGTATCTCTACACCTATTTGTTTGAACCAATATATTATGCTACATTTGTTACCAGCACTGTGCTAAAACTATGTTGCATTTTGATCTAGAACAATATGGTTGGTGGTTTTCTACACAAGAGAATACTTATGACCCATTAACAAAGTCAAGTTATTGTAAAGGATATGAAACAACAATCAACTTTATGCAGGATGTTTTTCAAAAGCAGGTTTGTCAGTTGTTGTGTAACTACCTTGTCATTTATGAATCATGGTTGGCAGACACCAATGAAGTTTAAATATTCTGACATATATTCACCTTTACTTTACAGTTTACACCCCTTGTTTTTTCCTTTAGGGTCCATTTGATGGTAAGCAGTCTAGCTATTTTTCAATTTTTTCATCTAGGTTTTTGTTGAGATTGGTATATCTGTAATGGGTACATTTATAATGCGACAATAAAGTCGGATATTTTACTTTTAAAAGGCTTTTAAGTCTGTTATTTGCTTGGTTCTAGGGCTTTGTAACCTAAGGAACCTTGTATTGTAAATGGCTAATCATAAAATATTCCTTCATGCCTTTTAATATATATGTTTAATTGAATGCATACTGAACACCATTAGATGCTCAACTTATAAAGTGATTACCACAAAAAGTTGTTTGAAAAGCACAGCCAAATGAATTCATTACAATATGAGACTATATGAGACTTGTTTAGGACTGCCTGTTCTGACCGTGAATCCATGATACTGTTTGTGTATGGGTAACCATGCAATGCATCTTCTTTAGATTAATCGATTCTATAGTATAACGATGCATGACGTATAAAATGAACAGCGATTATAGTAAGAAAATCATGCAATTATTATTTCGAATAGAAAGACAGAATCCGTGATTCAAAAGGCATCTTTTTAGGAATCTTCTCATTCAGTCAAGGAGCTTCTCTAACGTCACTTTTGTGCGCGATGAACGAGGAGAAAGGTAGATAACTAATAACTTAGCTTCCATCTGGGTATTTATGGCTGCATTTATGACGCGAATTACTTCTCTGGGGCCTGGACCAGGATGCGTGCTCCAATAAGTTTTCGTTCGGCATATCAACGGCGTAAAAAATACTCACCAACTGATTCAGCTGTGTAACGGGAAACGTCAGCATTACAATATCAATTACAATATCTAGCAACAATTGGCCAATCGCTTGTCCAGGATATTTGTTCTTGGGCAACAAAATACCCTTGGTTTATAACAAGTAACAACCTGAATCTACTCTGGCTTTAGTATTCCAAATGAATGGTTTCCAGAACTAGATTGTCTGATTGTGATGGACACCGATATAAACAGGTCGTCTTATCACATATTGGCCACTTTAAGCGCGAATTTAACTGCATATTCCCAGTAGACTAACCTCAGACAAATCCCAATATCATATATCATTTTTTCTTGTATACTGATTACCTGAAGAAGCACGCATTCTAGGTGCATATTTGCTTTTCTGGTCCAGGGAAATTAGGAGAGATAATGCAATCTTTGTTATATACATTGCTAAATCACCAATCATATAATTTCTTTCATTATACACAAGGTTCAATAATAAATTTCAAATTTGCAATAATGGTTGCTGGCTTCACATCAAAATCCACACAACATGACGTGTTTTATGAAAACCTTATCAAATGTCCAACCCTTCACGTTTATGGTGAAACTGATCAAGTCATACCAAAAGGTAGACATGAATATTGTAATTAAAGTACGCGCCTAATATGGTAATAATACGCTTCAATAGAGAAACAATGCTTACACTTTAACTTATATAGAAAATAGTGTGAAATTGGTGGAATATTTTGACAATCCTGTGACACATTGTCATCCTGGAGGTCAGTTTCCATGCCACTGGGTTGTTGTTGTTAAAATGCAGACCATTTTCATCAGTTTAATGTACCTTTCATTATTTAGGTCATTTCGTTCCAGCTTCCTCTCAACATAAACAAGTTTACATCGACTTCATACAGAGATTCTTATCGTGACTGACATCCCAAGGTTTAGAGCGTAGAAGTATTTTAGGGAATTTTCACCAAGTGTACAAAAACAATCGTTACAATCTTTCTTGGAAATTTAAAGGAACAGTTTCTTTCATTCCGCGTTTTCCTTTAGACTACCGTAAGTTGAACAACGTCCAAAAAATTATTGCAACTATGCTTGTACTAGCTCGGGTATTACTAAACCATTTGCTATATTGATATGGACTTCAGTCTGTTGCTAACGTGTGCAGTTGACAGCAGATCGAGTTGGGACAATTAAAGTGGAAATATTTTTCAGAAGGTTGAATGCAACGAGACAGTAATAGCTAATTCATGCCTTGATATGTCTTATAAACGTAAATGGTTATCTGTTGGATTATATGTATTATATGAAAAACCATGGTTAAAATGAAATCAACAGTATTTACAAAGTGGCCTAACATCATCATACAGTCAATTGTTTGTTAGATTATTATTTTAAATAATGTAAAAGATCCCTACAGTTATAATTCTGGTTATTTTCCAGGTTTGTATAATCCAGTATTCCTATATTGTTCACACTTGGTGGTCTTGTGGGCTGCTAAGAATATAAATTTATTTTGATCAAACTGGACCACTGATAAATTAATAATCTATCTCGTATGTCTATCTCGTAATGTATACATTAGACTGGGAGCATATTCAGATATATTCGCGCTCACAAAAATATCTGCCCGCCCACTTGTGAACTTCGAGAAGCCGACTTTATTGAAATCTATTCAGTTATTCTGTGGTAGACCGTAATAATTTACCTCGGCTGATTCTCCTCAGACGTTGACCCTTCACCAAATGAACTTTGGTTCGTAGTCTGAATAACAACACTGGCTGCAGTAGCTTGCTGAGAAGACTCGGAATTATCACCTCGATCATGAAGCTAAAAAAATTAACAAATCAATTCTTCTCATCACAACGGTAATAATTTAATCATGAATCACAATTTCGCAAAACAATTCTTCATATATAATCCTATATAGCAATATCAGCCGTCTTTCACGGAGAGAATGTGAGTACAAAAATTAAAACTCGCATTGTTAAGCACCTATCTTAAATGCAAAATGAAGCGGACGAAATTTGAGGGAAATGTGATTTGTCATACCTGATGCATATAGAGCATACTTGAATTCATTTCTTCTTCCAGTCTTAATCTTTCCTGAACCCCGGTGTGATCCACACTACCGTGACTGGTAGACATGAATGACTGTGAAACATGTGGTAATGAAGCCACTGGTGCCAAGGATGGCAGACCTGTAGACTGATGATTAAAAATACCGTAAACATTCCATTGTGTAAATAAGCTTTTGGTCAAAAAGAAACAGCATGCAATTGACCATTCGAAAAAAGCAGGCCTGTTCGATCACGCAAAATTTGCATTCGAGATCTTCTCTTGCATGTAAAATCATACTCTAAAGAGATATAGTCTAAAGAAATATTTATATCTAATATATCGTTTTTAATAGAGGAACATTTTAACAAGCCTTGTTTTGGCAGAATATAAGCTGATCAGCCTTGTTTTCACCTATAAACTCGAAGCAAGCCCCTTGCTGTTTTCGTATATTGTTTTATACTACACCTAATTCATATTTTCGTTGAAAACTCGGCTTACTTGGATTCGAGATGTCTGCATGCTTTCGTTGTTTCGTCCAGAAAGACTTGTTTGTAAGCTTGGATACGAATCTTTGGCAGCTGTGGAGAGAATTTAGGTCAATCAAATGGTACGCGAATGACCAAAGTGAATTTATAAACCGTAAAAACAAAAATACTGTCTATGAAGGCCCTACCATTTTCTTTGATTGTGCTCATGAACTGAATTTGTGATTGTGGAGGTTTCCATTGAGGGTTTTTTATCTGTAATTTTAGGTAAAATTAAACTATTTGTTTATCCAGGATTTAATTTCACTTTGTTTTATTCAACTTTATTACCGAGAATTGAAGTAAGGATAGTTCTGTTTTGCCATTTTCTGCTTGCTCATATTGACTGGCAGCTGTCAAACCATGGGACATCCACTAGTTAATGAAGTAAACAAAGCAATTTATCCCAAAACTTGACAGCTAGTACAGGACGTTACCCGAGATCGAAGAAGACGTGAAGTGACTTTGAAATATTGAAAGAAGTAGAAAATCAAATCATACAGAGCTTATGAGGAATATGTTTCGCCAGTTTCGGTTGATGATAAGGCTGTTGTTAGTATTTGCTTCTTTCAATACCTCAAAATCATTTCACGTTTTCCATATAATCGCAGCTAGGCGGGATCGTGCGAACGGCCTCTTACTTCTGGATTTCCATGTTTTCGTACATCCATCTGAGCAAATGAACAAACATCTCCTACGCCAACAACCTCCACAGTAAAATTCCGAAAAAAATCAACAATATCGAGAGCTTTGTATCTTATACTAAAACACAGCAAGAATGGTGTCACCAGGGCGCTCACAAGTTCTTGAATAACGAAAACCTGGGAAAAAGCATATCGATCACCATCTCGTAGCTTGTGGAGCGTGGAGTATTATTAGAAAAGGATTAAAAAAGAAAAGAACATACAGCTTTGTACTCAAACAACTGTTGAAATTCTTGAAAAACCTTGATACAAATGAAAATGTACAGGTAGTTTTTCGCAATATAAGGATACCATGACAGCACTATAATATGGTTTGCATATCATCTATACTAATACAAGTATAGTATACATACTTCGTTTGTGTGAGCTTTCGTCTTCCATTCATCAGGAATATAATGAATATGAACTAAAACTTGTCTCAACAGTTGTTCAGGACACCAAATCAAGTTCTAGAAAACAATAGTGCAAATGTAAGTATCACTATGGACTTATCTATCAACCATGATTTAGTAACACCAAGAAGCATATGCATGGAATGCATCGTAAATGTTGTTCGTGGAATCAGTTCTTGGATGTGATACTACAGTTAAAATTCAGTGGTTATACGCATAGTTATGTTAACATCGTTAAACAAATTTACCTCGTCTGGTATAAATGCATAACAAATTCTTATTAGAAGACCTAAAAGTAAAAATAACTTGTCAGTATGGCCACCAGATTTAGTCGCTTCTCATCAGTAAAATCTCGCGATAACTGTTCTGATTGTTACAGTATAATTTGACCAATTAAACTCTACCTAGACTAGCTATTGTAGTTAACATGTGTTCAGCTCTGAAGACATCTTGATCGTAAATTGATAGACAAGTTAATACGGCAAAAAATGAGCCCGCAACAAAGGCTATATTCCTAGATAAACAGTAAAGAATAATATAAGCAGGATTTGATAATAGAAATGTACAGTATAACTGCCATTGCCTCTATGATGAAAGAGTTTATTATAACACGGTGGTCGTTTCCCAATTTCCCATTTTTTTTAGGAATATCACATTTTAGGATTAAAACATAACATTTCAATAAATTACTTTGATATAATGGCAAGAAAAGGTGAAGTAAAAATATTCGTGTACTGATTCGCAGGCTCGTAAGCTTTGTTCAATCTGAAAAAAGAACAAAATATTAAACAAATATAAAAAAGAATAAAAAAAATGGTATTCAAACACCAGCCAACACCGCAGAAATTGGTGTTTATGAAGTTTCAATCCGTAAAGCTGATCACTGGTTCAGATTGTGCATTTCTGTATCGCTATCAAAGAGAAAACTATTGAACAACTTTAAAAAGTTCGGTTTTTCTTCCGAATACGCATTATGCAATCTTTTGACAGCTCATTATAAACATCTTAACATTTTATTAACACCATTTTGAGGCTAAAAGTATACGCAAGGTTATTACTTCAGATGATTCGTTTTTGCCGTGTGCAAGCTTTAAATCTTTTGTGCAAGACATATTTTGTGTAGTATCTATAAATCTTTTTTCTCACCAAGTTTGAAGCCTAAGTATTGAGAATTGCGGCTAAGTATTTTTCAGTTTTACCAATTTCCGCGGTGTTACACCAGCCACAATTGACAGACGATCTATAGCTATTCAAATGTAATAAACACTTACCGTATTTGAAATTCATGGTCTAATTCATTGAAATGTCTAAGAAAGAGACGGCCATAATAGGACCTGGAAAATTAAATACATATACATCTGAGCTGGGAAATTAAATATATAGCTATTAGGCCGTAGGATGAGCATCCAAAAGATGCAATTCCGTTGCACCCCTCGTGAAACTACATAATTTTCACATGAATCAATAGATAAAAACTTACTTTATCAGAATCCGTTGCTCCCCAAGCGAAACAGGTGCACAAATGGGAAAAAAATCCCTCCAAAGTTTGCTATATTCGCGCTTCGAAATATTCGAACCGCCATTGTTTTAGTAGCAAATACGCATGCGCTTGTCAGCCAAACTCGCACTGCGCACGCGCAGACAGGAAAAATGGATTTTCCCTGTGGGTTTTCCCCGATTTCCCGTGTGAAAATAACAAAATAAAATCACAGAATAAAGATCAAACCTTGTAATATTAACGACGCCATTTCGCGCGAAGGACGAACATATTGACGATTTCAAATTAAACTCTATAACAGCACAAGTTTTTTAAAACTGTCTACGAATTTTACTATAGTATAAATTTTTAGCTTTTTGATTTTGCACATTAATAGATGTTAGATTTTGTCTGCGTTTGTTATAAATGGATATGGATTAGCATTGTGGTATATATAGTTTAAATGTTTTTTAACTGTTATATTTGTTATTATAACAATTTTATCACCAATATGTACGTAATTTTTAAAATAGATTGCTATTATAATTTAATCATTTTGTACAAATAACGTTTCCATAATACATTTAAAAACTAATTTATCTTATTCGATTAATTATTTTGTTTTTGTAAATATTACCACATGAGTTCAATACACACACAATAAATATTGTTAAAACACATTGTACATTTTGCTTGCTCATATGCTAAATCACTTCAATTTATTGGCTATTGTTTCAAAATACCGTTTTAACGTATAATTCTACTTATTAACATCTTAATTCAATAAAAATTTGTGAGGTAAAAAACCCACCTGTATCAAACAGGACGGAGAATATATAAATATACATACAACTCACACAATCAAGAAACAAGTTAAATATTTCGCTTAAATATAGCCTTGGCCAAACGCATAATCCCATGCAAGAGTAGTTGGAACATCACTAACAAAGCCTGGAGGAATAGCAGAATCATTGGATATATTCATCTGTGCAAGGGCAGTTTCATGGCACAATACAAATGAGTGTGACATGCAATGTCCAAAGCCACTCAATAGAGAAATTACTGAGGCTGAATCTGTCAGTTGTCTAAGTGCCATGGCAAGTGCTATGCTCTTGGGTGTAAGATTCCTTCCCCCAGATGCTAAATTCACAAGGTCTTGTACAATTGATGTTAGTTTGGAACTGTTCTTGCCCTCAATTGGCACGTACTTACTTAAAGTTGGCTCTGAAGAGAATCCACAAGTCCAAGCCAATACATTAAAAAGTTCATATGGAACCACTTTTCGCACATTATCTATTGTCAAATCAGATGCCAATGGTGGCCAAGGAAGATTCAGTTTTGGTATATCTTGGACCTTTTGGCGAAGAATCAATGTAGCATTGTATAGAATTTGTAACTCATTGACTTTAGAATTTCCCTCAGTTTCTGTGTTGGAATTCAGATCATCATCATCAATGGTACCGGTATAGCTCTCTTCATCAAAGTCTTCATCGTTGTTTTCTGACTTGTTTGACATATGTTCCTCAACCAATTCGGAAGAATCCAAATTTTCCACATATACAATCTCACTAACATTTCTCATTTTCGGTACATAAAACACAAGTTGGGGATAACTTTTCATCTGTCGTTGCTTGAGTTTAAAAGCTCTATATTTAGATGCATCCACATTCTCGGTGTCCTTAGCAATGATAACAAATTTCTCCAGCAATCTTTCATGTACCTTATTTGCTTATTTGCGATGACCTCAGTCTTGATTACTTTCTTACAGAAGACATCATAAGACTTCTCGTACACTGTAGATCTTTCAGTCTCCAATTGCTTCTTTGTCTCTCTGGTGAGAAAATTTGTATGATTGCAGTAGCAAACTTTGTGATAGCGGACTTCCAGTGCTACACAGTCTTTCCCCCGGATTTACACGAGTATCCGTTCACCATTCTTTCTCTCGGCAGCTGTACGTAGAAGACCAGCATCAATTGTTTCTGCCAACATGAGTGGGGTTCTTCTTCTCTTCTTAGTCACCTGGTGTGAACAAAACTATTAAACTTAATATCTGCTAATAACACAGTTGGATGTTTGTAGCATTAGAAACTACTTTACCCTAAGACTAAATAAACTTAATTGACCACAATTCAAGATATTTTAAAACCAACTCGAGAATCTGTGCTACTAGTGCACATTGCACCAGCTACTAGTGCACATTGCACTAGTATAATTATATCTATCAAAATGACCATACCTTGTCTAGTGAGAACTAAGAGGAATCTCTTCCACAAACAATACATATCTCTGGAAGTACATGCTCGTTTCTTTTAGGCAGGGTCTTATTAACGTCTGCGACTGATTGTCGTGTAATTTTTCGCCTTGGTTCCATTGGTTCCACTTTCACATGTAGTCCTTCGGTAGGAGTTACAGTTTCAGAGCTAGTGCCTTCTCCTTTTTCTTCCTTTCGCTGTTGTCTACGGATCTTCTCTTCATCACAAAATCTCTTCCAGCATTTCATATGATGGTACCATTCTCAGTTAATGCTGTTAGGGTTCTTCTCCATGTATGAATTGACAGATCCGTCATCGATGTTTTCGTAAGATTTCTTAGCTATTTCAGCTTGTTGACATTTAAGTTTGGCCCATTTTGGACCTACACTCAAGAAATTTCTTAAGCCTTTGGCGTGTAACTTTGCAAAGTTGCTCCGTAACGCCATCAAAATGAATAAAACATGAGGATATTCGAGTGTTATAAATATCTTCAGCCATGATTATTTTGCATAACTCGAAGCATGTGCGTGCTTATGCGCGTGCGCAGTGCGAGTTTGGCTGACAAGCGCATGCGCATTTGCTACTAAAACAATGGCGATTTGAATATTTCGAAGCGCGAATATAGCAAACTTTGGAGGGATTGTTTTCCCAATTGTGCACCTGTTTCGCTTGGGGAGCGACGGATTCTGATAAAGTAAGTTTTTATCTATTGATTCATGTGAAAATTATGTAGTTTCACGAGGGGTGCAACGGAATCCGTTTTCTAAGCATCTTTTGGATGCTCATCCTACGGCCTATATATGTACGTTCTCAGTTTATATATAATAAAACTGGGGGATTGGTTCAAAAATTAGAATCAAATCGTTACCAGTGTCGCGCGCCAAATGTACCAGGGGATCTTTTTATCATCTATATCAAAGTTGATTAGTTTTATGTAAATGTTAATGAAGTTGACACAAGTTTATTTCTACGAATTCTGCGTTTATATGCATTTCATTTCAACAACGAACGAACTGATATTGATCATAAAGATTTTTTCACACGTGCATGTATTATTCCAAAGCCGTAAAAAAATTTTATAAAGTCTTTTATAAAGGATCTGATCAGACCTACGTGTCATGAATGAACTTAACTCGACTTTTAGGGTCGACCTAGGCCTGGGGCACAGAGTACTACACAGAGGTGGAACTCGCGGCAAATCTTGTCCCCCTGTTTTTAATGCGCACGCGCTAGGCTCTGGCAAGTGTTTTTGCACTTTTTAATAAGGAAAATTCGATTTTTTAGCAGAAAAAATGCAATTTTAAAGCCAAGGGTCTTTTGCTCTTCGTTTTTTTGACAAATTTTATTTATCCATCCGACATTGCTCCTTTTGGATTAAAAATGACTGCGATAATACGAATTAAAACGGGAAAAAAAGGGAAATACAACTACGAGGAGTGCGATTTTCACACGAAGCTTCTAGAACTGCCAGGTAAAAATTCAAAGTTTGGTATTTCATCTTATAAATGTAGGTCTATCTGACTATATTTCGCCAACATGCAGTCGTATTTTTTTCTAGATGGCGAAACAATCTTCTCAAAGTCAGTTAACTTTTGAGCGGACGACATATCTACTGTTCAACAAGATAGCAAGTTACGTGGCTATTAAAAAGTTTTACAACGCATACGTAGTTTACTGATATTTGTGAACCCTATTATGTCTCCTATGTGTATTATATTCACATCCAAAATTTGGAAAATAGCTTTCAATCTTCTCATAGAAGCCACACAGCATTGCATAGATTAGATTGGAAATTGATCTGCATGTCCTTCATGAATATTACAATCATGTATGAACTGAAATTAATATCTGTTAGCACATTTACCATTTGTGTCAGTGTGTGAAGTTGGATTTATACTCATGTAAAAGTATTGTATATATATATAGGTAAAATTTGCATTTGTTTATTGTAAATCCTTTGAATTCAAGTTCAAGATTCGAATAAAAAACATGTAGTTTTTGCTAGTTTTATGGCAAAATAAATTATTTTCAAAGAAATTTTTTCGTGTGTTTGAATTTTAGAAATAACACATCAATCATGCTTGTTTTAAGATCAGCTCAGATGTTTTCTGGATGGAAAAATAACTGCCTAATTTATAATCGGCGATGATGTTGGCAATCAACTTGATATTTATAAAGAAAATCATTCGTGCTTGTATTTCTTACCTCTTTAACCTAACGCATATATTTTTTACAAAAACACAACCATTTACCGTTTGTTTTTAAAATTTAGGCGCAAAAATGGAGGTCGATAGAGCCAGCTTTAAAATATTAACATTTTTCGTCTTTCGAACACCTTTTCTCCTTACTTTAGAGTCAAAATACACTTGCCAGAGCAATTTGCGTGGCGCGTGGAATGGCGTGGGCAGGGGGACAGCAACATCAAAGGGTTCCGCCGCGAGTTCCATAACTGTATATCATTAAACTGTGCCCGTAGACTTCCAATCGTGTGGGCGTTGGGCGGTGGGCGATCTTACCTCAAATTCGCGTGACACCGGGTGAGAGCAACCTCGCAAGCCAGGCTCTTTTACCCACGCTCCTCGCGGCCCACGCTTTGGGGTGAGAGCGGGTTGGGCAGTGAGACAGAGGAAGAGGGCAGACATATACATCCGGTTTTCTGCGATTGCCATTGGTGGTGCTTCGAATGCGGAGAATACAGGTGCTTCCGGTAAATCGCACGTAAATAATATTTATAAGCCCCCGTAAATTATACCAATTCAATATATTAACAGGGGGTGTGAACAAGGAAAAATAACGTAAACATGGACTTTATTCGCATTTATTAGCCATCACATTTGCATAATTTCACAACAGAACGTCGACAGAAATAAAGTTCTCCTATAACGTTACATAAGAACATTTTGCGTTGCACTTTTGCGTAAACTTGCCGTGTGAAAGATTGAAAACATTAAAGTATGGCATATCAAAGGACTTAATGACTATTATATTCTTTCTAGGTTGAATTTCAGCGATATAAAAACAATAAAAGCTTATTATCAACATTCAACTTGCGATTGACCGACGTCTCGAATTGCTTTCCGATTTTCATACTGGTGAGATTTGGACATGAACTTGTGTATATGTTCCGGAAAATAACAACGGATACATTTACATCAACACAGCTTTTATTATGGCTTTGAAATTTTTACAACAAATCCAACTGTTGCTTTGGAAAAACTTCTCAATTCGACGGCGTCAGTGGGTGAGCGACACTTTTTAAAAAGTTTCATATATTTAATATTGTTTAATGCTGTATTTACATTTTTAAACTTACGTTTTCATGTGTTAATACCAAGGGGGATTAACGTTCTGTTGGGATATATTATAAATTGCATGTAGAGGTTTTTCATTAGTTTAGTTCGTCGACGTTGTGTGGCATTTCTTATTTTTGTATAAAAGAATATTTTTTCGAGCACTGATTTTGAGTTCTCACGATGGTCCCCAGCAAGACATCTCTCAGATCTAGAGACTCTGACATGATATGTGCGTTTTTCATATATTGTATGGGAAGAAGTTTCTTTGTTTAAAACACAAGCATCTGCGTTAGTTAATTTGTCTATGTAATAAAGAGGAAGGCTGACAATTCAATGCAGTACGCACGCAATTATGGTAATTGACTAGCTGTATATTTTGTTAGGTTTTGTTCTAACTTTTACAGCCATAGATAAAATGTGGAAATAAATCATGTATTAGTGAGCAACAGGCAGAAAAGGTTACAAATCTGCTGATGCTTCTTACATTATGGGCAAATCAAACCATATTTTATAGTCAACATAAACATTTATCCTGCCACCTGCAGCCATACTGTTTTTCAAAATTTATTTTCAAAAAAGAAAATCCTCCCTTAAAGCCCTAATTTTATTTCAATTATTAATATATTAAGCTGTTGTACTCTAGAAATGCAGTCTTATACCCAGGTGCATATTAAAATGCATAATCCTACAATAAATGCAACCTCATACTTAGGTGCTTTGTATACTTTCCAAGCTCTCCCTCATATGATGCTGCAATTATTTTAAACCTTTTATTTAGGTTCTTGCTTATAGCTTGGCTATATAATATTTTTTATGCTTATTGAACTATTGTAAACTATTATAATTCCTACTGCGTATAACCTATTGTAATTGCTTGAAAGTTATTTTAGAGTGCCGCACTAGTATATATTGCGATGTTGAAAAATATATCTTGAAGGGTGGACCACTGTGACTCTTGTTTAAAAACGATGCAAAGCCCATCGTGGACATATCTTAACACAACATTCTAGGCATCATAATTGAATTGACATGTAGCATTGTCTGGTTTTGGTTATTTTTAATTTGAAACATTGAGGAGCAACTGCTTAGTTTGTTAACAGGAGAATAACTGAATAAGTGCAAATTTGTGCAACAGACTTAATTTACAACATCTTTAATAATTCTGAGAGTCAAATACAGAGGCGCAAGCATTCTCCAGATGTACGTGTTATAGCAATATATAATTATTTCACAACACTTGTATATCACATGGTTAAAACTTTGCAGTAACATGATCCATACATTGACTATTTCCCGCCAGGGAAACAAGTGAAAAATTGTTGCCCGCTTCTTGTCATAACAAAATAAAGTGGATTTTTTTTAAATGAAATTGTTGTGTAACATGTGTGTTAATTTTCTTCCTATATAAAATAACAAAACACTTCATGTACACTACCTTGAGAAATAGTGAGTGTTGTTTTCCGTTGAGTTTCAATGTTTCCCTGGACTCTTGGGAAAACAAAACTCACTATTTCCCTCTGGAGCATACATAAAGTGTATAATGTACCTATATAATAAAAAGCAGATGGCCAATAACCTTTTATTTGCATGGCAATGTACATTTGACACATCCACTTAGTCACTCTATTGTGTAGCAGTATCTTATGAAAATGTTTGTCTGCAAAATCTACAAAAACTAGATGGTGGGGTTTAACTAAAAAATGGTGGGGTTTTTTCTGTTGAGAAGTGAAAATAGTGAAAGCGATATGTCTTTATTATTAATATATTCTTATTTTCATTATATTAGCTTTTTCAATCGTACCAGGTGCCCATATTCCCAGCACACAGTGTGGACTTTTTTAATAAATATATAATTTCTTTGACCAAAAATTAGCATAACAATTTGAATCAACTAATGCCTTCTCCTGACACAGATGTTTGTAGTTATTCTGGTTCCTAAAGGCTATTCTGGCTATAGGTCTACAGCATGAGTGTGTCCATATATTAAATGAGTGCATTAATTATAAACCTTTTGCTTATCAAGGACTAGTTTTGGTAAACGATTATTTAAAATCTATCGCACAAACTACGCAAATATCAATGATTCCTTAGCCCCGCTACTTCTATATCTGCCTAGGCTAAAGCCTTGCAGGAGTTGCGGAAGAGAGTGCCAAATCACAGAGGAGGTCAAATGCCTAAGTTTACTTCAAAAAACTGAAACTGAAATTTTACTATATAGTATAGAGATCATATTCCGTCTTTCCCGACAAACAATATAATATTGTGTCAGTCAGTCAAAGGAATATTAAATAATTCCATTATTCTTGTGTTAGCGTTTCCATTTTGATAACGAAATATACATATGCTATAAGTATACGGGCTAAGAATTCGGCTAAATCCTGCCGGAGTCTTGTATAGAAGCAGGGTAAAATTGTGCCGGATAAATTTAGGCATTTCATTTCTTGGTGTATAAACGAAAGGAAACTCGAAAGGTCCTCAAATCCACATTTTATATTTTTACTTTTAGTGTATAATTTTCTAGTATTGACGCAATTTGCTATTGCTACGTTTTAAATTTAACCTATGTCATGAATGCTGGGCGATATGCAGGCAATAACTGCCAAAATAACGTGAAGAAAACAATGAAATGTCAATGCAAAGCCTATAGCTTTGCCATACAGGCTTTAGGGGATGATTTAGTATAACTATAGAAGTGTATAACATGTTTTTATCAACATGAAAAAGAACTTGCATGTAATTGCATGTTGCCAGACCCAAGGCCAAGAAGGCATGATCAGCATAAACTGATTAATCGTTGAAATATCTACATGCAGATATGTACGGATGTAACTCTGTAAATCTTTTCTGAATCATCTTCAACGAATTCTTTTAGTTGAGAAATGCAGTCGAAATTGTGTGGCCATTGATGCTTTTTCTAATCTTGGTGCTAGTAAGAAAAAGACGCCCTGCTGCATTCCGTGATTCTGGTACGTAGTCGTGGACTGTATATCATATATGTACTGAATACAGTTTTGTGCCTTTACATATTTACTGTAAATTTAAATGCTTGTGAACATGCACATTTTCAGATATTTTTGCACTGACTTTTTTCAGATATTTTTTATGTTCAAAATTTTCTATTCCCATGCAACTTATTGCAGTTCTCGCTGTATCTAATAACTTTCTTAATGTATAGTTTATATATATATATATATATATATATATATTATACAACATTCTCCGTTATGTTATGCTGATATTTAAAAGATTCTTTCAAAAAGACCACCTCGACCCAGTAGTTTCGCAGTACCTATAACAAAATACAAATACAACTATGAAATATCCGGTTTCTTGTAGACATTTACAGACCACAAGCTCTGCCGTCGGCTGGGTTGTTTCCTTTCATTCGTGGCTTTTTTTGTGACTTCATCGATTATGGTACGAGCTACAATGGCAATAATAGTGTGGATTTGCCAGATAATAAAATGTAAGTTTGTTGTTTACCTGCATGGTGTACACGCCGAATACACGAGATAATTTTAGAGCAAATTTACTGTGAGCTACGTAATCTCTGGTAGATCTCTGAAAAATTGCAGCTGGTTTTATAACCAATCAAAATGACAAAATCATCATGAATAATTGACAGTGCATGGGAATAAGGTTGTTTTTAAATCCTTTCAGATGTTACAGGTAAGTCATATTTTTGATCAAACAAAAGACGCACGTTGTATACTCTATACAGATTATATGGACTATACAATAAGGTGATTGTAAGGTGAAACAAAGTTCGTTTGAGGCTAATTCTCATCTTCTCACTTACACCAGTTTTATACGTCAGCTTTTCACCCGGGCGATGGGGCATTAGTTCCGAGACTTCACATTTTGCTACCATGCACCAACCCAACCTTTATGACGTCACATGCATGAATCTCAGCCTCAGGAATTGTCTGTAATGCTCATCAGATGAAAACGCGCGGAGGATTAATGTTAGAATTTTTTTAATGGTAAAATATATTGTATACATACTTGTTTTTCTTACTTGTACTTATGTGAAAAATATTTACAGGTTATTTGATATTTTCGAAGATGTTCAAAGTTTTCTTGAAAGTCGAGATCTAACCCGAGGTTAGTATATGTTCGTACTGCTTCCTCCCAAAACAATTCCCCTGTAAATTGCATGGTGTGATAATTTGCATTGGTGTGATAACACAAAAATAATCAATTTTGATTTTGGTGATTTCAAACGCTCCTGATCAGGAAGAATTACCGTTTAATAAAAAACATTAATTTTAGTTAGGAAAAATTATAGTGCTCCTTTCCTACGAGTTGAATTTCTTTTTACGCGTCCTTCTTACGCGAGATCTTGATACTTCAAAGATCTGTTACGAATTAGTTGGATTCAGGTTTCTTTTTTGACCAGCTTGGCAGGCAATGCTTCATCGATATTTGAGAGCTGCAAAAGATAAAATTTTCCTGCCATTCAACGACAATGGAAACTCCAAACTGTCGTCGTCATTGATATTTTTTGCATTTATCTTTCGTCTTAGATCCAACCATTTCGTCGCTTGTCGAGAGCCCAGATGATGTTAGACAGTTCCTCATCAAGAACCTGTCATTTTCTCCAAATTTAGCGGACAGCGTTTTGGACGCCAGAGTTAACTTTTCGAAGGTACAAATGCATATTCCAGGTCGTTATCCTATTCTATAACATAGTCAGCTGTAACAAATATTATTATCAAGTTTTCACATACCATCTTAAATATTATATTTTTCAGTTCAATGGAAGAAGTCCGCCGTTTTTATCAAGACTGTTGCCATTTATGGTTCTTGGTCAACCTTTACAAAACAGAGTAAGAACTAGTGAAATATATTCTGCAGGCTAAAAGACGTGCAATCATGCAATATAACGTGATAGAATGAAAATTAGAATGATAGAAAGAATCCAGGCTATTTTTTTCAAAAATGCAGGTGATATTTTGATGTGACTAACGTATATCAGTGACAGGATGTTTGGTTAGCGCTATACGCCCTATGCCATTCAATGACTTATTATATTTTTGAGAATTATTACTCATTATTGCGATGTCTTTATATTTCTTTAGACAGTTTTGTTCAACAGTTTACAAAGAGCTTGCAATACTTCGTCATGGGGTGGATATCTTATATTTTCGTCGCCTGAAAGCGAAGTAAATCGTTCGTTTTTACTGTTTTCACTGTTACAAGCAATGCATAGCAAATCATAACTTAATTCTAATGCAATCTACAGATATATGCATGGTATTTTATAACGCCTTTTTTCGTAGATTACCATTATAGTAATTTGTGTTTCTTGGTTCTAACAGATGGCATTTCATGAGGCTATATGTAATTTAAGCATATCTCAAGTCAATGAGCTCCCTCTTGAAATGAGAAATCAATTGAGGCTTCCTAATGGCATAATAAAACTGGTAAGTTTGCTTAGAAGGGTATATAGGTTTGAACTCGCATGCAGTGCATGTGAGATTGCTTATAGGAACTTGCGGAGGATTTTGTGTTTTTTGGATTGTGAAGTTGGTGTTTGAATAACAAACCAAGCATTTCATTTCCTCAGTTAGCGATTTTGTCTTTTTTCCCAACAAATTATGAATCGTTATTTTAGGCACAAAAAGTACAAGAGAATGGTGGATGGTACGAAGCAATTTGTGGCCGGAAAATGGATCCTTCTTTGACAGGCGAAGACGACGGACCAACTACGATGAAGCCAGAGGAAGAAAAAGAAAAAGAAGAGGCTCAAAATAAGATTAAAAAAAATTCCTGTGCTTGGATGACACCACTGGATAAAAAAATGTCAGAATTTCATAATTATACAGGTGGGTGCGATACGATATATTTTGCAAATTATATATAGACTTGCATTAGGGGGATTCTAAAACTTAGTTTGAATGACCAAGTATTATTACAAAATTAGCGGGTAAAGGCATTTACTAAATCAACGTACATGTACACTTGGTTATCACGCCGAGCGCTAATATATAGTATAAGATCTAAAGCTTAATTTTTGTATTATTTTATAGGCAATGGAAAATGTTCAGCAGTAAAACCTGAGCTAAGGTCCGACTGTGGTTGGGGCGGAATAAACAAGAAGTCATGTGCTAAAATTGGTTGTTGTTATGATGACTCAATTTCTGACAAGTTCTATTGTTATTGTCCAGAGAGTAAGACGTGTTCAGATATTTTACCCCAAAATGATTCATAATTTGATCCATTTATGTGAATTATAAAAGACTGAATTTTCTGGGAATATTAATGGACCGCCCTTCAAGAAACCCCTTTAAAAAACTCTGTCGACAATGCTGCCCCTTTGTTATGTTTATTTAAACACACCTTCCCACCCAACGAAAAAATGGTGTTACATGGTATTTCCATAGGGAATGAATTATTTGAAATTTTGAATATTTCCCAGATGATAGATGCTGTAAGTTTCGTGCTTGTCTGCTCGATAATCTTGGCACAAGCTTTAGTGGCGGCGACTCAAGACGACGAAGCTTCTTTCTCCAGTTAATGAAGACGTTTTTATCAGCCAAGATATTATATACTCCTGATAATCAACACACACGTAGGATTATAGAAAAGGTCGGTAGCTATAAACGCGTCAGAGAGTAGGCTTTTAAAATGTGAAAAATATATTAGTTGTCGTACGTGATGAAGTCTTTTGCTAACTTAATCGTTACTTTTTAACCTTTTAAAGGCGAATTTTACATTTTCTGAGATGGGTTTTGTCTGGGAGCAAATTCGTATGGCCGCAAAGAATGGAAATTTTCAGCCACCGCAAATCGATCCCCCAAGCTTTTTAAACTCTCCGAACTTTGTAAGTTATTTTTTTACGTTCTGTATGAGTGGATTTGAGTTGATTATTTTTTTGCTGAAGTTACTTCAAAATTACTCTACGCGTATGTTTCCGCGGTGTTGCTGAGCTTTGTTTTAACGTTTTCTCTTTTCAGAACATGTTGCGACTTCTTCTTTCTCTGAACGGAGGTGCATCTGGGTTTTCAGAACGATTTCAGACTATTGCACGGCTCATCGCTGATAATGGAGACTGTCTTTCTTTTGACTATTTCAAACCTGTGAAGAATGAGAGAGAGGCAGAGAGATTAGCGTTGACAGAAAAAGGATACCCACCCCTTGCAAGTATGTAAAATTTTAATGTTATATTTTATATACTTCGCTGTGCGTTTGGTATATTAGTAGAATTATTCGCCAGGTAATCGTTCCGTTTTTCCAAGTTATGATCAACTTTCTTTGATCAGGATAATCATGTGCCATGCTCATTATGTGATATTACCAAGCGCCTGCCCCTGCGCTTGTGGTAATCACTGGACACCTCAGTCGCGCATAAATAACATCAAATTTAATTCAATCAGTCTAGTGGAGACTTTCACCTATCTCCTCTTGTATGTCAGTTCTCGAAGCTGAGACTGGAGGATAGCATGGGAAGAAAGCGATAAATCAGAAGGATTATCATTTTATATAAAAATTCAGATTTAAAGTATTTTATTTCCATTCCCAGCTGTGGTATTTAAGAACGTACCTGACGATGCTGAAGAGTTGTCTCCTCATGTCGAGTACAAAATACGACAAGACATCGACACAGTTCAAAATCCACGATGGAAACGGCACAGGTTTGGTTCCTCTCTTTCGTTTTAACTTTGAATGATATTAGTTGCTCATCTTGTATACATTCATGCTTTTTTAGATATTGGCGGCCAGGCCCAGAAAACTCCATGTATAGACTGAGATATAAGTTCTTTGGTTTCATATTTTTGCAAGACATGATTGATCGAGGCATTACGGAGGCTCAGACAAATGAAACAGTTAAAACAGGATTGTTTCTGCAAATGATGCCTTACCCTTGCTATATTTATGACAGGTTGGTCTTTTCTTTTGTGATTATCTCGTTGAGTTGCAATATTCGCATATTGATTCGTCTCAATCAGTTAATTGTACATAATGCACTAAAAGAGAAGATATGAGGCTGGTATTGGAAACGCAATGCGATTCACCGGGTGAAATCGTGGAATTACTTGTAGAAAAATCGTTATTTTTCATCATAGGTTCTCATACACGATCTCAAACTCAATGCCACTGTTCATGACATTAGCCTGGATCTACAGCGTAGGAATGATAATTAAAACAATTGTTCATGAGAAGGAGACACGACTGAAAGAGGTGATGAAGGTGGGTAGCGGAATCTATTGCATTTATCTGGGTTCCTGTACTTAAAGGACAGTACTGTCGTTTTCCTAATCTTTGACACCCGATCAAACAGACGCTGAGGAGGACCGGGGGGGGAGTGATTTTGTCGTCCGGGGGGAGATGGAGAGGCAATTTAGTCATTGATCCTGCTACGTGCATCCACATAATCTCCTGTCATTTCCCAACTTTGAATTATTGTTTTTAGGTGATGGGTTTAACCAATTCCGTTCATTGGTTAGCTTGGTTTATCACGAGTGTAATTATGATGATGATAACTACAATACTTCTTGTCATGGTTCTAAAGTTCGGAGATATTCTTCAATACAGCGATCCTTCTGTCATCTTCGTGTTCTTTTTCGTGTTCACGATATCAACAATCATGTTCTGTTTCTTGATAAGCGTGTTCTTCTCGCGTGCTAACGTAGCTGCTGCGTGCGGTGGTCTCATTTATCTTACAACGTATCTACCGTATGTAATACTCACGATATTCGAAGAAAACGTCAACAAGTCGCATCTTATAGCCAGTGTAAGTGTTGGAAATTCAACTTTAATTGGCAGACTGGCAAATAAAGCGCAACTGCGCCTAAACATTTTCACGTTGTCTTTGACGTTCCCGTCCTCATGCTAAATCCGTCTTTATTAGCTGTATCGAACTCAAAGGTTCATCGTTAGGCATCAAAGTTTACCCCAGTTCACACGTTCGTATTTATATTTATTTTAACAGTGTTTATTATCACCGACGGCATTTGGTATCGCGTGTCGATATTTTGCAAGATTTGAAGAGCAAGGCATTGGTTTACAGTGGAATAATCTGTACTCTAGTCCAGTTTACGGCGATGAGTTCAGCGTTGGAGGAGCCATGAATATGTTAATTGTCGATGCTTTCATCTATGGTTTATTCACGTGGTATATTGAAGCTGTTTTCCCAGGTTTGTATGTACCGTGTTAAGGACCGTATATTAAGGCAGTTACTCGCCGTTACTAAGCGAGTGTTTGAGTATACTGTCGCGTTATCATATGTATGCATAACCTGTTTTTGCTATTATTACAAGCATATTATTTTTTTAATAAAATCAGGAGATTTTGGGGTACCCAAGCCATGGTATTTTCCGTTCATGAGGTCATACTGGTGTCCATCACGAAAAAGAAGCAGAACTCTTGGTTCGCATCATGATACTCAGATATACCGAGTACTTGGTGATCAGGTATGACATGCATGTTATTTTGTTTCTGAATTTTGGGCAAGTGGGTCTTTTAGCCGAACCTAATATTGTATGTATTACATCATAAATTTTCAGGCCGTAGAACTGGGATCAGTCGACTCTCCAGTGACACCCGCAGATTCTAATGTCGCAATGGAGCGGGAACCAAGACATTTACCTTTGGGAATTTCAATGAGAAATCTAAAGAAGGTATTTTTACTCCACATGAAATATGTAATGTAAAAGAATCATAAACGACTAAATTGGAATTGGATTTCTAAATTGGAATGTTGGATAGTGAAGGATACGTGATCGTTGATACAAATTTATTCAAAATGTTTTAATTTTCCACGCATTAGGTTTACAGCAATGGAAAAGTAGCAGTTGATGATTTGAGCCTAAATCTTTATTCTGGACAAATTACATCATTCCTTGGTCATAATGGAGCGGGAAAAACCACGACGATGTCGCTGCTGACCGGCATTTATCCACCTACTGAGGGCACGGCTTTCATCGAAGGAAGAGACATTCGGAGTAGTATGGACGAAATTCGCAACAGTCTTGGTATATGCCCACAATACAATGTCTTGTTTGATGATCTCACTGTTGAAGAACATCTCTGGTTTTACGCCAAGTTAAAAGGATTGGATAATAACCTTATTCCAGATGAGATTGAAAAGTAAGTTTTAATAATGGGGGTAACACTTTTATTAATAAACGTTATAGTTTATCCTAGAAAAAAATTTCTACCATTACGCCCTACATTGCTGAATGCTAACAAATCGGCCGTGACCTTCTTCGATGTCATATGTTGTATTCAGTGAATTCAACATTCCACGTCGGGGGTAAATCACAAGCGACCCTGATCGCATTCTGACTAAAGCTTTATTTGACTCGTTGAACCAGAGATCTTGATTAAAGGCTCGTATGGGAAAGACTGTGTTAATTTCTATTCATTAGGTTCCTCGCTAATTCTCATTTAATACCAAAACGGAAAGAAAGGT
Organism: Dendronephthya gigantea; assembly: GCF_004324835.1. Taxonomy (NCBI): domain Eukaryota; kingdom Metazoa; phylum Cnidaria; class Anthozoa; order Malacalcyonacea; family Nephtheidae; genus Dendronephthya; species Dendronephthya gigantea. The sequence goes on along the minus strand of NW_021163143.1, from coordinate 26,058 downwards.
CAAGATTTTTATCTGGGGGAATGAAACGGAAGCTGTCTGTGTCAATGGCGTTTGTCGCTGGCTCAAAGACTGTGATACTTGATGAACCAACGGCTGGTGTTGATCCGTACGCCCGCAGAGCAATATGGGACTTGCTCTTGCAATACAAAAAAGGTGCGTATAATTTGACAAATTTCGTTCAATTTTTCTTCTAATCTTTGTATCTTGAAAAATAATGACCGACTATTAACGCAAGAAGCATCAACGATGCCATAAACCCTGTACCGACACCCCTCTGTCTGAAATTATTAAATTTTATTCACCGTAGCAGTGTATACTGACAAACAAATTGAAATCGGTGAATTGTACCTCCTTGTCATAATATGTACCTACTGCAAAGCATAACTTCAGATGACAGTGTTATAACATATACCCGGCTACAGAAATTATTCATTATTTCAGAAATTATTCACTCATTCCATTATTTCAGGTCGGACAATATTGCTGTCCACTCATCATATGGACGAAGCTGACGTACTAGGAGACCGTATTGCAATAATTGCTCAAGGCAAACTATGTTGTTGTGGAACTTCGCTGTTTCTCAAAAGTCAATATGGTAGCGGTTATTACCTTACGTTGGTGAAGAAAGATCTTGTGAGTAATGTGAAAACGCGAGCTCTTGACGCAGGACCAAGACGAGATAGCGATGATGATCAGAGTGAAACATCAAGCAGAAGTATTGATGAAGGTAACGTTCGACGTTATCTTTCGCATCAAATGTGGTATAACAACAGCCTAAGGGACAAAAACGTTGTTTATACCTTCTTGTTCTAAAATGTGCTTACTGTAAAGCATAACTTCAGATAATAGGTTGTTGCCAAATTAAATTTTGCTTTACTAATCTTTATTTCTTAAATGTCCAATCTTTCTACAGGTGTAAGTCTGGGAGATTCAGCCTCTGAAGTGAGTGAACTTGCAACAGACTACGATAAACCATCACAACTTTCACTAACTGCCTTCATCAAGTCTTATGTTGCTCAAGCGGAGTTAGTTGAGAGTGTTGGTACTGAGATGACGTATGTTTTACCCACTGGAGAGTCCCATGGGAGCAAGTTTGAGAACCTTTTCGACGCATTAAATCAAAATCTGGAGAGGTTTAACATTAGCAGCTTTGGTGTTTCTGATACGACATTGGAGGAGGTAATTGGAATTGTTTAGATCTTACTTTTTGTTGAATAACTTGGCTTTGCTTGAATTTTATTTCTTGATATTTATTGAGCTGTAAAATGTTCAACAGGTTTTCCTGAAAGTGGCTAGTGCCGGAAGTATTGAGGAAGAAGGTAAGCAAATGGTGCCGTATGCTTCACCTAAAATCGTCGGTTACTCCGTGTTTTTTCCATTGGTTGTTTATGTTCATTATATCAATTCAACCCTATAATTGGATTCGCTAAATAAACAGCAAAAAAGCTTTGACATTAATCTGACATTGTGCCTTCTCATCGACAGAGGAAGTGAAGTCATCTTATCCCACAAGACGTATCAGTGTAAGAAATGAAAAAAGCAAGTTTGAGCGTTTCAAATTAATGTTCCAGAGGAAACAGAGATCCACCGCGATTGGGTCCGTTGATGAAGATGATATTACTCAAGACGCAGGTACGTCTTAAACGACGTAAAGTTCACAATTCAAAAAAAAAATTGTTTTGTGGAGAAGAAAATTGTTTGTATAATGTATAACAGGATAATGTTTAATAGGATGGTTCGCTGTCATAAATATATTTAATTGAACCTATATATTGAAACATTTTTAGGGGAAGAAGATGCTTTGGAAGACGAAGAAGTGTCAAATGATATTGATGATGTTTTCAGAGCTCCGAGAATTAAACCTAAAGCAACTGGTTTAAATTTAATTAAGAAACAATTCATTGGTTTACTCAAGAAACGATTTAACCATGCAAGACGAAACAGAAAAGGCTTTATCTCTCAAATTGTTCTTCCAGCTTTATTTGTCTGTTTGGCAATGGTTTCAGCCATGCTTCGTCCTCCAGTTGGTCAACTACCTGCATTGAAACTCACTACAACTGATGCCATACCTCAACCTAATACAATGTTCTTTGCTGATGCAACACAATCTCCAAGTGGAAAACGACTCGCAGATACGTTAGTTAACCCCCCTGGAGTAGGTACGTACAGTATTCTTCATTTAAGATCTTTGATGTCCCTTATACTGCAAACATTAGGCTAAGTCGAGGACGGTCTTATCAACACCCGATACTTTAGTTCTGTCTATTCTTCAGGAGATGTAAGTTTAAGAACTTTGAGAACTATGCATGCACTGCAGCTTCGTACACGTAATCATGTACCATCACATGGAATTTCGCGAGTTATTTTCTTATGATGCACTCGACATTTAAAACTTATTGCTATAAAATAGTTATGAAGAAATTTAGGAACAAAATGTGTAACGACACCATGCAATAAGACGTAATACTATTCCTTGTTTTAGGAAGCTATTGTGTTCCTCTCAATTGCTCAAAAGAAAGACTTCGTTTCAATAAAGGCTACGCAACTGTTCCTCGCTCATCGCGATTTTTCCAATCATGTTCATGTAAGACAGGAACTGCTGTATGTTCAGACAAGTGTTGCAAGTATCCACCCCCAAAAGCTTCGTCAGATACTGGTGACACTGTGCTTAATATCACTCTCCGGGATTATAATGATTATATTCTCAGGACAACTAAACAGTTTCGCAAGAAAAGGTATGTCTAAGGTTTCTATTATAAGATTTTTGCGACTGTAGCAGGGAGTTTAGAAACGAAACCTCCGTGAGCTGAAAACACTTGATCAATTATTTTGCTTCTGATATATAGGAATAAGGATCTATAAATTGAGTTTACTGATTGAGAAACTCAAAAAATGCCTTGTTGTAATGCACTAGCGTGAAAATCATATTTACCATTCAGGTCTTTAGTTTTAACACAAAATGAACACACTTGGTTTAACCTGTATTTTTCTGTCATATTTTATTGTAAGATACGGAGGTGTCACATTTGGTCACAAGATAAATGTTCCTGAAAGAATTCGTAGTAACACGGATGCGAAAATCCGGCGACTTTTTGCAACAGAAGGAATTAAGGTTTGTTCTGTAATTCCCCATAGGCCTCAACCTGTTAAGTTTCTCGTGTAGGTATCCGTGCATGTAGCTAAATATTTTAATAAACTGTATTTTCCAGGCCTGGTACAGCAATAAGGGCTATCATGCAATGCCAACTTTCTTAAGCGTCGCAACTAATACTTTGTTACGTGAGCGAGTTTCTTCAAAAGGCACAAATCCAAGACGATACGGTATGTTCCAAATCTGATTGCTATCACCCACTCCCCCTGGTGTTTCTCTTTTACCACCCGAGGGAAAGGACACGCAGTCTTTGCTCAGCTGGCATATGTTCTTTACTTCCTTGATTTTTTGCTCATTTCTCAACCATGCACATCCATCACGATATTTTATATTTTGTTTTTACTCCTTTTTCAGGAATAACGACATATAATCATCCGATGAACTTAACAAAAGGAGAATTATCTGAAGCAACATTGTAGGTCCATTAAAATAAGTCAGCTATGTACCAGCATGGTTGTTATACATGGACAATTCTATATCTTTTCAAAATATTTTGTGTATTTTTTTAGGAAAAATATGACCCGAACTGACCTGGTAATGGCTATTTTTGTGATCTTTGCACTTGCATTTGTTCCTGCAAGTTTTGTTGTTTTTCTTATCAATGAACGTGTTTCGAAAGCCAAACATCTACACATGGTTTGTGGTGTGAATCCTCTTATATACTGGGTATCCAACTTCGTCTGGGATATGGTGAGTTTCATTTTTGTTCAATATGACAACATGCACCACTTAATGAAAAACGTCATTTATTGCAGCTTCAATTGCAGCATGTTATAAAAATACTTAAATAATGTCACCACAAACAAAATAAGAGTATTCAGCTTCGCCTTAACTCAACAGTCAAATGCAAGTGTGTTTCACTTTTGGACTTGGTTTTTAACGATTATTTTGTTTTTAGTGTAACTATTGCATCCCTGCATTTTGTTGTATCTGCATATTCCTCGCATTCCAAGAGAAGTCGTACACTTCAGCTGATAACTTTGGACCAACTCTGTTGTTACTGTTGTTATATGGGTAAGGGTCTTATATGAGTTGTTATATAAGGGTCGAAAGTTTAAGACGTTATCCAACGTCTATCCAGAGTGTGGCATTGCATGCATGATCAATTGTGTAGAACAGAAAAAAATAACGATTTCTAAATTTTAATTTTTCAGGTGGTCGATAACGCCTCTGATGTATCCAGCTTCCTTCGTGTTTGAGATCTCAAGCACAGCTTACATCGCCCTAATTTGTATTAATCTGTTTATTGGAATGAACACGACCATCGCGACTTTTGTTCTGGAGTTCTTTGACGATGATGCTGTAAGTACCATGTGAAAAATGGACATGAATCTGTTGTTTTTTAAAAGAACGTGACTTAAGAGATAGTTGGGTACTCAGATTGATATTGATATACACTATATGCTAATACATGACAATCCCTCTCTTATATACAGGAGCTCCAGCTGATCAATTCCTACCTCAAGCAAATCTTTCTCATTTTCCCAAATTATTGCTTGGGCCGAGGACTTATTGATCTAGCAAAGAATCAAATATTCGCTGACGTCTACAAAAGATTTGGTAAGTCAACGGCATGTGGCCGGTCTATGGAAAAAACATATATTTATTGGATATTTTTGTTGGTAACTTGAAACTTTGTGTTTAACTTGATATTTTTGGTTATTTATAGGTAGCGATATTTTTAAAGATCCATTGAGTTGGGACATCACTGGCAGAAATATCCTCTCTATGTTTGTGTTGGGTTTTGTCTACTTTGCATTTACATTGTTGATCGAATACAGGTTCTTCATTAAAAAAAGGTAGGTTTTACTATTCATTTAACTTGGAAGACGGTTGTCTTAAATACTCAATGAGCACATTATTGATATATTTAGGAAAGTAATTGGTGAGTTATCTAGTGGTGCAGATTGTGACGATGATGTCCGTAATGAAAGACAACGTGTTAAGAATGGTGATGCTAATTCTGAATGTCTTCGTCTTGTTAACCTGACAAAGGTGATAAATAATTATTTAAACCGTGTTTGGATGGCTTGATTTTGGATGGCCTGATCCAAACACGCGAGAATGTTATTAAGTTAAAAGCAATTATGAAGTCGTTACATTGACGTATTTATTATTCTTAGGTCTACCAATCCAAATTTAGTCGCTCAAAGAATGTCGCAGTGAAAGAACTTTGTCTTGGTGTTCCACGTGGACAGGTATGATCACGTGGTTTGACTTAGTTGGGAATATGTTTTAAAGGCCTCGCCGTCAATGGTAAAAGACACAAGGCCATTAGATGACAATTCATAAGTGCATTCTAGGCTTCCAAGCCAAATGACGTAATTATGTCTAACTATTAAACTAAAAAAGATGGGAGGCCACTTTAGGAGCCTACTGTATGCTTATCACGTGTTATGGGTCACGGATCATACATGCACGTCATCTGTGTACACGGAGCTTTGTATATTCGAGTATATTCATGTCTTCTTATGTGTAGTGCTTTGGATTACTTGGTGTAAATGGTGCTGGTAAAACTACAACATTCAAGATGCTAACTGGAGATATTGGCGTAACTAAAGGCGATGCTTACATTAATCAACACAGTGTTGTCGACGATATTTTGGCTGCGAGACAAAGTATGGGATATTGTCCACAGTTTGATGCTCTCAATGATCTTCTCACTGCCCGCGAACACCTGAAACTTTATGCCCGAATAAGAGGAATTCAAGAAGAGGATGTCAACCAGGTGTGTACAAATTCGCGAAGAAGTACCTCGCGACTACTTCAAGGTTCTTTAAAGTTTATCATGAGGAAAATCGTTCTACCCATGTTCCGCGCCATTTTCGAGTGGCATTGTACATGTGCATTTTTTATCGAACACAAACTTGCGAGATATTACAATTTATGAAATATTTAGCAAGCTCTTAGCTCGGGCACTACAAGGTAATGTTTGATCGACCCACGTGTTTATTGTTCTCCAATCAATTTCAGGTTACTGATTGGTGTCTACGCACACTCAATCTTCTCCAATACGCTGACCGGTGTGCTGGAAAATACAGTGGAGGAAATAAACGCAAATTATCTACAGCTATTTCTTTGGTTGGTGAATGCCCAATTATATTTCTGGTAAGTTTCAATTGCCATGTATGAATGATGGTGATATAGGTATTGTTACCGCCCTGAAAAGTATTACTCAACAATTACCAACGGCACGATTACCAATTCTACTCCGAAATGTAGGACATATGATGATAGTGTGGCTTGAGTATTTATGCATCATCTTTCAAATTTAGGATGAGCCGACAACAGGCATGGATCCAAAAGCCAGACGGTTTTTATGGAAAGTTATCTCTGACATTGTAAAAGATGGACGAACAATTATTTTAACGTCGCACAGGTGAGTACAATATTTATATAATGAGTGTAGGCATAACTTTGACATCCAGAACAACCAGAGCAAGGTCGTACTTAACATGTTACGCATCAATACATCTGAACAAAATAATCGTTGAACAAGTTTTTCATTAACTGTAACTAGCGTGATAAATGTGTAGAGCGAGTTTTTAAAATTGTTTCTCAGTATGGAAGAATGTGAGGCACTTTGCGGAAGAATAGCAATCATGGTCAATGGAGAATTCAAATGTATGGGAACACCTCAACACCTCAAGAACAAGTAAAAATACTTCTATATTTCCGTAAAAAAATTGTTCAACATTTTTTTTGATAGAATAAATCGCATTGTGCATGGATAATTTGAATTAATAAATATTTATAATTTTGTATTATTTATCATTTAATTTATAATTTGTATTCACACAGATATGGAGATGGTTATACCGTTATTCTCAGAATTGCGGGAGTCATGCCTGATTTGGAGCCTGTAAAGAATTTCATGGAAAATACCTTTTTGGAATGTGTATTAAAGGTAAGTGTACCTGCAAATCACTCCAACGATATTTTGAGAAAATATTTGTGTTCCGTGGAAAATCTAAATCGATGGGATCACAGTTATAGAATTATCGTCTTGATTCTTTTCTACCGACTTTCTTGAAGGATCAACATCATAATATGCTGGAGTATCAGTTACATAATGAGAGAACTTCTCTGTCTTTTGTATTTGGTGAGTTGGAAAGAAGTAGAGAACAACTGAGCATCGAGGAATACTCCGTCAGTCAAACAACGTTAGATCAGGTATGCTCAGGGTCTTTGCTTTTATTGGTTTTTTTCTCAATATATTAGAAACTCTCGAGTCTTGCCTGCATGATTGATAACTTCTAGCAAATAGTTTTTAGACGTTCATGAAGACATATTACAAGTTAATGAAAGTTCTGCTGCCATACTATTAAGCTATAGCTGCTTTCCTGTACGAGTTGTCAGAATCAAAATTATTGCATGTAATTGATCGCTTTCAGTACACAACAACCTCGCATATAAACGCTATTTATATTTGTCCGCCCAAGGATACGCCGGGAAAAATTAAATTCTTGCATATCGTTATAAAATGTCCATCAGTGCAACTGCACATGCGATCCTGTATACATGTATATATTTTTCCTTTTCCGCGCACATTCCTCTCCCTAATTCCACAACAGTTATTTACACTATAGTAAGCATGCAGTTTTTATTCCAACGTTGATTGGGGTTTTTATCGCTGTATATAGGTTTTTATTAACTTTGCAAAACAACAAACAGACGGAATGGAACCAATCCTACCGTCAGAATCTTCAGATCGTTCGGAGCCGCACAGTCCGATGATTGGACGACATTCGGACCGACCTGTTGAAGTGTAAAACGATAATTTCTCCCACTCTAATAATAATATTGCAGTTAAATAAGACTTTTTTAATTAATAAATATGTATAGATATAAATTTCATTGAATATAATTGTGTGTACATGTTGGCAACCATCTGTATATCCGGCATGGCCTTTCTCATATGTTTGTATATAGATTTGTAAAATTTCAAATGAATTGAATTTTAGACTGAATTTATTAAACAAGTATATACTAGTGACTTTTAGTGTATATTATCTATATGTTGTTTACTTGTCAATTTGTGAACTTATTATACTAACCCCTAAACCTTTAACACATTCTTGAAAAATATTTTTCTTTTTTGACCGATAAATATGTATTTAACCTCATTTTCGTTTTGGTAAAGTCATTTACTGCGCATGCATATATGCCCGGACGACTCTGACAAAGCCAGTCGTCACAACTATCATGCAGCTTTATAAGACTGAACATACGATATTGGTTGGTAGCTGTTGCAAGTTCTAAAAATGTTGATAGTCAAAAGACTGAGCACGCCTTGCTATTCACGGGAAATCTTGTACACAATATTACTCCTCAAAGACAGGGCAGTCACATCTCACTGAGATAATCCGCGTATGCCATAGCGCCATCAACAACAGGCTCCATTATTACAACATCGAAGACTTTATTCAGACATTCTCTGACAGTCGAAACGTTTACCAGTGGATTTTCACAAATAGAAATTTTACGAAGTTTGGTTGGCCATTCTGTTGACAAGACATTTCCGAAATGAAGAAGTGAGGAGGTTGTCAGCTTATTACAACTATAATAAAATATATAACTTGGTTAAAGGGTTAAATAAACCCCTAGATCTTATGATTATACCGGGTATGGAGTGCTGAACTGATAGATATATGATCAAACTGATATAGATTTATATTTTTATGTTTGTTAAAGGCCCCCATCACAGAGTAATTTTAAGGATTGGTTTTCACCTAATCGTATAATTGTCTTGTCAAGTTGTGTAGTCAACGATGACAATTACCATATGAACTAATTCACATTGGTGTAATTGATTTATTCGCTTGAATGAGAACCATTCGACGTAATTAAGGCCAAACGGGTGTGTATGCATGAATAGCGAGTATTTCACAAGTTATGCACACTCGTTTAAACCACTTGCATAAACAAAAATGCCTAGAAAATAAGGAGTTATAAGAATACTGCTGTACAAGGCTGTGGAACTGTGACTGAACCCAGGTATTTAAAACGAAGTTCCAGCTAACTTTTATTTTAGTTCAGTGCATTTCGTTCGCTGACTTAGAACGGCAGGCAGACAATTTCACATTTGCTTCCTTTCTTTAATCTCGTCATTTTCGGTTATTTTGCAATCAAGTGTTTTGTGTAACTCATATTTGTATTCCTTATCATTATAGAAAGAACGTCCTGAAGAATATTCCGCAAAAAAACGTTGGGATGGAATAGACAAAGAAGAATTATTTTGGCATTTCAGGTACCCCACGGTTTCGATATCAGGGTTGCCAGATGGGATGAATGAATAAGTCAAAAACTCAGACAAGACTAAGCTAAGCATGCATGACTGCGTTTGGCTAATTTGTTAGGCCTATATAGCATCCTGTTTGAAACTATTTTACACCAGCATATTTTTACGATTGACATGAGCGGAAAACTATCGGTTCTAAAATTAAAACTTTAACTTGGTTTTTGCTTGTGAAATAAGCATAGGAAAGGCGATAGGCAATTAAAACAAAAAAATGCGAAGACTCAAATTAGCAAAGTCAAAGAGGAAACGAAAGAATTTCAAAAAACAAAAGAATCTTGATAACTAATGCTTACCTTAAATCAAGAGTGTTCAATTTTGAAGTCCTGCCATTTATGAACACGTCGCTTAGTTGAAATACACCTGCATCACCTTGACGTGCATGAAATAAAATTGCTTAATTTAAACTGGAAAGAAATGCCCTACCTTCGAATGTAAAGCAAGACCAGTTAAGGCATTTTAGGAGCTCAGTTCCGTTACTATACGTAAAACTATGCTCAAGAAAATGCTGATCGAGTACTGACCCAATCTGTTTCCAGCCAACAGCAATACTTGTAGGATTTTGTTTGACGACAGTGACACTACCACGGCATCAGGAATAACTAAAATTAAGTCGCAATTATTGCATGTGTGCTGAATCCATAGGGCGATGCATTAGACATAGGGCGATGCATTAGATAATATTTAACCCACATTTATTAACATTTATACACTTTGTCACACAACAACTGCCGTTGCTGAGTTTTTGCATTACTCAAGAACACTTTCTCTGATCAATAGCACAAATGCTGACTTGTGAGATTTTTATCCAATAATTCAATTGTATATACCAAATTCATTCAGAGTGCAGTATTTTCAGTCAAAGACTAAGTCTTCTACACTACATTGCGTCAGGCATGATGTGAAATAATTAACACGGGGTCCAGGTTATATTTTGACTCGGCAGTTCGTGTTAAATTTAAACGCTTTATAGCTACAGTATTTAGGGGATACCAATTAATCGTTTTCATCACCTTCTAGGCTACAATAAGATAAATCCAAAAGTACCAAATGACTCCTTGAAATAAATTTACACAAACTGTAACTTTGATTCATATCAAAAAGATTATTTCGTAACTCCAATTTTCTGACCACCTCATTACCTAAAAACATAGTAATAGAAAAAGTAGCCATATAAATAACATAGCTACAGAGGTCACTCAAACATTTTCTATAATGCAATAAGACAAATATTTATACCTGCAATGGAGTCAAATATACAGGAGATATCGTCTGTTTTCAGACCACACGAAGGTAATGAGATATTTCGTAAACTACGGTTGTGTAACAGTGAGTTGGCGAGTTCCTTTCCACTGCCACCACTAATATCGTGAAAGCTCAAATATAAACTTTCAATGCCACTTGTTATATATTGACGTCTTGAACTTAGAAATATAGCCTGTTCATTCTTCTCTCTGTGGCCTACAAGCGGCGAGCATCCCGGATAAAGTGGAAGAACCATGTCTGCACCAGTGTCTATTAAAGAATGGAGTCTATCTTCCATCAACAAAATTTCACTATTTTTATGAGCAAAGCCTCGTTCTTCACAGAATGAACAAGTTTCCAGCATCTTTCCAAAGCTACCAATGTTAAAAATGAAGCCACCTACCAAACGTAATGACCACAATCCTTTATGTGTTTCTGTTGATCGACAGTTCTCGCAAGACGACATGAGCATATCGCAAAACATCTCCATTTGCCAACTTAGGGATTCATTCTCAAAAACAAGATAACGTAACGATCCATGAATTACAAGTTCATTAACGCTGGTGAGAACCTTGTTCATTTCAGGAACGAAACGTAATCCAACATCACACAATTCAAGAGAAAGTAAGCTAACAAAGTGAACCAATTCTTCGGAGAACACTCTCAAACTTTTGCTATCCATTAGACAAGAAGAGAGTTTGAGATCAGTCAAACAATTTGGGCGAAGTTGATTCAATGTTATTTCACGTTTACGTAGAACTTCTTTTGACGTTCGCATTGAAGAGGAACTTGCCATCGTGATCGTGTTCACATAAGGGATTTCTTGACAGGTGTCAGATAGTGAAGATTGTCTTAAGAAATGAGACTTTTGGTTTCCACTAAAGCACGCACCACAGTCGCTTACGACCGGCGTGGGATCATTCTTATCAACAAGAAGGCTTCTATGTGTCTCTAGTGATTGTGATTTAGCAAGAGCTTTTAAAAGTGTTTTCAGATTTTCCGTATGTTCAACTTTACAGTTTGACAATGAAAATGACTTTAGTTTGTTAGGTAGTAAAACGTCCAATATTTGAATCAAAGCCGCAACACTCCGGTCCTGCAACTGGTTCATTTCAACTTTCTCTAGTACGAAAGCAAGTTTCATGAGCAAGTGAGGACTTTGTGAAAGATAAATACATGTTGTATTATGACTAATTCGAATTCTAGTAAGATGCTTTATACATAGATCAAGTCCATCATTCATATCTGAAAGAGAAAGATAAGAGAGTTTGTGTCTTGTGGTCTGTCTTGTCTGAAAATCACATCTTCTAGACAAAAGATAGACTAATATATTAGTACTATATGTACTGTAACTGCATGTAATGCAAGGCAGGTCCAAGTTTCAAATGTTACTACCAGTGCTACATGTGGTGATTGTGGACACCCCAATGTGTTGGTATATCCATAGGACTGCCAAAATCATTTTTTTGGGTTTGGAACAATTAAAAATTTGGTCTAAATAAAAAGTTGGGGGGTGGGTCCCTCATTCACTTTATGGTTAAACTGCTGATTTTAAACCTACATTAAGCTTAATTATTAGCTTAAACTAAATAAAGCAAAGTGCTAAATCAATTTATAATTTCATATAACTGATCGATAAACAATACCTTCAAGTTGGTAACTCTCCTTCAAGGCAATTTCGTGAATAAGCTCATGAAAATGTCTCTCAAAATATTGTGTTCTCCACGGCTTCGAATTGAAACAATGACAATTCAATGTTGGCAATTTGACAACATGTTTAAAGTTACTTATGAAGTGAGCCTTCCACAATGAGTCAGAAGAAATGCCTTGAAAATCAGAGAGATTGCTCTAAATTGAAATATACATATATAAAAATAAGCATGAACATTTTAGGAAAGGCTCTACCTTTCAAGTTTAGGAATTCTTCATTTTCAATTGTTTCCAAGTCATATGGCTTTAGTCTCTGAAGGATTTGTTCAAGAATGTGCTTTGGCAAATCTATATTATTGTAAATTTGGATAATTTGTTTAGAACTTTTAAATAATTTCATAAGAGATGCAGAATCATTATTTCCATTTTCCATAATATAGTTTACACCTTGAGAGGTCTGAAATGAATATACCCCAGTTAATGATAATGAATCTACATACCTTTTATGTATGTTATATTGATTAAATTAAATTGACGGCTAATCACATTTAAACACATTTCATACAGATCTAGGGACATCGTTTCTGGTAAGTGCGATATGCCAGGGCAGATAGGCGCTGGACGTTTATAATGTTCCACTATCTACCGTTTGGAAACTCAGAACTTGGATTTATTGTTGGTCTCTTTTCGTTCCTGAGCCTGCGAAGCTGCGACATATACCTTTGTTGAGTTTGTTCCCCCGAGGGAGAGTCGTAGGCTGCGAGACAGAAACATCCGAACAGATTAACACACCAGGTCCACGGTCCACCTCCGTGATCAGAGGCGTACTTAACTAGCCATACCCATAGTCGTACCCGAGAATGACCGTAACCGTGTTAAAGTAACAATTTCATGCTAGACTGACACAAAGTCACAAACCGTGTTTACGTCACAGTCTACTGCATGAGATGGACGCACTTGAGCAACCTCGTGCCCAGAGTCTTCTTGGCAATTGAGATGAACGATTGCTTGAATCAAATGGAGGTGAAAAGAGTGTCCGCATCCAGATCTATATCAAAACGTTTTACTTTTGCCAGACGATGGTGCTATGACTGCTATAGCTCGTTTAATATCTGCTTTACTAGGATTGTCTAAAGTAGATTCATCAACGACTTAACGACTGCAATGCAATCCTTTAATTCCCTTGCCTCCTTTGCCTCTGCTGGTAAATGGATGGAAAGAGGGCACTCAGGGCAGCTGCCTCTGCTTCCACCCTGTTCTAACGTCACAAGATATTGCAGAACTAGACGCACTAGACTAGAGAGGGGTCTGCAATACAAAACGATATCTTCATATGATACAATGTTGTGCACGAAGAAGACAACAATCACGAAAATTCAGCATTTTGTTTAGTTGCTTTTTCGAAATGAAGTTTTTTAGTGGTCTGTTTTGTTATAGGCATATAGTCAGTCTCCGCTATTTTCATTCCACTGAAATTAATTTGAAAAGCCACCTGTCAACAAAGAAGGATATCCTATTGCACTGTTTCTATAGTTACGAACACATTGAAGCTTTATTTTAACAACACATTCACCCAGTGTAGAATTGCCTGTGCTGATATTGTTTCATTTTTATCTAATAACTATCGAATTAAGTAAGATCTAGAATAAAGTAGAACGTAAGAAATGTCTTCCGATGAAGAGTCAATCGAAGGTGAAGAAGGTCCATATCTTGGAGAATATGAAGGAGAGCGAAATCAAAATGAGGAAAGACACGGCAAAGGAAAGGCAAAGTTGCCTAACGGAGATACTTACGAGGGTTTTTATGAACATGGAAAGCGTAATGGACAAGGAACGTACAAGTAAGCTTTTGCGTGATCTAGACTTAGCGTAAATTAGTTTATAACACATCAGTTCAGCAATTTACCCCAGTGATTAAGGCAAACGAGCGTGAAATTATTCATACACTAGCAGCTTCATGAGCAAGTATTTGTATGATCTTAACAGTATCATAATCATAGTTATATACACAGTAGAGAATTAGTGACAAAGAGTTTTTTAAACTCTCGAGATCATGTCAGTGGTGTCACGTTTTGTTAAACCTCCCGGATTGGCAAGCAAAAGGGGTCGGAAGAGAATCTGGGAAAACCCGGCCTGAGCGTGTCCAGTGAAGAAAGTCTTCTCTTTAGATTTAGAAATGGTGCACGATACACTGGCAGTTACACGAAAGGTAAAAAGAATGGTTACGGTACATTCATCTATCCAGATGGATCAAAGTACATAGGAAACTGGATAAATGACGAAAAACATGGTTTTGGAACATACTATTACGTCAACGGTGATATTTATGAAGGAGACTGGTACGAAAATAAGAGACATGGGCAAGGTAAACTAACGAATATATTGCCTTTCCAGCCTCCCCCCCAAAATACGAACGGTTCTAAGTTTCTGAGTCTGACAGATTATGCAGGATCAGAGTTGCTTTTCTGCACAAACATGAAATGCAAAGTCTCGACTCTTTCGTTAAGAGCGTGAGGAATAACTGTGGGTTACTGGGTTCAAGATTTTTACTCTCACCTCAAGGTGTCTTTTTAGTTGTATATCATAGGACAAACCAGGAAAAATTGTACAAAAACAGCATAAGTACTAACACTTCCTAAATGTCTTCAGGTGTGTATACTTTCAATGTGACTGGTTCTCGCTACCAAGGCACCTGGACCAAAGGTATTTGTGAAGGTGCTGGAGAATTAATTCATGCAAATCATCGTTACTCTGGTCAGTTTGCAGACAATTGTATGAAAGGAAAGGGAAAGTATCTTTTTGATATTGGATGCGAACAACTGGGGGAATACAACGTCCAAGAAGATCAAATACAAGGAGAAACAGAAGAAGATGAACCTACTACTGTACTTAAAGCTTTGTGGAAACCAAAAACATTATGTGGTATTGAAGGGCAAGCATCATGAATGAACACAAATATGCAAACATAATATGTTATCCATTTATATTTGCAGTGGGGATCAGGGGGTGTAAACATTTAAGTCCAAGTTAACACATGTAGAAACATCATTAAATATATTGCATACTTTTTCATAATCATATCCTTAAATGTAAATTTACTTTTATCAGCAATATCTTTTATTCTCTATTTATATTTTCAAGATTTATTAATTTCTCAATCTTTTTATACTTGCAAGCTTGTAGGTTTGTGTTCATTTACATAATAAATGTTCATAAATGGTAACACAGAGCTTCTCGCTCAATCAGGTAAAACTTCTATAGAGTATTCTATATTTATTATAATCAAACTAAACTAAATGAAGTTGAACACAAAAATATATTTGTCCTTCAAATATTCAATTTTTGATTTAAATTATACATGTATATAATCTTCCTTTAAATATTTTTTACACTACTGGCTTTATTGCAACATCACTGTGTACCTAATTACTTGGCATTTTTTTTTGGAAAAAACATAGCAGCTATTTTTCTGCAATGGAAAATCTCATCTAAAGATGCAAGCTACTCCTTACAAAACTGGTTGGACTGGGAAGTTTCCTTTGCATGTGAGTTGCTGGTCAGAAAAAAGGTTGGAAAACAAAGAAAACTTTCCAGTCACAGGTTCGTAGATTAGAAAAAGTGCCAAATAAGCTACTGTGTGTGCCTCAATGTGGTTGAGGGACATGGCCATCAACATAAAAGTTCCTTGTGCCTTTTGGTAAGGTCAACTCAATACCATCCATTTCTTTATTTAAGATAATCTGACAACCTAAATATGTAGTAAACAAGATGCATTAACAACTTAAAAATGAGGCAATATTTAAAGATTTGCACAAAGTGAACATTTGCTATCCTTATTTTGCAAGTATCACACAGGCTGTTGGATCAAGACAAAAATTTGGGTTTTTTCCCTGAACAAATTGTTAGGGAATCAGTCAACCACTTAATATAAAACTTACTAAGTCTTGAGTTTTCCTGTAAAAAGGGTGCCATATCCAACATATCATCTTCCCTGAAATTATATTCACATTCATTGCAGGATTTAATTACTTCCTATGACATAATGACAATACAACATGTCTTTCTAGAAATCTCACCCCTCTTCAGGCTCAGGTAATATCTCAAAATACTCTTCTTTTACATAAACATGGCATGTGGAACAAGCCAGAGAAGCTTCACACGCACCTGTTTCCATTTCAAGAAAATTTAGTTGGTTTAGCAATTACTCTACAACACAGTGCTAAGTTTCTCAGTTGCGCCAGAAATCTCAGAAGGTGCCCCACAGATAAAATTTCAATAGGCATATAGACCTTATATACCTTCGATTTCCACATTATGACGATGCGCTAAATACATGACATTATCTCCGACTTTTCCCTGCACTGATATACATTGACCATTCTGATCAATAAATTTCACGTTGACGCTGCAAGGTATAAATATCGTATGCAAATTTACCCACACAATTTTATGAAAGTGTCGAAACTCGAAAGGCGGCCGGACGAGTCCATACGTGACTCACATTTCATCAGGAGATTTCGGATCTTCCCACTCGTATTCACCAGCATAACTAGCTCCTAAATGAAGGAAAACATTTCTTGCTTAAAGAGTAGACGAGTAATATGTCAAGAAAAGGTTTAAAGCACTTTACTTCCACTCTGGAACGTCCTCCAGCTCCACGTGGGTAGGTTTTTGCAAAAAACGACGCCTTTTCTATTACCAAAGTAGCTTACTGATGGACGTACAAATAAAGGAAGACAATATTTAATTAATCCAGCCATTTTACAGGCATTTTAAGTCAAAGTACATAATAAGTATCGCAGATAACTGGCAGAAATTACTCTGTATAACATTATGTCAGTGAACTTCATTATGTATGTCCGCCATCTTGGATTTGACAAGCAGAGCCAGAGCTTGAAGCCTGGGAACCACTGGTTTGCGGCGCATATTTAGGATCTCGGCGCACCAATGGTTCGAAAACTAACCTATTCTAAAATAATCCTGTCAGTGGTTAGCACTTGATATACTGCTAATCTTCATAAATACCTTCATTTCATCATTCACTTCGTAATCTAAACATAGATCGTGGGGAAATTTTTTCTGTAGGCCAACCATTTCAAATATCATTTTGCTGAAAAAACCCCTCGCAATATAGCCAACAATGAAAGCTTTTTTAGCCACCTGAAAAAGTCAAATTTATGGCTCGAGTATTTATATATATATTTCTTTTATCCAACATTTTTCTGACGTGTCTATAGATTAATCCAAACAATGTCGGGTTGACGATGAAAAGCACCATGGTTGGTAATCCTTAATTTCGCTCGGTTTTCTCTTTTTAAACTGATCTGTGCGTATTTACAACGGCAGTTACTATCGGACTGAATTGGAAGGATTTGAACAATTGATCTATGCTCTGGGCCAAGGTGAATGATTTATTACATGAATTGCAGAATAGAGAAGATGCAAAACCATTTATCAGCTCCAATCTGAGCAATGATTTGAAAGTTGTTTTCCTCAGCACGTGTTCAAGAGTGTGTCCTCGTTTCTACGTAACATTAAGGTGAGAGTAATGTCACTAATGTTTACTTTGAACTGAGTTTGAAGCATGTATATGCCTTACTATCCTCAAGGCATTTTAAAGGGTATATTGTATTGGCATATATAAGTATATAAAGGGAGCGGAAATAGTCGACCTTTTCCTCGGTTCGGTTGTTCGTGGTCAAGCGCCTGAATTCACTTGTATTTAATCAAAATGAGCACATAAAGCTTAGAAGATATGAGCGGTAAAGCTTAGAAGATCGACTTTTCTGAATGTTTTTATTAACCATGAATGAATGAAGATGCAAAATGTACAAAAATTCACAGAGGACTGATTTTATCATTCTGATGTCGCCACGAATTTTCACTTGAGCTCAGGTTTTATATCTTAATTCTGTAATAAAGAAGAACGGAATCATGATTCATGACTATCACTTCGGGACTTGGGTGGAAACCAGTTTTTCAGCCATTCCTTTATCCTTACCTTACCTCATCACACGCCCCTGTCAGCCTTCGTGCCGGGCAGAGCCCTGCCCCGCAGGGAATACTGACCAATATCAGGTAGTGCAGCTGGTTTCATTGTCAAAGCAAATCTTGGAACAGTCGTTGATTTCTGTTTTAGTAAACGACTATCACTTCGTCTTGGTGTCATTCCTTCCTCTTTTATTCCTGGCAGAAGCTTGGGCTTCCATGGATCACTGGAACCAAATCCTAGACTTGCTTGAACACCTGCGACTTTTGACGCAAGCTCAGGAGCTGATTCTCCGACATTTAAAGGCACAAGGGCTGCAGGTAGCCTGCACTCGGGTGTACGGTACGCGGGCTCAGGTCTGCCGTTGTTCACATTTTCTGTGCCCGTCTGTCTTATATTGTTGTGTGACATTGCGAGGCCTGTTCTCTGGCAAGTTTCTTGAATGTAGGAGTCCTCGTCATCGGACGGTTGTGGGCAAGGATCATATGTAGGCAGAGTATACGAAAGTTCTCTATTCATTTGATATTGGTCATTGATAGGACTGTGTTCTAATCTTTCTTTTGTTATTACGTTCTATAATTGATAAAGAAAGTAGGTTCACATGAAACTCAAGTGAAGACGATGTGACTGACTGGATAGATTTACTCATTCCACAGCAACAAAATCAGTTTGCCAAAAATAAGCTTTTCTCTCTCCATGTTATACTTTTCAGTGTTAAAGTAATGAGTCAATCCAATGTGGATGAAGAATATTTTTAGTTCAGTAATGGTCTATTAAATCCACTCCTCTGGTACTATGCCTGCGTAGGCAGGTGACGCGGACGCAACAATTGCATAAGGAACAATCATCTACCTAATATTGCAAATATATATTTTGCAGTTGATACGAATTCTCTAAGTTAAACTTACTTCAATATTCACTCCACGACCCAGGCCCGACATCGACCTTGACTCTAATTTTAAGCTCACTGGAGATTGCATTGTTGCTCCAATACCTTGGTATGACATTCGTCTATTCGGCGAAGCTAAAGAAAGATATCATGAATAACCACTGTGGCCTAATATTGTTTAACGTCGCCAAAAGTAATCAAGTATAACTTCTGGTAGGCAGTAATTTACTTCATAAATTGCCACTTTGACTTGATATCATAAAATGTCGTCAGATCATACCTGATCTTGGCTTTAAAACACCATCCCGAAATTTTTCAAGGCATCTTGTTCCGAGTTCTTTACGATCATAAATATATTTTTCTTCTTCTTTTTGTTTTCTCTCAAGTTCTTTTTTCATTTCAATCTGAGCCGAAACATTTCTTGTTGCACTTGTCAAGACTACTCCTTGCATAATTTTGCGTAGTTGTGTCATCGCATGCGAGTCCGGGCTTGCTGGCTTGGATTGAGTCAAAGGTGATTTCATGGCGCCTACATGAAGACAAATCGGAAAGTTTTTGTATGGGGTGATTTTTTAGATTATTATGATATTATGATAAGATGATGCAGTTTTTTTCTTACCTTTATTGTCTAAATGTATTGATTCTTTCACTAGATTTGTAGCTAACAATTCATCCCTTCTTTGACCATTTGAATTTGTTTCCTGTTCTCTAACGTTTTCATGCATGCCGCGATTTTCCATTCTTGTTTCTCTCTCCAGTGACATATCTGATATTGAACTTAGAACGAAAAATCGACTGTTGCAATCATTTTGAATGGAATTTCAAAAATCCCTTGAAGTTTAATGAATCTGGTGTTCCATGCATACATCTGATTTGGAATTAGTAAGATATTGCTGATCCATTACGATGTAGATCATGTAACAATGCTTTACTTCAGTATCTTAGAAACAGGGCTTGTCAACGTTCAGACGGGGCAAAGAGAATTTTTTTTCTCAAAATATCAATGTTAAATTCACAATTGTTAACACGCAGTTTAAATTTCTTTGCATGCGCAAAACATTTTGTGCATTCTCTGATGTTTAGGGGAAGATCCTTTTCAAGAACTAAAAAGTTTCATACCTAATATCTGACAGTGTATTCAGTTGATAATCAGGGTCCTGAATCATATCTTGATATGGCTGCTTCATCTCATATTTATCATTAGGTTTGTCTTCTAACGAAACTTTCGGATGTTGAAAATTTTTTACTTCATCTTCATAAGTATTGGCACCAAATAAAATTTGTCTGTCATATTGCAACCTCTCGACATTTAAATCTCCTGTGCCTGAGTTATCGCTCGACGATGTACTTGAAGGAGGCTCACCACAAGGAACAAAGTCATCTTCCGAGACAGCCTCCCGTCTTCGTTCATTTCCCACTATGTCTTTTGTAACCAGTCGTTTAATTGAATCCTTTCCATGGATTTCTATTTCTTTATTCAATTGAAAATCTTTTGTTTCACTCGAGACATCGCTACTGCAAAGCAAGAAGTCATCTTCTAAAGCAGCCTGCCGTCTTCGTTCATTTCCCGCTGTGTCTTTTGTAACCAGTCGTTTAATTGAATCTTTTCCATGAATTTCTATTTCTTCATTCAATTGAAAATTTTTTGTTCCACTCGAGACATCGCTACTGCAAAGCAAGAAGTCATCTTCTAAAGCAGCCTGCCGTCTTCGTTCATTTCCCGCTGTGTCTTTTATAACCAGTCGTTTAATTGAATCCGTTCCATGGATTTCTATTTCTTCATTCAATTGAAAATCTTTTGTTCCACTTGATGCTTCGCTACTGCAAAGCAAGAAGTCATCTTCTAAAGCAGCCTGCCGTCTTCGTTCATTTCCCACTATGTCTTTTGTAACCAGTCCTTTTATTGAATCTTTTCGTTGGCTTTCCATTTCTTCATTCAATTGAAAATCTTTTGTTTCACTTGATGCATCGCTGCTGCAAGGCAAGAAGTCATCTTCTGAAGCAGCCTGCCGTCTTCGTTCATTTCCCGCTGTGTCTTTTGTAACCAGTTCTTTTATTGAATCTTTTCGTTGGCTTTCCATTTCTTTATTCAATTGAAAATCTTTTGTTTCACTTGATGCATCGCTGCTGCAAGGCAAAAAGTCATCTTCTGAAGCAGCCTCTCGTTTTCGAACATTTTTCTCTTGATTTTCCGTGATAAAACTGTTTTTTGTAATTTCTGTCTCTTCATTTGTTCCACTATGAGCCACGCAGTCGCTTTTTTCGGTAGCCCCATGTTGTCCCACATTACTCATCATGTATTTAACGACATTTTCTTGATTGTCACTACGAATTTCTTTACCTGGAGTGAGTGCTACGACCTCGACATTCCCAAATATAATTTGACGAGAACTTTTCTGCGGACTTCGAATCCCAGGCAATTCCGTCTCGTCAATGATAGAATTTGCGTTTGCTAACGAGCACGTTCTGTCCGTGGCCGATGTCGTAAGCAGTGTTCCATTCACTGTTAGGTCCGTCCCAAGTATAGAGTGCGTCTTTCTCTGTGAAACGACAGAATGGTCTAATTCTGCATCTTCCTTATCGCTGATTTGTTGCGCATGTCGTAAACTTTCCTTGCCGCACTTTGAAACGTCCGAATTTGAATAAATACGGGCAGCCCCAGTATTTGTTTCTTGCTGAGAAAGTTCTTTATTGGACATCATATCATCCAGTATTTTAGCGCTTTGGGATTCACTATCATCAAAATCGTCGTTTTCGATCTTATTTATTCCGTCCGTGATTTCTCTTTCTTCCTCCAGTAGTCCTTGTTCGACGTATGATAAGTTATCACTAAACGACGTATCAAAATCAGATTCACTGATATACCCATTTCTGTTTTCAGTTGACGTATTTGTTTTTGCCATCTTTGAGATTAATTCCAAGTTTTCGAGATGAAGTAATGGCATGGTTAAACTCGAATTGTCTGTCTGAGACAAAATTTTCCCTTTGGCAATTCCCATGAAATCAATACTTCCAAGAAACGCATCTTCTTGTAAACTGGGTTCAGGCGATGACATATACTCGCTACACGTTGTGTCTACGTCAGCCATAACTAGATTGGGACTCTTCCTATCACCTGAACTCTGTTCCAACGATGTTGTTGTTCCACTGTCACGTTGCAAGATACTTGATTGTATAAATGATGAAGAGTAATTAGTTTGCAAGTTCGCAGACCCAGGTAGCGACTCCACGGATGACATGTATCCAAAATCTCCGTCATTCTTGTGATTTTTATCATAAAGATCATCGCACCCTTTGCCTTGGGAACCAAGATCATCTAGTCGTACCATTCCATCTTTTTTATCTTGTTCATTATACCCCTCATGGCTATACATTTCCTTTTCCACGATATATTTTCTAGCGTCATTCGTATTATCCTTCTCTAAGGCTTCATGCGTCTTCTTTTTTCTGTTGTCGTCCGCATGGATCTTAACTAACTTTTTGTTCTTATCCAAACTTTGACTGACCACGTTTTCGACGTGTAATCTCTGGGAAGAAATGCCGACAGATATTTTTGATCCTTTACCTTCGTTGTCGACTTTCTCCTTTTCTTTGTAAATTTTCTTTTTGACTTTTACATATTTATTCTTAGCATCGAGTTGTTCATCCTCTGATTTGCTCGTATTATTCTCGACAGCGTCATCACATGTCTTACCCAGCTTTGTATCATTCGTGAATCCATAATTACGCTTTTCTCGTGCGAAACTTCCTTCATTTGAAATTTTGTATAAGCTCGAACCTGATGCACATATCTCCGAAACTGAAGAATCCTCTCTCTCATCCACGTTTCCAGCACCACCATCTAAAATTTCTTCAATAAGTCTATCAAAGTTTCCTATTTCATAATAATCCGCGTCCTTTTTTCTTTCTTCTTGTTCTTGCAAAATTTCATTTAATTCTTTCCTTGATATTTCTCTTTTTTGCTTGTCTTTTTTGTCGTTACCGTCGTATTGACGTGTCCCGCCAAATGTATCATTTCCATGGGTGTTAATTTCAACACCGGCCACCACTTTGTCCTCCCTAACGTCCACGTATTTTTTAAAATAGTCATCCAACATCTTTTTATTATCAACGCCATAGTCAGGACTTTTACCGAAATTTTCGTCTTTGCATTCCTTACCGACACTGGAGTCACCATCATGAGTAATAAATACGCACTCGTCTTTATCAGGGACTTCATATTTTTCATTTGTTATGCTTCCTTCCCCATCAACAACTATTTCATCGTACGACGATCTTGCTTGAGACGATTCAGATTCGTCGGTAATCATCATCTTCTGTAAATCACTCCTAAGTACCACATTGTTCTTGCTTAAATTCATGTTGGTTTTCTCTGGTTTGTGAGATGTGAGTTTTAAATTATCTCCACGTTTTCCTTTACGTCTGCCTTGCTTTATGTCTGCCTTGCTGTCACTCGCTATTATGGTATGATGTTCCTTTTCTGCTACTTCATCATCTGAATGGTTTTTCAACGTCGCATTTTGTTCCTGTCCTTTGCCGAAAACTCTGTGATAATTTTCTTCTGCTATTTCAATACATTTTGTATCATTTATCATCTTACTGCTTTTGTCTGCTTTTTTATCCGTGATTCCCGTCTGAAGGAAATCGTCTTCATCTTTGAACATTTCATTTCCATGGGACTTTAGATAACCACTGATCCCATTAGCATTCAAAGTTCCATACTCATTGTGTGAAGCCAAGTTATTTGAAATTTGTACCTCTTGATGTTCTACCTCTCTGGCGTGCAAATACTGTCGATCATGTTCGTTTTCTTGTGCAATATTATGTTCTACATTAGGTTCTTTTGACTCTGGATCTTCTCGAGCGATACCATTTTCGTCCTCATTTATGGTAGCACTTAAACTGGCTCTTTCAGTCTTTTCTATTTCGGAATCTGACTCGGATTTTTGCTGAGACAGGCTAACTGACGTGCACTTGTTGAGAGATCTTCTCTTTTTCACATCACGTCTAAAAATAACGCCCCCACTTTTTATTCCGAAGTGGTCGAAATTTACTTTATCGCACTTCCAATCATTACCAAATTCAGTATCACCATTGGCGTCTTTTCCAGCATTATGAAGCTCGCCATCAGAGACAAAATCATCATCATTTGATGCAACTTTATTTTTAGAGCCAACGCTAGATGAAACCTCGAGGTTGTACTTTACATCCAATTTAACAATCTTTTCACTGTTGGAATTCAATTTCTTATGATGGCATGATTCTATTTCTTTCGAAGAAGGTGACTCCTTGGATAACTTTGAAGGAAGTTTATCATGACTTAGGCTGGGCTGAATTTCTGATTCTTTTCGAGATACAACATTCAAGCCTATCTTCGCGTTTGAAACAACATCTTTCTTGCTAGAAACTACTCGAATCTGTGACGACATTTCTTCAAAAGATGGAGAACACTTGGATTGTTGACTAATCCGTCTTAAATCGTTTTGGAAGACCAAATCGTCATCACTGAATCCAACTCGATTTTCTACCGATTCGAATGGAATAGTTTTTAAATCAGTATTCCTATTGCAATCTTCACCACTTGCAGATTTCTTTGTGTTGTTTCCATGAGTCATTATAGAATTGTCAATTTCACTGACTGATTCCTCAGTATTTTTCAAAAATTGACCGTTAGGACCTGACCCACGACTTTGATCCGCTGGTAATTTGCTCTTCGGAACGCCTAAACTGTCCGTATTTGTTCTGTGTCGTATGATATCTTCCATACCACCAGCATGATCGCTCGACAGGAATCCAGAACATTGTGGAATGGTATCTCTCTGTTCTGTAGACTTCCCCACCATACTCTCGATTTTCACCATGCAATCAGTTGTCGGAACACCACCAGACGTACTTAGAATGTTTAAACTTGCCTTCTGAAGATTTGAAGATTGCTCATTGTCGTCGTCACCATTCAACACTGCATTCCACTCTCTCAAGCAATTGATTTCTGAAATGTCAGAATCAAATTCTAAATGATCGCCTTTAACACAAGAGTTGCCCAGCCCACACGCCATCATGTCGCTTGAACCCAGACTTTCGGTTACCAAGTTATTATCACAAATTCCTTCGAAAGCCCTGGCACTAGTGGCTTTCTCGACAAACACACCCGGCACAATGGTTGGAGATTTCACACTAGTCACCAGAACTTTATTCAGATCATCTTCCAAGCCTGATGCAACTTTTGCATTTGTACTTTCTCCGATAACTGGAATAGAATTTCTCGAAGTGGCATTTAGCGGATCACTTGGTGGCATTTCCGAGAATTCATTGATGGTATTTCGTAATACGCCACGATAATCAGAGATCTCATTACCATGATTTGAATCCTTCAATGCTACATTATCCTTCCAGTTGTCTTTTCCAACCTGAATTGTACTAATATTCGATTCGATCAACTTATTCATAGTCGAAACATTAGTTTCAGGTTTGAAATATTTACTTTCAACACAAGAGTTGTCCCGCTGACAAATCCCAATACTTGTGGGTTCGGAACTCTGGTCAGTCCACTGCAACCTTTCGCTTACCACATGATCGTCACAAATTCCTTCCAAAGTCCTGGCACTAGTGATTTGCTCTACAACCACACCCGGCCTGATGGTTGGAGACTGTACACTAGTGACGAGAACTTCATTTAGATCATCTTTTGATTTCCGATTTGATTGAACACTTTCCGCGGTCGCATTTGATGGGACGTTTGATGGTAAGTTTGACAATTCATTGATTGTATCGTGACGATATTCAGAGGTGTCGTTAAGCTTATCGTCTTTACCAACCTGAATTGCACTAATATTGAAT